>NC_135885.1:48918695-49518695 GCF_964194155.1 Cetorhinus maximus
AATATTGTACTCCAGTGGGGTCTGATTGTGCTGTTCAGCTGAAGCATAACTCTTCCCCAATCCTCCTTTGAATTTCAACGCCTTCAGATAAAGGCCAGTATCCCACTGGTCATTGACTACTTTTTGTACCAGTGCACTAGCTTCTGGTGATTGGTGCAAATGGACAAGGGGCCCTGTTGGAAATTGAGCACTTTTATTAAATTGAAAAACGCAGCCTACACTAGGTTTTCTTGTGACTTCATATATTAAGGTCCGTTCAGCCACCTGAAAAGGCTTGAGCTTATGCCAGTTGTTTCAGATCCAGTTAATGAACTGTCACAAAGTAAAATTGACTCATGTAGCCTTGTAACAATTCCATGCAATACAGTAGAAAAGTATGTAAAACTTAACTTGGTCCAAGTAAGCTTTTGACTGATGTCCATTTTTGTTTCTTTCCTGTTTCCATTCGCTTCTGTTGTCACATATCATTAACTGAGCAGGTGGGAAGGGAGCACTTTCCAGGCTTCTGCCACTTTTGAACCATCTGCTAGTGTGTGCATGAAACTGGTTCTTCGTGATTCATGGTCCTTCTCCTACTTCCGCTCCTCCCATTCCAGTGAGGATCCATCTGTCCTTCACTCAATTCCTGGTAGTTTGTTTGAAGTTAGGAAATTATCTTATAGGAAGGTGGCGTTGGAATCCATATCCTATCTGTAGTGAAGTTTGTTAGAATACTGAACAATCGCAACATGTGTTTTAAGAGCAAAGTAATAGTAATGAATAGCTTCACTAAAGTTTACGTATGATTAAGCAGTGAATTACAGAAAAGTTGCAGTGAGGTGTATTTATGTATTTAGATTGTGTCATACTTAATTTTCTCACTTTCGAAAAACACTCCTGTATGTTCATAGTTTTTTGCATCCCTGTCCTGCATTTCAAAAAAATTGAAAATGAAAATTGGCCCAAAGATGTAGGGCATGTAACAATAATTTAATTTGGTAAAGTTTGTTATATCTAGTATCTTGTAAAAATGTTAGAAATATTTTCTAATGCTGGTAGCTGCTGTGATCACAATAATGAAAACTAGGTACTATGAGCAGGTGTTGGGGAGCTGCCCCAAAGCCTAGATATGCACATGCAATTAGGATATATAGTGGATGAAGGGAATGACCTGACAAGAGTGGAGTAGAGGTGGGGGACAATGTAATAGAAAAGCAGGATGAAGGAGGAAAAAAAGGGCACTAAACTCTTCAAAACTAGCAGTTAAAGTTACTTCATTAGTTAAGTACAGAAAAGGGTAAGAAGTAAAGGCAATGAGGAAACAGAGCAAAATGTCTTTTTAATTTATTTTTAATCTGTGGGGCACTAGCCCAAGCTTGCTATTAATCATTAATAGCAATAATCAATTTTGTCCAATGATCAATAAATCTGCATTTTTCCCACAAAACAACTTATTGTGGAGAAAATTTGATACTGTAGTTTTATGATAGGTCACAGGTCAATTAATTTGCATATATGTAGTATAATATACACACTAGGGAGCTCTACAGATGGGAGAGCAACCAAGGTTGTGGCCTGATTTTGCTGTTGCAATGATGACGAATCTGTCAGCTTTTGCTGTCATTACAACCGTGAAACTGACAGCAGCTTCTGGCATCCAAACATGCGCAGTTAAACATGGAAATCCAGATGTTGCTGTTGAAGTTCCCATTTCTGAATTTTCTGAAATCACTTGTACTGATGTGAACTTCCACTTTTATGCTGTTAGTCTCACTGTAAAAGCCCTGAAAATGCTACGCCTTTTTGAAAGAGGCTTTTTAATGGATGTACTAAGTCAAAACTACTGCTAAATAATCTTTCTGGCAAATTAAAAGTTAAATATATCAATTTGTGGATTGTCATAATTCACCCTTATGATTAAAAATAAAAAAATTCAGATCTTTGAATTAAGTTTGATATTTCAACTTCTACCTTAAACCTCATATGTACAGTATATCCCAATCTGTATTTCACTATCTAATGTAAAATGATTAAAATGTGAAGGAAAATCAGTGCTATTTATTTCCTGGTTTGCTGCCTGGAAGAATTCTTCATTGTGATTAGCTACCTAGCCTACTTGATGACATCACTGTTACTGGACTCAGGAGATCTACTCAACTGGCACAGGAACAATGTAATGTCAGGGAAGGGGAAATCCATGCCACAGAGATTGCTAGATCTTTGTGGGCAGCTTTGTTTGAGGTCAGTGGCGAGAGTGCCATCGCTTCACCACGAACTGCGAGATCTAGGCCACTATGACCAAGGTAATATGCAAAAAAATTATAGACAAGATAATAGAAATGATGCAAGGAAAGGCAATGGAGAGGTGCAGCAAAACACTGTGCTAATGTTCTTCCCAACTGAGTAGTATAGCATGTTTGTTGACATTCATAATTTCATCTGTGATGAAATAATATTCCAATGCTCTACAGCTCTTTTCCTCCATAAACTTCGATTCTTTCCAAGATTCCACTGCCCATATCCTAACTCGCATCACGTCCCATTTACCCATCACTCTTGTGTTTGCTGATGTACATTGGCTTCTGTTCCAGCCAAGTTTCAAATTTAAACTCTTCGCATTTAAATTCCTTGATTTTTATCACTGTAACCTCCTCATGCCCTACAGCCCTCTGAGAACAGTGTTCCTCCAATTCTGGGCTCTTGTGTACCCGCAATACATACAGTGCTGTTTTGGCCTCAACTGGAGTATTGCGTTCAGTGCTGGGCACCATACTTTAAGAAGGACGTGAAGGCATTAGATGGAGTGCAGAAAGATTCACGAGAATGGGCCCCGGGAAGAGGAACTTCAGTTACATAGATTGGAGAAGTTGGGACTGGTGTCCTCCGAGAGGAGAAGGTTGAGAGGAGATTTGATAGAGGTATTTAAAATCATAAGGGGTCTGGCCAGAGTAGATACAGAGAAACTGTTTGTGGAAGGATCGAGAACCAGAGGGCACAGATTTAAGGTAATTGGCAAAAGAAACAGTGGCAACATGAAAATCTTTCTTACGCAACAAATGGTTAGGATCTGAAAAACACTGCCTGAGAATGTGGTGGTGACAGGTTCAATCAAAGCATTTGAGAGGGAATTGGATTATTATCTGAAAAGGAAGAACGTGCTGAGTCTCTTTGACCCCTCAGAGCTTTGAAGAAGGGTCATACAGACTCGAAACGTTAACTATGTTTCTCTCTCCACAGATGCTGTCAGACCTGCTGAGTTTTTCCAGCATTTTTTGTTTTTATTATATAAATTCAAATTGCTGTTATTGAGTTTTAGATCTGAGTAGTGCTGAACAGCCTCTATCACAGAACTAATCCAGTTGATTTTTTTGAGCTCGCTAGAATGGTAGATGGGGCAGAGGTAGGAGCCTATGAGTAGGTGAGGATAAAGGATTTGTTCTCTGTTTCATGAGATGTGTCTCCCATGGATCTGAACTGAGGTCTCAACTTTTCAAAATATATATTAATGACATAGATAAAGGAATAGAGTTATCTATCCAAGTTTGCAGATTACAGTAAATTGGGAACCACAGTAAATTGTATGGATGTAAGTTGCGTTGGAACATAGACAAAGTGGAAAATGGAGCTCGATGGGTGAGGTTATTCACTTTGGATCTGAGAAAGAAAATCATAATTTCTTATTGTTGAGAGAAATGAAGGAACTTGGGTGTCCATCACTAAAAGTGCACAGATACAGAAAGTAATCAGAACAAGCCAATAAAATATTGACTTTATCTCAAGAGGATGGAATTCATAAGTGAGGAGATAATGCTTCAGTTATACAGAGCCTTGGTGAGACCCATGTGGCGTACTGCACTCAGTTTTGGGCACAAATGTTAGGAAAGTTACATTGCCTTGTCTGCAGTGCAGATTCACCAGAGTTTAAAGGGTTAAATAACATGGGCAGGTTGCATAAAATGGCTTATATTCCCTTGAATTTTGAGGGATAATCTAATTGAGGTGTTTAAAATACAAGGAGGATCTAGAATAGATACAGAGAAACTATTTCCTTTGGTGGGGTAATCAGTAATGAAGGGACATAATCTGAGAATTAGACTAGGCCATTTAGGAGAAGGACACAATTTCATCAAATGCCTGATTATTATAATCAGATTTTCAGATAACAGGTGTGCCAGTCAACAACTCTACGTGCAGTGAATGGGTCGATATTTTTTATTATTGTTATGCATGTGTATTTTGTATTCACTGTTAGAAGCAGACCATTTAAATGCATTCTCTGCAGTGCAAAACAAATCACCATGACATTCAGTGACAGTGAAATCCTAACTTAGAGATATTGTGGTATTGAAGTGTAGAAATTGTAGGTCTGTGAATCATATTGACTTGGAGTGTTCTAATTGCTTAATCCACAAGAGTGATCATTTAGATAATAAAGGATCTGAGACAGCTTTCCTGTAATTTGCAAATTAGAAAAGCAAGAGACTACACCCTTTAACCAGTGGTAAAAAATATTGCCAGGAAATTATTAAGACTTGCACAGAAAGAGTCAGGTTTTAGTGACACATGCTCCCTGAAGCATGCAATATTATTTGGGTTGTTTTAAGTTATGAGCTGCAGCAACTCAGCTGCTCAAATACCTGTGTAGGGAGCAGGCAAAGTCCTTGCCTTGCCTTTGGGATCTCCACTTATGTATTCTCTCAAGAGCAACTATTGCAGTCTGCTAATGTATGTCTTGATTCATTTAGAACTGGTGTAGATGCAGATAAAATTTAGAAAAATTGAAATTCTGCATAGCTTGTTTGGTAAAATTGTAGCTGTAAAACACTTTGGAATGTCCTGTGGTCATGAAAGGCACTATATAAATGCAAATCTTTCTGTTAAATATTGACTGGGTTATGAAACTGAACTTTGGGAGATATTTTATTCTCAACTCCTTTTATGTCCTCATGGGAAGAACCTCAATATGCAACTGATTTAATGGATCTGATTGTTGATTTGGTGTTTCTTGACTACCGCCCCTGTTGGATATCACCTCTTTACTGAAGTGTTTTTATCTTGACTTGAGCTCCACAAAGAGAATATGCTGTGTCTATGGGGAGAATTTTCCCCCCGTTGGGGGATTGTGCGGGGGCGCGCAGGAGCGGGAGTGAACCCGATCGGCGCCCCCAATCGGGTGCCCGCCGCTATTTTACATAGGCAGGCCAGTTAAGGCCCTCTTTCGCGTACATCTCCCCGAGGCACGGAGGTGCCTCAGGGAGATTGGTTTCAGCGCTAAAGTTTGAAATGAAGGTTTGTAACACTTAAAACATGTCCCCTCATGTGACACTATCATGAACTGGGACATGTCAAAGAATAAAAGTATAAATTGTTATTACATTTTGAAACACTTCATGAAACCTCATCCCGCCCGTGGATGAGGTTTAATGAAAAACTCGAAGGCCGCCTGGGCTCTTTGCCTGCCCGCCAACCTTAAGGTTGGACGGGCAGCAATTTTAACAGCTTTAATGACTTTCTTAAGGGCCTTAATAGGCCTTTGACAGTTCGGTGGGCGCACAGCTGACGCGGCTGCGCGCCCGCCGAACTGACAATCTAAATGACTCGTAGTGACATCGGGACACCTGCCCAACGTCACCGCGTGTCATTTTACGCGTTGGCGAGCAGGCTGCACCCCCTCTCGCCAATGGGAAAATTCTTCCCTATGTGTCTCATTTACGCAGTAAGCTGCAGCTGACTTCTGTTCAGTGTTTGTGTGGTATTTTCTGCTGAGTGTTTAAGAGCTGTGTACTTGTAACAGACTTCCATGGAAAAACTGATGTTGAACCATTACTGTCCACCAGTTTGCATGAGAACCCTGTTGTAACCATTCTGGCATACAATGTTAGCTCAGGATGTTTACAAGGTCAACAAAGGGCACTCTCTGAACATCAATGTCAAATTCAGCAGGTCTGGCAGCATCGGTGGAGAAGAAATCAGTTAACGTTTCGGGTCTTCATGACCCTTCGGCAGAACTGAGTATAGTTAGGAGAGGGGTGAAATATAAGCTGGTTTAAGATAGGGGGGCGGGGGGAGAGAGAAGTTGAGGGTGTGGTGATTGTGGAGATAAGCAAGCAGTGATAGGAGCAGATAATCAAAAGATGTCACAGACAAAAGGATCAAAGAGGTGTTGAAGGTGGTGATATTGTCTAAGAAAAGTGCTAATTAAGAATGGAAGACAGGACACTCAAGGTACAGCTCTAGTGGGGGTGGGGTGGAAAGACTAACAAAGTTTTAGATTTAAAAATAATGGAAATAGGTGGGAAAAGAAGAATCTATATAAATTATTGAAAAAAAAGGGAGGGGAGAGAAACAGGGTGGGGATGGGGGGAGGGGGAGTTTAAGATCTAAAGTTGTTGAATTCAATATTCAGCCCGGAAGGCTGTAAAGTGCCTAGTCGGAAGATGAGGTGCTGTTCCTCCAGTTTGCGTTGGGCTTCACTGGAACAATGCAGCAAGCCAGGGACAGACATGTGGGCAAGAGAATAGGGTGGAGTGTTAAAATGGCAAGCGACAGGGAGGTTTGGGTCTTTCTTGCGGACAGACCGCAGGTGTTCTGCAAAGCGGTCGCCCAGTTTGCGTTTGGTCTCTCCAATGTAGAGGAGACCGCATTGGGAGCAACGAATGCAGTAGACTAAGTTAGGGGAAATGCAAGTGAAATGCTGCTTCACTTGAAAGGAGTGTTTGGGCCCTTGGACGGTGAGGAGAGAGGAAGTGAAGGGGCAGGTGTTGCATCTTCTGCGTGGGCATGGGGAGGTGCCATAGGTAGGGGTTGAGGAGTAGGGGGTGATGGAGGAGTGGACCAGGGTGTCCCGGAGGGAACGATCCCTACGGAATGCCGTCAGGGGGGGTGAAGGGAAGATGTGTTTGGTGGTGGCATCATGCTGGAGTTGGCGGAAATGGCGGAGGATGATCCTTTGAATGCGGAGGCTGGTGGGGTGATAAGTGAGGACAAGAGGGACCCTATCATGTTTCTGGGAAGGAGGAGAAGGCGTGAGGGAGGATGCGCGGGATATGGGCCGGACACGGTTGAGGGCCCTGTCAAGGAAGAAGGAGGACATGTCAGAGGAACTGTTTTTGAAGGTAGCGTCATCAGAACAGATGCGACGGAGGCGAAGGAACTGAGAGAATGGGATGGAGTCCTTACAGGAAGCGGGATGTGAGGAACTGTAGTCGAGGTAGCTGTGGGAGTCGGTAGGCTTGTAATGGATATTGGTGGACAGTCTATCATCATAAATTGAGACAGAGAGGTCAAGGAAGGGAAGAGAAGTGTCAGAGATGGACCATGTGAAAATGATGGAGGGGTGGAGATTGGAAGCAAAATTAATAAATTTTTCCAGGTCCCGATGAGAGCATGAAGCAGCACCGAAGTAATCATCGATGTACCAGAGAAAGAGTTATGGGAGGGGGCCGGAGTAGGACTGGAACAAGGAATGTTCCACATACCCCATAAAGAGACAGGCATAGCTGGGGCCCATGCGGGTACCCATAGCCACACCTTTTATTTGGAGGAAGTGAGAGGAGTTAAAGGAGAAATTGTTCAGTGTGAGAACACGTTCAGCCAGACGGAGGAGAGTAGTGGTGGATGGGGATTGTTGGGGCCTCTGTTCAAGGAAGAAGCTAAGGGCCCTCAGACCATCCTGGTGGGGGATGGAGGTGTAGAGGGATTGGACATCCATGGTGAAGAGGAAGCGGTTGGGGCCAGGGAACTGGAAATTGTTGATGTGACGTAACATGATGTGATGTGACATGCCGAAGGGTCATGAAGACCCGAAACGTTAACTGATTTCTTCTCCACCGATGCTGCCAGACCTGCTGAGTTTTTCCAGGTAATTCTGTTTTTGTTTTGGATTTCCAGCATCCGCAGTAGCTTTTAGCTTTTTGTTTTTATCAATGTCAAATTGGTGGATCCAGGGAAGAAAATTCAGGGTGTTGATAGTGATCCTGTGGGGAAAAAAAACAAAGAGCACATCCTCAACCTCAACACGCATTTGCCTATTACCTTTTTTTTAAACACTAGCAGATTGTGAAGCAGGACACTATCAGACTCTTATAGTGCACATTAGCCTGATTTTAAATTTTGCTGCTGCTAGTCTGTTTCTTAGAACTTGGGAAACTGGCAGCAAAAGGAGGCAAGAGCTGCTGTCTCCAGAAGATAAGTGCTTATTATGGTGGTACCTGTAGTCCAGGGAGGTGCAGAAGTGCTCCTCCTGGTTTCTCAAATACATCTTCAGCCTCCCTTCTGCTGAATGTAGCCTCTCTTTAGCTTTTGCCACAATCAGCCAGCGACATCACTGCAACCTGAAGTTTTCCCCACAATTGAGATTCCTGAACAGCCCTCAGCTTAAACCTGTCCCACAATCAGGATTGATAACTCTTCTGCAACTGAAGCCTATTCCCACAATAGAGATTGCCAGGAACCAGCCCCAAGCGTTTCCGTCTGTGGCATCCTGGAATTGGTTTACCCGTCTGGCAGCCAGCAGCTTGTCAAATTGCAGGAAACAGGTGAAAAAAAAAATTATCATGTCCTGCCATTAAATTCAAGTGAACTTCCATATCCCTGGTCTTGCTAGGTTTTCCCTACACTTCCCCGCTCCTCCTCCATCTTTCAATGAATATTCAGGCCTGTGTCACTCCTGCCTTCAGATGAATGCTGACCAATAGATTTCATTTTAGTAATAAAAGAGAAGTTGGTGGTGCCATTGAAATTTAAAAGAGTAAAATGTGTACAAATGCCAGGTGGGTTTGGAATTTGCCATATTTCCAGGCCTGATTTTTAATAGGAGGTTTTTTCTATTTGAAAATTGAATTTTTCTTGCATTGCAATAAGTGTCTTTTGTAAAAATTGCACATGCAAACCTATAATCAAGTATGAAATACATAACTTTAAAAGTGTATCTTAGGGTTTAAGGATAACGTGCCTAAGAAGGAGTTGTGCTTTTTCCCTCTGCTCAAAGATGGCAGACGGCTGAATAATAAGAAACTGTAGAATTTATTGGAGTTACAGTGGTATTACTTTCCTGGTCCTCTGAAGCAGAAGAACTGCATCAGAACAGTGGCATAGAAATTGGATTGTGTTTGAAACTTGGTGTGATTTTGATGCCAGGACCATGGCGAATTGCCTCACTAAGATTGAAAAGTTGTGGGTGCCTGTCAAAGCCCCAGAGGCAGTTTGCCTGTTGCAGGGAGCAGCCAGGTCACAGCTCAGACACCAGTCGAAGTCTTTATGGGGAGAGTTTAATGTTGAGCCAGAAGGAGCACTCTACCTTCTGGATCCACAATAAGCTAAGTCAAAAAGGAAATTTACCTTTTGAATACTAGTTTTAAGCAGTCCAGCAACCCAGGGTCAAGAGTTCCAATCCCAATTGTGATACTGAAGTCAGCAATGTGGTACTTTGTGGACTATCACCAGAAAAATTACCATGAAAGCTGCTGTGATAGTTGCAAAAATCTTTCTAATTCACTGATGTAGTTCAGGAAAGGAAATCTGCTATCCCCATCTTGTCTTGCCTGCATGTGCCCAATGCACTCTGAAGTGGTTAACTGTAAAACACAAGGACAACAGTAGTTCAAGGAAACAGCCACCTAACATTATTTTGGCGCAGCTAAGGATGGGCAATAAATGTGACCTTGCTGGCATTTCCCTGTCTTGGGAAAATAAAAACAAAATCATATAGAAAGTCCTCCACTTTCCATCTTAGATAATGATTCATAATGGTCGTGATTTCCCTCTCCCACTAGCAGTATTTTGTGATATTGGTCGTTGTCTTTTGCTAAAGGCATTTCAGTATACTGGGAATTACAATCTCCTAGTTGATTCATTGGCTGAAATTTGCTTTGCAAGTCTCTCTAGAAATACCATTTGATAAATCTGTTTAATGGAATGTAAATGCAATTTGCATCAGAACACTTCTAGTGTTCCTCACATACACAGAGACACATCTTTGAATGCTTTTTGGGCAGAAGAAACAATGGATGCCAAGCAAGAGGGAAAGAATGAAAGAAGAAAATTTGGACAAAGTTAAGGTTGAGGAGAAAGGAACTTAGGAGACCTTTTGAAAGCAGGAAGAGGTGGTAAGTTAGAGAGGGACTTTAGAAAAAAATGCCAGAAGACAAGATGTAGTAGTTGAAAGAATAGTCTCCAATGGTGAAGTAGTGAGAATAAAAAACAAGTGTTTCACTGGCAAAGATGAAAGAAATGTCTTGTTAATATAATGGACATGGAGTTGAGGAGTAAGCCAATGTTCCACACTTCAGACTTAGCTTGAGAGATTGATGGTGTCAGGGCAAGTGGATGCTGGTGGATTGAACAGTTACCATATTAATATTTTAGTAACTAGATCTGAACTTATGACTGCAATACTAACAAAAAAAAGCAAACAGCAATGTTCTACCAGTAAATGCTGAAGCATGACTGGACACATAATTTAGTGAATGAATATAACAAGTTTCAGGACCCTGAAAGTTTGTGTAGCTATATGAAATATCATATCACATTCTGCTTGTAAGATCATATGTAGTCTTTATAGGAAACCAAATGAAATTGAAATTGCTGCTTGTCACTATCAGATTAATATGATTGAACTTTGGAGTAATTTAAAAGTGGGGCTTATAATGGACCCTAAAGATGATGGTGAATTTTAGAACTGAACGTAATGCACTCCATTTTCTTGCAGTTCAGATTGGTCAAAACCGACAAGGAACAGTATGATCGGGAAGACAGACCAGAAGCACAGCAAGAAATTCTCAGAAGAGCTGCCAAGGATTTGCCTCTTTACACTAGAACTGCAAATGGAGGTAAATTGCTATTCCAGTTATGTGAGAGATTAATAAGAGCAAGTAATAAGAGATGCACAAAGTAACTCATTTTTGGAAAATTGCATTCTAAAGTCATACACTGCATTATTTTATGCTCCCATGTTGGTTATTGCACTTGTGTTGGATTTCTTTTAGAGCTGGCATCGTCCTAAAGTTTAGGAACTCTGCCCCCACTCCACCTTGCCGGTATTCCACAAATGACAAATCAGTACCCCACCATGTTGAACATAGTTGAAAAACAAGGGCACAAAATTGTTGTTGTTCACCACTGTGTGAGACTCAATAGTACAATCATGGTTGCCAGACTGATTCTGTGTCAAGTTACTGAGGGAACCAACATTAGGAAGTAATCTACTTGACCTCATCTTCAGCAATCATCTGCCTGACACATGTCTGCTACAATAGCACTGATGAGAGAGATGATCATAGTTCTTGTGAAGGCATATCTTATCTTCACAGTGATGACATGCTTTATCATGTACTGTGATACTATTGCTATGCTAAGTGGGACAAACGAATGACAGATCTAGCAGTAGAAATGCTGTGGGCATTCAGTAACTGCAGAATTTTATACCAGTCTGCAACCTTATAGCCCAGCACATCCTTCACTCCTGAATCACCATCAAGCTGGGAGATCACTACCAAAATCATCATTGATGGCATCAAGTGACACTCATTCACCAATAACCTGTTTATTGACACTCAGTTCAGGTTCCACAAGAGCTGAAATCCGGAGGTGTCAGCTGTGGCTCAGTCCATAGCACCCTCGCCTTTGAATCAGAAGGTTGTGGGTTCATGTCCCACTCCTGGAAACCAAGAACTGTGATTGTACTCAAAAGAGTTGTAATCTGTGACTGTTGATAACTCGAAAGAGCTGAAATCCAAAGGAAGGACAAGATTAATTGCCCTCAAAACCAAGAATTCAATCATGGGGCTCCAAAGGTCAGCTGGTGGCATAACGGTATTGTCACTGACTAGTATACCAGAGACCCAGGGTAATGCTCTGGGGACCTGAGTTCGAATCCTTCCACGGCAGATGGTGAAATTTGAATTCAATAAATATCTGGAATTAAGAGTCTGATGATGACCATGAAACCATTGCCGATTATCATAAAGACCCATCTGGTTCACTAATGTCCTTTAAAGAAGAATATCTGCTGTCCTTACCTGGTCTGGCCTATGACTTTCACTCCATCATTTGGTCAGGAGTAGGGCTTTTTGTGAATGATTCCACATGAATGACACTTAAAGTGAAAATAAATTTCAACAGACATATCCGGAACTTATAATGAACAAGTTCCATTATACTCAACTTCCATTATTTTCTCAGCTTTAAATTACTGTTTAAGACATTAAATAAAATTGGCAATTCTGGAGCATTCTCCGGTGTTCTTTATCTGACCAGAAAATATGTCCCTGTTATTTATTGCTTATGACAAACATCAGACATCAACTGGTAGCATCTGTTATTTCAAAGCGGTATATTCATCTCACTTATTTGAGTTAACTTCCTGAAATTACAGCTTTAGCTCTTTTGTCCTTCCCAGAGCTCAGCAGCATAATTTAAAACTATTTTCCTACTTTTTCTATGTCCTTCTACACACCACAAAGCCATGTCTACTAGGAAAATGCCAAGCAGTAGTTCTATGATCTCTCTTTGATGGATAAGTTATACCTGATCACTAATATCATCTTGAAGCTGCCTATGCAAAACATTACCACTGAACCTACCCCTTGGTTGCTAGAAAAAAAATTAGAAATATTTGCTCATACAGAAAACCATTTTTCAAGAAAGACTCCTTTTTCCTGTGCTTTGAAGTGGAACATAAACACATTGGCCCATGATGTGTTGGGAATACAAGTTCAATCAATTCCTCACTTTGCTGAGTTGTTAATCTCAAAAGGCCTGTCGTGGGGAGAGGTTTATCAATCACCAGATAACTCATTGCAGTGGGAGGGGAGAGAGAAATTTAAGAAGCAATTTTGATTGGGATACATTTTTGTATGCCTAATGTTTATCTCTGGGGGTGGGGGGAAGTGTGCAAATATAAAGAATGGGGTAATATATTTGCAAAAGAAAAGTGATATTGATGTACTGTTGAGATTGCAGCTTTGAGTTGAAACTTGAACCATGGAGATGGATTTAAATGTTGTGGCTTCCCTTTCTGGGAAGTTGACATTGCAAGTGGCTTCCATTTCTCAGGTATTGTCCCCTGCCTTTCAAAACTGCCAGCATCACCTTCATCGTCAAAAAATTAACCATTCATTTCATAAACTACCGCCCCATCTCTAACCCTCTATCCCCATCCTGAGTTCTTGAACAGGTTGTTCACTTTCTTCTTTCCTGAAACTCCATGTTTGAATATGTTCAGTCGGGTTTCCATTCCTACCACAACACTCAGCCCTAAACAAAATCACAAATTATATTCTGTGATTGAAACCACAGTAACATTTTCCCTTGATTTCTCTGCTTTCTTTGTGGTGGTTAACCATAACTTCCTCCTTCAATGCCTTTCTTCCATTGTTAGCTTAGTTACATTGCCCTCTCTTGCTTCCATGCTTACCCATCCAATCAAAGCCAGAGCATCTCAAGCAATGGCTTCTGTTCCCACCCCAGCATTTTTGCTTTGGAAATACCCAAAGGATCTGACCTGTATCTCCTCCTACATTGCTGCCCATTGATGACATCATCTGCAGACAATGAAGTCAGCTTTCACATGTACACTGATGACAGTCGGATATACTTCTCTATCACCGATCTCAATCGCTACACTGCTTCTATGTTGTCTGATTGTTTAATATCCTGTCTTCAATAAGCTGTAGTATCCTCCAGATAAACTTTAAGACTGAAGGCATCATCTTCAACCCTCACCCTAAACTCTGTACCCTTGCCACCAATTTCATCCCTCTCCCTGACCTCCTCTCAGACCAAACCAGCCTACTCTCAGTCTTGAGATCCTGTTCAGACTCGAGCTGAGTTTCCAACTTCAAATTCTCTTCTTCACAATGACTACCTATTTCATCTTCTATCCATCATTGCCCCTGCCTCAGCTCCTCTTCCTGTGAAACCTTTAACCATGCCTATGTCACCTTCAGACTCTCATTCCTGGATGATCTCTACACTCCTTATAGGTGTAGCATAAGTGGTGCTCTAATTTTGCACCAAGCAGGTAATATCTCTGTAGTTTATTAGAGGAACAAAAATGTCATTGATGCTTCACATTAACAAAGTGAAATGTCTAGTAGATGTAAAAAAGACATTGTAAATATTAGCTAGCCAGTTTCTTGAGAGTCATGAAATAAAAACAAAGTGCTGAAAAAACTCAACAGATCTGGCAGCATCTGTGGAGAGAGAAACAGAGTTAGCGTTTCAAGTCTGTTATGACTCTTTTTTGAAACATTAACTGTTTCTCTCCCACAGATGCTGCCAGACCTGCTAAATGTTTCCATCATTTTGTTTTTATTTCAGATCTCCAGCAGTATTTTGCTTTTATTCTTGGGAGTCATGCATAGCTCTTCTATGGCTTAGCTGCAGTTCTTGGAATCCTTTGTTTAACCGCACTGACTCCTTCTTTCTCTCACACGTGGCCATAATATGCAGAATAGGAAAGGACACCATTACCCACATAATGTGTAAGCGTGGGGGGAAAACAGTTTAAGCATTCAGGAAACACTTCAATCACGATAGTGGGAAGTGATTGCTCATTTCAGTTGAAGCCTCAAGTTCACTCTATTGGTTTTGAAAGTATGGCAGATTCATTTACATCACAAACTGTTCCGATCCCAGCTGCTGTTAATACAGGACAAGTCAAATCCCAGAGTGAAACATGGCTTGATAGACCCTAACTTTTTTTAAGAAACCATGAAGGAAAATTATTGAACAAATTCACAGGAATCTAATGAACTTTTAATACAAAGAATAAAATATTTATTAAACAAGTGAACTATATTACATCAGACAAAAAGGTTGGAAAGATCTCAATACTATTCAAATTCCCATTATTCCTTTACCCCAGCAATATCTTTGCAGACACCTAAACCAGTGAAGAGCTACCATTAGCTTGACACAAAGGCTTCTCGCTTGGGACTGAGCATTCACTTAATGCTTCTCACCCAACTCGTGTATCTCCCTGAGACACCCAAAGACTGCATTCTAAACTTGCTGTTTCTTTGACTGCAAAGCAAACAAATGAGTTGCCTAAACTCAGTCTTCTAGTAACACCTCTGCTAAACTGATCATTTTACTGAGTCCCATAGCTGATTATTCAGTTAACTACGGTCCCACTAGCCTTGCAGTTTTTCTTCTTGGAGAGCTTAAAAATCCTTGTCTTCTCTTTCTGACACATACACTGACCTCCTCCTCCTCTCAACTCCTGTCTTTTCCACATCTGTGTCACTGGGCAACAGTAAAGCTTTTCTACTTTGTGTTTTGTTTTCCAGAATCACTGAACTTTCAATCCCTTTTAACCCATTTCCTTAACTTCAGTGGTTGCAAGACCTAATTAAAAATGCATATACACAAACAAACACAAAAGACCCAAAACCTTTTAGTGACAAGTCTATCCAGACTCCCAGGCATCAAAGTTCATAAATAAAACCCAAATGAAACTGAAACCATTTTTACCTTTCTTAACACACAAACAAGTAAATTCAATTTAAAATTATACATTGTTCATAACAAAATGTTGAAAAATAATTCCATTTGGTTACTATAGGATAACACTTGTCTATCTGATATAAATAACAAATCTTTAACACAAAAGGTAGGGGAAATTTGGAACTCTATTTCCCCCAAATGACAATGGATACTGAGTCAACTGAAATTTTTAAGACTGAGAATGTTAGATTGATGTTTGAGTGTCAAGCTGTATGGAGCAAAGGCAGATAAATGAGTTGAGGTACATATCAGCCATGTCTAATTGATCGATGGAGCAGGCTTGAGGGGCTGAATAGTTTACTTCTGTTTCTAAAAATTATTTTCATCCAATTTATTCTGTAATCTGATTTACTGTATACCCACAGAACACAAGTAACAGTAATTTTGCATTACCTTGCGCAAATCAATTTTAAATTACCAATATGCCCTAGTCATATTTTCATATCCATTATGTTGGTTGAAGAATGGAGGATAATTTTGCTGTGATGTAAGTATTGTCACTGAATGGTGACAGCAGAAGCAATTGTTTTTATTTTTGCTTGAATGAAGATGATTTTTATTTGCATCTCTAACAGTGAAATGATAGAAAAGGAGAAACTGGAGAAAGACAGACAATGAGATGAGAGGAGATGGGGGAGTGAGAAAAGGGGGGCATGACAAGCAATAAGCATTGAAAGTCACACTGATGAGCAAGATTTCAAAATTTGGATGGCATACTTGCAGTGAGAATATTAATAAACTTGTGCACTATAATTTAAACTTAACTCTTATAGGAACATATTGATATGAAATTTGATTTTCCAACTGTTATGCTTTGAACACCCCTGCCTTATAAAGGCCAGTAGCATGCCACATCATGACTTAGTCTTAAATGGGATGAGCTGCATGGATATATAAATTTGTTCCATTATCTTAATATGTAATCATAAAAGAATGAGGTTTAGAGGGTGCATTTATGAAGATTCTCCAGAAATTTGTACATTGATCATAAGTAGACAACACATTTTACCTGTTAGATATGGTTCTTGATACATAAGTTGATCCATATTGAAACAACTTTTTGCCTCTTTGCAGCCATCAGGTATTGTGATAGGTGTCAAGTAATTAAACCTGACCGATGTCATCATTGTTCTGCCTGTGACATGTAAGTTGATTTTTATACATTTGTAAATTTAGATTTTTGTTTTGAGGAAGGAAACATTTGGAATTATGTGCCCCCAACCCCAACAAGTGTGCAGCCTTTATTCTACTACCTTTTTAAAGCTAATCTGGCTGCACTGCATTTGGGTTTAAATTATAAAATGCATGCAGTGCTAAGATTAGCTTTGTACCTCAAATACACTACAGGATAAATTTACAAACTCAGACAAAAGGATGTACAAAGTGAAGACTAGCTCCTCAATTTTTTTTTTATAAATTTTATGGAATTTTTCAAATCATTCTACTTACGATGCATATTTCTGCAAGCATGGTACAGCCACACTACCTCAGGATAATTAATGGGTTGGGGAAATTGTTTAATGACAGGGTGTTGACTAGACTGAATCTGTCTCACTTCTCATTCACAGTACTGTACTTTGACTCCACTGGCAATGCTGTGGCTGGGGCTTGCTCTAATCAGCTTCTGATCATTGCTAATTTGGTGTGGAATTTAAACTTAAGGAAGGGTATGTTTCGATGACTGTTTCTTGAATATGAAAGAGCAGTACATTAGGCGCTGATCAAGTAATTCTAAATCTTGTACTTGCAATGTTGATGAGAAACTCAGTTTTTGGCGATTGCTCACTATGCTTAGTGTGCAGGTAAAGTTACAGTGTCACAAATATAGTCAGCAAGTACAAATCTGCACAATGTGAGTGAACAGGAGCCACACACAAGTCCCAGCCACAGCATCGCATATAGAGTTCATGGTTTAAAATTAGAGCTCGTCGCGTGTCCCATAATTCGAGGTGCAATTCTTTCATATTTAAGGAAACACATCATGCCATGTCCATAAGATTAATTTATGCAAGTGGGAAGTAAGCAATTGCTGAGTGGAGTCACAACAGTGCAAGTAGAATCAGGATGGCAACTTGCATTCATTTGTACACTATAAGAGAACAAAATTTAAAATTATCATTACTGGTTAATGTTTTTTATGTAGGATGTATTAATGACTGAGTCAAGTAACAAGTATTTATGTTGGAGGTGAGAATCTTTTAAAGAGGGTTGATTGTGCAATATATAAATATTGATCATTGTAAATATGTTGTACAATATATAAATATTGAACATTGCATTCCACCTGTAAGTTATGTATGGATGGGCGTGTATATGTTTGATCATGTTAAAATTTTGTAAGGTGTGCAATAGTTTCTATTTGACATGTTCTTTGGAAATAAATTTAACAAAATTTATTTTTCAATAGATTTCTGGATTTTAGATTTAATGGATTTACAACTTGATTTTTAGCCCTCCATTTTAAAAAAATTACTGTTTATCTCTGCAAGTGATAAGCTAAAGAAAATTTTTGCTAAACCTGTCTGTCCCATTCTTTTCATATTGTATGTTCATTATTGTGGTTTACTTCTGTAAACAGACAGTGCATCTACGAACTAGGTTGTGCCTTTACCCACTCAGTACCTAAGTAAATGTGGTTAGACCTAGGGACCGAACAGTAACTCTTGCTCCCTATTGTACAATAGAGTAAGCCATCACGTGATCACTTCTACTTTGAAAGACAGGAGAATATGCATATTATGGGCTCAAACTCAGGGAACATAGGACTTATGAGTAGGAGTGGACCATTCGACCCTTTAAGCCTGCTTTGCCATTCAATAAGATCATGGCTGATCTGATTTTGGTCTCAATTCCACCTTCTCCCTCCATAACCCTTGACTCCTCTATCAAAAGCTTATTCAACTCAGCCTTGAATAAATTCAACGACTCAGCCTCCACTGTTTTCTAGGGAAGAAAATTCCACGGACTGATGACAGCAAAAATTGCTCCTCAAATTGTGTCCCTTAGTTCTAGTCTCCCCCACAAGTGGAAACATATTCCTGGTATCCATCCTATTAAGATCTCTCAGGATCTTATATGTTTCAATAAGATCACCTCTCATTCCTCCAAACTCCAATGGGTAAAGACCCAACTTGTTCAAACTTTCTTCACAAGTCCTTCATCCCAGGAATGAGTCAAATGAACCTTGTCTGAGCTGCTTCAAATGAAATTATATCCTTCAAAAAAAGGAGACAACTGTACACAGTATTCCAGATGTCATCTCACCAGCTGCAGTAAAACATCCCTACTTTAAATTCCATTCCTCTAGCAATAAACACCAACATTCCATTTGCCTTTCAAATCATTTGCTTTATCTGCATGCTAACTTTGTAATTCATATACCAAGGCACCCAGATCCCTGTACCACAGAGTTCTACAATCTCTCTCCATTTAAATAGTTTACTGCTTTTCTATTCTTCCTGCCAAAGTAAACAAGTTCCCACATTATCCTCCATCTGCCAAATTTTTGTCCACTCACTTTATCTGTCTATATCCCTTTGTCGACTCTGTACCTCTTCTTGACAATTTATTTTCCTGCCTATCTTGGTGTCTTCGGCAAATTTAGCTAGCATTCAAGTTAATAACATAGATTGTAAATAAATGGGGCCCTAGCACTGATCCATGTGGCTCTCCACTAGTTAGAGTTTGACAACCTGAAAGAGACCCATTTATCCCTTCTCTCTCTCATTAGCTAACCAGTCCGTTATCCATGCTAATATGTTACCCCCTACACCATGAACTCTTATTTTGTGTTGTAATCTTTGATGTGGCATCTTACCAAAAGCCTTTTGTAATCCAAAAGCCTTTTGTAATCCAAGTACACCACATCTACAGGCTGCCCTTATCCAACTTGCTTATTACTTCCTTAAAGAACTCTAATAAGTTAGTTAAACAATTACTCTTTCACAAAACCATGTTGGCTCTGCCTGATTGGTCTCATTATGATTTTCTAAATATCCTGCTATAACCTTCCTGGATTCTAGTAATTTCCCAATGACAGATGTTAGGCTAACTGGCCTATAGATTCCTGCTTTCTGTCTCCCTCCTTTCTTGAATAAAGGGGTTACATTTATTTTCCTGTCCACTGGGA
Organism: Cetorhinus maximus; assembly: GCF_964194155.1. Taxonomy (NCBI): domain Eukaryota; kingdom Metazoa; phylum Chordata; class Chondrichthyes; order Lamniformes; family Cetorhinidae; genus Cetorhinus; species Cetorhinus maximus. The sequence continues at coordinate 48,938,311 of NC_135885.1, forward strand.
TTCCTCCAGAATCCAAGGTATTTTGGAAGATTATAGTGGATGCATTAGTTATTTCTTTAGCCACTTATTTTTAAGACTCTAGGGTGCAGGTCATCAGATCCTGAAGATGTGTCAGACTTTAGGCCTAATAGTTTTCCCAAAACCATATCCCTGTTTTTTTTTCAATTCATAAGATGTAGGTGTCACTGGCTAGGCCAGTTTTATTGCCCATCCTTAATTGCCCTTGAGGCAGTGGTGAGCTGCTGCCTTGAACTGCTGCAGTCCATGTTGTGTAGATACACCCATAATGCTGTTGGGGAGGGAGTTCCAGGATTTCGACCCAGGGACAATGAAAGAATGGCGATATATTTCCAAGTCAGGATGGTGAGTGGCTTGGTGGGGAACTTCCAGGCGGTAGTTGGTGTTCCCATCTGCTGCCCTTGTCCCTCTAGATGGTAGTGGTCATGGGTTTGGAAGTTGATGGTAATTGTATTAAATTCCTCTTGATTTTCAAGTATCTTTTGGGAAGTTTTTTTTTTAAGTCTTCTACAGTGAGGGCAGACACAATATATCTGTTCAACCCCTCCACATTTTCTTATTTTCCATTATCAATTCTGAGATTCTCTCTCTAGAGGACCAGTTCTCCCTTTAATATAAAAACTACAAGTATTTAAAATTACTGTTTTTATATTTCTAGCTAGCTTTCTCTAATTTTTCCCTCTTATTTTAAGTTATTTTTTGCTGGTTTACAATCTGCCCAGTCATCTAACCTGCCACTGATCTTTGTAGAATTGTACGTGTTTCTTCAAATTTGAACTTTAACTTCCTCATTTAGCCATGGATGATGCATCCAGTCTTCCTTTCTCACTGGGATAAATCTTTGCTTAAAGTTATTAAATATCTCCTTAATATGCCACTGCATCTCTACAGTCCTATCTTTTAACCTAGTTTCCCAGTTCACTTTAGCCAATTCTGCCTTCATTCCCTTTATTTGGTTTAAAACCCACATCCTCATCCTCAAACTGAATGCAAAATTCATGTTATGATCACTGTTTCCTAGAGGCTCCTTTACTGCAAGGTTATTGATTAACCATGGCACATTATCAGATCTAGAATAACCTGCTCCCTGGTTGGAACAAGAGCATAACTCTATAAGAAATTCTCCCGAACGCACTGAGCTCATCTTCCAGGCTACCTTTGCCTATCTGATTCATAAAGTTACCTATTTTTATTGCAGTTCCTTTCATACACGCCTCATTTATTTCTTCCTATACACCCTGTCCTACAGAGGAACAACTGTTGGGAGGCCAATAAACTATGCCTGCAAGTGAGCTCTTACCTTTCATATTTCTCATCTCTACTCAACTGATTTGACATCTTGCCCTTTCAAGCAAAGGTCATCTCTCATGACTGTACTAACGCCATCCTTAATTAATGGAGCTACCCCAGCACCTTTTCCAAGCTGCTTGTCTTTCAGAAAGGTCAAATACCCTTCAATATTTAGGTCCAAGCCTTAGTCACTCTGCAACCACATCAATGGCAATCAGGTCATGCATTTTTATTTCTCTGTGTTAACAATTCAGACATTTTGATACAAATGCTATGCGCATTCATATACAGAGCTTTTAATTCCATCTTTTTACCATTTTTGCAATCTCTAGCTTTGTCTACTACTACTACCATCACCGCCAATAAAACCTTACTAATAAATTACCTGAGTTTTAGAAGAGACTTATTTCAATTAATGTTATACTTATCCCAATTAAAATTCCCTAGTTTAGGGAAGAGAAAAACATAAAATGCTGACCAACTAATTTCCCTTCTTTGTTGTTGCACTACACTTGATTTTCTTTGGAATGCTCTGAACCCACAGAGTCAACCCCAGCTCTTCAAACTCTCACTGCTGTCTCGAGTTACCCTCTATTTCTGGGAAACAACTTGTAACTTCTACATCTATTGGAGTCTGGAAAAAGGAGCACCTCGTTCTCCTTCTGCACCAAATTCCCAATTACACAATTAGTTGACGTCTCACTCAGACATAGTCTCCTCTCCATACAATTTGAAAACCTGTCTGCTAATAGCTCAGCTTCCTGCTACACTAATTAACACCTATTTTGAAGGCAACTACTTTCAGCTGTTGACAGGTAATTACCACTGCCAGGCAGCTCCCTGTTTAACAAGGCCATTACTAACTTGAAATCTATAAATTCTGTCAGAACCTGACTCTTAATCTAATTTTAAAGGTGAAAAAAACTTACTAGAACTTATCATGTGAACCAAATTCCCAACTACACACCCAGTCTGCATCTCATTCAGGTGTAGTCTGAGGGCTGTAAGAAAATTGCCAAATTTACTAAACATGAAAAAGATAAATGAACATTAATTAGTACAGATACTTTATTTGCAGAAATTAGATAAAGACACTTCTGTTGCACCAGCTCTCAATTTAAAATTGATCCACAAAACATGGTCACTCAATTATGGAGCAAAATGCCACCACAGCGCCTCAGAATATCTTTGTACCCTTCATGCCCTCAGACTAACTACTTGGGAGAAAGTCAGCCACTGATGCGTTCAAAATCTTTTCAAGACCTGAGCATAAAGCATCAAGGTAATACATCTCATAACTGTCTGAGGTAATCAACCATTCACTCATTCGTTACATAGAACATTTTCCCATATAAATAAAGCTGCCACTTTCAGTAAAATTCAAAGTTGCTGGCCTGTATTCCACCAAGGTGTCACGCTCATCAAATTGAATAGAATGACATGTAAAAAGCAAAATATAGCAGATACTAGTATATGATGTGACTGTCAACAAAATGTCCAAAAAATAATCCAGTCTCGCCAAAAAATACTTTTTATTATTGTTGCAATTAAAATATATTTGCTAAAACTGCAAATGAAACAAATGTCAGAATACTTTCATGAAGATCTAGTATACTTATTTGTAATGAGCCCAGCATTGCTTGAACTCCAACACTTAGATGAATGTAAAAGATCCCAAGACCATGGAGTTCCTTGTGTGTCCTGGCTAATATTTACCCCTCAACCAACGTCTAAAACAGATGATCTTGTTATTTCTTTCATTACTGTTTGTGGGACTTGCTGTGCACAACTTGCCTGCCACATTTCCTACATGACAAATGACTACACTTCAGAAGGTTGTTAGCAAAGTGCTTTGGTATGTCCCGAGATTGTGAAGGACATTATATAAATGTTATTTCTCTTTTCCTATTTGTTTTGCATTGTAGTAATCAAAAACATGGAAATATAGGGAAAAAAGAAGTCAACTAATTGTGTAATTGGGAATTTGGTGCAGAAGGAGAACGAGGTGCTCCTTTTTCCAGACTCCAATAGATGTAGAAGTTACAATTATATTTGCCCTCCTTGGAATTACCACATTTAGCAAATGCCACTTATTGACACGTAGTATACTTCAACTGGAACAACACACTGCATGCAGATTGTATGTAAACTGAATCATAACATTGGCAACATTCTCAGTTTTCAGAAATAATATTTGAGATTTCACCTGATTTTGCACTAATGTTAACTTTCCAAAGAAAAAAAATGCTGAAAACCCACATAATATCTGGACTAAGTGCAACTGAGAAATGGTAAAAATAATAAAAGGAAAACTGAAAAACATTGAAACTTAAGCCAAAAACCCCATTGAAGGTTCCACCTCAAAGGAATTGACTCGCATGCTACTCACCATCTGTTCACAAAGACAATCTTGTGGAATAAGTCAAGTATATCAGTTTGCTGGTTTAGTTTAGTTGAAGACTGAGTGGACAAAACTTGACTAATTTTGTGCTAACCTTTTGTTTTTTTCAGGTGTGTATTAAAAATGGATCATCATTGCCCTTGGTATGTTGTGTCATACTGTATACATTTCAGTTATACTTAAAGTAACAAATGGAGCAATCTATAGTGAAAAAATCTTTCACAGAAGGGAGATTGACATGCAGGAGGGGAAAGGACTTCGGTCAATCTTTTTTAAAGGATACCAAGAAAGAAAATATAGCACTTAATTAGGAGCCAAAAATTTCAAATAATGGTTGCATCATGTAACTGTTCAGCTTTATTTTAGTGTAAAATGCTAAGATTTATCAAAAATAGATATAGTATAAGATATTCTGGCAACATGGGTAGAATACACTGTTTCACTGTTCTTACAGAAATGATCATACACTGATACTTTCAGTACAAAAATAGTTTAGTTATCCATGAAGCTTCTATTTTCATTATGGAAATGTAATTTTATAACTTTTCTACAACGACAGCTGTGTTGTGGCTGTTCTGTTATTGCATGTAAAACTGCCGCAGAGCAGCATTTTTGAGTAATGCTTGTTACAATGGAGCAGTGGAACACAACTTTGATTTTCTGATGAGTTCTTTATTCTTCTATGTGACATTAAGGGTGCAGAAACTTAATTTCTCACCTTGAGAAGAGAGCAGAAATTGGGGGAGATTTTCCCCTAGCTTTGCTCATGAACTTACAAAGAGATGTCCAGGATATATTTACACTACGACTATAGGATAAGTGTATAAGTGTTTCACTTAATGCTGATAGTTAGTAAGTTGTGTTAAATGTACTTTAAGTGCAAAGGACCTGAACTGATATTTGAGCAAAGTAGGATGAATCTCCTGCTTCATGCCAATGCTAAACTTGCAGAATGACACTGACAGGGGCCTAGGGAAGGTTTCCCTGCATTCTTAAGTGTGTGTTGTGTGAACTAGGTAGATTAAGAGAGAAAAAGAGAAAAAAAAATCGATCAAGCATGATCTTGGGAGATCAAGTGAATCATAGAATGATTACAGCACAGGAGGCTATTCAGCTCATGTCCCTGCCAGCAAGTGACATTCGTGCCACACAAGTGCCAGGCAATGACCATCTCCAACAAGAGAGAATCTAACCATCGCCCCTTGACATTCAATGGCATTACCATCGCTGAATCCCCCACAATCAACATCCTGGCAGTTACCATTGATCAGAAAGTGAACTGAACTAGCTATATAAATACTGTGGCTACAAGCGCAGGTCAGAGGCTGGGAATTCTGTAGAGAGGCATCTCCAGACTCCCCAAAGCCTGTCCATCATCTGTCTACAAGACACAAGTCAGGAGTGCGATGGAATACTCCCCACTTGTCTGGATGAGTGCAGCTCCAACAACAAGAAGCTTGACGCCATCCAGGACAAAGCAGTCTGCTTGATTGGCATCCCATCCACAAACATTCAATCCTTCTGCCGCTGATGCACAGTGGCAGCAGTGCGTACCATCTACAAGATGCACTGCAGGAATTCACTAAAGCGTCTTAGACAGCACCTTCCAAACCCACGACCACTACCATCTAGAAGGACAAGGGCAGCAGACAGATAGGAACACCAGCACCTGGAAGTTCCCCTTCAAGCCACTTACCATCATGACTTGGAAATATATTGCTGTTCCTTCACCGTCGCTGGGTCAAAATCCTGGAACTCCCTAACAGCACTGTGGATGTACCTACACCACATGGACTGCAGTGGTTAAGGAAGGCAACTCACCACCACCTTCTCAGGGGCAGTTAGGGATAGGCATTAAATGTTGGCCAAGGCAGCAATGCTCAGATCCCATGAATGAATAAAAAAAATAAAACCCAAGATCCCACATGTCTTTTTAACCAATTTCTCAACATGCCTGCTACCTTCAACTTGTGCACATACACCCCCAAGTCCCTCTGCTCCTGCACTGCCTTTAGACTTGGACCATTTACTTTCTATAGCTTCCTTTTCTTCCTACCAAAATGTACCACTTCACATTTCTCTGTATTAAATTTAATCTGCCATGTGTCCACCCATTCACCAGCCTATATCCTCTTGAAATCTATCACTATCCTCCTCAAAGTTCAGAATACTTCCAAGTTTTTGTCATCTGCAAATTTTGTAATTGTGCCTTACACATCCAAGTCTAGGTTGTCAATATATAATCCAGAAAAGCAGTGGTCCTAGTACCAATCGCTGAGAACCCCACTGTATACCTTCCTCGTGTCTGAACAACAACCATTCACCACTAAAACTCAGCAGGTCTGACAGCATCTGCGGAGAGGGATACAGTTGACGTTTCGAGTCCGTATGACCCTTCATCAGAACTAAAAAATATAGAAATGAGATTAAATATAAGCTGGTAGAGGTGGGTGGGACAGGAGGAGCTCGTTAGGGGGCCAGTGATAGGTGGAGGCCAAGAATAGACTGCCAAAGATGTCATAGACAAAAGGACAAAGGGGTGTTGACGGTGGTGATATTATCTAAAGGATGTGCTAATGGGGACATTAAGGGTAGCAAGCAGAACAAGCTAGTGGCAGATGGCCCTAGTGGGGGTGGGGTGGGGGGAAGGGATCAAAATGGGCTAAAAGGTGGAGATGAAACAATAGATCGAAATAAATTTAAAAATAGGTGGGAAAAGAAAAATATATTTGTAAAAAAATTATAAATTATTGGAAAAGGGGGAATCGGAAAGGGTAGGGGATGAAGGAGAGAGTTCATGGTCTGAAATTGTTGAACTCAATATTAAGTCTGATAGACTGTAAAGTGCCTAGTTAGAGACCCCTCAACCTCATCCAGAAAGGTGGAGGCAGTGGTAAATGCACCATAGCCCAAAAACGTTAAGGAGTTTTGTTTGTTTTTGGGACTTGTGAATTACTCTGGCAAGTTCATTTCCAGTTTGGCTACCAAGGCAGCAACACTGAATAATCTGCTGAAGAAGAATGCAAAATGGGATTGGTCACAAGTCTGTCAGGAAAGCTTCAAGAAACTCGAGCAAGAGCTCACCTCTGTTAAGGTCCCGGCACATTTCAATGAAAAGTTACCTGTCAGCCTAGCTTGTAATACATCTGGATATGGTGTCGGAGTTATCATCTCCCACACATTTCCTAATGGCAGTAAAAGGCCCATGCATAAGCATCACGCACGTTGTCTAAGGCAGAACAAAATTATGCCTAAATTGAGAAGGAAGCTCTTGGACTAATCTATGGAGTCAAGAAGCTCCACCAATATTTGTATGGGCGTAAATTCACATGAATTACAGACCACAAGCCTTTAACCTGGTTGCTTGGCCTGAAGTCACAAACCCCGACACTTGCCCCTACAAGGTGGGCACTGATCTTATCTGCTTACCAGTACAAAATTACATTTCGCTCAACTGAGAATCATGGAAATGCAGATGCACTTTCCAGACTTCCGTTACACCACAGCTCCACAACCCAAAGTGAAGTCACTGCTTTCAATGTGAACCATATAGATATGTTACTTGTTAAAGCGGATCGAATTAGACTTGAAACGCAGAGGGATGTTGTGCTCTCCAAAGTTTACCTGTACACACAGAAGGGTTGGTGTGTATCTCAAGAAGTGACTACTGAGCCTACATGTGTAGATTTGAGTTGACTCTGCTAGACAGTTGTTTGTTATGGGGAATCAGAGCTGTTGTTCCTCCAAAATTCCAAACACGAGTGTTAGAAGAACTTCACCTCAGTCACATAGGAATCATCAAAATTATAACATTAGCTCGTCTACATGTATGGTAGCCACACGTGGATAAAGACATTGAAGGCATGGTCAGTGATTGCCTTCCATGCCAAGAAATGAAGTTCTCTCCTGCACCTGCCCCATTCCATCCGTGGGCTTGGCCTGACCACCCATGACAGAGACTTCATGTGGACTTTACCGGATCACTTCTCAGACATGCGTTCCCGATTGTGATGGATGCCAGCGCAAATTGGCCTCATATTATGCGCATGAAGTTGACTACTTCAACAAATTGATGCTCTCTGGAATGTGTACACTACTTTTGGTTTAACGGAGCAGATTGTGTCTGACACACAGTTCACATCATGTGAATTTCAAACATTCCTGAAAAACAATGGGATCGAGCAGATTCTCAGCTTGCCTTACCACCCATCCTCAAATGGCGAAGTCGAGCGGTTTGTCCAGACATTCAAAACGGCCATATTGAAGGGGAAGATGCAAATAGATTGGAAGTTGAAACTGAAGAACTTTTTGATGATGTATCATAATACTCCACATTCAACAACAGGCGTATCTCCTGCTGAGCTGATGTTTGGAAGACGATTGCGCACCAGAATGGATTTGTTGTGTCTAGGTTCGAAAGGAAAGATTGGTTTAAGGCAGCTTGATCAGAAAAGGTCACATGACACAAGTAAACCAGCTCGTGAGTTTAATCTGGATCAGTCTGTTTGGGTTCGAAATTACTGTGGAACATCAAGGTGGCTCCTGGGAAGAATCATCAAGTGTTAAGGACCACTGACCTATGATGTTGAATCTTCCTGTGGAATCTGGAAGAGACACGCTGATCAGATTAGAGAAGCCAAATCCAAGGAACCAAATTTCCAGGGATCTCTAGTCACAGTGGAAGAATGCTGGGAAACGTCTGCTCCGGTTGGTGAAACCCAACTTGTTTCAACTGACAAGCCTTTGGCACCTGTAACTGTTGAACCAGAACAAAACAAGCAGAACAGCAGAACCTTCCATTTCTAAGCAAACAACCTGAGATACCTAAACCAACACTCCTCCCTAGACCAAAGTGAATCTGCAAACCACCTGACTGATTTGTTCCTGGCTAAAGGGGGAGGAGATGTGATGTTTGTGCTTAACGTTTATGCTTTTTTGTAAAAGGACGTTTTAGTTAAAAAAGAAGTGTTATATAAAAAACCTGACAGTAAGTTGTGCTAAGTCCTGGATGTATTGCACTCTGGTGTAGAATAAGGAATAAAGGAACCTTCTGTTTTTTTACACAGGACGCTGGGGTTCAGAAGCAGGTGTGTGCGTGTGTGTGTGCGTGTGTGTGCGTGTGTGTGTGTGCGTGTGTGTGTGTGTGTGTGTGCGCGTGTGCGCGTGCGTGCGTGCGTGTGTGTGTGCGTGTGTGTGTGTGCGTGCGTGCGTGTGTGTGCGCGTGCGTGTGTGTGTGTGTGTGATCGTGATCCCACCAGGACATCCTCTCTGTCTAGCACTGTAACATTTTCCTTAATCATTACAGCTATCCCCCTTCCCTTACTCTCCTCTCTCACTGCTCTACAGCCGCTCAGGCTCCAGGGAAACAACATATCATCCTGGAATCACCTCTGTGGCTGCAGAAATTCCTGTCAGTTCTCCTAATAAAATCCCCATCACTATTGTTTTCCCTACCTTCCTCCTGTTCCCCCTGTGCAGCTGAGCTACCTGTGGTGCCACAGACCTGTCTGGCTGTACTCCCCAGAGGAACTATCATCCTCACCAGTGTCCAAATCTGAAAACTGGTTGCAAAGCAAGATGCAATCAAGGGTCTCCTTCACTACCTGCCGGTCCCTGGTCCTGCTTGACTGTCTGGTTGCCACCCACTCCCCCTCCTCCTGCAAACTCATTAGCTGCAGGTGACTACCTCTCGAAACATATTGTCCACAAAACTGTCAGCCTGTTGGATGCACTGCAGTGACTTCATCTGCTGCTCAAGCTCTGTAACCCGGAGCTCGAGGTCCTCCAGCTGACTACACTTCCTGCATATGGTTGTCCCAGAGTTCCCACATGGACCAGGATGTGCATCGAACGGGACTCTGGTGCCCTGCCATTTCTCTATTTATTAGGCTAAATAAATTTAACGGAAATATACTAAATACTTATTAAAGACTTGAAAAAGATATTGTGTAAAATGGGGAAACAAACTAAGGGTGAAATATCTCCTTTTTTATAAGTACATATACATAAAAATGGTTTCATGTCATTCATGTATATTTTGTTCAAACCTAGTCCTCAGTTTATGTTCAAAGTTTAAAATATGAATCACTGGCACCTATGTAAGCTTATGGTAATTGACTATTATGATATTTTGTAGTAAATTGATCATTTGGATGCACTCTACATATTATCTAATTTCATGCAAATCTTTCCTTTTAGGGTGAATAACTGTGTGGGATTTTCGAACTACAAATATTTTATGCTTTTTCTGGCATATTCTTTGTTATATTGTTTGTTCATTGCAGCAACTGTGCTACAATATTTCATCAAGTTTTGGACAGTAAGTTTATCTTTATTTTGTCATTGCATCTTTTCTGTTGCATGTTTTGTAGAAGATAAATGTGTAAAAGTTGTAATTTGTGTTTTTTTCCCTTTTAAAAAAAAAATCCAAAAAGACTTTGAATTCTTGATGAAAAACTTTGTAGATTGGAACCTCAATTATCTACAGCAGCAGAGAGTCCTTCTCCCTGGAAAATTATGAAAATTAGTAGATAATCAAAAGGCCCAAATTGTGTTACTGAATGTTGCTCTGCACTTTGAATGTTGTACTCTTCCCTACCATCTCTGTAGCAGCATTTACCTTACCAGGCTACCTCAGTTCTCTCCAGCAGTACACACTTTTGCCTAGCTTGCTGGCAAGCTCACCCTATTTGCTAGCTTGCAAATCAACAAAAGACCCAAGATATAAAAACAAAAAACTACTGCGGATGCTGAAAATCCAAAACAAAAACAGAATTACCTGGAAAAACTCAGCAGGTCTGGCAGCATCGGCGGAGAAGAAAAGAGTTGACGTTTCGAGTCCTCACTCTGAGGACTCAAAACGTCAACTCTTCTTCTCCGCCGATGCTGCCAGACCTGCTGAGTTTTTCCAGGTAATTCTGTTTTTGTTAAAGACCCAAGATAGTTAGCTAGATTTGCTCCTAATTCCAATTGTTTTCTAGGCAGCAGAATTAAGGAAAACTCTTTCGAGTTATCAACAGTCACAGATTGCAACTCTTTCGAGTACAATCACAGTTCTTGGTTTCCGGGAGTGGGACATGAACCCACAACCCTCTGATTCAAAGGCGAGGGTGCTATGAACTGAGCCACAGCAATGCAGTATGTTATCAGGCACAAGTTAATTGGCAGCCTCTAATGTTCTAAGTGCAACTACTAAATTTAAAATTCAAACAACCTGGCAGTTTAACCATGCGATTTGCCAGTGTTTAAACAGACTCTTTAAAGGCAGTAACTCTGCTGAAATCAGTGCTGTAGAGACTGTTGACAGGAGTGCTGGAGGTGAACATGCAGCTCCAGTAGCTGGGGGTATACTGTTGCATCACTGAGCATTTTGACCAGCTGGTCCATTTATTGGTGAGGGAGCTTTAAACCAACAGATCATTTGACAGGACCAGTGTGGGTGAATGCCGCTAAGAATTTGCAGATGCCCCTCCTTGCAGATAAAGGGAGCATGGATAATTAAGGTTCTATTGTACTTGCAAACTTTATTTAATCAATTCAATGTTCTTTAAAGTCTTTTTTTTAAATGATCAGCTTGCACAATTACTTTGATATTTATATGAGCGTAATTGAAAAAATATTTCTCAAGCTTTGTTTTCTATAATAATCATAAGAAGTTCAATCCTGATAAATGTGTAACCTTTGAACTGTGGTTAACATGGCTAATTGACAAATAATTTCTACTATAACCCATTTAAGTATGCAGAAATTCAGTATAAACACAACGCGCATATGTTAAACAAAACATATTTTACACAGAAGTAACTTCTCTTCTGAAATTTACTGCTGTCCCTGTGTGAAATTTTTGAATTTGCTATATTTAATATACTGTGGATTATTAACTGAATAGCTAAGTAATAGTTTACATTGGTTTGGGTCATGGATCAATCTAAAATACCATATTGATGAATTTTAGTGATCACCAAGATGAGGATGTTGGTGATCAAAATGTTTTTTTTCATATTTTGTACATAATGCCAGCTTTAAGCATTTCAGAGTCTAGCATAGAATGGATTCAAATCTCTCTGCTTCAATAATGTACTTTAATCCAAATTAATGAGCACTGATAATATGCCAGTGTGAATTTTTTTTTGTGCACCGGTCATACTTAAGATTGGCAATTCCTGCTGAAATATGAATGATTTGGCACCCAGTAGGAGTTGAACTGAGGTTATAAATTCATTTCATGTGGAACCAGCAGAGGGAGGAGATCTCCATCCCATCCAGCTAGGCTGGATACAGGCCCAGGTCCTAGAGATAAAATAAACATGTGCTAGCCCACTGCTCCATCTAGCTGTCTTGGATCAAGAATTTCAAACAATGGGACTGAATGGAAATACATTTTTTAAACATCACAGTTCTTGATGTGGATTGGATATGCGTTTATCAAGTGTTGACTTTATTTAAAGGGAAAGTTGATTTCACAATAGCTTGCTATAAAATGCAGTATATAAATTGCTCCATTATATTTAGAAGGCCATATTTTAGTAACTGAGCAAGATTTTAGTACCTAATTGCCATTCATGCACTTTAAAATGCCCTTTAAATTTGGAAATATGTGAACTGTTCGGAGAATCTCATTTACATAGCCTCTTGGGAGGACTGCTATCAAGTCATTGTTGCTTACTGAAATATTTGGGATTCTGATTTATGTGATTGGTATAAAAGTTTGATACAAATACATGAACAGTTTCTAGTGAGAATTAGGTACATCTTAAGTTTTTCCAGAATAGAAAATTGCCTGCAAATTTCTGGGGTGTTTAGGATGGTTTTCCATTTGTCATTTCTCCTGCTCTGATACAAATATTTGGAAGGAAATGCCACTGAGTTATTTGCAGTGCTTATCCTCCTGTTAATTTCCTGTGTGAGAACATTGAAACTTGCTGAACCAGCATTGCAAAGTACCTGCATTTCTAGGACCAAAATTGAAAGCCACCTCCTTGTTTGCCTTATACCACCAAGTGTATTCAAAAAGCTATATATATTCTCATAAAAATTCCAGAATAAAAATGTCAATTTGAAGATTATTTTTTTAATATGAAGCTGATGTATTTCAAATCAGTTTCTTAACTATTCAGCAACTGTAGCAAAATAGCCAGATAAGTGGAGATATATAACCCAGTTTTAGTTGTGTTCCTGTTATTTGCTATGAAATTAACATAGCAATTTTCTGATGATCAATCTACTTGTTTTTACTGAAGAGCTTGCTTTTGATTTTAAGTTGTCTTTTTGCTTTGTTCTTTGTTTTGGGCACTTCAGCCAGTGTTTCTCAGTAGAATGATTCTTTGTTTCAGGAGTAATTGCCCTTCCAATATTTTGTTGTGTTTCACTTCTCTTGGGACTCATTGTTTAACTGAAGTATTGTAACACAAATCATGAATGTAGAACATTTCATACTTTGTATAAATGTCTGTTTCTAAGACATTAATTTGCTGTTAAGTGGTTTTGCTTTTAAACAAAACATGGACAAAGGCTTTCCTCCACTTTTACAATTATTCTTTAAAATGTGAAATATGAATTATTTTTAGAAATTATACTCTATATCATTTTTTTTCTTGTGTCAGAGGAATTGGGAGCTGGTATCACCAAAACACGATGTTTTAATTTTGGTGGCATTTAGTGCTTTGGGGTTTATCTATATTTTTCTTATTAAAGGTCAGCATCAAAACATTTATAAATGTTGCAAAATATCCAAGCTTATTTTTTCAATTAAATAGATAACTAGCTACTACTGTATTCTGTGTAATTTCTTTATATTTTCAGTATAGCAGCCTGTGAATCCCAGTTTTTTTCTGTCAAATGCTTTAAATGAGATTATCCCTGCAGTTTTAATGACATTAGATACTAAATGGAACCTTCCATTTGAAACCTTATATAAATTGATATATTATTGTTGGCCATTGGGTACTATCTAATTCTTTGATCATTTTGTGTATGAATTTCTCCTATTGTATGAAGTCTGTATCAACCCTTCCATTGTCATTTTCTGTGCTGTTCTCCTGGCCCCGTCATTTTAGCAGAGTTACTGCTATAATGCCCTCCTGCATTTTCAATCTTCAAATACATCACAAATACCATCTCATTTGTACTGTAAGATAAATTTGCATTTAAAATTCACAAAAGTAAAAGTTGGCATTGATCACCTTGAGTGATACAATGTTTAAAAGTAGAAGTGAGCAAATGGAAAGATTGATTTTCTAATTGATGTTCCAGATCTAGTGTCGGTGACAGATGCTTTGTACTGATGAATAATTAGCTGTAACTTTCTATTTAGATGAAGTTTTATCTGTATCATTGAGAAATTCAAAACCATTACAAAAAATATAAATTAACTAATGTTTTTATTTAATCACGTTTTTGTTGAAGTCTTTAGCATATATTTATTGTTGGGAGAGCAGGGAACTGCCTTGGAGGAGTTGCTGACCTCAGTACTGAGAAGGAATTGAATCAAGAGTAATCAGTAACCTAGGACAGTTTATTAATTTGTCTGTTGAACTGAAGATATATCAGTTCCAAGGTCGTGTGCTATTGGGCAGTAATTCCTCTTTGCCAGCTCTTCCACTGTAATAATCTTTCCATTTAAGCAAAAAATTACAAAATGGATGACCAGATGTTAAGAATGTTAGAGGTATGTGCAATTCTTAATGAATCATTAAGAATAAAGCCATATAATGTGTTCCTCAAGTGTTCAGAAGGAGGTGGTGCATTCATGCTACCAATCACAATTTGACCTGTCGAAGGTCTATGGTTTCCTATTTTGCACAAAATTGCCATTTCACTTTTTTTGGAATTTGATGTGAAGATTATATTTTTCAGTCAGATATTTGGGAATCATGCCATTGGAGGGATTGGAGGAATACTCCTTTTTAAAGGCTTTATTTTGACAAGGGTTGCTGATGGTGAGACTCTCCTTAATCTTCATAATGAGTCTGCAGTGTTTGCATAAAAGTATTGCATTGAAATTCCTTTATAATCCTTTGCTCTATAGAAATATATGAGCAGCAAATAAGATCATGAAGACCTTAGAAAATATTCAAATACATTAGGACAGCTGCACATAGCATATATATAAAATGTGCTTTTAATTTGGCTACTTTAGTTAAGGTCTTCCACCCTGACATTCCAGATCAGCATTCCTGTATTGTTGTAGGATGCGTGGAGTGAATATCAGGCAAATTTCCAGCAAACCAGACATAACCTCATCCTCCATTCACAAATTAACCACAGTCATCCTCTGGAAAACTTTCTAGTTTTTAAGTAGCAATACACATATATTGGAAGACTGTAGACTTACAGAACTGGCCAGAGCATCATGACCCAGCTGACAATATTATTTTACATTTTGGTTTACTTGAGTAACCCTCAGACTGATAGTCTCCATTTCTCACTTGTAAGTGTTATATCTGATTGTATCCTGTTTAGCTAAGATTATTTTAAAACAAGTGAATCCAACTCCCCACATGACTTAGTAAGTAAATACACTGCATGATATGGTATTAAACCATAAAGACCAGGAAGATTCCAGATTACAACAATGTTATCAACTGGATTAGCTGATTTTGAGAGTGACAATAAGGGCACTAAATAATGACCTCATTGTCTCTTGAGAATGAATGCTTTTGATTGCAGTGACCCCTGCTTGAAGTGTGCATGTGTGAACATTAAAAAAATTGAGGATGAAGCTTAGCTTTAATTCCTCGCATTATTGAATAGCCATCATGCTTAATGTTGGGTCACGCAAGTGAAGAATAACCATTTGGTTCAGATATCAGTGTGATGCTGGTATCCTTGGAATCATACACAAGCATGTTGCTGCCTTCAATAGAAGGGAGGGAAAAATAGTAAACATTTTTACTGTAAGTAAAGGTCCTAGCTCTGTTCTGAAGACAAACTGTGGAAGTCATTTGGGGAAATGGCAAAAACTGCTTTCTACATGTGACAGCCCTTCAGCTGGTCACATCTAGAGTTTTCAGTCCTTTTGAAGTATCCAATTACTATATAACTAATGCTTCCTTCATTACTCCCAAAAGGATATAAAATTTATTCTGCAATCTTCTTTATCACCATTACATGACTTCAGCTTATTTACCGTGTGTTCCTATAGTGTTGTGCATCAGATATTAGTCCTCAGTCACGTAGCAGCGAAAATTGTGAGTGTCACCTGTTTGATTTATACTTTTTTAATCAGCTATACATAGGTGTAGTAATCCTTTGCATTTCAGTATATTCTTAGAGTGCCATACATTGATTCTTTTATGTACTTGCAACTGCAGTCTTTATTTTTATTGTAAGAGAAACCCTATTGCTGTGACAAATTTCAAAAATCAGTCGATAAGCAAATGGGCCTTCCTGAAAATTAATCTTATTTTCAGTTAGTTAATGTAGTGATATTTGATTTCTACTGGTGCCCACTGTGGTTTTATTTATAGATCACTCCTACATACACCTGGTACTTTTCATCGATCATGAAGTGAAAGTATTCACCTATTGACAATGGTGTGAAGCTGTAATCCAAAATTATTTAAATAGAGATGGAAAGAATGTAACCAAAATTTGTGGGGGTTATTTAAAAAATAACTAGATTAATTTATGCTACAAATACTGACAGTTCTGCCCGGAAAGCCATCCTATTTTTATTTGTTATGTTGTTGTATATCTCCAGAAACCTGTTCTATTGCTATAACTACAAAATCCTATTGATTGTCGAGTAGTAAAAGAAAAAAAGTAAAAGCAATGCGGAGGTGACACAAAACTTAGAAATGTAATAAACAGTGTGGAGGATAGTAGCAGACTTCAGAAGGACATAGACAGACTCATAAAATAGGCAGGCACATGGCAGATGAAATAGGATAGAGAAGTGTGAAGTGATGCAATTTAGAAGGAAAAGTGATGAGACAAAGTACAATTTTAAGGGGGTACAGAAACAGAGACCTGGAGGTTTACTTACACAGATCTCTAAAGCTGACAGGGCAAGTTGATATTCTTTCGAGTTATCAACAGTCACAGATTGCAACTCTTTTGAGTACAATCACAGTTCTTGGTTTCCAGGAGTGGGACGTGAACCCACAACCCTCTGATTCAAAGGCGAGGGTGCTATGAACTGAGCCACAGCTGACAGGGCAAGTTGATAAAGCAGCTTTTTAAAAGAAAATGTGTGGAGGACCTGTGGCTTTATAGAGAGGGGCATAGGCCAGGATTTTACAGCCCCATCACAGCGCATCTACCCCTGGTGGATGCAATGAGCCATTTAAATCTCCATTCAGTTCGGCAGAATGTAATGTCCCGCCTGGCGGGAGGGGCTGTAAAATCCTCGCTGTAGAGGATTTTATAAAATTAAAGCAAGTTATGCTAAACTTGTTTAAATCACTAGTTAGACTTGGCTAGATCAAAGTGCCCAATTCCAAACACCATAAGCAATTCTAAGTCAAGGCATTGGAGAAGCTGCAGAGGAGATTTACAAGAATGATACAGGGATGATTATCTGCATGGAGAGACTAGAAAAGCTGGTATTGTTCTCCTTACAGCAGAGAATGTTAAGGAGAGATTTAATAGACGTTTCAGAATTATGGGAGGCTTTGAGAGAGCAGATATAGAAAAACTATTTCCATTAGCAGGAAGTTTGGTAATTGGAAGACGCCAATTTGAAACAATTCTCAAAATAACTGACCAGGATGAGGATGAAGAGAATTTATTTTACTCAGTGAGTTATGATCTGAAATGCATTATCTGAAAGAGTGATGAAAGCAGATTCAATATTAACTTTCAAAAAGAAATTGGAGGTCATCCCTGATAGGAAAAACATGTGGGGCTATAAGGAAAGAGCGGGGCAGTCAGATTAATTGGTAGCTCTTTGAGACCTAACACAGACAGAGTGGGCTGAATGGCTACATAATTCTGAGGTGTTCATTTATTGAGTTTATTGAATCAGCAAGTTGGAGGGTCATTTGAAATGGCGATCTTCTACAAAAATAGGTTAGGATAGTTTTGTCATGAAAACTTCACAGTACAATCTTATATTTATTGCTGGTTGTGATATTGAACACAGATGAAAAGTATTTGTGCTAAAAGTTCCTCAAATATTCATGAAGTAATATTAAAATGACACTTTTTTAAAAATCTCAACTGACTTCCATTTCGGAGGCATTTCACCAAAGCATTCCGCTAAAGTCTGTTACTTGAACCATCTGTTAAAGATATAGTTTCCTCTTTAAAAATATAAGAATTCCTGCAGTGTCACCAATTTCTGGTACTTAAATGTTATGAATCTTTTAAAATGGTTTCTGGTTGGTATTCACATTAATTTAGTTGCTGTACAAGTAAAATACAAACTTAAAACACATCACACAATTCGGGCAAAGAAAAGGTGTGGATACTCCTGGTGCTGAGGAGTATGAGAATGCCAGTTCAAAGTTAAACATTCTTAAGTGTTGAGTTCCTAGCCTTGACAATACTAAAGTGGTAGTTTCTGAACACTAGCTGCTACTTCAGCGGGAGGGGTGAAAAATTCAGAAGCCATAGTTCCAAAGTCAGGTAACAGAAAAATGTTGACAAAAACTTGGAACCATGTTGCCTGTTGGCCTGATCAAGGAATGTACAGATTGGAAGGGGAAACAAAAAGATGAAATAGTAATTTTTTGAAAATCAAAAATTTATAGATGACATTTGAGGACACCATTGGTAAATGCACCACATGATGTGATACTGAACTTGATAGACATCACAGGTTTTGATTTCAAAACCTATTTTATCATGTTATTTGATCTCAGTCAGGGTGATGGTGAGAGCTGTATAATTGACCTCTGTGCTCCTGGGCTGGTGAATTAGTGGGCTAATTAATTTACAGCCATTTTAATTGTCCGATAATGAAACTTCCTTCACATATGTAGGAGCAAAAGAATCCTACCTCCAAAAACAGGTGACACAATAGTTCTTACAATTTTCAAATGGCTTTTTGTATACAAATAGATTAGCTGTACTTGGACAAATTCATGATCCTCCCTTCCCATCCCATCCCATCCCCATCCATGCCTTTTTGCATGGCAGATGAATCAATTAATTAATCTGGTTTTCATTAAAGTGTCTTTATTTGCATATAGCTTTGTCGCAGGAAATCATCAGTGAATTGCCCGAAGGTAAAATGCCAATGTGTTCCTTATTTGGTGTACTTTTGGTATTGAAAATAAAAGAGTTGAAGTTGTACATTGCATGTGACTTTACATATATTACTGTTGAAAAAGGTGAATAGTTCATTATGATTTTATAAATGTTCTCTATTGTGCAACCAGAATGTTATTTACAAAAATAATTAGTTTTCGATATAAATGATGGATAATCGTTAAATAATAAATACATTAGCCTGGAATTTCCCCTTTGGGTGCAACCCAGATGTTCAACCCAAATATATGCCCAATGTATTGCCCATTTTTACAAAGTCAAGATACATCTAAGTATCTTGCCATTCTCATTAGAGTACACCTAAACTTAAAATGGACATAAGCATAAACTAATTAATGGATACCAGTATGTTTTTTCATTTGAGTCTTAAAATTTAAGTTTCGACTTACTTCGCCATCATTGATGCACATGAGGCACAGATGTTTAAGAACCGGCAATCTAGGAAGTTTTCCAATTTTTGAAGTGACTTGTGCTTACGCCATAAAAATACATTAAAGAAACAGAAACAAAACAGGTCTTGGTCTATAATGTTTTTCAAAATGCTTACAAAATTGGCAACCAAAAGACCAAAAAAATGTCACTGCTTCCTGCTATGCCTAGTATTCCACAGGACCTCAAAAAAGCCAACTTGACAGTTTGGGGGATGGTCAGTTTTATGTGTGGCGACTTGGTTGTATGGAGGATTTGATGGATGGTCGTAAAAAAAAAACTGAGGAGATGTGAGCATACTGTAGTTATGCCCGTAACTACTTTATACTTAAATTCTTTTCAAGCCATTTAATAGTTTGCACCCCAATTACATGTGTATCAGCACAAATGTGAGAGAAACTCTATGCTAATTTCTCCTGTTTGTGTAATCAAGTTTTTTTTAACCTAAATGTGCCTTCAGAGAATTGGTAGATTTTCTGAATAGGGTGTTTACTTGAGTGATGGCATTAGTTAAAAATCTAGCTTTGTTCCAGATAAAGTATGAAAATTCATTGGTGATCTGGATAATGAATTTTAGTTGTGCAGTTTGAGAATGTAAAATGTACTTTAAATTCCTAAGATGCATCAGCAATGTGCAGTCAGCTATATTGGTGTTATTTTTTGTTTTGTTTCTGCCCAGTAGCTTTTCCTCAAATAAATTTGAAAAATTAGATATTTTAAAAGCTTCGCTGAGTGAAATTTTATATTTTTATGGTCCTGTACGTAGTGATATCACCATTGCTGACCAGAATGGAGACGTTTAGGTAATTACCCATAAATTACTGCTATAAGTGACTAGGGTTGAATTTCCACACACAATTTGTAATAAATAACTATCCTCCACTCACTGCTTTTTGCTGGAGAAATAATTCTTCATTTATCAAGAGACTTTGCTGTAGACCTGTTCATGCATTCTATTTGTTATGGTTCATAGGTAATTTGCTGCAAGCCCTGTTCCACCTCCAGCTCGTTGTCTGGGACAGTGGTGTCAATACACATTTGTTTAACAAGGCTGTGTGAGAGAGAGAGAGCTGCACACATGCTGTAGCTTTTGTTTTGTGTTCTGTAAATTTAGGTATTAAGCTGAGGAGAGAGGCAGATTGAAATCAAAGGGAGTTTAGAGAGAAAGTGTTCTTCATTTATTGTTGCTTTAAATTTTTTTTAAAATCTAGTATGTTCCTTAGGGTAGCTTCCTGGGCCCAACCATATTCAGCTGCATCATCAATGACCTTTCCATCATAAGGTCAGAAGTGGGGATGTTCGCTGATGATTGCACGATGTTCAGCACCATTTGGGACTCCTCAGATACTGAAGCAGCCCATGTCCAAATGCAGCAAGACCTGGACAATATCCAGGCTTGGGCTGGCAAGTGGCAAGTAACATTCGCGCCACACAAGTGCCAGGCAATGACCATCTCCAACAAGAGAGAATATAACCATTGCCTCTTGACATTCAATGGCATTACCATTGCTGAATCCCCCACTATCAGCATCCAGGGGGTTACCATTGGCCAGAAACTGAACTGGACTGGCCATATAAATACTGTGGCGACAAGAGTACGCTGGGAATCCTGCAGCAAGTAACTCACTTCCTGACTCCCCAAAGCCTGTCCAACATCCACAAGGCACAAGTCGAGTGTGATGGGATATTCTCCACTTGCCTGGATGAGTGCAGCTCCAACAACACTCGAGACACCGCCCAGGACAAAGCAGCTCGCTTGATTGGTATCCCATCCACAAACATTCATTCCCTCCATCACAGACGCACAGTGGCAGCAGTGTATACCATCTACAAGATGCACTGCAGGAACTCAGCAAGGCTCCTTAGACAGCACCTTCCAAACCCACAACCGCTACCATCTGGAAGGACAAGGGCAGCAGACAGATGGGAACACCACCTCCTGGAAGTTCCCCTCCAAGCTACTCACCATCCTTACTTGGAACTATATCGCTGTTCCTTCGCTGTCGCTGGGTCAAAATCCTGGAACTCCCTCCCCAACAGCACTGTGGTTGTACCTACACCACATGGACTGCAGCGGTTCAAGAAGGCAGCTCACCATGACCTGCTCAAAGGCAATTAGGGATGGGCAATAAATGCTGGCAGCAACATCCACATCTCATGAATGAATAAAAAAAATGTTGAGACCAAGTATTTATCTCAGATTCTGTTTCTTTGGCTAGAAAAGTCAGTGCTGATTGTGCACATTTGAGAGAGATTGATTCTAATTTCAGGAGACAGAGAAGCAGGCAGACATTTTCTTTCCTCACTCTAGTTTGATTTTTTAAAAGTTGAACCTTGAATGCAAATAATTTTGAGAGATATAGAAGGAAGGAGTGGAGAGAAAGTGGTTGAAACTGATCACCCTCTGGCTTTTCAGCACTGTCCCCAGAGGGGTAGAGAAGCACTTGAGAGTTGATGGCAAGTTGAAGGGTGAGGTGAATAACAATGAAATAAATGAGAAATGGAGGTACAAACGTTGAGTTGGTAGTTTACAGAAGGAGTGCTGGAATAGTACAAAGTAGGTACTGGGAATGTGAAGGAATAGGGACTGTGTTGGGGTTGACGGAAGCATATGATGAGAGAAAGTAGAGGAAGGCAGCTCCTGAAAGTGGTTGTTTTTCCTTGTAATTCCACTGAAGAAGTTGTCTGCAATTTGTTAGTTAATTTCCCTCTTATGCCACAAATCACCTCCCACTTCCCACTCCGAAAAGAAAGGAGAAAGAGAGAAGCAGAAGAGAACAGATTGAAGCAAAAATGTCCAGGGGAGTGAAATAACAGAGAAGAGAGACAGAAACAGCAATATGAAGGCATCAGAGATTGATAAATTTGTTACATAGGGTAGAATTTTCAGCTCGGCGAGCAGGGGTGGGGCCCGCTCGCCGATGCGTAAAATGACACTATTAAGGCCATTTAACAGTAAAGTAAATCATTGACCTGAGCTTCCAGTCCAACTTCAAGGTTGGCTGGCAGGGGAAAAGCCCAGGTGGCCTTCACATTTTTCATGGAACCTCATCCACAGACGGGATGAGGTTTCATGAACGTTTTTAAAGTGTTGGAAAAATTTTAATTAACATTAATGGACATGTCCCAGCTCATGTGACAGTTTCACATGAGGGGACATGTCCTTAAAAATTTTTTCCCCCTTTATTCAATGTTTTAGACGTGAAACTAATCTCCCTGAGGCACCTCTGCTCCTCAGGGAGATTTCTGCGCTCTATCCCGCACATGCACGAAAGAGCGCACTCCTCGACTCAGCCTATTCCCCCTGCCCGCACAGGGAGTGCTCAGCGGTTCTGGGTGCGCGTCACGCTGGGCGGGTCTTAATTGGCCTACCCTCATAAAATGGCTGCACCCAGTCGATTGGGGGCGCCAATCGGCTGCGCACCCGCACAACACCCCCCGACGGGGAGAAAATTCTCCCCATAATCCCTAGCTTCCTAAAGTATGCAATGCTATAGGAGATCAACTAATAGAATTATAAAGGATTGTTTTTGTAGAGTATGGGAAAATGTACCTTACACTGGAAACTATCTGGCACATTCACACATCATTGGTTTAAACATATTTCATCTATTTAGAAAACAAAGCTGATTTGCATAAATAAAAATAATTTGCCAATCTCAAACAAGTAACTCAAATTATTCCAAAATATAACTTATTTCAGCTGCCATGTTGTTTCCTCAGCTGACTATATATAAGTTTTAAAAAATACAATTAACATAAGCAAAGAACTTAAATAATGGAGGAACAAAAATATGCAAAATTATTCAAGCTCTATTGGAAATACATCTGGGACAGAATTTTATGCTCTTAGTGCAAGCGCGTAGCAGTCCAGATTGTTCATGAAATGGGGTGACGTCTCAGGGAGGTGGGGGGAGTGGTGTCCCAATGTCAATGTGCCACCTCATGATATTTCAGTCGGCGGGCATGCGCAAAGCTGGAAGCAGACCCACTGACAGTTAAAGGCTAATAAAGATTATTTAAATGGTAATTGAGTGTAATTTTGAGTGGTCTATGCGCTTTTATGCTTAGCACAGGGGCCATGTGGCTAGGTAGCCTTCACATTTTTAATGGATTCTACATCCAGGGTGGGATAAAAGGCCCACAGGCAGATGCAAAGGTGAGTAGTTAGGAGTTTGGCTGTAAGTGGTTTGGAGCTGGTTTATTGATAGTTTCTGGTATTTTGTGTTGTTCTGGAGAACTCTCTGCTTCTCGGCCTTTTGGCTAAGATCAAGTGTTGCAGGGGCGACACCATGGTCCTGCCAAGGCAAGGTCGGGATGGAAGGGCGATAACCAATCGCAATCCAAATCCATACCGTGGGTTACCTATCACCGTCCGAGTCACGGTGAAAGACAGCGAAGGAGGATCACCTATGGATCGGGGCTTCTTCACCAGGAGGATCCTGTTGAAGGCGTGCGGCTTCCAAGCTCCGGAGATCTTCACCCTGCATGACTCCCGCAAAGGTGGTTACTTTGACGTGACGTTCAAGCGGGTGGCAGACTGCGTCCGGCTCCTGAGGGTGTTCGAGGAGAAGAGAGACCTGCCGGAGATGAAGATCCTGACGGCGGAGCCGCACTTTTCTCTGCCGTTGCAACGGGAACGTGTGGTGATGGTGCATGTGTACAACCCCTTCGTCCCTGTCGCCGACGTGGTCACCTTCCTCACCAGGTACTTCGATAAGGTGGGGAGCGGCACCGAGATTCGAGACGACTTGGGGATCTGGACAGGCAAACGCCTGTTTAAGGTCACGCTAAAGACCGATGGTAAGGGAGCCATTTTCCACCCTCCTTCCAGTTTCGCTATCGGGGGAAACCGTGGCTACCTGGTCTACGCTGGGCAACCCAAGCATTGTCGCTCATGCGGCAAGGCTGGTCATGTGGCGGCCAACTGCAGCGCCTCCCTCTGCAAGATCTGCAAACAGGAAGGGCACCAGACAAAAGACTGCAAACAGGCCAAGTGCTGCAACCTGTGTGGCGAGGCAAGTCACCTCTACAGGACCTGCCCCAAACGCTGCCGTACTTACGCACAGGCAGCCAAAGCCGACCAGGGGGAAGCAGAAGAAATGTTCCGTGTCACTCCAACCACCAAGGCCCCCAGGGAGCTCAACGGGACAAAGGAGGACACAGAGAGAGACAAGGTGGAGAAAGAGATCGAGGCAACAGAGAGCCAATCAACAGCACTACCCCCTGAACCTCCCAGTCCTCAGGACAGCGAATCAATGGAGGAGGAGGCAGCAGTGGAAAAGCAGCAGGGGGAGTGGCGGACGGTGAAGAAGAAGAAAAGTAAGAGGGAGCGAAGAAGAAGCAAAGGCGTTTCCCAGAGAAGCGGCAAGAGGCGTCTCCCATCCGACACGGATGACAAGGGCAGCAGCTCTTCGGATGATGAAGTGCCAGGGCGGCACCGACAGAAGAGGCGGCAAAGCTCCAGGGCGTTGGAGAACGAGACACCCGAGCTCCAGAAAATTGGAGACAACAAGGAGACCAGCGCACCCCAACTTTGCCTGCAACCTGAGGAGGCCAGTGCACCACAGCCCCTGGAATCTGGGAGCAGTGAGGCAATCATCGCACCCCAGCTCCAGGAAGCCGGGAACAGCAACACCCCCGAGGGGGTGAGTTTTGGAGAAGCTTCTCCAGCAAAGGTCATCTCAAAACCCACTCTCTACGTGAACCTCCAGATGCCACCGGAGCAGAACACGGCCAAGGAGATCTACCTCAGCCCATCCAAAGTGAAGGAATTTGAGCTCACTACGGGTATGAAGGAGCAGACTAAACGTCTGGGACTCTCAGAGACAGTGGGTTTGGTAGGAGAATAAATGCTTTAAAATGGGTTTAAAGATTGTATCCATAAATGTGCGTAGCATTAAATCTACTACGCGATGTGTTGCGACCTTGGACTACCTAGCCAAGGTCAAAGCTGACCTGTTGTTTCTGCAGGAGTGTGCGATACCGCACCTCAGCTCCTACAGGCAATGGTCACGATGGTGGTCCCACGGGCCATCGATCTGGTCGGGCGGAAACGACTCTCGTTCCTCCGGCCTGGGTATTCTGCTGCGGGGAGGCAACTTCACCGTCTCCGAGGTCAAGGAGGTGGTGGGCGGGCGACTCCTCGTAGCAGACGTAATGTACAAGAACGCTCCACTCCGGTTAATTAACGTGTACGGCCCGGCACAAGGGGCTGAGCGGCTGGAGGTTTTTCAGCAGCTCCCACTGCTGCTGGCGACCTCCAGGTCGGTCATTCTGGGCGGTGACTTCAACTGCATCATCGATGCGGCTGGACGATCCGGCAGGGCCGGCAGCAGATTGGACGCTACGTCCAGATCCCTGATGGAAACAGTTAAGGATGCCAAGCTGCACGACGTCTTCAGCAACCCTGCAGACGGAGCGCAGCGTAGATACACCTGGTCGCGGCCAGACGGGTCCATTCGTTCCAGGATAGACTTCCTGTTTGTGTCCCGTGCATTCACAGTCAGATCCACCGAGGTCAAGCCGGTGTTCTTCTCTGACCACTGCCTCCTACTGGCGGACTGCCACTTGGAGACGGATCTGAGGGTGGGCAGGGGGGCATGGAAGCTAAATGTGCAACTGCTGACCCCAGAGAACATTGAGGAGCTCAAGAGGGATTACAAAGGTTGGAGAACCGTGAAACCCCTCTTTGAGTCCCTGACACACTGGTGGGAAGCGATCAAGGGAAGCATCAAGAGGTTTTTCATCCTCAAAGGCACCCAGAAAGCTAGAAAGGAACAGAGGGAAATGTCCCGACTCCAGAAAAAGATGCAGAACCTGCTCCGGCTGCAGTCGATGGGGGTCGATGTCAAGGAGGAGCTCCAAGAGGTGAAGGGCCAGCAAGCCTCGCACTTTGCCTCGGAGGCCTCCAAGATCATCTTCCATTCCAGAGTCCGCTCCGTGGAGCAGGATGAGACGTACTCACGTTTCTTCTTCCAAAAGGTACACAGAGAGCGCTCTGTGATCAGCAGCCTGAAGGAAGAAGACGGCTCAGTAAAGTCATCACGGTCCGACATTCTGAGGATCAGCAAATCCTTTTATGCCGGATTGTATGACGTGAAGCCCACGGACAGCACGGCCTCCCAGTCCTTCCTGTCCTCTATCACGGAGGTCTTAGACGACAGTACGCGGGAGAGCCTGGACAAACCGCTAACTCCTGATGAACTGACTAAGGCCCTCGAGTCCTTCGAGAAGAGTAGAACCCCCGGAAGCGACGGCTTGCCGGCGGAGTTGTATTCGGCTCTGTGGGACTTGATCGGCCCAGACCTGCTAGGGGTGTACGAGAGTATGCTCCTGGCCGGTAGTATGTCAGAATCCATGAGGAAAGGCATCATCACCCTCATCTACAAGCACAAGGGGGAAAGGGAGGAAATTAGAAATTGGCGACCCATTTCACTGTTGAATGTGGACTATAAGATTCTGTCCAAGGTCATCGCCAACCGGGTCAAATCCGCTCTGGAATTGGTGATTCACCCTGACCAGACCTGCGCTGTGCCAGGCAGGAAGATCTCTGACAGCCTGGCGCTGCTCAGGGATACGATTGCCTATGTACAGGACAGGGGTGTGGATACCTGCCTCATCAGCTTGGATCAGGAGAAGGCCTTTGACAGAATATCGCACACCTACATGGGGGATGTGCTCTCCAAAATGGGGTTTGGGGAGGGAATTCGAAATTGGATCCAACTGCTCTACACTAACATCAGTAGCGCAGTCTCAATCAATGGGTGGGAAACAGATAGCTTTCCGATTAAATCTGGAGTCAGGCAGGGCTGTCCTCTCTCGCCTGTCCTTTTCGTGTGTTGCATAGAACCCTTTGCCGAGTCCATCAGGAAGGATCCGGGCATAAGAGGAGTGACGATCCCAGGCAGTGGAGGCACTCAGGTAAAAGCCTCCCTGTACATGGACGACGTCGCCGTCTTCTGCTCGGATCCGCTGTCGGTGCGCAGACTGATGCACATCTGCGACCAGTTCGAACTGGCCTCGGGAGCCAAGGTAAATCGTGGGAAGAGCGAGGCCATGTTCTTTGGGAACTGGGCTGACCGATCCTTTGTCCCCTTCACTGTCAGGGCTGACGGCCTGAAGGTGCTGGGGATATGGTTCGGAGGGACCGGGGCATGCGTTAGAAACTGGAAGGAGCGAGTGGCTATGGTGAAAAGGAAACTGGGCATGTGGGAGCGACGCTCCCTCTCCATTGCGGGTAAGAACCTGGTCATCAGGTGTGAGGTACTCTCGCTGTTGCTGTACGTGGCGCAGGTCTGGCCCATTCCAGACTCCTGCGCGACGGCGATCACTCGAGCCATCTTCCGCTTTATCTGGAGGTCGAAAATGGATCGTGTCCGCAGGGACGTGATGTACAAGCCTCTAGATAAAGGGGGAAAAAACGTGCCCAACATCGCCCTCATACTGATGGCCACCTTTGTGTGCAGCTGCATCAAGCGGTGCGTAGACCCTCAGTACGCAAACACCAAGTGTCACTACGTGCTGAGGTTCTACCTGTCCCCGGTGTTGCGAAGGATGGGTCTGGCCACGCTGCCGCGGAACGCTCCAAGTAGTTGGACCGTGCCGTACCACCTGTCCCTGGTGGAAAAATTTATGCAGAAAAACACCTTTGACCACAAGTCCATCAGGCAGTGGTCAGCACGTAACGTCCTAGAGGCCCTGAGGGAAAAGGAGAGGGTGGACCCTGTGGGATGGTTCCCCGAGCAGACTGTCAAAGTCATTTGGCAGAATGCCTCATCGCCAGAACTTTCCAACAAGCACCAAGACGTAGCTTGGCTGGTGGTGAGAAAGGCCCTCCCCGTCAGATCCTTCCTACACGCCAGGAGGCTCACCCCCTCTGCACGTTGCCCTCGAGGTGGCTGTGGTGGGGAAGAGACCGTTGTTCACCTCCTTGTGGATTGTGCCTTTGCAAAGAAAGTCTGGAGAGAGATGCAGTGGTTGCTGTCGAGGTTCATCCCGAGCAGTTCTGTGACACAGGACTCTGTGCTCTACGGGCTGTTCCCAGGGACACACACCGAGACAAACATCGACTGCAGCTGGAGGATCATCAACTCGGTGAAAGAGGCGCTTTGGTCTGCCCGAAACTTGTTGGTCTTCCAGCACAAAGAGTTGTCCCCGACCGATTGTTGCGGACTGGCACAATCCAAAGTCCGGGACTACGTGCTGAGGGACGCACTAAAGCTTGGGGCAGCTGCCGCAAAGGCGCAATGGGGAAGGGTCGCTGTCTAAGACCTTTCTACCACAGCGCACCGAGAGACTGGGAACTGTTTAGAGCCCCTCGGGCTGTACAGATCAAAATGAAAGGCTGTAAATGATTGTAATATTGTTTGTACTGATGCACCTGGTGATACATTTTGTAAAAGTTTAACCTGGATTGTACCCTTGTAATGTTGTTTTTGAAATGGTTTGGAATGTGATTGAAGATATTTTATGAATAAAGTATATTTTTACAAAAAAAAACTCTCTGCTTTGTTAGCATTCAGCCAATAAGCCTTTTCAATGTACAAACCTGTGGAAACATCACAGAAATGGGGATAGTGTACTCTGCTGGAGGGACCTCCTCAGATGAGGAGGAGAGGGCCAGAGGGGGAGGAGGCCAGTTGCCTGCAGGCTGCGTTCCAGAGTCTGCCCTCTCGACCGAGAGGCGCAGCCACAAGGGGTGCAGGGTCAGCAGGAAGTACAAGGCAGAAGGGTCCAGAGAAGGCGCTATTATCCAGCATGCAGAGTCTACAGGCAGCGCTCCTGCTACCTGGACATGTCTAAGATTTAGTGCCGGAGAAGGCTTCACTTCCCCAGGGAGACTGTCAACTCCATGTGCCAGATGATTGGCCCAGAGATCGCCTCCAACTGTGTAGGTGGCCACCCTCTGCCAGTGGCTCTTATGTGACAATGGCCCTGAAAATTTACACCTCGGGTTCTTTCCAGGGGTCAGTGGGAGATATATGTGGCGTCACCCAATCGGCTGCCCACACCTGCATCAATTTGGTCACTGACGCACTGTTCAGAAGAGCCAGTACCTTCATTCACTTCCGGACCAACAAAGCCAGCCAGGCTGAGTGAGCCAGAGGCTTTACTGCAATTGCAGGATTTCCCCACATCTAGGGAGCCATTGAATGCATGTGTGTGGCCATAAAAGCGCCAGCTGGGGAGCCGGGTGCCTTCGTCAATAGAAAGGGCTTCAACTCCATTAACGTCCAGATTGTGTGTGATCACAAGAGTCAGATATGACAGGTTTGAACCAGGTTTCTGAGAAGCTGTCATGATGCCTACATCCTCCCACACTCCCAGGTGCCAAGGCTTTTCATGGCTTCAGCTCGATCGGACGGTTGGTTCCTGGAGGTCAAAGGCTATCTGCTGAAAAGGTGGCTCATGATGCCACTGAGACATCCAAGGACAGAAGCCGAGGAGAGTTATAATTACAATCATGCCTCTAAAAGGGCAGTAATTGAGAGGATCATAGGCCTACTCAATTTGGGGTTCCGCTGCCTGGACCACTCAGGGGGAACACTTCGATATCCTCCTGAGCGTGTTTCCTTTATTGTTGTTGTTTGCTGCGCACTGCACAATCTGGCTCTGTCAAGGGGAAGGATTAAGACAGTAATCCTCCTCGACAGGCCGCAGAGGACAACTCAGTTGCTGGGTCTGAGGAGGAGCAGGATCCCGATGTGAAGATCCTTATGGGAGGGAGGGAGGCCTTGATTCAGAGGACTTTCAACTAGACATCCAAACCAAGGAGTCAAGGTGATGGCAAGGGTGATGAAGAGGCAATTATGTCACCCTTAAGTCAAGGTCCGACTCTGAAATAAATTTTGCAGCCCGTCCTCTGTGTCACAAGCAACTCCCAGGCCTCTTCTCTATCAAATGCATGAAGCACACTATGAACCATTACACATGAGACATTTTTATAATGAAGGTAAATATGCAAATGAACCAGTACACACATGCCAAGGAAACGTAAATTACTCGTGACAACCCTTTATCTGTTCAGAGTGACTTAAACTTCTGTTTGCGTGTGCTGTGTCTTGGTGTGTGTCCCCTCGCTGGCAGCTGGATTGGAAGAAGCCTGCTGACCCTGATGCCCTTTCGGCCTTGATGACCTTGGCAGCCGTGCTCTGGTCGCCGGAGGCCTGTCCAGACCCAGTCTGGGCGGGAGAGTCCAGCGCCATGGCTGGGCACTTGGTGTGGTCTCATCAGATGCGATGGTCACTGGCAAAGGGGTGGAGAAGCTGCTGCAATCATCCAGAGCGTCCTGAGAAGAGCCCACAGGTGCAAGCTGCAGCTCATCCGCCATTACGAGGTTGGTTTGAACCTCGCTGCTCACCATAGATGGACGGGCAGCTAGCAGAGTTACTAGGTGCCTCATCCATCTCTCTCACTCTGTCACTGCCAATGTGTGGGCTTGCAGGTCTGAACGCAACCCCAGAAACCCCTCCTGGAGCTGCCTCTCCATGAGAGTCACCGCTCTTTCAATGGAGATGGCTGTGCATTCTGAGCTATGGGTCAACGCAGTGCTCACACTCCACATGGACTTCTCCAAGATAGACACCATGGTGTGCAGACCTTTTGGGACCTCTGCCAGATCCTCCCGTGCATCCTGCTGGACATTGAGCATCTGCCACCTGATGGACGACTCCAGAAGCTCATCATCTGCCTCAGACTCAGCATCATACCGGACTCCAGAACTCCTCTGACTGCCAGCGCCCTGTGGACTCTCTGCCTTCACCAGCACCTCAAGCGAGAGTGATGTACCTTCACCACTGTGCACTACCATTTGATCGAGATGCTTATGCCCACCAATGTGCCTGTGTGTGCGCTGGTAGATTTCTTTTTACTCATTCATGAGATGTGGGCGTCGCTGGCTAGACTAGCATTTATTGCCCATCCCTAATTGCTCTTGAAAAGGTGGTGGTGAGCTGCCTTCTTGAACAGCTGCAGTCCATGTAGTGTTAGCGGGCGTATTCCAGGACCCAGCGACAGTGAAGGAACGGCGCCAAATTTCCAAGTTGGAATGGTGTGTGACTTGGAGAGGAACTTCCAGGTGGTGGTGTTCTCATGCATCTGCTGCCCTGTTCTTCTAGATGGTGGCGGTCATGGGTTTGGAAGGTGCTGTCTAAGGAGCCTTGGTGAGTTCCTGCAGTGCATCTTATAGATGGTATACACTGCTGCCACTGTGTGTCGGTGGTGGGGCAAGTGAATGTTTGTGGATGGGGTGCCAATCAAGTGGGCTGCTTTGTCCTGGATGGTGTCAAGCTTCTTGAGTGTTGTTGGAACCGCACTCATCCAGGCAAGTGGAAAATATTCCATCACACTCCTGACTTGTGCCTTGTGGATGTTGGACAGGCTTTGGGGAGTCAGGAAGTGAGTTACATGTTGCAGGATTCCCAGCCTGCTCTTGTAGCCACAGTATTTGTATGGCTAGTCCGGTTCAGTTTCTGGTCAATGGTAACGGATTTGGCGATGGTAATGCTATTGAATGTCATGAGGTGATGGTGCAGAGGCAGGATGCGATGCAGGTGCGTCTGGCAGATGTTCCTCCTCGGGTTAAGTGGGGGGGTCCTCAAGGTCCCTTTGGGGTCGTAATGATGAGGCATCTGAGGGAGGAAGCAAAATGTCAGCATCGACCATCGTTACAAAGTCTGAGTGCACGCAGTCTGCTTTCTCATTAGAATTGACATCTGACTGAGTGAATACTTTCGAATGAATGAGCAACAAAAATAAATGCATCCACTTATCAGTCTTAAAACAACAGCCCCACATCTCGGACCCTACACTAATCTCTTCCCTTTCCATTGGAATCCTACGCTCATCCGACGCCCCTGCTTCT
Source organism: Cetorhinus maximus (assembly GCF_964194155.1). Classification (NCBI taxonomy): domain Eukaryota; kingdom Metazoa; phylum Chordata; class Chondrichthyes; order Lamniformes; family Cetorhinidae; genus Cetorhinus; species Cetorhinus maximus. Next base: position 48,970,527 of record NC_135885.1, read on the forward strand.
CCACGACCTGTGGAACTGGCTCCATGCTCACAGGCTAATTCCAAAACTTGCTTCTCCGCCTGACTAAGGATAAGCCAGTTTGGTATCCCCCAACCAGCTCATCCTCGCTCCAGCGAATTGTGACTCCTCTTCTCCTATAAGGGAAAAAGCGCTTCCATTAGTTCCCCCCCAACATGCTGCCACATTGCAGCCTCCCCACCCCTAAAGATGCAGGAACAGTTGCCCTTCACGTTGTCGCACATCACTGACATACATGCCAGCCATGGTCTGTGAAGGCACATGATATGCCACATTGGGCTCTGCATTTCACATCCCTGAGCACCATGTGCTGCATTCCACAAAGACATCTACCCAAGGTTCCAACTGGAATCACCCTTCACCCTGCCAGAGCATTGAAGGTCATTGAACCTTTGTGGCACTGTGACCAGGTTGCCACCTCCGTCCAGGCCTTTTTGGTGACATGCAGTGGCCGCCTCTTGCTGTCCCTTGGTAGCAGGATGTGACAGCAGTCATTCACTGTCTCCCATAAGACCCTCAGGCACTCAGAGAAACGGGGGCGGATTGGACCTGGGCATTCCCGTTACACCTGGCATGGGATCTGGGCATCAATGCCATCTTGCACACTAGAGCAGCACTTCAAATTGGTAACAGAGACCAAACAAAGTACTACTGCAAACAAGCTTCCTGAGGCTTAGTGCCCCAGGCAGACTTCCAGCCTGCAGGGAGCTGCATTTAAATCCCCTCCCCAACCCTTCCTGTTCCTCTCGCCCTTCCTCTTCCTGCCTCTGCCGGAAGCGCTGAGCCTGTCTCAGTGCACGTTTCATGCTGGCCAGCAGTCAATTGGCCGGCCAGCGTAAAATTGCATTTGACAGCTGATCGCGGATGGAAGTGGATTCCACTTCTGCTTCTGGGCCTGCCGATCATGCTTGCATGGCACACGAAAAATTCAGGCCCTAAAGTTTTGCCTCAATGGCTTCTCAGACAGCCACACTCATTATGTTTGCTCTTGTTGAGACCATCTTTCTCCCGCATGGCTGTGATTGCTAACAGTACTGATTAACAACTGCGAGCAGCCTGTTTCGTTTTCCTGTTGCTTTTCATTGCTTCTTTCCCTGCCACTTATGTTCGCAGATGCCTGTTCAATGCTACTAAATCCCAGTTTGCCTCATCTCACCACCCACCAACCCAGATCCCCTGAGTTCACGGACCTTAGCACCCCAACATTGAATCCACACCCCAGAATTTTCTCAGACTGCAGCCACTCACTACATACAGACCATCCCGCATTGTCATACAAACAACCTTACCAAATGGCTCCAGATCCTCGTCTGCCTTCCCCTCCTCAAGGTCTTCTAAACCTCGGTACCTCACGATAGCTTCTAAACCTCTAGTTCCCTATCTGCCGTTTGCCATTGAAGAACTAGTCACCTCCACCTCCACACTTAGAGCCCACTGAGTATTCCCTAGCTTCAATTCTCCTATTTTTCTCCCAGATCCTCACATGCTGCTAGCATATGTTCCACCTTCTGCCACATAACTTTCCCATGCTCAATCTGTGTACCCACCTTAATGTTTGTATTTTATTCAAGGCACATTTCACTGTTAGATCTGCTGTGAATGTTAAAGTAAGTTATAGGCAAAATTTATCCCACGTACTAATAAATTATTTTAGGGCACTTGGCGAGAAATAGTGTTGGTTTCAAAAGCATTTGCCTTTCTAATTGTTTGAGAGCCATTGGGTAGAATTTAGTGTAACTGACATGGTTTCAGTCCACTGTTTGGAGAACCTGTGGGAAACCCACATTGCTTCTGAGGGGAGGTTCAACCGGATTAACTGGCCAGTGTCGGGCCTTACCCAAGGAGCAGAAAGGCGAAAGTCTCCATTGCTGGCAGCGTCACCGGGAGGGATGGCTACTGCAGCAATTCACCCACAGACAGCTTAGGATTGCTGAGGGATCCAGGCCATGACTGAGGGCAAGATGGGGTTTGTGAGAGGGGCAGAGAGGTCAGAGGCAAGGACATGGGGGTGGCTTTCAATGGTTACCCCCACCTAAAGCCAGGTCCCTCGATTGGGCTCTAAGTGCCTTTGAAAGAAGGACACCCACACCCAACCACCTAGAAGTCTGGGTTTGCCTGGCGGCATTCCAGAGGCATGGAAAAGCTGTGCCTGTCGCATGTAATCCCTGAGCCACCAATAAGTTCCAGTGGGCTCAGGGTAATTGGTACCAATTAGCTCATTAATGAGCCTAATTGACAATCTGCATGAGGGGATGAGTTTCCCCAAAGGCATGTTCTCACCTCCAATTTAATTGTGAGCGGTTTAAATTCTAAATGTTAGGACAGCATGCTTAGAAAGTGCACCAGTACGATGTAGTTTGGACTTAGTCTGCTATTCCACTAAATTACTACTTTGGGGTAGAACCAAATACAAGCCAGCAACTTCCCTATGGTAGGGGAAAAAGCAGTTGGTGAGAGGCAGACAGAACTAAGCTACTCCACATCACAGGGGTGCCAGATCAAGAGTAGCATAGATGAAGAATTGGGCTGCATGCCCTCTTGGTTGCAGCCGGTACATGACCTGAGGAGAAGTGAAAAGATTGGGAGAAGATAATTTGAAAAAAATGGATGCATGCATATTGCGTGACTGATCTTGGTTTTTAAGTAATATTTTCATGTATTGTGTAGACATGATGTGATTTAATAAATGTGTTGGTTTTGTTCCAGGAAAAAGCTATGGACAACTCAAGTCTCTGCCGTTGTAGTTAATAATTGATATTTATGAATGAACGCAGCTTGAACAGCTGAAAATATCAAAAATGTTACTGGTCTTAATTTTTCTAAATATTTGCCTAAAAGCAAAGTTTAATAAAGATTAATTTTCTATAAAAAAGTAGTAGTGATCTGAATAAGATGCATGGACACATTGATAAAAGCAAAAAACTGCAGATGCTGGAAATCCAAAACAAAAATAAAAATACCTGGAAAAACTCAGCAGGTCTGACAGCATCTGCGGAGAGGAATACAGTTAACGTTTCGAGTCCGTATGACTCTTCAACAGTACAGTTCTGTTGAAGAGTCATACGGACTCAAAATGTTAACTGTATTCCTCTCCGCAGATGCTGTCAGACCTGCTGAGTTTTTACAGGTATTTTTATTTTTGTTTTTGCACAGACACATTACCTGACTGTCAGGTGTCAGGCTCATGGCAAAATGCTATAAAGCTGAAGTTGTTTTTGCTTCCTATAGGGTGACCTGCCAGACACTCATGCAAAATTCCATGTCTTGTTTCTTTTCTTTGTGGCGGCCATGTTCTTCATCAGTTTACTATCGCTCTTCAGTTATCACTGCTGGCTGGTCAGCAAAAATAGATCTACAATAGGTAAGATGGTCTTTAAACTGGTTACAGATTTACTTTGATAATTGGAATAAAATTAAAACCTCCACAGTTGTGCCTTTTACAGATACATTGCTGTCTATAGTTGTTGTTATGATGTAAAAAAAAACACTTCTTAATTATGGCTATTCTATTAAAATATCATAATGAAGGGATTTTTTAAATCTATGTAGCAGGACCTTGATATATTTGTATTACTGATTTGAAAAAAAGTATTGTACTGCTGTTAACTGAGTACTTTTTCCCCAGAGGCTTTCCGCGCGCCAGTGTTCCGAAACGGCCCTGATAAAAATGGATTTAGCCTTGGATTTACCAAAAATTTAAAACAGGTGTATGGAGATCAAGGGAAATACTGGCTTCTGCCTATTTTTACAAGGTATGTTTTGTTCAGAGCTAAGGCAGAGTGTGTACCCATGGATCGCAACATGAACGAAGTGCATCATAGAGTGCAAGTTGAGAATTTGGTGAGAGTGGGGATTTGTTCAAGAGAGAAGCAGCTGCTCCTTTTTGCCTTTAATACTTGAATGCTTTGTGTAAGCTTGAGGCAGTAGATATTTAAAGTAAGAAACCTGTAATTAATACTTAATTTAACAAGTTTAAAATATTAATTTGTTTAAAAACCTAAAAGAAAATTGGGTGAAATAATTACATAAAACTTTAACCTGGTTTTAAATATTCAATTAATTAGAGATGACAGTGCAGGAAGTATGTCGCACTTGCAACATGTGAGAGTTTGTAGAGAGCAACATGACCTAAAGCAACCATACCTGCAGTAAATGCCAAAAACTTGAGGAACTTCAGCTCAGAGTTGTTGAACTGGAGTCCAAGGTGTAGACATTGTGATGCATCCAGGAAGGGGAGAGATACCTAGTCATTTTGACCCAGGAGGCAGTCACACCCCTTACACTGGAAAGTGGTTTAGATTTGGTTAGTGATCAGGGTCAAGAAGATGTAACTGCAATTTGGGTGGGTAAGGGAGCCTCAACCTTTGCCATTGTTCAACAGGTACAAAGCACTTGCTACCAATGTGGATAAGATCAAAGACTACAGGAGGATGGGAAAGTGGAACATTACATTGTGGAACAGGAAGCCATTCAAGTGAGGGGGACAATGAGAAGGAATGTCATAGTGGTGGGGAATAGTAAAGTCAGGCAGATGCTGTTCTTTGCAGCTGTGACCCAAAGTCCCAAAGCATATGTTGCCTGCCCAGTGCCAGGCTTAAGTACTGTTTCCAATGGCTCAAGAAGGATGGGGAGGATCTATGGTCCACATAGAAACCAATGCCATGGATAAAATTAGGAATCAAGTTCTCCTGAGAGAGTTTGAGGAGCTAGGATTCAAATTTAGAAGTAGAACATCAAAGATAATCCCTGGATTATTACCTGAACCATGTAGAAATTGGCATATGGACGGTGGAAGAGATGGCGAGTGCTTTGGTTTTGATCTTCCAGAATTTCCCAGATTTTACAATGGTCCCGGTGGATTGGAAGGTTGCAAATTCTGGTCAAGAAAGGAGGGAAAGAGAAAACTTGGAATTTATAATCCTGACATCAGTAGTAGGAAAATGCTAGACTCTATCATGAAGGACATAGTAATAGAAGATCACTATGATTAGGCAGAGTTAACATAAAACATGGTTTTATCACGTTTGACAAATCTGTTGGAATTTTTGAAGGTGTAGCTAGCAGGGTAGATAAGGGAGAACCAGTGATTGTGGTATATTTGGATTTTCAGAACGCATTTGATAACGTCACACAGCAGAGGTTGGTGCACTAGATTGGAGTTCATATATCATCATGGATTTAGAATTGGTTAATGGACAGAACAGAGTAGGAATAAATGGGCCATTTTCAGGATGGCAGGATAACTAATGGAGTGCCATAGGATAAGCGCTTGGACTTCAGCTATTTACCATCTATATCAATGTATTTGATGACGATACAAAGTTAGGTGAGAAAGTAAGCTGTGAGGTGGATGCAAAGACCCTGCAAGGGATATATACTAGTTAAATGAAAGGGTAATAAGGTGGTAGATGAAGTATAATCACAAGTAAGATCATAAGAATTAGGAGCAGGAGTAAGCCATTTGGCCCCTTGAGCCAGCTCTGTCATTCACAGAGATCATGGCTGATCTGATCGTGGCCTTAATTCCACTCTCCCGTCAACCCCCTTTTAACACTTGACTCCCTTGTAGATCAAAAATCTGTCTAACTCAACATTGAATATATTCAAGGACCCAGCTTCCAGTGCTCTTTGGAAAGAGAATTCCAAAGATTAACGACCTTCTGAGAGAAGAAATTCCTCCTCATCTCCATCTTAAATGAGAAACCCCTTATTTTAAAACTCTGCCCTCTAGTTCTAGATGCTCCACGAGGGGAAACATTCTCTTAGCATCTCCCCTGTCAAGCCCCCTCAGAATCTTATCAATAAGAATCATCTCTTACTCTTCTAAGCTCCAATCAGTGTCAGCCCAACTTGCTCAACCCCTCCTCATAAGACAACCCCTTCATCCCAGGAATCAGCCTAGTGAACCCTCTCTGAATGGCTTCCAATGCAAGTATATCTCTCAATTAAGGAGATCAAAACTGTACACAGTACTCTAGGTGTGGTCTCACCAATGCCCTGTACAATTTTAGCAAGACTTCTCTACTTTTCAAAGAATGGTTGCAGCATAGAAGGAAGCCATTTGGCTAATCATGTCCATGCTGGTCCTCTGAAGAAGCAATTTACCTTGTGCCACTCCACTGCCTTTTCCCCATAGCCCTGTACATTTTTCCTTTTCAGATTATGATCCAATTCCCTTTTGAATCCTTTGATTGAACCTGCCTCCACCACACCGTCAGGCAGTGCATTCCAGATCCCAATAATTTAATGTGTAAAAAAAAAAAATTTCTCATGTTGCCATTACTCCTTATGCCAATTACCTCTGTGTCCTCTGGTTCTCAATCCTTCCACCAATGGGAACAGTTTCTCCCTATCTACTCTGTCCAGGTCCCTTGTGATTTTGAATACCTCTATCAAATCTCCTCTTAGCCTTCTCTTCTCCAAGGAGAGCAGTCCCAGTTTTTCAAATCCATCTACATAAATGAAGTTTCTCATCCTGGAACCATTCCCTGGAATCTTTTCTGCACCCTCTCTAATGCCTTTACATTCTTCCTATAAGTGTGGTGCCCAGAACTGAATGCAATACTCCAGTTGCAGACAAACCAGTGTTTTATACGGGTTTATCATAACTTCCTTGCTTTAGTACTCTATGCCCCTGTTGATGGAGCCCAGGATACCATAAGCTTTATTAACTGCTCTCTCAACCTGTCCTGTGGCCTTCAGTGATCTGTGTAAATATGCAATTATTGCTTAAAAAAAAAAATACTTTTTTTGTCAAAGCTTTTCGTCTTGCACTCATCAGGACAATTCGCAAGAAAATACCAATGTCAGGGGAAACAACATATTTACACTGTATGAGAAGAGAGTGCTGATATGTTGGCAAGTGGACTCTGATTGGTAGAGGCGTTGCCATGGAGAATGCACCAGTGATGGTGACTGACAGTTAACTGCCAAGCATTGTTTGAAATTTAAACCTGGCAGTTTGACTCTTGATTGGTCAAGACATTGCCCTGGGGAATGAACCAGTGAATGGCTGTCACTTATTTTGTTTAGCTGAAACAGGTGCAATGTGTGTACATGTTCTTTCTGTCTGCAAAAAACAGGGCCCTTTGTATTAATATATGTAGCTTCCAGTACACGTAAATGCGCCACACTGTGAGCCCAACTGATGATCTTAAATTGGTTGTCAGCATAATTCTTAGCACACTGAGGATTATTTAGCAAATGTTTTCCAACCGCCGAATCACATCTAATGTTGGACACTGTGTTTTGAGTTTTGCAAGTACGGGCTGGTTGGGTATGAACGGTACCTTGCCCGTTGCGAACAGCAGAAGGGACATGCTGTTTGATACGATCCACCAGTCTTTGGGACGTACGGCCTACACACCTAGCATCACACTCGGACTGAAATTTATATACCACATTACTCATTTGTGTGACGGACAGACTTCTTTTTGGCTTGACGGCAGTATCCTGTTAATGGTGAATACCATTTGTGTTGCTACTGCATAGTAGCAGCATGAAACAGCCAGCTTCATCTGTTGTTCAAATTTTGAGGTACCTTGCCCTTCCAGGGTAAACTGAGGTAGACTGGGCACTTTTCAGGGCTGAAAGTGATGGCTTTGAGTCTGCTCATGAGTTTGCACAATATACAGATCACGGTAGCCATTTTCCTGCAGGCTGGCTTTGATGTGCCCTATTTCAGCATCAAGCTTGCATGGTGAACAAATGGCTCGGTCCCCATTTACGAGGTTTTCAATAAGGCCAATCTTATAGTGCATGGAACTGTAAGAGTCCCAACGTGTGTATTGACCAGTGAAGATAGGCTTGTGGTAGACCATGGTAGAGAACCCCCGGCAGACTTCTCAACTAGTACGTCAAGGAAAGGGAGTTAATTTAACTGCTCCATTTCAAAGATGAATTTGAGTGCAGGATGGAGCCCATTAAGACATGCAAGGAAATTATTACATGCAGCTGCGGATTTAAATATAGCAAATGTATCATCCACATATCGGAAATATGCAAGGGGTAGAAGGTTAGGTGCCATTGCATCGAAGATACGTTTCTCATGGAACCCAACAAAGATGTTTGCAAGAGCTGGGCCTAGAGGGGATCCCATGGCAACACCATCTATTGGGCATACATGGTGTCATTAAAACTGAACTCAACTGCGTGAGTTGCCGAGTTCATAAGCTCAATGAATACTGATTCACGCAATGGTAGCTGCAGCACAAATATCTATGGCTTCCTTAAGTGGAACATTGGTGAATAGGCTAGCAATGCCAAATGAGCACGTGGACACAGCATTGTTATTGATATGCAAATTATGTATGGTCTTCGCAAATGTGAAGGAATCCTTCACTGTGTATCTGGAAAATTTGCTCAACACTGACTTAATGGGCTGCATCCTGCGCTCAAATTCACCTTTGAAATGAAGCAGTCAAATGAATTCCCTTTCCTTGATGTGCTCGTCGGGAAATCTGTCAGGGGCTTCTCTACCATGGTCTTACTGCCAGCCTGCCTTCACTGGTCAATACACGCATTGGGATTTTTGCAGTTCCACGCGCTATAAGGTTAGCCTTAACGGCAACCTCGTAAATAGGGCCTGAGCCATTTGCTCACCATGCGAGCTTGATGAAAAGCTTCATCAAAAAATTCTCCTTTTTCAGCAATACTCAAATTCTGTACTACCAAACAACTATTTATATATAATAATACTCCATCCCCCTTGCAATAAAGGCCAACATCCATTTGCCCTTCTAATTATTTGCTATATCTGTATACTAGCATTTTGTAATTCATGTACAAGGTAACTCAGATCTTTCTGTACCACAACATTCTGCAGTCATTCTCCATTTAAATAATATTCTGCTTTTCTGTTCCTCCCGCCAAAATGGACAACCTCACATTTTACCACATTAAACTCCATCTGCCAAATTTTTCCCACTCACTTAACCTATCTATATTCCTTTGCAAACTTTTAGCCATCTCCTTACAACTTGCCTTCCTATCCAACTTGGTATGGTGAGCAAATTTGGCTACAGTACACTTCGTCCCTTCATCCAAGTCATTAATATGGATTGTAAATAATTGAGGTCCCAGTCTGATCCCACAGTTACAGTTTGGCAACTTGAAAATGACCTATTTATCCTGGCTCTCTCTGCTTCCTGTTAGTTAGCCAATCCTCCATCCATGTTAATATATTACCCCCAACACCATGGGCCTTATTTTGTGCAGTAACCTTTTATGTGGACCTTTATCGAATGCCTTTTGGAAATCCAATATACTAGATCTACTGGCTCCCCTTTATCCACTCTACTTGCTATGTCCTCAAAGAACTCTAATAAATTTGTCAAACATGATTTGCCTTTCACAAAAGCATGTTTACTCTTCCTGATTGTATTATAATTTTCTAAATGTCCTGCTACTACCTTAATAATGGGTTCTAGCATTTACCCAATGACAGATGTTAGGTGAACTGGCCCCTGCTTTCTGTCTCCCTCCTTTCTTGAATATAGGTGTTACATTTGCGCTTTTCCAATCTGGAGAATTGTGAAATTATTCACTTTGGTAGAATAGAAAAGCAGAGTATTTTTTAAGAGAGACGAGTGAATGCTGATATTCAGAGGGATTTGGGTATCCTTGTACATGAATTATAGAAAGGTAACATGCAAGTACAGCAAGCAATTAGATAGGTAAATGGTATGTTAACTGTTGCTGCAAGAGGGCTGGAGTATAAGGGTAAGGAAGTCTTGCTGCAGAATGTACATTAATTTGTGGGATGTATGCGTTGTTACTCAAGGCCAGTGTTTAGAACCCATCCCTAATTGCCATTGAGAATGTTGGTAAGCTGCCGTCTTGAACCATTGCAATTAAAGTGGTGTAGGTACACAGACCCACTGTGCTGTCAGGGCGGTAGTTCCAGGATTTTATCCCAGTGACAGTGAAGCCATGGCGATATAGTTCCAAGTTAGGATGTTGTGTGACTTGGAGAGGAACTAGAAGATGGGGTTCCCATATGTCTGCTGCCCTTGTTCTTCTAGGCGGTAGAAGTCACAGATTTGGCCTGTGCAGTCGAAGGAGCCTCAGTCAGTTGCTATAGTGCATCTTGTGAATCCTTAAGTTGGCCAATGATAGTGCCAATTAAGTGGGTTGATTTCGTCCTGGATGGTGTCGAGCTTCTTGAGTATTGTTGGAGCTGCGTTCATCCAGGCAGGTGGACGGTATTTTTTTTTATTCGTTCATGGGATGTGGGCGTCGCTGGCTAGGCCAGCATTTATTGTCCTCATTGCCCTTGTTCAGATGGGCATTTAAGAGTCAACCACATTGCTGTGGGTCTGGAGTCACATGTAGCCAGACCAAGTAAGGACAGCAGATTTTCTTCCCTAAAGGACATTGGTGAACCAGCTGGGTTTTTGCAACAATCGACAATGGTTTCATGGTAATCATCAGACTTTTAATTCCAGATTTTTATTGAATTCAAATTTTGCCATCAGCCATGGTGGGATTCGAACCTGTGCTCCCAGAGCATTCTCCTGGGTCTTCGGAGTACCAGTCCAATGACAATACCACTATGTCACTGCCTCCCCATTGCACTCCTGACTTGTGCCTTGTAGTTGGTGGGCAGGCTTTGGGGAATCAGGAAATAACTTACTGCAGAATTCCCAGCTTTAACCAGCTATTGTAGCCTCTATTAATATGATTAGTCCAGTTAAGTTTCTGATCAATGATAACCCCCAAGATGTTGATGGGGGATTCGGCGATGAATCTTATGATTGAATGTTATGGGACGATAGTTAGATTCTCTCTTGTTGGAGGCGATCACTGCCTGGCACTTGTGTGGCACCGATGTTATATGCCACTTATCAGCCCAAGCCTGAGTGTTGTCCAGGTCTTGCTGCATGTAAGACATGCATAAATTGCTTCAGTATCTCAGGAGTTGCAAATGGTGAACACTGTACAATCATCAGCAAACATCTCTACTTACGACCTTATGATGGAGGGAAATCATTGATGAAGTTGTGTGTACCTAGTATGCTACTCTGAGGAACTTCTGCAGCAATGTCCTGGGACTGAGATGATCAGCCTCCAACAACCATAACCATCTTCCTTTGTGCTAGTTACAACTCCAACCAGTGGAGAAGTTTCTGCCTGATTCCCATTGACTTCAATTTTCTTAAGACTCCTAGATGCTACACTTGGTCAAATGCTGCCTTGATATGAAAGGCAGTCACTCTCACTTCACCTCTGGAATTCAGTTCTTTTGTCCGTGTTTGGACTGTGGTGGTAATGAGTTCTGGAGCCAAGTGGCCCTTGCGGAACCCAAACTTGAGCATTGACAAGCAAGCTATTGGTGAGTTGGTGCCAATTGATAACATTCTCAATCGCTGCCTGCCATCATTTTGCTGATGATTGAGTAGACCAATGGGGTGGTAATTGGTCAGATTAGATTTGTCCTGCTTCTTGTGGTCAGAACATGGCTGGCGAATTTTCCACATTGTTGGGTAGATGCCAGTGTTGTAACTTATTGGAGCAGCTTGGCTAAGAGCATAAGTCTTCGGTACTACAGCCAGGATGTTGTCAGGGCCTGTAGCCTTTGCTGTATCCAGCGCCTTCAGCCATTTCTTGATATCATGTGGAGTGAATCAAAGTGAATGAAGACTGGCATCTGTGATGCTGGGGATCTCAGGAGGAAGCTGAAATGGATCATCGATTCTGCACTTCTGACTGAAGATCGTTGCAAATACTTCAGCCTTGTCTTTTGCACTGACATAATGGGCTCCCTCATCATTGAGAATGGGAGTGTTTGTGGAGTCTGCTCCTCCAGTTAGTTATAGAATCATGGATCATAGAATGTTTACAGCATAAAAGGAGACCATTCAGCCCATTGTGTCTATGCCAGCTCTCTTGAAGTGCAGGAGTTCTTTAATTGTCCATTTCCATTCATAATTGGATGATTTGATGGTAATAGTAGAGTGAGGGATACGCTGGGCCGTAAGTTTACTATTTGTGATTGAGTACAATTCTGCTGCTGCTAATGGCCCACAGTGCCTCATGGGTGCACAGTTTTGATCTGCCATCCTATTTAGCAATGTGGTAGTGCCACACAACACAACAGAACATGATCTCCATGTGATATTGGCACTTCGCTCCTACCAATACTGCCATGGACAAATGAATCTGTAACAAATAGATTAGGTTTTTCCTGCTTGTTGATTCTGTTACTGCCTGCTACAGGCCCAATCTGCCAAATATGCCCTTCAGGATGAGGCCAGCTCTGCCGGTAGTGGTGCTACTGAGCCACTCTTGGTGATGGACATTGAAGACCTTGATCCAAAGCACGCTCTGTGCCCTTGCTACCCTTAGTGCTTCTTCCAAGTGTTGTTCAGTATGGAGGAGAACTGATTCATCAGCTGAGGGAGGGTGCTTGGTGGTAATCATGAGGAATTTCCTTGCCAATGCTTGGCATGATGCATTGAGTATTCTTGGGGTCTGGAGTCAATGTTGAGGTCTCCCACTCCCTTCCCATTGTGGATCTATCTTGATGTTGATAGAGGAGTCTGGGACATTGGCTACGAGGTATGATTCGGTGAGTATGACAGTGTTAGACTATTGTTTGACTCATCTGTAGGACAGCTCTTCTAATTTTGGTGCAGGTGCCTAGAGGACAACTTTGCAGGGTCAACTGAGCAGGGGAGATGCCTTTGTTCTTTCCATTGCCTGGATCGATATCAGGTGGTCCATCCAGTTGTATTCTTATTTAACTCTCTGTAACAGTTTGATACAACTGAGTGGCTTGCCAAGCCCTATCAAAGGGCACATTGCTCTTGGTCTGGAGTCGCATGTAAAGTCAAACCGGGTCAGGTTGACAGATTTCCTTCCTTGAAGGACATTAGTGAGCCAGATGGGTTTTTACTACAGTCTGGTAGTTGTATGATCATGAATGATACCAGCTTTTTATTTCCAATTTATTTATTAATTGGATTTAAATACCCACCCCGAGCTGCCAGTGTGAGATTTAAACTCATGTCCCTGGATTAGTCGTCCAGTAACATTATCACTATGCCTCCATTCCCCTAAGTAATTACACTGTTAAGCACTTACTTTAAACATTAGTATCAAAGCTTAGTGGCTTAGAATTTATGCATTGCTTAGCATTAGCCTTTCATATTAAAGCACAACTTAATTCATACATTAAATATCCCAATGCTATCTTAACTAACATAAGAAATGGGAATGATTATAAAACACAACTATTTTTGATGTTCGCAGAAGTATTTAGAGGGAAGTCATTGGCCTATCTTGTTCCAGTTTCAATCTCCCTTAACGAAACAAATTCACTATGTAAATAAATTACTCATTTACTTTGCTCCAACTATGTTTCAATATGCCGTACGTCCATGAGAACCCCCATTGCTGGTAGCGAAATGTATGTCGTCTTCCTGTTTTTATCTTTCAGCCTCGGTGATGGGTGTTCTTATCCAACTCGCCTGGTCAGTCAAGATCCAGAACAACCCAACATAATTAATCACGTTGAACCTGCCAAAAAGTATGTTTACTATCTTTATTTATAAATATCTATTAATTTAATATTCCCTTCAGCAAACTCTGTTTGCTGCCTATTGAATTATTTTTCATGAGCAAAATGTTCAAGCAAAATTAGAATTGGTAAAGCAAAATGTAACAGACAAGCTTCCAAGTGCAGCATTTAAACTGGACAAATACTTGTTATAATAGAAAATTGATAAACCCATCTTTCATATCCAGTATAACTGAAGATTGAGGAGTGCACCAATGACTCTTCCATCCATTTGGTTTTCATTTCTCCCTGTACTGGTGATAAAAATATCAGTTTTGAAACTGTTCCAGTTTCATTATTAAAATATGTTTGCCGCCTTCTACACCTATTTGAATCTGACCTATTTCTTAAAGCACTTCATGTATAGATGATACTTAACCTTCTCTAATCCTCAGTGAAGGATGACATGATTATTAGAAACCAATTATGTGTCGCTACTGCCAAGATATAAACTTTATACCTGCCTCCCTAGGCACCATGATACACAACTATGTGGCCAATAGGGACAAAAGCTTGGACACCCCTGCTTGATGCGTTGTTACAAATTCAGCATTACTTTGTTTTATAATCAATGCCCCTATGTATTAAGGCAAGAATCCCATTTTGTTTTCTCTTTACTCTCACTTATAAAGATCTATATATCTGCACAAACAAATCTCATCTTCTCCACTCTGCTCACTTAGGGCATGTGGGAGATTTTCCTCTGCCCTGAGCCAGGCAAATCAGCGTTCCTCAGACTCAAAACCCATTGCATTAGGTCTCTGTACCCATTGTGTTGCCTGGGACTTCTACATTGATTGAAATTATGTAATTTCCAGTCAATCGCCTTTATCTCCAACTCCTTTTTTCACTTTTTTTGTTTTTATTTTGAACCTAATTAGGTCTGGGTCACTTATTTGTCCTGTTAGTCACCCATAGTTACAACTTTTTACTGCTACACCTCTGAACTGCTAATAAACCTTATCCTGATTTCTTTTCTACTATTCTGTGATCTGTAATGTACTCCCAATGTGGCAACAAATCGCTTATTATTCCTTTAGGTAGCCTAGGCAGACTAAGCACCATGATTAATTAAAAGCTGCAGTCATGTGTTCCACTGCCCCTGCACCATTTGTGAAATTCCTGAAAATGTTTTAGCAAAAATATTTAGTTCCCATTCTTTTCCCCACTGAAAGCAAAGTTACATCCAAGGTCCCTACATTCTCCATTTGTGCCTCTGGTTCACCAACATATATGAACACCACAGATCTGACTATTCATATTCCTTGGTATTCATTTTCCTTCTATCTTTTCTTGTTATTTGTTTCATTGCCCTTTTACACACCACATCTGTGCTCTCTGTGTTTTAAGATTTGCCTCCGTAGTTCAAGTACAGCTAACCCATTTCATCTTTCTCCAAGGACATTGATGATGTTATAAAAGCATTTCAGTCTGACAACTGAATGTGGTTAGAAACATAATCCTTTTACTGTTTTCAGTTAATTCTTTGGTAGGTGCATTGGGGTGAACTTTAACCTCCAAAATAGGGTGAGTCAAGGTCAGATCAGATGTTAAAATTTTAAAAATCTGAACCCCAGCTGGAACCTGCTTCCAACCTGCCCACTTCTGTGTTTAACTGAGATAGAGACTGGGCTGGTTCCTGTCAGATGTGTTGACAATTTAAATATTGTAGTAAGGCTGGCAGCCTCTGATGTAACTGACTTTGCAGGTTTAACAATGGCTTCCTGATTGTTCCAGGCCTTGGGAAATCTGGCAACTGAGGGAAGATGAGGACAGCTTGGGGGAAATGGGGTGTTTTTACAGCTCTGTTTGTGGAGCAGGGGTGCTTCCTCTGACCTCTCCTCCCCTCTCACCCAGCATCCAACCTAAAGATCCCCAGGCTTAGGGGTCAGAGCTATCTGTCCTATGGCCTGTTGTAGAGTTCTCCCTCAGTCATGCTGACTTCCTGGTGGGGAACCTGTCAAGGAGAAAAGACACACAATGTAGAACTAAAACACCACAGCATGCAGGAAAACCTGCTTCCCTGTTAATATCCAGGTAGTTGAGTTTAAGCAGGAGATATACAGAGAGATTAACACAGTTATCACGATTTTCCTCTGGGTGTGAAGTATAACCTTTGTCCTCAAAACCTTACAACTGCACTTCCAAAATCCTAAAGACCTAGCCTTTGGCCCGCCATTCACCACAAGTTTTCTGCAGTTACTGATTTACTCAACCACAAACTCAGTTCCACCTTGGATTCCTTGGTACCCAATAAAACCATTATTCTCTCACTCTGACAATTTATCCTAGAATGGCCCTCATCTCTAGTCTCAAGTCCAAGGTATCCAGACTTGAAAGCCCACGGCGATCAGCTGGTTTAGCCATCCATCATTAGATCTGACTGGACCTCACAAAACACAATTCGGGTTCTGCTCTAAACAGCTAACTATTCCAGGATCATCCAGGAATGCAAAGAGAACCTCCACTTCTTTTCTGTACTGCAAACCATTTTCTTAAATCCCTCTTACCTGTTTCCACCACTCTCACCTCCGAGAAGCACAAGGAGCGCATGGACTTCCTTGTCACTAAGATCAAGGGCTATTGATCAGTTGCCTCTGTTGTGACCCTACCTTCCACTAAGCGACTCAACCAAACTTCCTCTAAAGTTCTCCTGCCCTAGCCCTGAAAATGTGACTTTCCCTAATTTCTCTCTTATCTCCCCTCATACCCCTTCCAAGCTCATCTGCTTTCATCCACCTGCTCCCTTGGCCCTCTTCCTAATAAACTGTTGACCATCAAACTTCCCCTCTTGGCCCCCATGTTAGCCAATATTGCTAATGGTACCCTCTTTTCAGGTGTTGTCCCTCTCTCCTTTAAATTTGCTGTCATTATCCTTGTCCTCAGGAATCCAATCCTTTCTCCCACGAAGCTTGCAAACTACTGCTGCATCTCCAACTTCTCTTTTGCCTCAAGTCATTGAACATGTTGTTGCCTCCCAAATCTGTACCCATCTTTCCTGGAACTCCATGGGCAGAACATTGCGTTCATCGCGCGGGCGCGCCTTCAACCTGAACAAGCGTAAAATGACACGCGATGACAGCAGGTGAGCATCCTGACGTCATCACGTGATATTTCGGTCAGCAGGCGCACGCAGGAGTCGGCAGCACGTCTGCCAACAATTAACAGGCCTATTAAGGCCATTAAGGTTCTAATTAATGAAATTTTTCGCTACCCATCCAACCTTATGGTTGGCGGGCAGGCGAAAAAGCCAAGTGGCCTGTGGATATTTTGCGAAATCTCATCCATGGGCAGGATGAGGTTTCATTTAATGATGATTTAAAAAAAAAAAAATTTTCAAACTAATTTCTAATATATTCCTCATATATATATATTCACATGAGGGGACATGTTATTAACATTTTTAAATTCTTTATTTTTAAAAATTCTTCAGCTGCCTGAGGCAGCTCTGTGGCTCAGAGAGCTTTTACTGCATGCGCCCCCATGCATGCGCACACTTTCATGCTCGCACCCCTCCCGCCCCCACCTCGGCAGCACTGAACGCTGCAGCACGTGTTTCACGCTGGCTAGCCGTTAATTGGCCAGCCAGCGTGAAATCCATGACAGAGCCCGATCGTGGGCAGCGATTAGCTTTGCGACCTCTCCCAGGCCTGCCTGCTGCACCTACTTGACGAGGGCAAAATTCTGCCCCATGTTTCAATCCCTCCAATCACCCCTGCCACAATACCAAAAAGACTCCTATCAAAATCACAAATGATATCCTAGGTAACTATCAAAGGTAAACTATCTCTCCTCTTCATCCTCAACCTGCCTACAGCCTTTGACACAGTTGACTACAACAAGCTCCTTGGAAGCCTCTCCACTTGTCCAGCTGGGTGGGACTGCTCTCAAATGGTTCCATTCTTATCTATCTACTCATATCCAGAGTATCACTTGCAGTGGCTTTTTTTTCCTGCTCCTGCACCATTATCTCTGGTTTTCCTTCCCTTCTATTTCTCATCAACATGCTACATCTGTGACACCATTCAAAGGCACTGTATGTACACTGATGAAACCCAGCTCTAGCTCACCACCGTCTCTGTCAACTCCTCCACTGTTGCCAAATTATCAGAATGCTTAACCAATATCCAATACTGGATGAGCAGAAATTTCCTCCAAATAAATGTTGGAAAGACTGAAGGCATTATTTTCACTGCCCTCTCCAAACTCTATTCCCTAGCAACCAACTCCATCCCTCTTCCTACAACTGTCTGAGACTAAACCACAATGTTTGCAATCTTAGTGCCAAATTTGACCCCAAGATAAGCTTTCAACCACATATTTGCACCTCCGTAACATGGTCCGACTTCACTCCTACCTCAGCTTCTCTGCTGCTGAAATCCTCATTTATGTCTTTGTTACCTCTAGACTTTACCATTCCGACACATTTCTGGCTGGTATCCCACATTCCACCCTCTTTAATTTTGAGATTATCCAAAACTCTGCTGCCTGTGTCCTAACTTGCACCAAGTGCAGCTCATCTATTACAATTGTGCTTGCTGACCTATCCTCCTGGTCAAGCAGCAGTGTCTTGATTTTAAAATTCTGTGTGCGCAAGTGAGTCTGGCCTAAATATTTTAAATGGCGATGTTCCCCGCTAACTCTGCCTGGCACGCAGCCATTTCATACTTGAATGAGCATAAATTGGCTGCAGGCAGGACTTCTGCCCTTCACTGAGGAGGAAGTCCCGCCTTAGGGAGCTGCCAGCCAATCTGAGTGAGTCTGCACGCGAGTGTGTGTGTGTGTGTGTGGCTGAGACTGGGACTGAGCCTGGCACACAGACACCCTTCCCCCGCCCCCTCCCCGTAAACCTATCCTCAAAGCAGGCCAGGAGAGGAGGAAACCCTAGGCTGAAAGGCAACCTGCTTCCGACTCCCACTTTTGTATGAATTCTGCCAAGGCCAGCTACGAGTGTACACCACCAGAGGCGAACACAAGGTCAGTTTTAGTTGAACCCAAATCCTTCGCTCGGCCCCAATCCCCACTCCCTTCCCTGGTGATCAGGACTTGTGACCTAGTCTGTCTGTCTCTCGCTCTGCTTCTTAAGCAAAAAGGCAAAAAATGTTTTATTAGTTGGCTCTGCTGCTTGGGACTTTTTAATGGTCATTCTTATTAATTTTTTAAGTAATCAGTTTATTGCTTTGGTATTGATTTTTTTTTTTGAAGTTCATGTTTAAAGTCGTGCCAAACTTTATGGGAAGAATTTTCCTGCCGTCCGAGTGCAGGAGCAGGTGCGTGCAGGCACACCTCCGATCGGCACCCCCGATTGGGGGTGCTCTACCATTTTAAGTGTGACGTCTGCTGGGAAGCGCTATGCGCTCCCTGTGCGGGCAGGGCGGGATTCCCTAAGCACATTGAAATGAATTGAAATGATGCAGGGTGATGTCAGGAGTTCTGCCCGACGTCATCCCACGTCATTTTACGCATCGGCGAGAGGGCCCACCGACCTCAATATCCTGGCCTATGTTTCTGAAATTTGCTCATTGGCCTCTTAAGTGAGAAAAAAATTGAAATGTAGCCCCTCATGCGAAAAGGTTGGGCAACCCTGCTGTATGAACTCTGCATTCCTCCAACTCTGGCTTCTTGTGCATTACCCAATTCCTTCATCCCACTATTGGTGATCATGCCTTCAGCCATCTAGCTTAAGCTCTAGAATTTGTTTTCTAAACCTTTCCATCTCACTCTCCTTTGATACGTACCTTAAAGACTACATCATGTGCACTCCTGTCTCCTTCTTTGGCTTGGTGTCAGTTTTTGCCTGATTACACCCCTGTGAAGTGCCAGGAGTTGAGTGCAAAAATTGAGGCTCGCACTCCAATGCAGTACTGAGGAAATGGTGCACTATCAAACGTGCCATCCTTCGGATAAAATGTTAAACTGAGATGCTATTTGCTCCCTCAGGTGGATGTAAAAGTCCCATGCCACAATTTCGAAGAGCTGGTGTCCTGGCCAATATTTATTCCTCAATCAGCATCACAAAATCAGATTATCTGGGCAATAGCACATTACTGTTTGTGGGAGCTTGCCGTGCTTGAATTGGCTGCCATGTTTCCTATATTACAACAGTGATGACACTTCAAAAGTACTCATTACCTGTAAAGTGCTTTGAGATGTCTGGTGATTGTGAAAGGCACTATCTAAATGTGAATCTTTTTCTTTGTTTTTTTGGGAGTGTTTTACTATACTGAAAGTTCTGTATTGATGCAAGTTGTTGTAATTGATATAGTTCTTTGTCACAGTATTGCAGATGGACAGTCGCTTCCTCCTAGACCATTGAGTGAATCTCAAAATCGATTGTTGGGAGGGACTGATCAGCACTGGATAGATGGTGAATCAGATGAAGAAAGTTCCAAAGGGGGTAATATATTCCACAATGTTATGATTGTTGGCTATATAGATTGATAAAGAATACATTTATCTTGAATTAAGACATTTTACTTGGTCAGGAAGAATTGTCTTGAAAATAACCTCGTAAATGTACGTACTCCCAATTATTTTAATACGTTTACTTTTAAAATTCTCATCTTTGTTTTCAAATCCGTCCATGGACTGGCCCCTCCTATCTCTAATTGACTTCAGCCCTGCAAACCTCCAAGACATTTGCACTCTTCTAGTTCCAGCCTTTTAAGCATCCTTATTTTAATTGCTCCCACCATTGGTGGCCATATCTTCAGCTGCCTCAACCCTAAACTCTGGAATTCCCTCCCTAAATCTCTCCAGCTCTCTACATTGCTTTCCTCTTTTAAGACACTCCTTAAAGCCTATTTCTTTGCCCAAGCTTTTGATCATCTGCCCTAATATCTCCTTATGTAGCTCAGTGTCATATTTTGTTTTATAATTCCTCTGGGAAGTGCTGTAGGACATTTTATTACATTAAAGACGCTATCTAAATTGTTGTTTTCTGTTATTTTCTATTGTCAAGCCAGTTTTCAATTCAACTGGCTAAATAGTCTTTAATTCTCACCTACCTGTGGTCTTCTTTAAAAGTATCACATGTAGCTTTATTAAATACTTTCAGGAAACCACTTGAAATTATATGGACCAGATGCCCTGATCCACTAAGTTCATTTCCACCTTAGAATTCCAGATTTGTTATGTTTCAATTGTTTCTTCTAAAGCCATGTTGACTACTACTGGTTGTCCTGAGTTCTTTCATGAAGAATGATAATTAGACTTGCCCTGACTTATTTAACTGTGGTGACGCTTAGCACTTCAAATTGAAAGTCCAAGCATATAACGTTGCAGCAAGTAAATGCAGGCATCTGGTACTTAATTTCATAAACCTTCAATCTGATTGCTTAAGGATTTATAAGCAAACAGATTTTGAGGATGTTTAAATTAAATTGGGTTAATTTAATGCCAAATCAGATACAGAAAGAGAAATAAAGAGAGAAAGGAAGATTGGATCAAGACACAAATAAAAGAAACACAAAGGAAATGTTTTTTAAAAGTTAACTTAAAATTTTATATTTATAAAATTTACAGTAACAAAAACTTGAAGGATTAAGACTTCACACTTGTAATAGATAATTTCAACAAGGTTGATTGATAGTAACACTTATCACATTGTCAAAAAAGTACTTAGACTTAACTTTCTGTGGCAAACTTAAATTCAAATCTACCCTGCAAATAGAACAACTTCATAGCGTTGAAGGCATTTGAATGATAAGCCAGAAAGTGAGATGGTTTTTTTTCACAAAGCATCTCGGACAACAACTTTTGTACTTCCATGTTTAACCTACACATCTTCCCTCACCTGAAATTGCTATACAGCTTGCGCATAAGTAATGGTGAGAACCATGAGCCTCACTATTATTTTGACAGCAAATTATGCCCTATTGTGTCTGCCTCTGAGAAGGGTGCAGGCTGCCTGGTAAGTAGTAAGCTACTTATGAAGTATGCGCCATCAGGAACACTGCTGCCAGCCCTGATCCCTGATTTCTAGGCACTTGCCTTAAAATACACTGTCCCTCTCCAGCCCTGATCTCCTGAGGCCAGTGATTTTTCCTTCCTCCCCAAAATCCCATCCATCCTCTGAGGCCACTGATCCTCCTCCCCTCTGCCTTATTGTGACAGTCCACCACCCCATCCCAAACTCTGAAATCTGCAATCATTCACTTACCTGAGGGCTGCTCTGTCACTAACAGGTCTTTATACCTCTTTCCCACAATTCTGGCCGTAAAATAACTAGGTCTGAGACTCAGTACCTGGGGTTCCTCGTTGTGCATGGGACAGCTTTGCCCAAAAATGCACCCTCCCAAACTTCTAAACCTAAATATTTTACCTTAAAAAATTTCCAAATGAGAAAAATGTTCTAAAGCTCAAAATGTTAATTTTATTGCTTTTCTTATACCTCTCCAACATTTTCAGTTCCAAATCAAAATGCTGCAGTTTCAATAGAAGAGGAATCTACAAAACATTCAACATAAGGTAAAAATAGTAAAAGTACAACTAGTTTCAACTGTAATAAGATCATATTGGAAGCATTGCAATTTATAATTTCTGTTGCATTCAGCATGATCACATGACCTCATGTTTGTAAAGTTACGTACAAGATTTGCTTTGATATTTTTGCAGCATATATCTTCGTACTGAAGTTAATTTTTATGCTTCATGTACTACAGATAAGGTCAAGATATCAGTATGGCAAATCTCTGGAGATTCTTTTTTAAGACATGGTCATTTTTTTCCTCTTCCTGTCCAAGTACTGAAATCCCTAACCTTAGCACAATAAAGAAACAAAAATGAAACTATATGCAACCAATCCTCAATACCTTATGGGGGAAAAAGATGAAAGGGGAAAGTGGTATCTAATTCTGTGTGAAGTACCTTGTTTTAAGTTTAGATATGTTCCTGGAAACCACGACATTAATCAAAACTACATATTCAAAGCTATTTTTCCCATTTAAGTGCATGTAATATGAGGAGATGCATTTCCAACCCAAGTTTTTCAGCCTAAATTACAAGAATGTAAATAAATCTTTTACATTTCCACTGATGAGGCAAAGAGCCAAAGAAAACAGGTTTTGTTTTCCCTGATTGCTCTATAACGAGGCATAATCCCTTCCCTGTTCACTTTCTGGTTGGCCTCAGCCCTGTTTCCGTGGTGCAAATAATCGCTTTCCAAGTGATGGTAGTGCTGGAAGCCATAGAGTGCTTCAGTGAGTCCTGGGAGATACAAAATGCAGTGGGTGGTGATCAGTGTTGGAGCCAACAGGCTCCTGGTTAATCTTTCATGGGGCTCCGCTTTCCAACCCGAGACGCATAAGTGAGAGTACAATTGATTATGGGCTGCCGCTCCATGCAGCAATGCTGCTGCCATAGAACATGCAGAGCTCCAGGAGGAAGAAGCTGAATGTCAGCCACAACATGACCCTCAATCTGACAGCAAGTGAGTAGCCACTGTAAAAACCAATGGTACTGTTCCAAGGTTGGGGTGGGGTGTGGCCGGGAGAACCAGAACCTAAGCCAAAAGTTCCAGAGAATGGTGAAACAACCCTTTCATTGTTTCATCCAGACGGTAACTATGCAGGCATTTACGAAAAATCTTTTGCACCCAGTTCCCAGCTTTTTAATATTGGGCTACATAGTTCATACAAGAAATAAATGAATAGTAATTTGTTAACTGTTTAATAAAGAAACTATGCTATTCAAAATTACTTTGAACAGAGTACGAGTGTTGATGAATTCCCTTCAAATGATTTGTTCCTGTTAAACCACTGTGAATGTTCTTCCGTTTAGATGTTTCTGGTACATGATGTTGAGACTGCAATGCCACTCACTTCTGTGGAAGAGGAAACTGTTAGAAGCTGGATTCTGATGACATATGAACAACTTGTGTATCAGATTTTTTTTGCTTATGAAAAGACATTAACAGTAATTGTTGGGAAAGGCAATAAATTAAAATCAAAATCGATTGTTGCCTTAAATAATAACTTTTTATGAAGGACCCACAGACACTCTGGTAGGCAATACAGATGTAACCAGGGTCCTAGATTACCAAGCCACTAGTCTTCTCTATGTCTGTATGAACAGATCACAAGACTATGATAATCTGTATCCTGCAACACAATAGTCTTACAGTAGGTAGTCTGCGGTTATGATTTGAAATATCCAATCACAAAGCAATATTTTCCTTATTTAATTGGATGTCTAGGTGCAAGTATCCAGTCAGATGACTTGATTTTAACCTTTACTTAACTGCCAGGTTATAGTGTTATAGGATATAAAAGGCACTGAAGGAAGTTATAAGTATATTAACGTTTTTTAAATAAGCAATATATATATAAGATGTACAACATATATGAGGGATGCAAGGGACTAAACTGTATAATAGTTTAATTGTATTTTAAAATAACTGAAGCCTGTAAGCTGTAACATAAAATCAATTGCTGATGCAGGTCTGTATTTTAATCAAGCAAAAGCCAATAATCTTGAGGGGAAGTGTGCTATTACTTCTCTAAATTTATGCAAGAAATTTTGAAAAACAGACTTCCTGCACTAATGTTTCATGTCCTTGTATGTATATTGTTAATCAGAGCTGCTGTTTACCAAAGAGCAGTTACTGTTTATTAAACACTTTATTTATTGTAGGTTCCAAATGAACAGTGGTTTACAAATGCCATAAAGTTTTAGGTTTTCCTTTTTTATTTGTGGTCAAGATTATTAGCTATCTTGTTTGCGAGCTGTCAATTTTTTTACATGCCCTAATGGTTTTTATTTTGCATAGTAGCAGTCATTTACATTCAGTAAACGACATATAGTAGCCACCAATTGATCGAGACATAAATCAAAAATGGTTTGGGAAGGGGATGCTGATTGATTAAAAATGTATTATAGTAGACTATATACTTGGTGATTCAACATTTCAGTGTCTTGAACAGTTGATGTAAGCACTGCTATGTACAATATATGAATACTTTATCCTTTTTTTAAATTGAAAAAGTTGCAATTGACATGCAACCAAACAAAACTGTATGTATTAGAAGTGAGTGCACCTGGTGAGATTGGAGGGGAAAGAGATTCTGATTCAGAGCTGAGATGCTGGATCCCTTAATTGATTTGTAAATTGCCTCAAGGGTTGCCTTGTTACTGTGCTTACCCTGAATTATTAGTTGTGGTATGTGAATTGGAAAGTTCATCAAGGTGTATCAATCAATCATGTAGTGCATCCTCAGTATACATGTTATGCTGTGTGTAGTCCAACATGTTTTCCATTACTAAGGTAAGTTGAATGTATTTTACAGCCATTGTAATGTATGTTCTCACAATTTCAGCATTGGAATATTTAAGCTTCAACTTATTTATCAGGGCTCTGAAGCATTCTTCAGACAAAAACATGCTTGTTACTAAAGTGACATTTTTGCTATGGTAATTATTACCATTGTGTATAAGATCTGTGACATAAGCATTAAGCGGAAAAAATCTTATGCAATCATGAAAGTTGTGACAGTATTAAGCTAACAAATAGGTTTATCCCAGAAAAAAATCTACAAGAATACAAAATTGATGTTCTCAGATCAACATAGATGTTGTATTGATCATGTTTACTAACGGATTATCCAAATAAGAATGTCGAGATTGTTTGAATATAGTTTAATATAAATTGAAATATAAACTGAAATATAAACTAAGTGGTTTGCACTTTTTCCTATCATTGTCGGCTTCTTTTCTCCCCCATCTTTTGTGCTTATAGACAATTAAAACTTCCGTCTATGAAATTTATCCTGAGGATAGCCATGTTTCTATAACATTTTCTTTATTAATAATTGAAACCAATGTAAACAAATTAGTGCCAGTGGACAAGGATGAATGACATTTTTATTTAGCATGTTATGCGAACATTTAAGCTGTATGTTTTATTTTTCCTCCAAAGGATAGCCAAATTAAAGTTAGTACATATATCGCATGCAGAATGTGCATGTCTTGCACCCTTTTCTGTCATTTCTAGACTATTGCTAAATTGGCTACTATTTCTTACTTTCTTCAGTCAACCCTGTCGATAAATGCAAAGGATGAATAAAAGCCAAAAGTGACTTTAAAAACTACACGGATCTTGTTATTTACTGTGAATGATACATGATAACTGTGCTATGGACGTGCATTTGAATTTGCTTGTACATTTATATTATAGCATATGCATACAAACGTACAAAATAGGAGCAGAAGTAGGCCATTTGGCCCCTCGAGCCTGCTCTGCCTTTCAATAAGATCATGGCTGATCTGTTTGTGTTTTGAATTCCACATTGCCATCTATCCCGGATAACCTTTGATTCCCTTGCCAAACAAGAATCTATCTACCTCTGCGTTAAAAATATTCAATGACCCTGCCTCCATCACCTTTTGAGGCAGGGAGTTCCAAAGTCTCACAATCCTCAGAGAAAAATTTCTCCACATCTCTGTCCTAAAAGGCGACCCCTAATTTTAAAACAGTACTCCCTAGCTCTGAACTCACCCACGTCCACCTTGTCAAGACCGTTCAGGATCTTAAATACTTCAATCAAATCACCCCCAATCTTCTAAATTCAAGTGGAAACAGGCCCAGTCTGTCTAACCATTTCTTATAAGACAGCCCGCTCATTCCAGATATCCTCCTTTGAACCACCTCCAACGCATTTCCACCCTTCCTTAAATAAGGAGACCAAAACTGCACACAGTATCCAAGATGTGGTCTCACCAATGCCTTGTATAACTGAAGCATAACATCCTTACTTTTATGTTCAATTCCTCTCGTAATAAAGGATAGTATTCCATTAGATGTCTTAATTATTTGCTGTACCTGCCTACTTTTGGTGCCTCGTTAACTAGAACACCTAGATCCCTCTGCATCTTGGAATTCTGCAGTCGTTCTCCATTTAAGTAATACTTTTTTATTCTTCCTGCCAAAGTGAACAACTTCTCATTTTCCCACATTGTACTTCATCTGCCCGCTTACTCAACATATCTATATCCGTCTGCAACCTCATGTTCTCTTCACAACATACTTTACTACGTATCTTTGTGTTATCTGCAAATTTGGCTACCATGCCTTCGCTCCCCTCATCCAAATCATTGATTAAAATTGTAAAAAGTTGAGGCCCCAGCACAGACCCCTGCGGGACTCCACTTTCACATCCTGCCAATCAGAAAAAGACCCATTTATGCATTCTCTCTGTTCTTTGCCAGCCAACCAATCTTCTATCCACACAAATTTTTCCCCCTACACCTTGAGCTTTTATTTTCCACAGTAATCTTTGATGTGGCACCTTATCAAATGCCTTCTGGAAATCCAATACAGTACGTCCACAGGCTCCCCTTTATCCACAGTGCTTGTTACCCCTTCAAAGAACTCCAATAAATTTGTTAAACATAATTCCCCTTTTACAAAACCATGCTAACTCTTCCCAATTACCTTGAGTTTTTCAAAGTGCCCAGTTATAACCACCTTAGTGATTGATTCTAACACCTTCTCCACAAAAGACATCAAGCTAACTGGCCTATAGTTTCCTGTTTTCTGCCTCCCTCCCTTCTTGAATAGAGGGGTTATATTTGCTACTTTCCAGTCTGATGGAACCTTTCCAGAATCTTAACAAATTTTGGAAAATTAACACCAACGCATTTACTACCGCGTTAGCCACCTCTTTTAAGATACTAGGATGAAGTCCATAAAGACCCGGACACTTGTCAGCCTGCAGTTCTGTCAGTTTGCTCAGTACCGTTTCCCTAGTGATTGTAATTTCACCAAGTTCCTCTTTCCATTCCACCTCCTGATTTACAGCTATTACTGGAATATTTTTTATCCTCTATAGTGAAGACAGAAGCAAAATATTTATTGATTTCATCTGCCATTTCTTTATTATCCACTGTTAACTCCCCATTGTCACTCTCGAGAGGACCAACACTCACTTTACTTACTCTTTTCCTTTTTAAATATCACCCATGCCATCCCTTCTCCTGATACCATTGCACTCCCACCCTACCAGCTCATTTAGCCCTCTCTCATTCTCACCATTCCCTCCTACCACGCCCACCCTCATTTCATTCCCCAGGAAGCAGTTATCGACTTCACATTCACCTGGACATCCCCCACTCCCCTTACTCCTTCCTCCCCCTGGACTCCTTCCGAACTCCTTCCTTTACATCTTCCTCCCCCCACCCTTACCTACCTGCTCAGTTGCCACATACTCCCCCATTACACCCTCCTCCCCCTGTTCTCCATAGCCCCCTCCCAACCTCACCCCCCAACACCTTCATTGCCACCTGACACTGTCTTTCCACCTCCCTCCCAATCTCACACCACCAACACCGCCCCCCCCCCACTGGACACCTTCCTGTCCCAGTCAAATCTAGACCTTCCTCTCCATCCTGCGACGATTATCTGTAGCAGATCATGGCCAAGACACTGATGTCCCGAAGCAGACTCCAGACATCGATGGTGACCTTCCACCTTCCATGAGCTGTTTTGCGGTGGAGCCATGACCATCAGAATCCACCCAGCATGCAATGCACGTGTTCCTCCAGGGTCCAATAGCTG
This sequence comes from Cetorhinus maximus, assembly GCF_964194155.1. Lineage (NCBI taxonomy): Eukaryota > Metazoa > Chordata > Chondrichthyes > Lamniformes > Cetorhinidae > Cetorhinus > Cetorhinus maximus. The sequence goes on from NC_135885.1 coordinate 48,998,654, forward strand.
TAGGGCTCCAGCATCTTTTGCTCTTCAGATGTCTGCGATGTGAGCAAGGGCCTAACGGTAAGTCCAGACTTTGTATGTCACACCTGTCAAGACTTTTCTGGGCTGGTCTCTTTTCCTGCCGACATTGTTTTGGGTGGGGGGTGGCGGTGGGGTATGATTCCGGCAAGCAAGGCTTATAATTAGATGCAGATGTATTCAAATGACGTCCCTGACATGCAGGCGCAGGAAAGGCGCGGCCCGGACGATTGCAAACTGGTTTTACAAAGTCATGAACCCAATTCTTGGCCATCCCACCATATTGTCTGCTCACGCCTGTCATGATGCCAAACACCAATGAGGATGGAAAATTCCAGCCTAAGTTTAAAATACTAGTCTTAGACCTACTCTTCTCCCTTTCAAACTGGATGCAAAATTCAATCATTGTGGTCGCTGCTGTCTAGTGATGCCTTTATTCTGAGATCATTAATTAATCCCACCACATTACACAATACTTGGTCTAATATAACCTGCTCTCTGGTTGGTTCCAGAATGTGCTGATCTAGGAAACTATCTCTAAAGCATTCTGTGAACACCTCATCCAGACTACTACTGCCAATCTGATTTTTCCAGTTAAAATGTAGGTTAAAATCACCCATGATTATTGCCATCCCTTTATCACAAGCACCCAATGTTTCTTCTTGTATACTTTGCCCTACATTGTGGTTACCGCTAGGGGCCTGCAGACAACTCCCACTAGTGACTTCTTTCCCCTACTTTTCCTCATCACCCAAACTAATTCCACACTCTGATTTCCTAAACCAAGGCCATTTCTAACTATTGCACCAATGCCGTCCTTGATTAACAGTGCTACCCCTCCACCTTTACATAGCTTCCTATTCTTCTTGAATGTCATATACCCCTCAATATTCAGGACCTAATCCATGTCATCCTGCAGTCACATCTGTAATGGCTATCGGACCATATTTATTTACTTCAATGTGTGCTATCAATTAATTTACTTTGTTATGAATGCTACACACATTCAGATACAGAGCCTTTAGTTTTGTGTTTCTGTTATCTTTGTCACATCTAGTCTTGACTGTTGGTATATTCTTAGGTTTCTTTCTCTCTGTCCCTGCCATTCTCTGACCTTCATTTCCCATATTATTTTGCTCTCCTGCTCTGATTTGCTACATCCGCCCAAGCTTGATCCCTCACCCTCCTCGTTTAATATAAAGCCCTCTCTACCTCCCTAGTTATGTGGCTCATGAGAACACTGGTCCAAGCATGGTTCAGGTGTAGTCCATCGCAATGGTAGAGCCCCCACTTTCCCCAGTAATGGTACCAGTGCCCCACAAACTGGAATCCACTTCTCCCACACCAGTCTTTGAGCCACGCATTCATTTCCCTAAACTTATTTGCCCTATGCCAATTTGCACATGGCTCAGGTAATAATCCACAGGTTATTACCTTTGAGGTTCTGCTTCTTAATTTGGCGCTCAGCTCTTCATACTGACAATGCAGAACTTCATTCCTTTTCCTGCCTATGTCATTGGTACCTACATGGACCACAACGACTGGATCCTCCCTCTCCCATTGCAAATTTCTCTCCAGCCCTGAGTAAATGTCCCAAACCCAGGCAGGCAACACAGCCGTCTGGACTCTCGCTCTTTGCAGCAGAGAACACTGTCAATTCCCCTTACTATACTGTCCGCTACTACCACTACATTTCTTTTTGCTCCCCCTGTTTGGATGGCTTCCTGGACCATGTTGCCATGGCCAGTCTGCTCATCCAACCTGCAGACCTCTTTCGTCCACAGAGGTAGTAAGCACCTTGTACCTGTTTGACAATTGCAAAGTCTGAAGCTCCTCCACTACTGTCTGCTTGGCCCCTTTACCTGCCTCGCTCATGGTCACATCCTCCTGTCTCTCACTGCTGACCAAAACAGACAACTCTATCCTAAGAGCTGTGACTGTCTTCTGGAACAAAGTGTCCAGGTACTTCTCCCCCTACCTTATGTTGCGCAGTGTCTGCAGTTCAGCTTCCGGATCAATAATCCTGATCCAGAATTCCTGTAGTTGCTTACACTTTCTGCAGCCATGTTTGTCCTGGGCTAACTTGATGTCCAAAAGTCCCACATTCCACAGCTGAAACATAACACCTTAATTAACTTTCAGGCATTTATTTTAATTATTTTATTTTATTTTGTTATTTTTATTTATAGTTAATTTTTATTTTTATTTATTTTAATTGATAAATCCTCCTTCTCCCTATAAGCTTTACTATTGCTATTACAAAAACCTTACCATGTAGAAAAACTTACAGTTACCAATAAATAGTACCAGTATTCAAAAGATAAACAAGCAAAGCAAGTAAAATACTCAGCAACTAATCACTTACCTTGTTCCCTATGACATCACACTTGATTTTCTCCAAACCTGGTTAGTCCACTGAGACCCCACACCACCAGACCCCACACCACCAGCAACAGCTCTCTTTGAACTCCAGGCTCCTCTCGTGCTCTTTTTGAATTCCCAGCTCCTCTCGCGCTCTTTTTGAACTCCCGGCTCCTCTTGCGCTCTTTTTCAACACCCTCATAATTTTGGATGAGAGCACAATAAATATTTTATGTGGGCAAGTGACAGAACTCCCATAATTCAGTGTTTACCATTATGAGTCAAATGTAAAAGTACAAACGGAGCACAGTGGTTATCATAATGAAAAAAAATGTTAATTTAGCAGGACCAGATTTTGTAATCATTAACCTATCCCTGTTAATCAATATTGACTTCCACTCCCCTGCCCTATTGCCACAAATTGAAAATTCTTAGCCCTGTATTCAAATACCTATATGGCTTCACTCCATCCTATCTCTGTAGCCTTCTTTGACCAGCTCCCAGAACTTTGTTTGTTTGGTGCTAGCCTCTTGTATTCTCTATCTCTCTACTTTCTATCCTCTTTAAAACCCAATTTGACCAAGATTTTGGCCATCCCTCCTGAACATTCCTCTTTGGCTCAACATCTGTTTTCCTTTGGGCCTTTGGTGCATTTTCTACTTTAAAGGCATTGGCTGGAATTTTGTGGTATTAATAACAATGAAACTATCAGTACTTACCATTATTATGAAGTAAGCCTCACTGCAGCTTCTGGCATCCACACGTGCAGCTAAACTTGGAAATATGGAGGTCACAGAATACGCCAGACTTGACACTGAAATGACCTCAACAGTGTGAACAAGCTGAAATGTTAAGGTTGCTGCTTTCAGGAGTGAGTGAGCTTTTAATGGCCTGATAATTATTGCTGCATTACCCCTCTCACCCTGAAAAATTATTTTTTTTAAGTGTGAAGGTTCATTCCCTCAAAAAATTCATTTTGTACATTTAATGTTGTCAGTTTTTCTATCTGTCTTTTATCTCCCTTAATCCTTTCTGTATTTCCTAATCCTTATTTTTCTTTCTGTATATAATTTAAATCTAAGTTATAAATCCTGCCTTTTTCTTCCTGGTTGGGACTCGGTGAGAATTCTTCAATTTGATTGGTTAAAGGGCCTCGCTGTTACTTGCCTTGCTCACAGGTGCCACAAAATAGAGGACACTGCACTTGAACAGGCACTAGATTAGAGGAAGTCTGCACTCTACAGCCAGTCAAAATTTAGTGGGCAGTTCTCAATGAGATGAAAGGCAAACGCTGTTCCTTTGTTGCTGACCGCCGAATTCAGGTCATTATCTTTATGCACATTGTTGACTCCTGTGTTTAGTGGAAAGGCATCAATATTTCTAATAAATGTGACTTTTTCACAGTAATTATATGTACATTTTTGATAGTTAAGAATATCAGTTAATGACAGCATGCTTCAAATATTTCTGCAGTGAATTGGTTAACCAATTATATCTATACTGATCAGTTTTTTATTCATTCATAAGATGTAGGCATCACTGACAAAGCCAGCATTTATGCCAGTCTCTTAATTGCCTGTGGGAAGGTCGTGAGTTCTGTATCTTCCCAAGCACAATAGTCAGCACACTCTCTGCTTCAACAGCTGAGTATGTGGTGACTGGCCTGTGTTGAGAGGGTATTGCTCACCTTTAACTTCTTACAGTGATGGAGCTCTGCCATCTCTGGCTTAATCCGATGGTTCTTTTTGGGCTGAACTTCTAAATGAAATGAGTTTTAGTGGTATCAATCTACTTCCATGGGCTTACAATGGACAGATGCATCTGCTGCAGGCAGGTTGGTGAGGACGAGGTCAAGTATGTTTTTCCCTCTGGTTGCTTCCCTCACCACCTACCACAGGCCCAATCTAACAGCTATGTCATTTAGGATTCAGCCAGCTTGGTCAGTAGTGGTGCTACCGAGCCACTCTTTTTGATGGACATTGAAGTCCCCCACCCAGAGTATACTCTGTGCCCTTGCCACCCTCAGTGCTCCCTCGAAGTGGTGTTCCACATGGAGGAGCATTGATTCATCAGCTGACGGAGGGCGGTACGTGGTAATCAGCAGGAGGTTTCCTTGCCCATGTTCGACCTGATGCCATGAGATTTGATGGGGTCCAGAGTCAATGTTGAGGACTCCTAAGGCAACTTCCTTCTGACTGTATACCACTGTGCCACCGCCTCTGCTGGGTCTAGTGATGGTGGTAAGCTGCCACCAATCAGTCAAGTGGTGTGGGGCGGAGGTGGGTGGGGCTTTGGCCAGCCATGAAGTGCACTACACACTGGCCATCTAAGTGGTGGCCAGCACTCTCCGGCATGCGTGAAGGGGCCTTGAGACGCAGCTGGAGCTGGAGATTTAACCAAGAGAGGTCCTTAGGTGACATATGCTAACCCATGTGTCTCTTTCTTTGATCCTGCAGGAGGAGAACATCAAGATCAATAAGCCTGGTGATTTAGTGGTATGCCTCATGGCTTACAAAGAGCAGAGAAGAAGGAGAGCTGTGCGATGGAGGCAACCGGCTCGCCAAAGGGAGGAGCACCACCCTCAACATGAAGGTGCAGCAGGGCCTCCTGCACATGCAACTGAAGGTCCACGGAAAGCGGTCGCTCGTAGGTGTCTCAGTAGACCCGGGGTCTATAGATGGCTCTTGTCATCCCTGCAGACCAAGAACCAGTGACGCCAAAGACCGCGCATGCCTAGGGAACTGGTCAGTCAGATATGCCACCTGCTGCAAGATTTGGCACCACAGGGACTTGGAGAACATCCACTGCTAGTGATTGTGAAAGTGACCGCGGCGCTCAATTTTTATACTAGTGGCTCCTTCCAGGGCTCCACAGGTGACCCAAATGGGATCTCTCGCCTCCACCCTCAAGTGCATCGAGGAAGTCACGGATGCCACCTTTGTGAAGGCACACACCTTTGTGCATTTCGGTTGGGATCAGGCAATCCAGGAAGCAAGAGTGCTGGGAATTGCGCAGATCTCTGGTTTTCCACAGGCCCAAGGTGCCATCGACTGCACTCATGTGGCACTTAGATCTCCGTGGCAACAAGCAGTCCAGTATGTGAACCATAAGGGCTTCCACTCGCTAAATGTTCAGCTGGTCTGCGACCACCACAAATGCATCCTGCAGGTCTGCACACAATTCCCAGGGAGCGTCCATGGCTCCTACATCCTCAGCAGGTCTCAAATCTCTGACGTCTTCCAGGGCCCAAAGAGGCTGCAGGGTTGGCTCCTTGGGGACAAGGGCTGCCCACAGAGGATTTGGCTGATGACGCCTGTGCAGTGGTCTCAGACTGCAGTAGAGAGACGGTACAACGAGGCCCAGGCCGCAACCCGGTCTTTGGTGGAACAAACGATTAGCATATTGAAAATGCATTTTTGGTGCCTGAAAAGGTCTGGTGGAGCACTGCAGTACAGTCCCCAGAGGGTGTCGTGCATCATCATAGCTTGCCACATGCTACACAACCTGGCGCTGCAACGGGGGCATGACCCGCCTGAGGAGAAGATGGAAGAGCTGAATGTCTCCTCTAATGACGAGCACGTCAAAGGTGATGAGGGTAATGAGGTCCTCGAAGGCAAGGATGTTGGCGATGAGGTTATTGCATTGGCCAAGTCCTGACAACCTCACCTTGCATCTGTGAAAGTTTGACTCCTGGGTGGCTGATGGTAGCGCACATACCCTCAGTGCTCAGGCTCATGTCATGGAAATGTAGAAGAGGCCCTGATAGTCGCAAGATTCCAGGAGAATGATGATGACATGCAGTGAAGACACTCCATAGATCTTCACATTGCCTCTGCAAATGTCTGATCCCTGTGTGGCTGATGTAAGCTCGCTTTGCACTCTGTGATCAGGGTCATATCGCGGAAATGCAGCTGTGAAACTTAGTGTACCTGATCCTTTGGCAGCCTTCAGCATCTGTCCCCTTCAGGATCACACTGTCAACAGACACAGATGCTGAAGAGATGGGGGGGCCAGCCCCACCCTAAAGGTGCTGAGAGCACACAGAGAATGAGGGAACTCTGTGACCCCTGCCCACAATGTTCTGGCAGCAATGACAAGCACCATCGAGGTGCAGGCATCACAGACGTGTCCAGTGTGTGTGAAACCAAATCATTACTTTGCTCTGAAGGTTACACACTGCACAGGGAAGAGGCCCTGGACTGAGACACTTGCCTTTATCTTTTGCAAGAAACAAGGTTTCACATCTGAGTGACACGAACACTGCTCATCAGAACAAGGAGCCATAGGCAAGGAGACATTCTTGGGAGTTTATTTACAATAGTGAACATTATGTACAAGTGATTAACACTCACGCCCACGCCGTGCAACTACATCTTCTTAACCTTCCTAACCCTGCCACTACATCTTGGTGCTCCCCCAACATCCACTGCAGAGGCGGAGGCAGCCTGCTCACTGCTACACCCTATCTGTAATGATCTTGGTGAGCATCCTCTGGAGGGCCGAGACCTGGAGGGCCCCGGCCTGCTTTGGATGTCCTGCTGTGGGCCAGGTGCACCCCCCTCGGCTTGTGGAGCTGGAGATGACGGGCTCACAGGAAGAGGGGATTTGGATCAGACAGACATTCCCGGAGTCACCTGGGTGGATGACCCCAGGGTGTCGAGCCACTGGTGGTCCTCCCTATGGGTGCCCGACGGCCCCTTGCTGACTCCTTGAGGAGAAGGGGAAGCTGGAGTGAGATCGAGCTGACCCACACCCCAACTATGGCATCAGCGATGGAGTTCAGCCCACGTAGCAGTGCAGGACTGATGTCCTGCACCAAGGTCTCCATGGCGGCTGCCATCGTGACAGTGTTGACCTCGGTGCATCGGCATGACGGCGCAAACACCTCGGAAAACAGACATCACTTCCTGATGTTCCCATGATTGGGTTTGCAGCTCCAACAACTGATTGACAACCGAGCCCAGAGGCTCATCCTCTGACTTAGACTCAGCATATTCCTTGCCTCCAGCAGTCTTCCGAGTACCAGTGACCTCTGATGTCCCTGCATCCACCTGCTGTTTAACAGATTGTGTGCTGTGCTCGCCAGATTGTGATCCCAAGGCTGCTCTACATCTAGGTCCCACCAAGGTGTGTGTGTCTCTGCGCTGGTGGATTGTGTGGGTGAGTGTCGTAATGGGTCTTCAATGGTGCTGCCCTCAGGGTCCTCATCCAAGGTGCTCTTGGCACTGGAGTCGGGGTCAAGGTTGCCTGAGGGTGACGTGTTAGATGTGTTTAGGAGAGAAAATGGAGATTATTAGTGATTGGCAGCCATGTTAAACACAGAACAGTGGACCCAGAGTAGTGTTGACAGAGAGATGATGTGGTGCAGGATCCTCACGTGGATGCTTCCTGCTGACCTCACTATCGCCGCAGGAATGGCCCACATCCTCTCCAGTCAGCTCCAACTTGTGACTTTCAAACGGAGTGAGGATCTTGATGTCTGGCGCTCCACCCCCGGTCTGGGACCCCTCCTGTTGATTGTGCTTGTACGCGATCTTGTCCTGCACAAAAACAGATGGAAGAAATGTGAGCAAAGCGCATGCCAGGCATTTATGTTTGCTGAGTGGAGCCGTGGATGAGATGAGGAGGCGATCTCCCGAGGAGATGAAGCCAGATGGAGATGTGAGGGTGTGTGTGAGAGAGTGACTGGTGATGTCCCTTGAGCTCACAGTAAGTGAGATGCCAGTGAATGTGTGATGGGCTTGTGAGTGGGTGAGTTAGAATTGATGAGATGGTTGACTTATCCTGGTGACATGGATGAGATCATTCATCCTTTTTCTGCACTGGATGGCTGACCATTTGTGTGCAGCGTTGGCATTGTCCACTGCTGTGACCACCTCCCAAGCCAGAATGACTAGGCTGATGGGTCTCATGCGGCCAGAGCAGGGGTAGAAGACATCACAGCAGGCCTCCACAGCATCCAAAAGGCGTTCCAAGGATGCATCACTGAATCGGGAGGGCTGCACTCTTCTTGGCTTTTGGGGCCATGTCTTCACTGGAGCAATCCTGTGCTGCAAAGAATGAGAACTGTGCACATAGCTGCAGTTTAAATATGGTGCCCAAACTGAGGAAGTGGTGAGGTAAGGGTGTGGCGGGAAAATTGGAGGCCACCCGCCAGCGAGATGGCATGTTTCCCTTGACTGAATAATTTGAGGAGGGAAGGGGACAATAGAGCACAAAAACCCGCCATTGCGGCCAGCAGGTAAAACATTGTTTTTCACCACCACTACCACACTTTGTGCAATTCTGGTATGATTCCGCTCTTAGTATCTTTTGTTCAAAATGATTTGAAAAATGGAAATAGATTTCAAAGCTTTTAAGTTAAGATTTACCAAAAAAAAGGATTAAAAAAATGACCTGTTGCTGTTTTTGTTTTGTGTTTTATAAATTTTAGGATTAAGTTGAAGGGGAGAGGGAAAGAGCATGAGACAGAGAGTGAGGGGGAGTCTTTTTTGAATTTTCATAGCATCTATCTCACATATTTACTTGACTGAAGACCGTTGGGACAGTCTACGCCTGAACCATGCTGGGACCAGTGTTCTAGTGAACTGCATAACTAGGGAAGTAGAGAGGGTTTTAAACAAAACAGTGGGGGGTAAGGGATCAAATTTGTGAAGATGTGATTAACCAGAGAGTAGAGACAAGGCAAGAGGAAAAAGGTATTAATATGGGAAAGGATAAACAGACTGTGACAGGAAGGGACAACGAGTACAAATCTAAGAGTAAATCAGCAGGTAAGGCTAGAAGTTACAAAAATAATAAAAGGACAAAACTAAAGGCTCTGCATCTGAGTACACTTAGCATTTGAAACAAAACAGATGAATTGATACCGCAAATAGAAATAAATAAATACGATTTGATAGCCATAACAGAGACATAGCTACAGGTTGACTGATTGGAACCTGAATATTGAAGGGTACGTGACATTTAGGAAGGACAGGAAGCTAGGTGAAGTTGGAGGGGTGGCTCTGTTAACAAATGACGGTATTAACACAATAGAGAGGGATGATCTAAGTTCAAGAAAGCAGGATGTAGAACCAGTTTGGGCAGAGATGAGAAATGACAAAGGCAAGAAGTCACTTGTGGTGTACAGGAGCGGTATACAGGGCCCTTAACAGTAACAACACAGGATGGGATATTAAGGAAGAAATAATGGAAACTTTTCAGAAAGGTACGGCGATAATCATGGGGGATTTTAATCTACATATAGACTGGAAAAATCAGATGGGCAAAGGTAGCCTAGCTAAGGAATTCATAGAATGTTTCCGGGTTAGTTTCTTAGAACAGCGTGTTCTGGTACCAACCAGAGAGAAGGCTATATTAGGCCTGGTATTGTGCCATAAGATAGGATTAATTAATGACCTCATGGTGAATATGCCCCTAGTTAGCAGCAATCATATTAAGATTGAATTTAACATTCAGTTTGAGGGAGAAAACAGTGGGTCTGGGACTAGTATTTTAACCTTAAATAAGGGAAATATTGAGGGCATGAAAGTAGAGCCAGCTAAAGTGAACTGGCAAATCAGGTTAAGGGATAGGTCAATAGAGATAACGTGGCAGACATTTAAGGGGCTATTTTAGAATGCACAATATGGATACATTCTAATGAGAGAGAAAAATTCCAAGGGGAGGACCCACCATACGTGGTTAACTAAAAAAAAGTTAAATATAGTATGAAGCTTAAAAAAATATATAATTGTGTAAAGATGGGTGACAGGTCAGAAGATTGGACAGAATATAAAAAAAACAGCAAAGAATGACCAAAAGATTAATAAGGAGAGAAAAATTAGAGTACAAGAGAAAGCTAGCTAGAAATATAAGGACAGATAGTAAGAGTTTCCATAGATACTTAAAAAAGAAAAGAGTTAACAAAGTGAACGTTGGGCCTATAGGAAGTGAGTCAGGGGAATTAATAATGGAAAATAAGGAGATGGCAGATGAATTGAAAAGGTATTGTGCATTGCTCTTCTCTGTAGAGGACACAAGTAATATCCCAGATATAGCTGTAAATCAGGAAATGGAAGGGAGGGAGGAACTCAAGAAAATTGCAATCACCAGGGAAGTGGTACTGAGCAAATTGCTGGAGCTGCAGGCTGACAAGTCCCCAGGTCCTTCATCCTAGGGTCTTAAAAGAAGTGGCTAGGGAGACAGATGATGCATTGGTTTAATTTTCCAAAATACAATACATTTGAGGAAGATTCCATTGGATTGGAAAATAGCAAATATAAGTCCTTTATTCAAAAAGAGAGGGAGACAGAAAGTAGGAAACTACAGGCCAGATGGCTTAACATCTGTCATAGGGAAAATGTTAGAAGGTATTATTAAAGATATTATAGCAGGGCACTTCGAAAAATTCAAGATAATCAAGCAGAGTTAACATGGTTTTGCGAAAGGGAAATCATATTTAACCAATTTATTGGAGTTCTTTGAAGAAGTAACATGTGCTGTGGATAAAGAGGAACCAGTGAATGTACTGTACTAGAAGGCATTTGATAAGGTACCACATCAAAGATTATTGTGGGAAATAAAAGTTCATGGTGTAGGTGGTAACACATTGGCATGGATAGAAGATTGGCTAGCTAACAGGAAACAGAGGGTAGGCAAGTTGTAATGAGTGGTGTGTCACAGGGATCAGTGCTGGGCCTCAATTTTTTTTACAATTTATATAAATTACTTGGATGAAGGGACCAAAGGAATGGTTGCTAAATTTGCTATGACACAAAGATATATAAGAAAGTAAGTTGTGAAGAGGGCATAAGGAAGCTACAAAGGGATATAGATAGGTTAAGTGAGTGGGCAAAGATCTGGCAAATGGGGTATAATGCGGGGAAATGTGAAATTGTCCATTTTAGCAGGAAGAATAAAAAAGAAGCATATTATCTAAATGGTGAGAGATTGCAGAGCTCTGAGGTGTAGAGGGGTCTGGGTGTCCTAGTGCGTGAATCGCAAAAGATTAGTATGCAGGTACAGCAAGTAATTAGGAAAGCTAATAGAATGTTATAATTTATTGCCAGGGGAATTGAATACCAAAGTAGGGAGGTTATGCTTCAGTGTACAGGGCATCGGTGAGACCACATCTGGAGTACCGAATGCAGTCTTGGTCTCGTTATTTAAGGAAGGATGTAAATGCGTTGGAAGAAGTTCAGAGAAGGTTTACTAGACTAATACCTGGAATGGTGAGTTGTCTTATGAGGAAAGGTTGGACAGGCTTGTATCGCTGGAATTTAGAAGAGTAAGAGGCAACTTGATTGAAACATATAAGATCCTGAGGGGTCTTGACAGGGCAGATGTGGAAAGGATGTTTCCTCTTGTAGGAGAATCTAGAACTAAGAGTTACGGTTTAAATATAAGGGGTCACCTATTTAAGAGATGAGGAGTTTTTTCTCTTAGAGGGTTGTGAGTCTTTGGAACTCTCTTCCTCAAAAGATGATGGAAGCAGAGTCCTTGAATATTTTTAAAGCAGAGGTAGATAGATGCTTGATTAACAAGGGGGTGAAAGGTTATCACGGGTAGGCGGCATGGTAGCGTTAAGGTTAGAATCAGATCAGCCATGGTCCTATTGAATGGTGGAGCAGGCTCAAGGGGCTGAGTGTCCAACTCCTTCTAATTCGTATGTCTGTATGTCCATTCTACTTAGGGTTTACATCTGAGAGAGTGAATGAGTAAGTCTGAAGTCAGTGACTGAAACACTGGCTGGATTATAGACAAAAGGGGTACATCTGTCTTCATTTGATACTTCAATGCTGCAAAAAAAATTGCTTGAATTTTAAAGACATCAAAATCTTCACCAGTATTTTATTGACCATTAGAAAGATTAATGTTAATCACTCCCACCTATTCTAACAATGACCTTCCTTCCATCATAAGGTCAGAAGTGGGGACGTTCACTGATGATTGCACAATGTTCAACACCATTTGTGACTCCTCAGATACTGAAGAAGTCCATGTCCAAATGCAGTAAGACCCGGACAATATTCAGGCTTCTGCTGACAAGTGGCAAGTAACATTCGCGCCACACAAGTGCCAGGCAATGACCATCTCCAACAAGAGAGAATCCAACCATTGCCATTGAATATCAAGAGGCATTACCATTGCTGAATCTGCCACTATCAAGATCATGGGGGTTACCATTGACCAGAAACTGAATACTGTAGCTGCAAGAGCAGGTCAGAGGCTAGGAATCCTGTGGCGAGTAAATCACCACCTGACTCCCCAAAGTCTGTCCACCATTTACAAGGCACAAGTCAGGAGTGTGGTAGAATACTGACCACTTGCCTGGATGAGTATGGCTTCAAGAACACAAGAAGCTCGATACCATCCAGGACAAAGCAGCCCACTTGATTGGCACCCCTTCCACAAATATTCACTCCCTCCATCACTGATGAACAGTAGCAGCAGTGTGCAACATCTACAAGATGCACTGCAGGAATTAACCAAGGATCCTTAGAGAGCACCTTCTAAACCCATGACCACTACCATCTAGAAGGACAAGAGGAGCAGATAGATGGGAACACCACCACCTGGAAGTTCCCCTCCAAGCCACACACTATCCTGACTTGGAAATATATCACCATTCCTTCACTGTCACTGGTTCAAAATCTTGGAACTCCCTAACAGCACTGTGGGTGTACCTACACCACATGGATTGCAGCGGTACAAGAAGGCAGCTCACCACCACCTTCTCAAGGGCAATTAGGGATGGGCAATAAATGCTGGCCTAGCCAGCGAAGCCCACATCCCATGAATTAATTTTTTAAAAAGATGCTTGTGAACACCACAACCCGCAAGCTCCCCTCCAAGCCACACACTATTCTGACTTGGAGCTGTATCGCTGTTCCTCCAGTCGCCGGGTCAAAATCTTGGAACCCACTCCTTAATAGCACAGTGGGTGTACCTGCACCACATGGACTGCAGCGGTTCAAGAAAGCAGCTCACCACTACCTTCTCAGAGGTGATTAATGATGGGCAACAAAAGTTTTTTTTTCTTATTCATTCATGGGATGTGGGCATCGCTGGCTAGGCCAGCATTTATTGACCATCCACAATTGCCCTTATTTAGAGGGTATTTTAAGAGTCAACCACATCGCTGGCCTGGCCAGCAATGCCCAGGTCCCGTGAAAGAAAAAATAAAGCATTTTTGGTAAGTATTCGTTCACTAACACAGAAAAATGTTTTGGGATATTTAAATAGCTTTTCACTGAATTAGTGAATTAGTGTAAGTGAGGTGGCAGGGTTCCAGCTGGGTAGGGTGGCAGTGTATCAGGTGGTACGTGGTAGGGTGATAGGGTGGCAAGGTGCGTATGGTGGTAGGATGGATAGGATCATGAGGTTGGGTCAGGTTAGGTTGGAAGGAGTCGGATGGCTTGGGGAAGTCAGAGGGTCTGGGGGAGTCAGAGGGTCATCTCCAAAGTCGCTGACCCTAACTCAGAGTTGGAGACTTTTTCAGAGGATTCCGGATGCTGGGGAATTGCCCATCGGAAATTGAAATTACCTGGGCAATTCCTATGGATCCTTGCATTGTCATTGACAACTGGGAGACTGTCGCTGAAAGCCATGACCTCTACAGGCTGACTGTTTGGAGCGGTATTGAAAGAGGTGAACAGAAATTAAAAGCTCAGCTGGCCAAGAAGAGGGCCCAGAGAAAACAGAGGCCAATGTATCCTACACCTTCTCAGCCCACTGTCTTCCTCTGCAGCAAATGCAGCAGAGACTGCCATGCCATGGTGGGGGTCCTGATGGTTAACACAGTTGACCACAACAGCACAAACCATCATCTTATGAGAGAGAACGCTGCCTCTGAATTTGCTGCATGTCCATCATCTCACATAGATGGAAGGATGCCGAAGATGATGATTTTCCAATTTATATACTGGGCATTTCTTTCTAGCTACACAACATTGTTGAATCCATCCTTCAATATTTGTTTTATTCTCCTTATAACTTCTGTGGTTTGGTTTTCTTTGTTCATACTGCCAGTCTAGTTCTCTCTCAAGAGAGCTTCTTTAACAACTCCAGAAAAAAATTATCTTGGAGTTATTTGTCAAATTTTGTTTCAAATGTTCTTATGAAAGCACCTTGGGATATTTTCCTACATTAAAGATGCCACAGAAATGCAAGCTGTTCATTAGGAATTGTTGCCAAAAAACTTCCTCTGTGTGACGCAAAAGTTGTGACCCTGTACAAGACCAAGGGTGACCGCAGTGATTGCAACATCTGTTGAGGCATTTCTCTGTTGAGTTTCTGGGAAAAGTATTTGTTCATGTTGTCCTGGTTGGACTGCAGATCTTGGCTGAACGCATCTATCCCAAATCCCAGTGTGGTTTCAGAACAGGAAGATCTACAATTGACATGATCTTCTCAGAACAGCAGCTGCAAGTGAAATGCCTTGAACAAAGGAGACCATAATATATTGCCTTCATCAATCTCACCAAGGCTTTCAACCATGTGAGCAGAGGCGGCCTATTTAAGCTGCTGGAGAAAATTGGCTGCCTGTCGAAATGCTCAATGTGCTTTCCTCTTTCCAAGACAACATAATGGGTAAGATCAGCTATGATGGGGCAACATCGGAACCTTTTGAGACCTGCAGTGGGGTCAACCAGCGTTGTGTTCTGGCACCAACACTCTTTCACATATTCTTGTCTTTGCTGTCATATGCCTTCAAGTCTGAGATCCAAGACAAAGGTGTACCAGGTCCTCATCAGAGAGTTGCTCTACGCTGATGATCTCACACCAGCATTCCATACTGAGAAACACCTTCAGCGGCAAACGGACAGACTCTCACACCTGTAAAGAATTTGGTTTGACCATCAGCATCAAGGAAACAAACGACATGGTCCAGGATGTTGCTAAACCACCATCTACCAGCATTGACAATGTGACACTGGAGGTTGTTGATATTTCTTCACATTTCTAGGCTCCGCAATCACCAGCAACCTGTCACTTGGTGCTGATATCAACACACGCATTGGAACAGCTACGGCTGTTATGTCTAAGCTGAGTAAGAGAGTGTGGAACAACAGCAACCTAACTGAGAACACCAAAACGTGAGTCTCCCAAGCCTGCATCTTCAGCACACTCCTCTATGGTGGTGAGACCCGAATAACATACTGTTAGGCAGGAGAAAAGGCTGAACAGTTTTCAGCTTCGTTGTCAGACGTATCCTCAGCATCTCTTGGCAGGACAAGATCACCAACTCAAAGGTCCTGGAGCATTCTAATTCCACCAGCATACACTCATTGCTAATCCAACAACATCTGTGCTGGCTCGACCACGTTTATCAAATGGATGACGGCCATGTATATACCCAAAGACCTGCTGTACAGCGAATTGGTCACTGGGTCATGACCTCCTGGGCCGCCATACCTCTGCTACAAGGACACCAAGCAAAATATAAAGATGGTGGTTATTGACATTGACAACTGGGAGACGGTTGCTGACAGCCGTGACCTCTGGATGCTGACTGTTTGGAAGGGCATTGGAAGAGATGAGCAGAAACGAAAAGCTCAGGTGGTCGAGAAGAGGCCCAGAGAAAACAGAGGCCAGTGAAACCTGCAGCTTCTCAGCCCACTATCTTGCTCTGCTTAGCACAGACCTGACTATCATGGTGCTTCATCTTACGAGAAGGAAGGCTTTTATAAGAGATTTCTCCAGATCCCAACATTATTTGTCTTCTACACCCCAAGTTCGATTCACGAATGAAATGCATGCCTTTTAAAGGATTTTCTGTTGGACCAGTTTGCGAGGCTGTTGAATGCACTACTGCATACAGTAATTTCAGCTGAGACTGTGGTAACGTTTAAGAATGGGTGTTTGAAAGGAAGGAGGATAAAACGATAAAGAAACAGGGTGGAATTTGAGATTAGAACTCTTACTCAAGTTAGAGATAAACATCAACACACAGTAGCTTGGCTGTTTTGTTGCAACTTCTAGGTAATTATGCATACCACTCCCTGCCTGTCAGTTTGCCTCTTTCCTCTTGTAGGGCATTGTTTCTTTTCTTTCATCCATTTTGCAGAAAGAATATTTTTAGATTAGAAATGGTATAGACTAAGGGATAAATTTTACAATTTCGTCTGCTGGCCAAGAACTTTGCATGACTGCAATTTATCTTGGGAATTCAGTTGAGGTCATCACACCCGATTTGTAATCTGCAGAATTTTCAGTTTATTAACATTGATTAAAACATGACATTTTTTTCATGATAGTACTCCTCCATTCACTGATTAGGAATAAATGGGTCATTTCCAGGTTGGTAAACTGTAACTAAGCAGGGTACTATAAGGATCAGTATTTGAGCATCAGTTATTTACAACCTATAAATAATGATGAGGGCACTGAGTGTAGTTTATCTAAGTTTGCTGATGACACAAAGTTAGGTGGGAAAGTGGGAACGTTGTGCGAATATAAAAGTAAAGCCTTAGTACAATTATACAGGGCATTAGTGCAACCACACCTGGACTACTGTGTGCAGTTTTGGTCTCTTTATATAAAGAAAGAGATATGCTCCAGGACTAGCTGTGCCTCTAGCCAAACTGTTCCAGTACAGCTATAACACTGGCATCTATGCAACAATGTGGAAACTTGCCCAGGTTATGTCCTGTCTATAGGCTACTCTCATCAGCAAAGTGATGAAAGGTGTTGTTGACAGTGCAAGTACTTACTCAGCATTCACTCACTCATTCAGCTAAGGTTCTTCCAGGACTACCCACCTCATTACAACCTTGGTCCAAATATGGGCCAAGGAGTTGAATTCAAGTGGTGAGAGCAACTGCCCTTGATATCAAGGCAGCAATTTGACCGAGTGTAGCATCAATGAGCCTAGCAAAATTGAAGTCAATGAGAATCCGGGAGAAAATTCTCCACTGGTTGGAGTCATACCTGGCACAAAGGAAGATGGCTGTGGTTGTTTTAGGTCGATCTTCTGAGCCTCAGGACATCACTGCAAGAATTCCTGAAGATCGTGTCTTCGGCCCAAACATCTTCAGCTGCTTTATCAATAACCTGCGCTCCATCATAAGGTCAGAAGTGAGGATGATCATTGATTGTACATTGCTCACCCTTCACAATTCCTCAGACACTGAAGCATGCAACAAGACCTGGACACCATTCAGCCTTGGGCTGATAAATAAAGTAAAATTCATAACAATAAGTGCCAGGCAATGACCATCTCCAACAAAACAGAACTTAATTATCTCCCCTTGGTGTTCAATGGCATTATAATCATTGAATGCCCCACCATCAAAATCCTGGGAGGGTACCATTGACTAAAAATTAATCTGGATCAGCCATATAAATACTATGATTACAAGAGCAGGTCAGAGGCTAGGAATTCTGTGGTGTGTAACTAACTTCCATACTCCCAAAATCTGTCCAACATCTAAAAAACACAAGTCAGGAGTGTGATAGAATACTGTTCAATTGCTTGGATGAGTGCAGCTCCAACAGCACTCGAGAAGCTCAACACAATCCAGGACAATGCAGCCTGCTTGATTGGCATCCAATCCAGCCTCTCCAACAGTCACTCCCACCATCACCAGTGCAGAACAGCAGCTGTGTGGACCATCTATAAGATGCACTGCAACAACTTGCCGAGCCTCCTTCAACAGCACCTTCCAAACCCACAACTTCTACCGCCTAGAAGGATAAAGGCAGGAGACAACACCACAACTTGCAAGTTCCCCTCCCAGTCACACATCATCCTGACTGGGTCAAAAACCTGGAATTCCTTTGCTAACAGCACTGTGGGTGTACCTATGCCACTTGGACTGCAGCAATTCAAGATGCTGGCCCACCAGCTTTTTAAGGGTAATTAGGGGTGAGAATAAATGTGGCCTTGCCGGTGATGCTCACATCCCATGAATGAACAAAAACAAAAATACTTGTTCTAGAGGATGTGCAAAAATATTCACCAGACTCGTTTCTGGAATGAGGAGGTTGTTCCATGAGGAGAATGTCATCATCGGCTGTCCTTCAATTTGAGGATGAGGTCTACTCAAGGTCGTGAGTTTCTGCCATGGGCCTTCATGTGACTGAACAGGCCAATTCTCAACCTGGACATCTATGGGAACGTGGGGCAGCACGTCCCACTAGGCAGTGGGATACAGGGTACAGGATTTTCTTTCTTTTCTTCTGTGCTTCCACTCTGCCTCATCATTAAGAAGTTGTGACTCAAAGCGTGATGCACCTTAATGGAGAAGTTGTTGCCACTCTGAACAATTGGTAGCAAGTTCCTCCCCAGTCATTGTCAATGCTGCTGTGCTTCTAGGAGAGCTTCAGAGTGTCTTTGAAGCATTTTATTTGTCCTCCCTTGACAGGGTAGATGTTGAGAAGATGTTTCCACATTCCCCTAGTGGAGGAATCTCGAACTAGTGACATAGTTACAGAATAAGGGGACAATCATCTAAAAATGAGATGCAAAGGAATTTCTTCTTTCAGAGGGTAGTGAATGTCTAGAATTCTCTACCCTAGAGAGTTGTGGAGGCAAGATCACTGAGAGTATTTAAAGATAAGGTAGATAGATTTTTGAAATATCAGGGAGTTGAGGGCTATGAGGAGCTGGCACAAAAGAGGAGTTGAGGCCTGGGACAGATCAGCCATGATCTTATTGAATAGTGGGGAAGGTTTGAGGTCTGAAACATTGGTCATTTGGGAGTTGTGAAAACAGGATTTGGAGGAGGGGGCGGGCTGAGACTGCTTTCAGCTCTCTGGACACAGTATCCAATCCATTGAAGTTAACTTTGCAGTAATTTTACCTGAATATTTGTGGAGCTGGCTACAAGTGTTTGTTTGATTATCCTCCCATAGAATCCGGAAGAGACAGCAACGGCGTTATTGATGGAATTTCTCCAGGACAATGAGAGATTATATAATTGAAATAATAAAATGCTTAAAAGGACCTTGACAGGGCAGATGCTGACAAAATGTTTTCTTTGGCTGGGGAGTCTATAACACAAGAGTCACACTTGCAGATGGGATCAGCCATTTAGGACTGAGATAAGGAGAAATTTCTTCACTCAAAGTGTTGTGAATCTTTGGAATTCTCTACCCCAGGTGGCTGTGTATGCCTGTTCAGTTGGTTACTATGGGAATTAAGGCGTGCAGGTAGAGTTGAAAAGAAACAGAGTTAACATTTCAGGTCTATGACCTGTGTTTTTTCTCCACAAATGCTGCCAGATGTGCATGAGTATTTCCAACATTTTCTGTTTTAACATAAATGCAGGTATTATAATTATTCAGAGCTCACTATGACTCTGGCACCCCATTTCCAAAGGTCAGGTATTCCCTGAGTAAATTCTGAGAGAATATGATATAAATTGTATCTAAGTTACATAAAGCCTTGAGATCTTAACTTTTGTTATGGCCTCAATCGATGCTTGGAGGGGAAGCCGGCGCCTTTGGAGTGATGAGTGCGCAGACGCAATTAACAGACTCAGGGGGAGGGGAATAAAAGCAAAAAATTGCGGATGCTGGAAATCCAAAACAAAAACACCTGGAAAAATCAGCAGGTGTGTTGTATGCGCAAGCGCAGTTAATAAGCCGTTAAAGGGGTTGGTGTACGCGCAGGCGCAGTTAACTGGACGTTGAAGGGGTTGGTGTACGCGCAGACACAGTTAATAGGACGTTGAAGGGGTTGGTGTACGCGCAGGCGCAGTTAACAGACCGCGGCTCGAACTGATTTTTAAATTTAGTGGCGGGATATTTAAGCAGGTCTCGGGTCTGTGGTTGGTGAGTTTATACAAACTAAGCTTTATCACTGGGAGTTTCAAAAGGTAAAAGCCAATAGTTATCTACTTATGATTTACGTGTGAGCAATGGTTGTTTACGGGATTGTGTCGACTTTGTATTATATTGTTAGCAATGGCAATCTTTTGAAAATAAAGCGGTTGAAGGGTTGAACTGCAGGTTAGTTGCAGAAAAAACTTCCCCGGGACCTCAGTCCTGGCGTCAACTCTTCAGCTTCAACTATCACTTTCGGAATATGTTTTACCCTTTCTGTAAAGTAACGTACAATGGCCTCCAAACCTAGAAAGGGAAATCACCACGAGCTGGCCAGGGTCTGTTTCAGCTTTTTGGTTTGGGGCCTTCACCGTTGCTGAAACTAAAACAGAACATTTTGCAAATGAACAGCGGTCTATCGGTGAAGAGGAAAGGCAAGCGAAGCATTCATGTGTAATCCTTACAGCAGTTGTCTTCACTATTTTTCAAGCAAGGGCCTCTTTAGCAAAAAAACCTGCAATGTGGGAGCCACATCGACTACTACATTATTATTGCTTACTACTCCAATGAGTGCCAAAAAAAAAAATAAACGACACCGACGGTTGAATACTCTGCCAGTTCTATGGTGGTTGCTATGACAATATAACTGTTACTACACACTGCACATACTTAGATATTAGTGCACATTGACCACATAGTACAATGTGTCATGTAAAGAAGGCTGACTTTTTCTAGGCTCGGCACACATTTTTTGATGTTAAAAATAAAATAAATAGGAATGTAATGCTGGGTTGGGTTCTGGATCGCCGCAACCCTCTGAGGATAAAGGGGCTACTGAAAATGGATGGGTGGAGTTGGGGAGCCACACTTAGTGTTGATGGGAGCTACCACTGGCTTGAGGGCCTTGCAATGAAGAACACTGCCTTAGATCATACATTAATAATTAACCGTAACCTCTATAAATATACTTTGTATCAATTATTAAAAATGGGTGCTCAGAAATGGATGGTAATTTTGTGACCTAGATTGGATGCTAATTGCTGGAGGTCGAAGGCAGAAAGTAAGGATGTTTCTCTCATTGACAGGATGTGACAAATGGTGGTCCCCAGGGATTTGTACTAGGGCCTCTGGGATGTATATAAAGACTTAGATAGAGGGATATATCCAAGTCTGCAGATAATGCCAAGTTAGGAGCCATATTAGAAGAAATATTTGCATTTATGTAACATCTTTCATGCCCTCCAGAAATTCCAACCAGGTTAGCAGCCGAATGAGTCATTTTTTTTGAAGAGTTGTCACTGTTGTAGTATAGGAAGTGTGGCAGCCTGTTTGTGCAACAGGACTGTGATAATGACCAGATAGATGGTCTGTCTTAGTGATGTTGGTTGACTGATAAATATTGCTTAGGATACTATGGAGTGTGCAGAAATTGTGCCATGGGATTTTTTTTTACAGCTACTTGAGTGCAGACTAGGTTTGATGTTGGTTCAGAAGGACACTTAACTCCTTAATACAGATTTTGTGCTCAAGTCTGCATGGGCCTTGAATCCATAACTTCTGACTTGGAGACTATCACTGGGCCAGAGGTGACACCTACATGAAATGTATAGATGGAACAGATTAAGTGAGTGAACTGCAGCTGCCAGTTTTCTTCAATCAAGGAAGAGTATGAGACCATTTTGGATCCAAGAAAGGCAAATTGGAATATATGGTGAGAGACTAGGAATGGTGGAGGAGAAAAATAATTTTAAGGTGTCATTTACACAATTTTAATCTAGTGCACAAGTACAAACTAGTCAAAAACGAACAGTGGAATATTGACCTTTGTTACAAGGGATTCAAATTCAATGGAGGTAGGAAGAGAGTTGCATTTCAGTTGTATAGAGCCTTGGTCAGATCCTATCTGGAGTACTGTGTTACCTTTCTGATATGAAACTTCAGAAAAGGTACAGCGACCTCGGAAGGGATATAGTACAGATTCAGTTGACTAATACCAGGCTTGAAGGGTTTTTTAATTCTTTCATGGAATGTGGGTGTCGCTGGCAAGACCAGCATTTGCCCACCCTTCATTGCCCTTGAGCAGGTGATGGTGCGCCATCATCTTGAGCCACTGCAGTCCATCTGGTGCAGGTACACTCAGTGCTGTTAGGAAGGAAGTTTTGGGATTTTGACCCAGCAACAGTGAAGGAAAGGCAATATAGTGCCAAGTCACGGTGGTGAGTGGCTTGGAGGGGAACTTACAGGTGGTGGTGTTCCCATGCTGTCCGCTGTCCTTGTTCTTCTAGGTGGTAAAGACTGCATGTATGAGGAAGTGATGTCAAAGGAGGCTTGGTGGAGTTGCTGCAGTGCATCTTGTAGATGGTGCACATTGCTGCCACCATGTGTTGGTGGTGGAGGGAGTGAATCTTTAAGGTACCAATCAAGCGGGCTGCTTTGTCCTGGATGGTGTCAAGCTTCTGGAGTGTTGTTGGAGCTGCAATCATTGAGGCAAGTGGAGAATATTCCATCACACTCCTGACTTGTGCTTGCGTGGTCAGGTTTTGGGGAGCCGGGAGGTGAGTTACACACCACAGAATTCCCAGTCTCTGATCTGCTGTTGTAGCCACAATATTTATATGGCTGATCCAGCTCAATTACTGGTCAAAAGCAAACACCAGAATGTTGATTGTATGGGAATTAAGTGATGGTTGATTCTCTCGTTGAAGATGGCCATTGCCTGGCACTTAGGTGGCAAGTAACATTCACACCACACATCAGCCCAAGCCTGAATGTTGTCCAGGTTTTCCTACGTACGGTCATGAACTGCTTCAGTATCTGAGGAGTTGCGAATGGTATCGAACATTGTTGATTCATCAGTGAACATCCCCACTCCTGACCTGATGATGGAGGGAAGGTCGTTGATGAAGCAGCTGAAGATGGTTGAGCCTAGGACACTACCCAAAGGAAGTCCTGCAACAATGTCCTGGGGCTGAGATGATTGATCTCAACCATCTTCCTGTGTTCTAGGTATGACTCCAACCAATGGAGAGATTCTCTTTTCCCTCACCAGCAGCCCCCCCCCCTCAATCAAATTTCCATTGATTTCAGTTTTGCTTGGGCTCCTTGATGCAATGCTCATTCTAATACTGCCTTGATGTCAAGTCAGTCACTCTTGCCTTACCTCTGAAATTCAGCCCTTCTGTCCATGTTTGGACCCAGGCTGTAATGGGTCAGGAGCTGAATAACACTGGTGAAATCCAAACTGAGCATTGGTGAGCAGGTTGTTGTTGATGAGTAAATGCCACTTCATAGCACTATTGGTGACGCCTACCATCATTTTGCTGATGATCAAGTATAGACTGGGGCAATAATTGGCTGGATTGGCTTTGTCTTGCTTTTTGTGAACAGGGCACACAATTTTCCATGTTTTTGGGTAGATGCCAGTGTTGTACAGCTTGGTTAGAGCACAATTCTTAAGTACTACTGCTGGGAGGTTATCAGAGCCCTTGCCTTTGCAGTCCAGTTCCTCCAGTTGTTTCGCGATATCATGTGGAGTGAATCGAATTGACTGAAGACTGGCATCTGTGATCCTGCGGATGCCAGGAGGAGGCCGTGATGGATCATCCACTCGACACTTCTGGCTGAAGATGGCTGTAAATGCTTCAGCCTTGTCTTTTGCACTGATTTGTTGGGCTCTGTCATTGTTGAGGATGGGGATATTTGTGAAGCCTCCTCCAGTTACTTATTTAATTGTCTACCATCATTCATGACTGGATATGGCCAGAGTGTAGAGGCTTGATCTAATACAATTCATTGCCTGTGGGATCGCTTAGCTCTATCTGTTGCATGCTGCTGCTGTTTGGCCTGAAAATAGTGCTGTGTTGTAGCTTCACCAGGTTAACACCTCATCTTAGGTATGCCTGGCGCTACTCCTGGGATGCTCTCTGTACCCTCCATTGGACCAGGGTTGATCCCTGGGCTTGATGGTAATGATAAGAGTGAGGAATATCCCAGGCAATGAAGTTACAGTTTGTGGTTGAATACAATCCTGGAGCTAGTGGTGGCCCACTGCATCATACGGATGTCCAGTTTTGAGCTTTAAGTTCTATTCTGAATCCACCTCATTTAACATGGTAGTGCCACATAATACAATGGAAGGCATCCTCCAGGATGAAGGGGCTTCACCTCCACAAGGACTGTGTGGTGGTCACTCCTACCAATACTGTCATGGACAAAAGCATCTGTGATGGGCAGATTGGTGAGGATGAGCTCAAGTAGCTTTGTCTACCTTGGTTCTCTCACCATCTTCCTCAAGCCTAGTCTAGCAGATATATCCTTCAGGTCTCCGCCACCTCAGTTCGTCCTGCTACCGAGCCATTCTTGGTGATGGCTGTTGAAGTCCCCACCTAGAGTACATTCTGTACCCTTGCTATCCTCAAATGTTTCTTCCCAGTGGAAGGAGCATTAATTCATCAGCTGAATGCTTTAGGGGTTAATCAGGAAGATATCCCTTGCTTAGGTTTGAACTGATGTTATAAGATTTTGTGGGATCCAGAGTTGATGCTGAGGACTCCCAGGGCACTCCTTGTTGAATGTATACCAGCATGCCTCTGAAATGGCCTAGCAAACCATTCAGTTGTATCAAATTGCTACAGAGAAAGAGAGAATAAAAACAAAATGTACAGACCATCTGACATCGATTTAGGCACCAGAAGTGACAAAGGCCCAGTTGACCCTGCAAAGTCCTTTTGGCTAAACATCTCATGACTGGTGCCAAAATTGCGAGAGCTGTCCTACATCCCAGCCAAGCAATAGCTTGACATTGTCATGATCGTCATTAGCAACACTAGCTTTTTATTCTTGATTTTGTGTAATGAATTGAATTTAAAATTTTCAACTCATTTTTGAGATTGTTAATCTGAGCCCCTGGGTAACTAGTTCAGTAAGAGTAGCTATGCTGCCGTACCGTCAGAGAAAAGTACAGGCATATGGAGGAAGAGTGGGGGAATGTGATTAACTGGACTGCTCTTTAAAAGAGCTGGCTCAGACTCCAGCCAAATGGCCATCTCCTGTACTGTACTATTCTATATGGGTACCAGCACTCGACTTTGAGGACAGAATTAAGAGGGAAAAAAAACACTCCTTTTGAAGCAGCTGAATTTTAAATAAAAGACTGTAAGGTGAAGGCCTGGGACCTAGAGCAGTAAACTAAAATGCAAATAAAAATTTTTTTTTTGATTAGAAGTTATCTGAATAGGAAGATAACATCACAACAACAGCTTGTATTTATATAGTGCCTTTAAGTAATAGAAAGTTCCGACTGCTTTACAGGAGCTTTATGAAATACACAATTGCACTGAGCCACACGAGGTCAGATACCAACTGCGGTCAAAAAAGTAGGCTTTATGGAGTGAAAGAGAGGTGGGGAGGGTATTCTAGAGCTTGGTGCCTAGGAAACTAAAGGTGCAGCCACCGATGCTGGAGCAAATTATAATTGGAAATGCGCAAGAGGCCAGAATTGGAGGAATACAGATATCTCAGGAGGGTTGTGGGGCTGGAAAATATGAGAAGATGAGAAGGGGCAAGGCAATAGAAGGATGTGAAAACCAGGATGCAAATTTTAAAATCAAGACATTGCTTGACTGGGAGCCAATGCAAGTCAGTGATCACAGGTGATGGGCAAACAGGAGTTGGTACAAGTTAAGACACAAAAACAAGAAAGTCTGCCAAAAAGTTATATGTTTTGTTAAATTTTGAGGAGAGTGAATTTTAGTAATGCAAGTTGAATTGGTTGAAGTAATAGTCAAACCAAATGTGCCAAGTGCCTCAACAATTTGTTTGTTTGTAATGTCAACTGTTTCTCTGTCTTCTGAAAAGATTGGGGAAATGCATGTGACGAAGGCTTCAACATAACCTTGAACTGCTTATGGGAGTGACCAGCTGCACCCAAGAGGAAATCTAAGTTACACCTGAAACTTGGAACTGACTGGATATCCAAGAACTGTTGATCAATGTCTTGGCGTCCAGTTATGAGAGTATTTGTTGACAAAATCAGCTCTGACCCCTCAGCGCCTCTCCATGCTACTATTTCAAATGTTGCTGCCTCGAGGGGCTGGAATTACTTAATTAACAACAGTACTTGAATAGGAGTGGTGCTGAAGAGAAAAAAAGCAAAGAAATGGATGACCATGAAAAAGGATAGACTAGAAGGTAGCAAAGAATGGAGCACAAAATGGATGTGAGGAAAGGGAGTTGTAACTGGAAGGAATTGGAAGCATGGTACAGTGCTTTGGGGCGGGGAAAAAGGAGTGCCACCATAAACAGGTTGGTGGAAGAAGAAAATAAGGTTAAATTGGAAGATGAATGCTTGCATGAAACAAATGAAGAGTGATGCCTCTGAAAGGCTGGTGAGTCAGATGGATAACGGTCTGTGCACCTCTAGAGGGGTGGAGGACATCTGTAAACTAAGGCAAGGAGGAGTTGTTATGGGCTAGTAAGTGTTGAAGTAGCTTTTGAGGAAGCAGTTGACCTTGCTGGTCTGTTAAACTCTAACCTTGTGTATTGTTTTACTTAATTTATTAATCTGTGAAGTATAAAAATGTATAAAGTAAAGCTTCCATGGTTATGAGGAATTTGTAGGTGCAAATCTTCATGTTATTATCCCATATCAAAGCATCCGTGAGGCGCCCTGAAGGAAGATGGTATTTGAGACTGTCTTTTGTCAAAAAGATGCATTTCTATTAAGGGATTACTTGGTGTGTTCCTGAAGCAAAATTCTATCAAAATTAGAACGCAGTATTTTGGGCCATTTAAACGACATTATATTTGGTGGTGGGGGGGAAGGGGAAACAATTTTTGGTGGCGGAATCTTTAAATGCAGGCTGTAGTCTAGCCAAAATAATTCTAGGCTTCCGTGTGTTTAAAAAGTTAAAGCTCTGATGCTGTATAACATTGTTTTAATCATTCTTTTTTGTTTACTTATAGTTTATTCCCAACTGAAATGAATGTCATACATAATTTCTTCACCAAGTTAAAAATTCTTGCAGTAAATTTGGAGAATGAGACCAAATATCTGGATCATGCTTTGAATAATGAGTCTGGTAAGCAGATCAATTACCACTTGGATACAGTACTGTTTTAATGAGGAAGTAACTATTCTATTAAAATTTTATGATCCTAAAAGTTATAAATATCTATGTGGCCACTTGCATCTTAGTTGTGATTTCTAAAATATTTTGGAACTTATCTGCTAGTTGAAGGAAAGTAGATATTTAGCATAGAATTTCCCCCTCAGGTGACATAAAACTCAGTTGCTATCTAACAACACTACTATTGTATCTACACCACATGGACTGCATGGTTCAAGAAGGTGGCTCACCTGCCACCACCGTCTTGAGGGCAGTTAGGGGTGGGCAATATATGCTGACCTTGGCAGCGATGCCGATGTCTGATGATCAAATGTTTTTTTTTAAACGTTCAGTGTAGTATAAATAGAAACAATGGGCCAAAGTTATCATTTTGTCCTTCATACCATATTGTCTATCATCTCCTCTTGGTGCCAATTTTAATGTACTGTTTTTCTAATTTGGTACATTGAATTATGACTTCAGTTTCAAATTTACCAAGTCTGAAGAAGCCTTAACCTAACTTATTTTTACCGCCTGAAGATCATGAAGAAGAAGCTCCAAGAAAGATCCTTCATGAGTTGCATTCTGAAGTCAGAAATATTAAGGTAGCGTTTAATTTGTATGTTTATTCATAACCACAGATTGCCTGCATGTTGTCAGCACTACTTCTAATATTTTCCACAAAGCTTGTCCAGTTACATGTATGATTATTTCCAAATGCGCTTTTCCCAAACCAGGAGCTTAAAATCATTTATTTTAAAATTCTGTGTATTGATTACTGCTATTAATTATTTGATCGCAATGGCCGCAGTTGTGATTCTTGCAAGTTGCAGAGTCTGGTCAAGGTTTCAAAGATGGAGAAGTTTCAGAAACCTTTTTAAGTTAACCAGTGTAAGGCTACTGTACACCTTTCGTTTTGAGGAAACTACAGGAATGCCAGATGTAAAATTGGTGCATTAGCTATTTATTAACGTTAACTTTCATACTTTAGATATTGCATTATTCAAAACAAAGTAATCCTTGTGGATTCATCTTTAGCTGTGGCCTAAATCAAAAGGAATGTAATAATTTTTTAAAACTAGAAAATACCTCAACTATTAACCCACACCATTTGGCTTGATCTTAATTTCTGCTACTGCATTCTCACCCTGCAATTGATTCATCCTTCTGAAAAGCACCTTTATGACTGTTAAAGCAATTTGCTACAATTAGCCTCAGTGGCTTTCTCTACTTGCACAAATCTAACATTTGTCGTTTTTAAATAAAAGCTCCTCCAAATATTCTTACTGATTACTTTTTAAATAGTATCTCTGGAATTTGAACTTCTAGCTCCAGTGTCAAACACGCCTGTGTTAATTCATTAATAATGGTCTTGAAGAATTGTTTAGAACATGGTTTTACAACCTTGTTCCAGTGCACAAGTTAAGTATCTTTTAATTGTTTTGGGAAGAAGAGATGAACAGTATACAATTCATGTACTCTGTGCTGCACAGATACTTGTCATATACGCCACTACTATTTGTACACAACTATTGGAGAATTGCTGTGTTACAGAATGACATAAAAGTGGTCCAGCTTTAGTTTCTAAGGTAAATGTCAGGAAAATTTTAAAATTAGCATTTTTTGTAAAAAAAAAGAGATGAATGCCACAATTTGAGTTTAACATGTTAATTTAATTTTTACGGAAAATGGGGAGGAAGAAGGTTGTTTCTCTAGGTCTAATAAGCATCAGAGCTTACTAATCTTGGCAATTAGAGGAAAATCCTTCAGTTGACAGATAGCAAGATGGTATATACGACCATTCACGTCATTCTGGATATGAGGTGACAGCGACTGCCCTTGACATTAAGGTAGTCTTTGACCGAGTGTGGCATCAAGGAGCCCTGGCAAAACTGTCAATGAGAACGAGGGGGGAAACTCCATTGGTTGGAGTCATACCTAGCATAAAGGAAGATGGTTGTGATTGTTGGAGGTGAATCAACTCAGCCCCAAGACATCGCTGTAGGAGTTCCTTAGGGTAGTGTCCTAGGCCCAACCATCTTCAGTTGCTTCTCTCCATCATAAGGCCAGAAGTGGGGATGTTTGTACAATGTTCAGCACCATTCCTAACTCCTTGGGTACTGAAACAGTCCATTGTCAAATGCAGCAAGACCTGGATAATGTTCAGCATTATGCCAGTAAGAGACCGGTAGCATTTGTGGCCACACGAGTGCCAGGCAATGATCATCTTCAAAAAGAGGCAACCTAGCCGTCACCACTTGACATTCAGTGCCATTACCATTGCTGAATTCCCCACTATCAACATCCTGGGGGGTTACCATTGACCAATAACTGAACTGGATCAGCCATATAAATACTGTGACTACTAGAACATACCAAAGGATGAGAATTCGGTGGTGAGAAACGCCCCAGCTGACTCCCCAAAACCTGTCTACCATCTACAAGGCACAAATCAGGATGTGATGGAACACTGTCCATTTGCTTGGATGAGTATGGCTCCAAGAACACAAGCTCAACACCATCAGGACAAAGCTTTGAAGACTCACCTAGAATACCATCAGGGCTATATTTCAGTTGGCTTGTTGCAGCTCTCCCATTGATGCTATTTCACCCATGGATTCTACCACAAGATATTGGGGGTTATCCTGGAGAATATCAGGTTCACAGTTGAGTTGTTAAAAATGTTCTTTCTAATATTGGATGACATTGTCACCTTTAAAAAGAAAAACACCATCCTGTAAGTGACGGGGATTTGTCCATTTGACCTTGGTCTATTGATGGCCCTGGTGGCTTCAAAAAAAGCTTTGCACGTCATGATGGTCAGCAATTTGTTGAATCTCTTGGGCTTTCTCTTCCAACCGTGTCTCCTTTATCTTCCTGATTTGTCTTTGGGCATCATCCTTGAGCTGTTGGCATGTTGCCTCCTTGAATTACGACCTTGGGTTTTTCTTTTAGGCAACAAAGGCTGCTCATTTTTGTTCCAGAACATCACATATATTTCAGCATTGTTTTTATGCAACTAGTCCTGGCAACGGCCATACTCGAACTAGTACAGTTGACTTTAGTTGATCCTACTTCTGAAATGGAGTTGGATATGTGAAGATTTTCCAGGTTGGTTGTGAGCTGCACTTGAAATTGCTGCTTTTGGGCTGAGACATTGATGATCTTCCTCTTGAACTTTTGGGCCTTGTGATGTCTTGGTGCTAGGTGGATGTTCATCAGTCCCCCTGCATGGCTCAAGTGATACGGCCATCATTTCAATCTTTGACTCAAACAATGATATAATCCAGGAGGTGCTAGTGCCTTGACCTAGGATGCCTCCATGTGGTTTTGTACTTCTGGTGAAAGAGGGTGTTTGTTATAACAAGGCCATGCTGAACACTTTGTTAGCAGGAGGATGCCATTTGCATTGCTTTCCTCACCCAGGTTTTACTAATGGTTCCTCTCCAGGCATCAGAGTCACGTCAATCCTGGCATTAAAGTCCCCCAGAAGGATAATTTTTTTCTCTTTCGGAATGGCAGTGAGGACTTCAAGTTCAGAATAGAACTTTTTCCTTAACATCTTTCGGAGTCGAGCTTGGGGCATAAGCACCCATAATGGCATATTAATTACAGCTAAGCTGTATTAAGTGTCATGAACCTTTCAGTTATACTATGGGGCTGTTCTGGCAATGCAACCAAGATCCTATTCTGGATGGGAAAACCAACTCTGTGGACACGATGGTCGCTGTCAACCTTCCCTTTCCAATAGAAGGCGCATCTCACTGAAGGTGGGTATATCTCACTGAAGGCGTCTGTCATTTTGGAGTCCTGATAGCTCTCATGATGTGATTGCAGTTTTTCTTTCTGGACAGTCACTCTTGAGATTGTCCTCATTCCAAGTTGCAAAATTTCAAGTTTTCTTTCTTTGACTATGAAGATGGCAATCCCGCAGGCTGTGGTTGACAGCCTATTTTTAGGACAACTTTTCTAGTCCCCTCTCCATTTGGGGTGAGCTGAGGGTGTCCTGAAGAGGACTGCTCAGTCACAGATGCTGTTGCCCAAAGACCCTCTGTCCCAACACAGGTGTCCGATTTTCATGCATGCCGTTTATGTGCAGATTAATTGACTAGGGACTCTCAGGTTCATAGGCCTGTCCCCATCACCACAGGACTTGGCGAATGGACCCTGGTAGAAATCTGTGTGTGACCTTTGTATAATGTGGGGATCTTGGGGTGTCATTATTGCCCACACAATCTTGATGGGTTGGTGGTCAGATTTTGGTGACGTGTTGAGCCACGATGATAGGACCACCTTGCTGCTGCAACTGCCTTCATAACAAGTGAGATGCACAATCTTCTATCGCATGTTCTGTTGAGGCCTTTTGGACTGCAATTTGTCTGACACCTCCCCCCTGACCTTGCTGCCATGGGTGGCCTTCCCAGGAGCAAGGAGCTCATAACAGCATCTTTTAAGGGAACATCTTGAGCGCACAAGCCTCTACACCATGTTAAGGTGGTGATCCATGGAGAGATCAACCATGAAAAGACACTAATCTACTGCTGA
Organism: Cetorhinus maximus; assembly: GCF_964194155.1. Taxonomy (NCBI): domain Eukaryota; kingdom Metazoa; phylum Chordata; class Chondrichthyes; order Lamniformes; family Cetorhinidae; genus Cetorhinus; species Cetorhinus maximus. The sequence continues at coordinate 49,030,435 of NC_135885.1, forward strand.
CTGTTTTATCCCTTACATTGGTTACGTTTCCAAAATAAATATAACAGCTGTTGCTATCTGACCTTCTGTTCTTTATTTCATCCTTAAGTCTTCAGTAATAAAATTTGTAGTTTTTTTTTTGAAAAATATACTTTCTTCATAAAATATCTGGAAGAACATTACAAAACATTTCTAAATCGCCATCACAAAAAGTACAATCAGATTCAACTTTTACATATGGATCATGAGGTGCATCAATACAATCAATGAATGTTACAATCATTTCAATATGGTCATTACAGACAATCAGACAATGGCATTGGAGTTATCAACATACATCGTGTTGCACTCTGAGGTGCTTCAATACAATTATAATACAATTAGTATTCAATGCATACATTATTATTAATCCAGTTCAATGCTGAAATTTTGTACTGCACCACCAAATGGTAAAAGTTTGTAGTCTTGTAGAAGAATACTGCTGTATACAGTAAAGGTTCCTATTTTGTCTTTCCTCCCTCTCCCATTCCTGACCCCAGACCAAATTAATCATGTCCCGTTGTAGCTATTTATGTTTCATAATCATTGTTGGTTTCTATCTGCTTTCCCTCCACTCTTGCCCAACTCAATATCTTATGCATATGCAGATGCATATCTGGTCTATTTTTTTACACCAGTTACATTGCTCATGCAGCAGATGTTCTATTATTATGAAAGTTGCAAAATACTTTGAAGAGAAGTGCCCTAGATTGGTGGTGTTTTATTGTGAAAAGGAGAAAGTAACTTGCTGAGTAAGCTCAACCAAAACTGAGCATTAAAATTTCAACAGTATTGCTGAAAAACATTTTGTCAAAGCTTTCGTCTTGCACTCATCAGGACAATCGCAAGAATACCAGTGTCACTGGAAGCAGCAACTTTATGCTGTATGAGAAGAGAGTACTGATTGGTTGGCAAGTGGTCTCTGGTAGAGGCGTTGCCATGGAGAATGCACCAGTTAGTGATGACTGACAGTTAACTGCCAAGCATTGTTTGAAATTTAAACCAGGCAGCTCGATTCTGGTCAAGGTAATTGAAATAAGTGATAGCCATTTGCTGGCTCATTTCCTCAAGGCAATCCCTTGACCAATCAGAGTCAAGCGCAAGACAAAGCTTTGACAAAATATCTAATTTCAACAGAGCACAGCTTGGTTGAATTTAAAATTTGAGTGGCTAAATGTTTTAATTGCTCTCTATCCCTGAAAGTTTATATGTGGAGATTCTGCATAAATCGGTTCAAGAGGTCTTAAAACCTTTATATTTTTTTTAAAGGCAGATGTTCAAAAAAAAGTGGAAACCTTTGATAATGATTACAAAGAGCACAGTGAATTAATTAGAGTCTTCCAGATACTGCAGCAAAAGAATTGTGCAGAACTTGAAGAAATCGAAGAACACTTTCAGAATTATGGATATGAACCCTTGCATAGAAAAGATGATGGTATGTAAAAGGGAGAAAAAAGCAGATTTGCTCACTAATTTACTGAGATTGTTTTGTATTAAAGATGCTTTAAAAATGTGACTTGCTATAGTGTTATATTGCACTTGGTATGTCCCAGATAAGTGTCACAACATGCTAATGTAGCTTGTATAAAAGGTAAGAAACAGAACTTTTTTAAGAAGTGGAAATTGCACAACAAAATTCTGAATTTTGTGTGTAGTATTGATATTCTGTATATAGTGGTGACTTGGTTCAGATTAAAAATGCTGTTTTAAGCTCTTTCCCTCTTTCTGCATCTCAAAATTTAACCCATAACGTTATAAAGTGGACTAACCTACGAAATTTTTCTAACTGTGGAGTTATTTCTGTTTTATTCCATGGAATATCTACAGAGTTACTTGAAACTTATATTTCAGAATAGAAATGATACTACTGTGATCATATAAAATTACTTCAAGTGTTATTCTACTTTATGGAATCATGCACCAGTGACAAAATAGTATTTAGTAAAAATTGTTGAAAATTTATAGTTACAGTGCTGGGTATCGAATGAAAGTTTCAACAGTAACCCTGTTGTAATGTTTTTACCTCAAGATAACTTTCAAAAGGATCTAACTTCCATGCCATGATTTTTCAAATTTAAGATCGTAAAAATCTGATCACAGCTTGCCCATTTTATAGCTGTAAAATAGGAACCAAGCATCCAATAGAGCAGATTTTGCAGGCATACACCAGAAATACGCTATCCGTAATGTTGAAACCATTGCCTTCAATTCCATCATCAACTCCAGCCCTCTCCCTGGCACTTGCCTGATGCTGAACCAGATTGTTTGTAGCTTTAGTGTCATATTTGCCCCCAAGGTGAATTTCCAGCTACTTATCCATGCTATCACTGGGCTATCTATTTCCACCTTGTATCATCACTCACCGATGCTCCTATCTCAGCTCATCTACTGAAACCCTCAGTTGTGCCTTTGTTGCCCCTAGACTTGACTACTCCAATCCACTTCTGGCCGACCTCCTCACATTTGACCCTCTAAACTTGAGGCTTTCCAAAACTCTGTCCTGCCCTTATTCACCCATCACTCCTGTGCTCATTAATCTAAATTTACTCCCAGTTGAGTAATACCATTTAAAAAAAATGTTCATTATTGTTTTCAAATCACTCCTTGGCCTTTCCCTCTCACTATATCTAATCTCCTTCAGCTCTACAACCCTCATATCTGTGCTCCTCTAATTCTGGCCTCCTATGTATCAAACATTGGTGACTGGGCCTTCAGCTGCCAAAGCCCTAAGCTCTGAAACTCCCTTCTTAAACTTCTATACTTTTTTTTTCCTCTGAGGCACTCCTTGAAACCTAGCTCTTTGATAATTTGCTCTAATATCCCCTTTTGTCATTCTTTTTGACAATGCCCCTGTAAAGAACTTTTGGGATGTGTTGTTATGTTAAAAGCACTAAATAAGTACACGCTATTGCTAATGATAAAGATATTGAAAGAGACAGACAGGTGTCAATCAACCCCTCGAGCCTGCTACGCCATTCAATAAGATCATGGCTGATTGGATTGTGGCTTCAACTCCACTTTCCTTTCTACCCCATATATCTTTTGATTCCCTTGTCAATCAAGAATCTATCTAGCTCAGCCTTTAAAAATATTCAATTACCCTGCCTCCACCGCTCTCAGGTGTTTCACCAGACTCACGACCTTCAGAGAAAATTTCTCCTCATTTTCGTCTTAAATGGGAGACCCCATATTTTTAAACTGTGTCCCCCAGTTCTAGTCTCTCCCACAAAGAGAAATATCCTTTCAGCATCCACCCTGTCTAGTCCCCTCAGGATCTTGTATATTTCAATAAGATCACCTCTCATCTAAACTCCAATAGTTGCAGGCCCAACCTGTCCAACCTTTCCTCTAAGATAACCCCCATCCCAGGAATCAATCGAGTGAACCTTTTGTGAATTGCTTCCAATGCAATTACGTCCTTTTCTTAAATAAGGAGATCAAAACTGTACACAGTACGTCCAGGGCCCACACCTGAAGCAGATGTTGAGGCCTTAATTTAAGCAAATAAATTTCGTAACACCTGTTTGTACTAAACTGATTTGCAATGAATGCAGCTGACACTGGGTCACTGCATTGAGGAAAACCATGTCTAGGTGTGGCCTAAACCATGGTATTTAATGGGGCTGATGCAGATCACCACCAGAAATGCAAATTTTAAAAAATGTTTGCCTGAATGTGGAGCCAGGAGATGCAGGAGTGCTCCTGGTTTCACATTGCTGACCACAACCCGCCTCTTCCCATGACTTGCACCGCCACTCTCCCAAGACTTAAGTGATGGTTCCTGCTGGCAACGCTTTAATCATTCATCTCACTTGCTGTCTGGCTCTCATGTTTGCCTACATAACTGCTGTTACTCCATTTCAAAAAGTAATTACTTAGATATAAATCACTTTGAGGCACCCTCAGGATGTTAAAAAAGTGCTGTATAAATTTCTACTTCCCTTCCTTATACAGATTATTTTTCATGCAAAAAAAAAGGTCTCTGCTGCTCATCTTGACACTTCATAGTATTCGCCTACTTCAAGATGAAATAAGTTGAGTAGAATAATAATGCAAATTTGGTTTGGTGAATTGAGAGATCATTGAGAGAAAGCTGTGATTTTATTTCCCAAATTGTGTTCTGTATATAAAGACCTACAGCAAAATATGAAAGTCAAACCAACTGTGAAATAACTAATTTACATATGTTACAAAATTGCCATATCTGGCTTCATAAACTGCCCAGCTTCCCTTATTGTAACTCGTAACCCTTTTATGGTTTATATTTGTACTCTGTCAAAAGTTTGGCCAACATGACCTGAGAGTTGGCTACTTTTAAATATTTAATATTTTTTGGTTATGTTGTACTGGCATTTAACTAGTAAGTGACACCTCCCCTGTATCTAGGGAGGATTGCAAAATGGTCTTTCTACTATATCCATTCCCACTTCCTTCAGCAACCTGGGATGCAACCATCCAGACCAAGCGACTTACCACACGAGCATAGCCAGCCTTTCCAATGTACCCTGCCTATCAATTTTAACCCCATTCCTTAATGTACCATCTCCTGCTTGACTGATAGCATTTCTTTCCTTGGTAAACACCAGTACAAAGTACTCACCAAATATTCTAGCCTTGCCCTGTGCCTTTGGCTGATCAAATCAAACAGTACATTCCTTCTATTGTTCATAAAGACAGAATACAGTCCGTACTCAACCAGCCCGCATTTGCAAAATCCAAAACGAAACATCTACTGTTAGATGTGATTCCACAATTGGGAGAACTTGCTGAACAATCTTGAGTGCTAATAGCTATACTAACAACAGTTTAAGGTAATCAGTCACGCTCATAACATGACTCTTTTTAGGCTTGCTAGAAGCAACATATATTCATATGCAAGAACCAGTTCTCTGCAAACAAATGGACTGCATTCAAGCCTTGTGCCTTTTTTTAATTACTAGGGAGCTTGGGGAGCCTATAGTTCCTGTTGCTTTCTTCATGGCAACACCTCGGCCAATCGGAGTCAGCTTGCCAACCAATCAACACCCTTTTTCTCCTGTAGTATAATTTGTTGTGATCGTTTGAAATTTGGCATTCTTGTGGTTGTCCCGATGAATTCAAAATGTAAAGCTTCGGCAACATGTCTTTCTCTTTCCAGCAAACAATTAACAGGCACTTGGAGAGGTTTGAGTTAATTAGAGAAAGCCGAAGCAGATTTGTAAAAGGCAGAAACAAAAACAAAAATTGCTGGAAAAGCTCAGCAGGTCTTACAGCATCTGTGGAGAGGAAGACAGAGTTAACGTTTCGAGTCCGTATGACTTTTCATCAGGAAGAATCATACGGACTCGAAACGTTAACTCTGTCTTCCTCTCCACAGATGCTGTCAGACCTGAGTTTTTCCAGCAATTTTTGTTTTTGTTTCCAATTTCCAGCATCTGCAGTATTTTGCTTTTATCTTTGTAAAAGACAGACTGTGTTTGACCAATCTAATTGAATTTTTTGATGAAGCAATAGAGAAGTTTGAAGAATGCAGTGGATATTGTCTGTGGATTTAAAGAAAGCATTTGGCAAAGTACCACGTAAAGACTGGTTAATAAACCTGAAGTTCACAGAATAGGGGGGTCAGCTGGATAAAAAATTGGTTTAAGAACAAAACAGTGAATTATGTTAAATGGTTTTTTCAGACTGGTTGATGGTAAACCATGGTGTTCCCAAGGGTTAGTGCAAGGAGAGTTTTTATGATGTATATAAATTACTTGGCTAATGGAAAAAAAAATAACATTTCAAGATCAATGATACCAAACTTGAAGGTGTGACAGACAGGACAATATCAATCGAGTGCAATAGAATGTGGGCTAGTAGAATGAGCAGATAAATGGTAGATGGAATTTAGTGCAGAGAAGTGTGAGGAGGTGGATTTTGGTTGGAGGGATAGTGAGAAGCAATATCGATTTAATGGAACAGCTCTAAAGAGTTTACAGGAATAGAGAGACCTGGTGGCTCATGTGTGTATATCTTTGATGGCAGCCATTATGCACCTACCAGATCACCAACAGCTCACCATTTTCAAGTCGAAACAGCAGTGCTGATTCAGGAAATTTGATAGGCAATGATTTTAGTAGTTTTGGTGAGCTAATGCAGAGCTATGATTTCTCACTGTTTTGGTAGGGATAACGGCAGAGTGTTGCAAAAATTCCAGAAAATATGACATGATGCAACCACTTAAATTCACAACCTCTACCACCTGAAAGGTCAAGGGAAGCAACCACAGAGGGGAACTTGGACATGGCAGTGTTCCTTTAAGTTGCACACCATCCTTACTTGGCATTTACCACAGAGCTAAGCTCTGCAGTCCTGCCACATCCAGTGAATGGTGGTGTACAATTAAACAATTCACTGGAGGAGGAAGCTCCACAAATATCTCCATCCTCAATGATGGAGGAGCCCAGTGCAGAAGATAAGCATTCACAAAAATCTTCAGCCAGAAGTGCCAAGTAAATGATCCATCTCGGCCTCCACGGTGTCCCCAGCATCACAGATGCTAGTCTTCAGCCAATTCGATTCACTCCATGTGATATCAAGAAATGGTTGAAGACACTGGATACTGCAAAGGCTATGGGCCCTGACAATATTCCAGCAATAGTACTGAAGACTTGTGCTCCAGAACTTGTCGCGCCCTAGCTAAGCTTTTCCAGTACAGCTACAACACTGGCATCTACCCGGCTATGTGGAAAATTGCCCAGGTATGTCAGAAAAAGCAAGACAAATCCAACCCGGCCAATTACCACCCCTTCAGTCTACTCTCCATCAGTGAAGTGATGGAAGGGGTCATTAACAGTGCTATCAAATGGCACTTGCTTAGCAATAACCTGCTAACTGATGCCCAGTATGGGTTCCACCAGGGCCACTCAGCTTCTGACCTCATTACAGTCTTGGTTCAAACATGGACAAAAGAGCTGAACTCCAGAGGTGAGGTGAGAGTGACTGCCCTTGACATCAAGGCAGCATTTGACAGTGTGACATCAAGGAGCCTTAGCAAACTGGAGTCAAAGCGAATCGGGGGGAAACTCTCCGCTGGTTGGAGTCTTACCTAGCACAAAGGAAGATGGTTATGGTTGTTGGAGGTCAGTCATCTCAGCTCCAGGACATCACTGCAGGAGTTCCTCAGGGAAGTGTCCATGGCCCAACCATCTTCAGCTGCTTCATGAATGACCTTCCTTCCATCATAAGGCCAGAAGAGGGGATGTTCGCTAATGATTGCACAACGTTCAGCACCATTCTCGACTCCTCTAATACTGAAGAAGTCCATGTCCAAATGCAGTAAGACCTGGACAATATCCTGGCTTGGACTGATAAGTGGCAAGTAACATTCGCACCACACAAATGTCAGGGAATGACCATCTCCAACAAGAGAGAATCCAAACATCGCCTCTTGATGTTCAATAACATTACCATCACTGAATCCACCACTATCAATATCCTGGGGGTTACCATTGAACAGAAACTGAACTGGACTAGCCATATAAATACTGTGGCTACAAGAGCAGGTTAGAGGCTAGGAATCGTGCGCGAGTAACTTACCACCTGACTCCCCAAAGCCTGTCCACCATCTACAAGGCACAAGTCAGGAGTGTGATGGAATACTCCCCACTTGCTTGGATGAGTGCAGCTCCCACAACACTCAAAAAGCTTGATGCCATCCAGGACAAAGCCGTCCGCTTAATTAGTACCACATCCATAAACATTCACTCCCTCCACCACCGACACACAGTGACAGCAGTGTGTACCATCTACAAGATGCACTGCAGAAATTCACCAAGGCTCCTTAGACAGCACCTTCCAAACCCACAACCAATAACACCTAGAAGGACAAGGGCTGCAGATGGATGGGAACACCACCACCTGGAGGTTTTCCTCCAAGTTACTCACCATCCTGACTTGGAAATATATCACTGTACTTCAATGTAGCTGGGTCAAAATCCTGGAACTCCCTTCCTAACAGCACTGAGGGTGTACCTACACCACATGGACTACAGTGGGTCAAGAAGGTAGCTCACCTCCACCTTCTCGAGGGCAACTAGAGATGGGCAATAAATGCTGGCCCAGCCAGCGAAGCCTGCATCCTGTGAATGAATTTTAAAAACTACCTGTCAGTCCTGTGGGAGGATCTTCACCGCACCAACTGCAGCAGTTCAAGGCGACGACTCCCCACCAACTTCTCAAAGGCAATAAATGCTTGCCAATTATGATTCTTGTGAATGAATAAATGTAGAAAAGTTACTTGTGCCAGTCGCATAAGTTTCTAGAAAATTATGGCTGAAATAACATTTATGTAGTTACTTTCAGCCAGAACAATGATAGGTTGCTAACACTGATTGTTGAGCTGCTAAATTAGGGAGTGGAAAATCAAACTCTACTTTTACGACTGAAAGTGCATATGTGACCATCAGGATGAAGATAGGATGGGTTCTACTGTGATATCCCTTGCAGTTGAATAGTCTGACAACATTCACTGTTCAGGCATTACATGAAAAATGCCCATTTGGACGATAGTATGGGAAGATATCTTGAGCCCTTTGGAATTGGGAGTTTTCCGAGAGAGCCCAGGGCCTTGACTTCAAGGGAAAAAAATTAAGGAAAAGAGAAGTGGAAAATCTTTGAATAAAATGCATTGTTTTTTTCTCTCCAAGTACCACAGATTGAAGTGATGCATACTGTAGTAGATGGAACTGAAAATTCTGAACCTGAACATGAAGAGCAAACTGAAGAAGTTGGGTCTCCTCCATCACATAAGAAGCCTTTGCCGAATGATTCCTTGCGTACCCCCCAGCTTGAAGATTTTGGACTTGGTCACTTAATGTTTCAAAATGCGTGGGGAAAGCCAGAATGTAATTTGCCTTCAAATCCCAAAATCACTGAGGAATTCCCTGGAGATAGGCATTCTTCAACATTACAAGGCCCAATTATGCCAAAGACACCAAAGTGCGCATTAAAGCTGAATGATGAGATGCTCCTCACTCCCAAGTTGGAACATTTTGGTATTACAGAACATACTGGTTATGTAAATGACTTTACTTTGGCACTGTATAATAAATGTGCTCAACCAGAAAGCAACAGGTAAAGATTTTTAAATGCTTTTGGAAATAATTGTAATTTGGGTTTCTGTTGTTTCCAGTAATCTATTTGATCATGATTATTCTAGCTGATTTAGAAGTAGATCATTAGTGAATAGTTTACTGGAAACTAAATTTTAATTTATTAATACTTTTTTCTCCAGTGTTCAAAACCGGATTAGTATACTGCTTTTATAAACTTGAGTGAAATGTTTGTGGTGTTGTCCATATTGCAAATGATAAATTTCAGAATAACAATGGTTGTATGTTGATTTTGAACAAACTTGCCCCTGTGTGATAAAGATTGAAATAGGAAAACATTGTTTTAGACTATCGTTATTCCCGTGATGGCAGGACACTTTTTTTAATTTTCCAAATATAATGCACACCCATATTTAATACCTAGACTTTTGCAATACTGCAAAGTGTTGTTATTCCAGGTGGCATGGTAGTTGCAAGTGATGGACATCAGCTGCGGCAGACTCAGGGCCGTTTTGAGAATGCCACACTCCTAGAGGATTACTACACAGCTTGCCTCTTGCATGTTATATCACATAACATACTCATGGTCCAGCTATGTTGGTTGGCATCAAAATAATTATCCCATAAAAGGTTTTGTTTGACATTCTACTTATGCCACTTGAGTCCTTTGGTGGATTTAAAGCCTTGCAATCCGCAGATGGTTTGCCTCTGGGGAGGACCATCACCAAGCGAGTTTTGGGGAGGAGGGGGGTCAGGGAGAAACATACAGGATGCACTGTTTAACCCACTTGCCAGCACCAATTTTCTTTTGTAGCCTTTCTGTTTCCTTGAGAGTTTCCATCCTTCTGCTATTATATTGTCTTAGGCAGGGAAACTGAGATTTGGCCCGAGTTCCTCTGTGCCCAAATCTTTGCTAGGGAAAGGTAATCAATCCCAACAAGATCGACTACATTCCTCATGAGGCCCAATTACTGGCCTTAAAACCTACTTTTTTGACCAAGCTTTTGGTCATCTGACCTAATCTCCTCCTGTGGCTTGGTGTCATGTTATGTTTTATACTGCTCCTGTGAAGTGCCTTGTGTTATATATTGTGTTAAAAGCAGCGAATAAATGTAATTTGTTGTATAATATGCGCTCTAATTTCTAGATCAATTTTTAGGAGAAAATGTATAGTCTGTTCAGAAAATTGCAGTAACTTGTGACACCACGGTATGACAGCATTGGTTTTGTCACAATTAAAAGTTTTTGTTTCTGTCATAGTGCCATGAGAAGTGCTAATGATGCTGTGTCACCTGACTTTTTTTAAAGCAGCTTTAGTGTATTGGGGTTATGCGTATACCATTTTTTGGCATTTATGATCCAGGATTGGGAGAAAAATGAAGTATTTGTATTCTGCCTCCTTCCCGCGCCACCTCCCAAAAAATGGCCTTTTTAAGTGTTATTGTACAATTGATGTTGCCAGTAATGTTATATATTGCATTTGTCATTACTTTACCTCCTTAGATTAATTTATGGTATGATTTTTCTTTCTTTTGTTCCTTCTGCCCCCTCTCCCCAAAAAACTGTTTTCCAGTTGTAATCCTATACCAACAACTGAAGACCCATGGCAAACATCTGTGTCCAAACAGGTTGAAAAAGATGTTTCTGTCTCTTTTATGGCACACCAGGCAGATCCCAAAAGTAAGTATGGAGCTGGATATTAAAATATTTTTGAGTGAAGCTTCAATTACTGAATAGTACTAGACTTGTATGTGTAGAATTCATTGGTAGATTTACCTACTGATTTCATTTACGCTGGGAAACCAATCCAAACATTCTAATTAGATGGCACTACAAAGACAAAAATTATAAAGTGTCCATTGCTAAGGTTTTAGCATTAGGATTAATTCCTGCAAATCAGAACATTCAAGCTAATATATTATTTAGTGTTGATATAATGATTATCTGTTGTTAACTCAATAACTGTTTTTTGCATAGAGCATGACTTGGTTTCAAAAACCTCAGTACAAATTGATCAAATTGGTAGATGGCGCCAAACTAAGACAGGCTGTTGAATCCACAGAGGACCATCCACACAATGCACCAACATTGATACACAGTGTTAGGAAATAGAGATAGTTTAAGTTACATTTGTATTTGTGGGTGTTAGGAATGAGTTTTAGCTTTAAATTAAGTTTGATTTGTGTGTTAAGAAAAGGGGAAGTTGAGGTTTAGTTTCACTTTAAAAGATGCCTGCATTTTAATGAAGGCTTTACAACTCTTGAAGGAAAGGTAAAACAAACACAATGTAGAAAAAAAACTGCTGCTGCCTAGCAACAGGAGGCCCCACAGAAGCAAGTAGTTTGAGTTCAGTTGGTCAATGGGTTCCAAGGTTGAAAGGAGTTGCCAGCAGAAGCAGCATAGGAGAGGGACAGATAGCAAGCCCCAAAGTAAAGTTGGAAGTAGTTGCTAGCAGAAGCAGGACACAGGAGAGGGAACTGCAAGGAGCAGGTTCCAAAAACCAAAGAAGTCCCCAAAACCAGGGATTGGTACAGGAAAGGTCCCAAGAGGACAGTTAAGTCAAAAGACAAGGACCTGGAAAATGTCCTGTTATGTGAAGTTAAAAGTGAGGAGCAGAGAAAGGATCCAAACTTAAAGGGAGAAGCTGCAGGTAATAGATTTAAAGCAATATAGGCTTGTGAGAAGCCAGAAGATCCAAGGAGACAGGTGAAGGTCTGTAACTTTTTACTCTGGGCATGTGAAGCAATGGTGTTCTGGTGGCACAGCTGATCATTTGAGAGAATTCGTGGAAGGCAAAGTTTGAATGCACGTGGCAATCCGGGGAGAGGAACATCGGAAGGAAAGTTCAAAACTCTGAAGGGTGGACCCTTGTGGAAGGTGTCTGAGCGAAAGCGTCATTTGGGACAAGATTCCAAAGCGAATTCTTCGAGAGTAGAAATAGGAAACCTATCCTGACAAAGAGTTCAGTGAGACCGGTTGGCTCACGGTGTGGCAAGCATCTGGGGGGAGTTAATGAGAGATCCATTGCATCTGTTTGGGGTGGCATCTGTCACTTGGTGGCTGACCACAGGTCACCTATTGGTTTATATGGATTGTGTATTTACTGTGGACATTAGAGTATAGAGCTTTTGTAACTTGTGTTAGCCTTACAAATCTGTATATATCTGTAAAGGTATAGTTGTAGGTGAAGGAGTATTGTAATATAGTTAATCTTTTCCTATTTTAATGTTTTATTCTTTCAAAAGTTCATCAGCTGACTCCTGCGACTCTGTTCAGTAGCTACTGTCCATGTATCTAAACAAAAAATAAAAGTTAGGATCTACCAAGCCGAGTTTCGCCATGGGATCTGGCTTGTCCAGCGGTAACATCAGCTGGGATCATAACAATGGAGAAGGTCAAAGAAGCACTCTATGACGTTCTCAGCAGGATCATCTGAGAAACCCCCACCAGGACAAACTCATCACCCTGGTGATTTCAGTGCCATGTTGGTACAGACTGCGTTACAGGGAGGGGAGTAATGGAACAACACAGTATTGGTAGATTAAACTCCAAGAGCCAGCTACTTCTTCTCAGTGCAGCAAGTTGACCTTATCATCGCAAACACAATTTTCCAACAAGCTGATAAACAGAACAACATGGATGCACCCCAGATCTAAATATTGGCACGTGTTGGACTACATTATTGTACAGCAGAGCGAGCAAGGATGTGCACTCTACCAGCTGCTTTAGTTTGACAATCATTCAGCACCTCTATCGGCTTGTCAGGAGCATCATGCCCTTGAAGGTAACACCTCAAGCAAGAGCCCTTTAACAATCTGCTGAACCAAGAATTCAGAATGTATGACGACGCCATTGAATCACTTCCACAGCATTGCATTCTGGACAGTCTTGCCCTCTATCCATCTCAAGCTAAAGCAAAGCCTCCATGGTCATAAAGCGACTGCCTGTGGGTAAGTCCTCTGGAGCCAATGGCATTCCATCTGAAACATTCAAGTACAGAGGAGCACATATGGTTAGGAAAAAGCTGATTTTGTTTAACATGGAACCAGGGCATTGTGCCCCAAGATTATATAGATGCTTGCATAACACTCCTGTACAACTGGAAAATGATGTAAGTCCACCTGTGTCAATCCTGGTATTTCACTTCTCTCTACGGTGGGGAAAAATTCTCAACAGAATTGTCATTCATCGTACAGGATTGTGTACCTGGAATCATAGTGTGGCTTTTGTGCTGGATGATGAACAGTCAACATGATCTTTGCAGTGCATTAAATTCGAGGAAAGTTCTGTGAGCAGAACAAGGACCTCCACATGGTGACCTCCATATGGCCTAACCAAGGCCTTCAACACAAAAAACCATGAAGGCCAGTGGAGGGGGCGGTACAAATATGGCTGCACTGAAAAATTGATCATCCATTCATTTCATCATGGCTGATGTGATGCACAGTGGTACCACATCAGATACCATTCCTTTCATCAAAGGCAACAAGCACGGCTGTGTAATGGCTCCAGTCTGTTTACCATATGCTTTTTGGCCATGCTGTTGTATACACTTAGATCTCGACATAGGAATATATGTTCATTTCAAGATAGATGACTACCTTTTTAATCTGCAAAGACTGAAGACTCGGACAAAGATTACACAGCTACTGAGTGAGCTCGTTTAGTGACTAGCTGTGCTTTCACAGCACACCCTGAGGACATCCTGCTGCTTGTTGATCACTTTGCCCAAGCTTGGAATGCTTCAGTGTTACAATAAGTTTGAATAAAATGAGATGTTCTACCAACTTGCACCTGGCCACAACCTCAGACTCCATAGTCACAATCAACAATACTCCCCTCAACTCAGTTCAGAAGTTCTACTATCTTGGGAGTATCCTCTCAAAACACCACTACATTGGATGATGAAATTACCCCTCGATTAGAAAAAGCAAGCTCTGCGTTCAGCAGGCTCATCCACAGGTTTTGAAGAGAGCATTGAGTTTCTTTCAAAACAAAGATCAAAGAAAGTGGTTCTCACATCTCTTTATGGCTGCCCTATAAAGCAACTAGATTCATTCCATCTTCTCTGCTTAAGATCTATCTGCAATATTAAGTGGCAGGACAAATTCCCTAACACCAGGTTCTTGTAAGCTGCTGCATAGTTGGTATTGAGAGAATGCTCATCAGAGCTCAGCTTTGCTGGGTCAGCCATGTTGTTTGCATGGAAGATTCCTGTCTACAAAAGGTGGTATCCTACAGTCAGCCGGGATGTCCTATGGTGCAGGTTTTGTGCTCAAACTCAGACATTCTGAAAACCAATCTCAGCCTGTAAGTTGGACACCACTATAAGGGGAGGGGAAAAAAAAAGCCCCTGGACAGATCCAAATGGAAAAGTCTCTGTTATCAAGCAATCTGAACATTTGAGGAAAACATGGATCCCTGCAGAACAAGTGAGCATGTGATAAATCCAGTACCTTCATGTACCCCTTCAGCAGTGACTTCATATGTAATATTTGCAATCTGATCTGCAAATCAAGATTTAGGTTAACATTGCATGAGACTAACCAGCCTAGACAGTGAATAATTGTTCTCCTTGCTGAACACTCGTCCGTCAAAGTAATGAGAGAATCCATTAGTGTTTTCAGGGATTCAATAATAGTTTATGGAACTGGAACAAAAGGAAGAAATTGTAACAACAATCTAGTAATCCCTCTGAACAGCCCTAGAATATACCCAAGATACTTTGCAATTTATTTTTTTCTTTTATACAAGACTTCTTGATTTGTTGATGTAACTTGATTTTTTTATTTCCATACCCTTTCTAAAATGGATTTTTTTTCAGCAGCATCTGACGAGAGAGAGTTAACATTTCAGGTTGATGACCTTTCATCAGAACTATAAAAAGTTGAGATGTAACAGATTTTAATCAAGTACAACGGCAGGGCAAAGGGTTGGAGGGGTTGGTGGATGGAGGAGAACAAAAGGGAAGGTATGTGATAGGGTGCAAGACAAAAAGGAAGGTGGTAATGGGACAAGTAAAGAAATAGTGTCTGGAGGAAGTATTAATGGGAAAATGAAGAATCATTACTAACAGCTGTCATCTAAAAATACACAAAGTGAAGGTTATGATTTGAAATTGGGCTCAATGAGTCTGGAAAGCAGTAAAGTGACTAATTGAAAGATGAGGTACTGTTCCTTGGGCTTCTGTTGGCCTTCATTTGTAACAGGGTAGGAGGCCAAGGACAGGTCTGAGCGATAGTGGAGCAGAGAATTAAAATGATCAGAATTATGGAATAAGGACAGTATCAACCTGGATACAAAATTGACTGAGTAATAGGAACCAGGTCAATGGCTATTTTTTGGGCTGGGGGAAGGTTTGTAGTGGAGTTCCCCATGGGTTGATATTGAGACCCTTGCTTTTTCTATTATATATTAATGATCCAGATCGTGATGTGCAGGGGACAATTTCAAAGTTTGTGGATGGTATGAAACTTGGAAGCATTGTAAATGGTGAGGAGGGCAATATGGAACTTCAAAAGGACATAGATAAATTGGTGGAATGGGCAGATAGGTGGCAGATGAAGTTCAATGCAGAGAAGTGTGAGGTGACTCATTTTGGCAGGAAGCACATGGAGAGACAATGCAAAATGAGGGGCACAATTCTTAAGGGAGTGCAGGAGCAGAGGTGTATATGTGCATAAATCATTGAAGGTGGCAGGACACGTGGAGAGAGCAGTTAATAAAGCATATAGTATCCTGGGCCTTATTAATAGGGTATTATTAACACCCTACTCTATAGGCATAGAGTACAAGAGCAAGAAGGTTATGCTGACACTAGTTAGATCTCAATTAGAGTATTGTGTACAATTCTGGGTGCCACACTAGGAAGGATGCGAATGCATTGGAGAGAGTGCAGAAGAGGTTTACAAGAATGATTCCAGGGATGAGAAACTTCAGTTATGAAGATAGATTAGAGAGGTTGGGACTGCTCTCTTTGGAGAGAAGGCTAACAGGAGATTTGATAGAGGTGTTCAAAATCATGAGGGTGCTGGACAGAGTAGATAGGGAAAAACTGTTCCTGCTCGCAAAAGAATCGAAAACGAGAAGCCACAGGTTTAAAGTGATTTGCAAAAGAAGCAAATGCGATGTGAGAAAAAACTTTTTCATAGTGCGGGGTTCAAGTCTGGAATGTACTGTCTGGAAGTGTGGTGGAGACAGGTTCAATTGAGTCATTCAAGGGAGCATTGGATGATTATTCCTATTCGAATAATATGCAGAGTTACGGGGAAAAGGCAGGAAAATAGCACTAAGTCAGACTGCTCATTTGGAGATCTAGTGCAGACACGATGGGCTGAATGGCCTCTTTCTGCACGATAACAATTCTGTGATTCTGAGAAACTGGGAGCTTAGATTCACAATTGCAAACTGAATGGAGGTGCTTTGCAAAGCATTCACCCAATTGGCATTGAGTCTCCCTGATGTAGTGGAAACTGCATTGTGAGCAGCAAATACAGTATAAAGTAGTAGAAGTTAAATCACTGTTCCATCTGAAAGGAGTGTTTGGAGCCTTGAACAATGAGAAGGGAGGATGTGGAAGGGCATGTGTGGCATCGCCTGTGCTTGCATGGGTGCTGCAATGGGAAGGAGCAGGGGGTGGTGGTGCAGATAGAGGAGTGGATCTGGGTATTGTAGAGGGAACTGTTGCTTCAGAATGCTGAAAGGGGAGTGGAGGATATGTTTGGTGGCATCATGCTGGAGGTGGCGGAATTGGCGGATGATTATGTGTTGAATGTGGGGGCTTGAGGTAGAAGAGGAGTAAACTTTAAATTTCTAGCTTTTTCCAGTTCTAATAGTTTTTAAAGAAGTTCATTGACCTGAAACATTAACTCTTTTTCTCTGTCCACAGATGATGAGTATTTCCAGCATTTTGTTTTATGTTAGATTTCCAGCAGGTTTGATAGGTGTATTCAAGATCGTGAAGTGTTACATAGGGTGAATAAGGAGAAACTGTTTCAAGTGACGGAAGGGTTGGCGATTAGAGGGTATAGAGCTACAGTAACTGCTAAAAGAACCAGAAGTTCCATTAGGAAAATTAAGTGAGTTGTTATGATCAAGAATGCATTGCCTGAAGGAGTGATGGAAGTAGATTCAGGAATAACTTCAAAATGGAATTGGATGAATACTTCAAGGAGAAACATTTGCAGAGTTAGAGGAAAAAAGCAAGGATGGCTCTTTTCAAAGAGCCTGCAAAGGGGCGATGGGCTGAATGACCCCCCTGATGCATATCATTCTGATTCTATGGTTCATGACGATAGGCCTCCCATATTTGGGTGAACATATTGAATATTATTTCTGGTGTGAAATAGCAGAAGTAGAGTTTTGAGTACTAGAGATCTCTTTTGGAATTTTGTGGGGGTTTTTTTGTTCTACTAAAATCTCCCTCCATCACCTTCTCAAAATCAGGTAATCTGGTCATTTCTCATTTGTGTTTGTGGGATTTGCTGTGCGCAAACTAGTTGTGATGTTTCCTGCATTGCAGCAGGGACTATACTTCAAAAGTACTTGGTTGACTGTAAAACGCTTTGGAACATCCAGTGATCATGAAAGACGCTAGAATGCAAGCCTTTTTTCCTTTCAGTTGAAAACCAAAATGCTTTCCTTCTGCTCATTCAATAGATAGAAAATAAGGCCTAGGTTTGAGTTTCAAATTCTAAGTACTAGCTTGTGTAGTTCAATAAAATATTACTGCCTAGAAAAATTGGTTGTAATTTTCTAATTTTAGCTGGGGATATGCTGAATTCTCCTTTGTCCCCTGTGTTCTGCACACCTGGTCTGAGAATTCATAAAGATTCCTCCCAAGTTCCAGCAGATGAAGAAAGAAAATCAAATGAATCCGTACCATCTCCAGTATTGCCTCATTTTGAAACGCCATGGCTGAAAAAGCAATCTACTGTGAGTATGACCTTTAGCACTATTGTAAATCTGTACAAATGCAAGCACATAATCATGTTGTGTCTCAGATCTGCAAATAGTAATTGCTACCAAAGAAACCAATTACATTTTTATTTGATATGGCTTTGTAGAAAGATTAGTCAATTGTGTGAGCATTTTCCAATCACTGATCTAAACAATCATTTAAAAGTCAGGATTGGCTTTTTTCCTGCCTGCCTGATTGATTGCCTTTTTGCCTTATACTCAAGTGGAAGCACAGGTCATTCAGAGATTTTCCAGCAGGCTTGCCACTCTGACTACCCCTGTCCCAAGAATATACTCTCAGCAGAAATGTTATGTTGGATTTGTGTGAACAGAAGCATCTGCATGTTAATAGGTCTGAATACCTGCTGGAATCTCTAAATTGGTTTCTACAATTCATTATTGAAAGCACTCTGGTTTAGACTTCTCAGCTGAATCCAAATTTGCCTTTCCTAATTCTGCTGTACTGTGAATGAATGTAACTCCTTGAGAATTTAGTTCGACCTAATGAAATGTAGAATGGTTACAACACAAAAAGGAAGCCATTCTGCTCTCTGCAAGAGCAGCTCAATTATTCCCCTTTAACCATAGCCCTGTAATTCTTTCCTTTTCAGGTGCTTATTCATTCCTTTTTGAAAGCTCCAATTGTATATGTCTCTACCACAAACTCATTTCATATCATAGTCACTCACTGGACACACACAAGTTTTGGCTCATGTCACCTTTTGGTATATTTGCCAAATCACCTTAAATTGTTGTCCTGCCCTTTGGCCGATGGGTCTGGTTTATCTCCATCTACTGTTTAGCCCTTCATGGTAGCACTTTTATCATAATTTATCCTAAGATCTTTCTATTGGGGAGACTGATATAGATATTGAACAAAATTTTAGTTGGGTAAAGATATCAAGAGATATGGACCAAAGGCAATTGTATGGAGTTGATTTACAGGTCAAGCATTGGAACATAGGAATTTCTACATGGAGAAAGACCAGCGTCCATCCATTTTGCTGCCTTCTAACATTTGTATCATTTTATTTCAAGAAATAGTCGTTAATTACACATGGCAATCAATTTGACAATTATTCTACTGCATATCCAGAAATGAAACATTGAAAGGTTCAGCATTGGAGAGCTTTGAGAACCAAAGGTCCAAAGTCACCTTTTTACTCTCAACTATACGTATATCATGTCAGTTTTCAGATTACTTGTACTATACCCCAAAATGTTTTTTCTCTCAAAAAAAAATTTAATTTTCATTTACTACTAACTGCTTCTGCTGTCTCCCCTGGAAGTCTGTTCCATAGTGACTTCTCACTCACTGAAACATCTGACACTCCTATGAACTGAAACTTGTACCTTTATTCACTGTATGTAAGTTAGTGTACTTATATTCAACACAATATAGGATTGTTAAACCTATTACTACAAGATAGGAATTGAAGACTGGAAGTACTACAGCAAAGCCCAGAACTGAATTGAAAAAACTGGTATTCAGCACTAAAGACAATGGCAGCAATTTTGATGAGGGCAGCCATGGCCAAAGCCATGGCAACGTGGAGTAAGTGGTTGCCAATGGGGGAAAGCTAATACAAGGAAGGTCACCTCAAAGTGGAAAAATGACACAACACACTGCCAGTACGACACAAAATTGCCTGACTGCCCATCCAGTCCTATATACACTTTGAAGTTACCATTATCTGCTTGCTGCTATAGAAATGTTGAAAAGTGAAATTAAAGAGCTCTTTCTCCCTGATGAGAAGGAATGACAATTGCTACTAGACCTCTTGCATTCCACACAGTCTAACCAATGGTGTAAAACCATATTGCCTTTTTGGTTGCTAAGGAGAAGAAAAATAACTTCGAGGGTATTTATTCTCTCGCACAAAAGCTGTTCATAATAAATTGAATAAAGTATAAATGGCACTGAATCCCCTTTTATGTGAGACACTTATGTTTTTCTTTTATATTTTTTCTCTTTAGTGTCAACATTTTAAAAATGAAGAAACTACTACACTTGTAGAAAAAACTGCAGCAGATGGGTTCAGTTTAGAAGAACCTCAGCCACCTGCCATTAGTTCTGAGAATTACTTTCTGAACGGATGCGGCAAATCACCATCGCCTCCAGTAATGATGACTGACTGTGAAATTCTAAATACACCAAAGGCCCCAGAAATGACCACACAGATTACTGCCGATGTCCTTAAGGTTGCTATTGTTTCTTAAATTTTCACTGCTCCAAGATGAAATAGAAATTAGTAAAATAGAGCATAGAATAAAAGCTGTATGTGCACATTTTTTGACACAGTTTCTACTCAGCTACTTTCTATGTTATCATCCTTAATTAATAACTGAATGTTAGCAAGAATAGGTTACAGGAAGAATGGTTGCATCAAGACAGGAAGTGAAGATTAGAAGTACTACAGAAAAGCCCAAAACTGAATTGAAAAAACTGGTATCCAACACTAAAGGCAATGACAGCAATTTGGATGAGGGCAGCCATGGGCAATACCAGGGCAACATTGAGCAAGTGGTTGCCAATGAGGGACAACTAAGTGCAGAAAGTCAGTGGTAATGGGATATTCTATAGTTGGAGAGTAGACAGGCACTTCTGTAACTGCAACAGGGAGTTTTAAATGGTAACGGAACCAGATGCAAAAAAGATTGTGGAGAATTAAGAGGAACAATCAAAAGTTGTGTTTCATTTTGGGACCAATGACAAAGAAAGAAGCAGCATTGAGTTATGTAAAGGGAGTTTCGGCAATTTGGAGATAAGAGCAGCACCTCAAGGGTAGTAATCTCAGGATTGCACATGTTGCCATGTGCTATCCAGTATAGCAATAATAAATGTGCTATCCAGTATAGCAATAATAAAATGTACAGGTCATAGGTGAGGCTATATCTGGAGTACTGTGTACAGTTTTGGCCTCTTTAAGGAGGGATATACTTGCATTGGAGACAGTTCAGAGAAGGCTCACTAGGTTGATTCCTGAGAGGAAGGGGTTGTCTTGGGAGAAAAGGCTGAGCAAGTTGGGCCTATGCTCATTGACGTTTAGAAGAATGAGAGGTGATCTTATTGATAAGATCCTGAGGAGGCTTGACAGGGTAGATGCTGAGAGGATGTTTCCCTTTGTGGGGCAATCTAGAACTAGGGGCACGGTTTCAAAATAAGATTGAGATGAGGAAGAATTTCTTTTGAGACTTGTTAATCTTTGGAATTTACTACTGCAGGGAGCAGTGGAGGCTGGGTTATTGAATATATTCAGGATTGAGTTAGGCAGATTTTTGATCTACAGGTGAGTAAAAGGTTATGGAGGGGCAGGCAGAAAAGTGGAGTTTCAGCTCTGATCTTATTGAATGGTGGAGTAGGTTTGAGGGGCCAATTGGCTGCCGCCTCCTCTTTCTTAGTATTATTTTTTAAATATTCTGCTTTTCTATTTTTCCTACCAAAATTGATAACTTTGCTTTTTTCCATTATATTCCATCTGCCAAGTCTTTGCCTATTCCCCTAACCTGTCAAAATTGTTTTGCAACCTCTTTGTGCCTTCCTCATACTTTTACTTTCCCACCGAATCATGTATTGGCTACATTACCCTCAGTCTCCTCATCGAAGTCATTGATATAAACAGTAAATAGTTGAGGCCCAAACTCTGATCCTTACCCCACTAGTAGTTACAGTCTACCAATCCATTTATTCCTACTTTTGTTTTATGTCTGTTCACCAATCCTCATTTTTTCCACAGGATTTTTACTGGTTTATCTTATTCTTTCATTGGGTGTGGTTGTTGCTGGCTAGGCCAGCATTTATTGCCCATCCCTAATTGCCCTTGAGAAGGTGGTGGTGAGACGCCTTCTTGAAACACTGCAGGCCGTGTGGAGGTACACCTACAGTGCTGTTAAGAAGGGAGTTCGAGTTTTGACCCAGTGACAGTGAAGGAACAGTGAGATAGTTCTGTCAGGATGGTGTGTGGCTTGGAGGTGTACTTAAGGTGTTGGTGTTTCCATGCATCTGCTGCCCTTGTCCTACAAGGTGGTAAGGTTTGTGGGTTTGGAAGATGCTGTTGAAGGAGCCTTGGTGAGTTGCTGCAGTGCATCTTCTGGATGGTACACATTGCTGCTACTGTGGGCGATGATGGAGGGAGTGAATGTTGAAGGTGGCGGGTGGGGTGCGAATCAAGTGGAATGCTTTGTCCTGGATGGTGTCAAGCTTCTTGTCTTGTTGGAGCCACTCTCATCCAGGCAAGTGGAGAGTATTCCATTACACTCCTGACTTGAGCCTTGTAGATGATGGACAGGCTTTGGAGAGTTAAGAGGCGAGTTACTCACTGCAGGATTCCTAGCCTATTGTAACCACAGTATTTACATGTCTCATCCAGTTCAGTTTCTGGGTCAATGGTAACCCCCCAGGATGTTGACAAAAGGTGCTTCAACAACGTTTTGATGTCATGAGGAGATTATTAGATTATGTCTTGTTGGAGATTGTCATTGCCGAGCACTTGTGTGACGTGAATGTTCCTTGTCACTTCTCAGCCCAAACCTGAATGTTGTCCAGGTCTTGCTGCATATGGGCACGGACTGCTTCGGTATCTGAGGAGCCGCAAATTGTACTGAAGATAGTGCAATCGTCAGCAAACATCCCCACTTCTGGCTTTACGATGGAGGGAAGGTCATTGATGCAGCAGCTGAAGATGGTTGGGCCTAGAACACTACCCTGAAGAACTCCTGTAGTGATGCCTTGGGACTGAAATGATTGACCTCCAACAACCACAGCCATCTTCCTTTGTGCTAGGTATGACGAGTGGAGAGTTTTTTCCCCCTGATTCCCATTGACTTCAGTTTTGGTCGGGCTTCTTAATGCCACATGCGGGTCAAGGGCAGTCACTCTCGCTTCACCTCTTGACGTTCAGCTCTTTTGTCTATGCTTGGACCAAGGCTGTAACGAGGACAGAAGCTGAGTGACCCTGTTGGAAACTAAACTGAGTGCCAATGAACAGGTTATTGCTGAATAAGTCCCTCTTGTACTATTGTCGACAACCCCTGCCGTAGCATTGATGATCAAGAGTAGACTGGGGCAGTAATTGGCCGGGTTGGAATTGCTCTGCTTTTTAAGGACAGTATATACCTGGGCAGTTTCCCACATTGTTGGGTAGATGCCAGTGTTTTAGCTGTCTGGAACAGCTTGGCTAGGAGTGCGGCTAGTCTTCAGTACTATTGCCAGAATGTTGTCGGGGACCACAGTCTTTGCAGTATTCAGTACCTTCAGCATTTCTTGATATCCTGTGGAGTGAATCGATATGTTTGAAGACTGACATCTGTGATACTGGGGACCTCTGGAGGGGGCTCAGATGGATCGTCCACTTGGTACTTCTGGCTGAACATTGTTGTAAATGCTTCAGCCTTATCTTTTGCACTGATGTGGCAGAACTTAGATTTGATCCGTTGGTTGTGGAATTGCTTAGATCTGTCTATCACTTGCTGTTTATGCTGTTTGGCACGCAAGTAGTCCTCTGTTGTAGCTTCACCAGACTGACAACTCATTTTTAGGTATGCATGGTGCTGCTCCTAGCATGCCCTCCTGCCCTCTTCTTTGAACCAGGGTTGATCCCCTGGCTTGATAGTAATGGTAGAGTGGGGGATATGCCAGGCCATGAGGTTACAGATTGTGGTTGAGTACAATTCTGCTGCTGCTGATGGCCCACAGCACCTCATGGATGCCCAGTCTTGAGTTGCTCGATCTGTTTGAAATCTATCCTATTTAGCACAGTGGTAGTGCCACACAACACAATGGAGGGTATCCTCAATGTGAAGGCGGGACATCATCTCCACAACGACTATGTGGTCACTCTTACTGATATTGTCACGGACAGAGGCATCTGTGGCAGGCAGATTGGTGAGGTTGAGGTCAAGTATGTTTTTCCCTCTTGTTGGCTCTCTCACCACCTGCCGCAGACCCAGTCTAGCAGCTATGTCCTTTAGGACTCAGCCAGCTCGGTCTGTCATGGTGCTGCAGAGCCACTCTTGGTGATGGACATTGAAGTCCCCCGCCCAGAATACATTCTGTGCCCTTGCCACACCCAGTGCTTCCTCCAAATGGCATTCAACATAGAGGAGCACTGATTCATCAATTGGAGGCTGGGGGGTGGTGGTGGTTGCAGTACATGGCAATCAGCAGGAGGTTTCCTTGCCAATGTTTGACCTGATGCGGTGAGACTTCATGGGGGCCAGAGTCGCTGTTGAGGACTCCCAGGGCAACTCCCACCCGACGGTATACCCATGTGCCGCTACCTCTGTTGGGTCTATCCTGCCGGTGGGACAGGACATCCTCAGGGATGGTGATGGCAGTGTTTAGGACATGATCTGTAAGTCATACTCACGGAATCATACCTATGTTAGGCTGCTGCTTGACTAGTCTGTGAGACAGCTCTCCCAATTTTGGCACTAGCCCCCAGAGGTTAGTAAGGAAGACTTTGCAGGGTCAACAGGGCTGGGCTTGCCGTTGTCATTTCTGGTGCCTAGGACGATGCGGGGCGGTCCGTCCAGTTTCATCCCTTTTTATTGACTTACAAGCGGTTTGATACAACTGAGTGGCTTGCTAGGCCATTTCAAAGGACACTTAAGAGTCAACCACATTACTGTGGATCTGGAGTCACATGTAAGGTAAGACGGCAGATCTCCTTCCCTAAAGGACAGTAGTGAACTAGATGGGTTTTTATGACAATCGACATTAGGCCTTTAATTCCAGATTGAATTCAAATTCCTATCTATGGTGGTGGGATTTGAACGCGGGTCCAGGTTACCAGTCCAGTGACAATACCTCTATGCCACTGCCACCATATCTCCCTAATAGTATTTAGATCATAACTATTCATTTCTGTCTTATGCTATTAATTAATTTGCACATTCAAATATCGTGCCTTTACCTCTAATTTATTTCTATTTTTCCCTCATCATCCATGACTGCCCCTTCTTGACCCATTCTGCATATTTTTACCCAAATGGCTACTCTGCAATACAATCTCGACATTTCATTTGTTGCTTTTGAACACTCACTTTTCTGCATTCTCTCCCACCTCTGCCACAACCACCACCACATTGGAGTGTCAGCACCAATTCCAGCCTGATTGTGGAGCCTGTGTTAATGGAACAGCTCCCTCTTTCCCCAGTACTGATGACACTGGACAATGATTCAAAACCCCTGCCTTCACACCACTCTTTCAACTACACATTTAAGCTTCCAATCTGTTTTTCCTATCCCTTGCAAGTAACATTTGCACCACACAGTGGCAGGCAATGACCATCTCCAACAAGAGAAAATCTAACCATCACCCCATGATGTTCAATGGCATTACCATCACTGAATCCCCCACTATCAACATCCTGGGGGTTACCATTGAACAGAAACTGAACTGGGTTAGCCATATAAATACTGTGGCTGCAAGAGCAGGTCAGAGGCTAGGAATAGTGTGATGAGTAGCCTAACTCCTGTCTCCCCAAAGCCTGTCCACCATCTACAAGGCACAAGTCAGGAGTGTGAGGAGATACTCCCCACTTGCCTGAATGAGTGCAACTCCCACAACACTCAAGAAGCTTGACACCACCCAGGACAAAGCAGCCCACTTGATTGGCATCACATCCATAAACATTTAGTCCCTCCACCACCGACACACAGTAGCAGCAGTGTGTACCGCCTACAAGATGCACTGCAGGAATTCACCAAGGCTCCTTCGACTGTACCTTCTAATCCCATGACCACTACCATCTAGAAGGACAAGGGCAGCAGATTATAGATGGGAAAACTACCACCTGGAAGTTCCCCTCTAAGTTACTCACCATCCTAACTTGGAAATATATTGCCGTTCCTTCACTGTCACTGGGTCAAAATCCTGGAACTCCTTTCCTAACAGCACTGTGGGTGTACCAACATCACATGGACTGCAGCAGTTCAAGAAGGCAGCTCACCACCACCTGCTCAAGGGCAACTAGGGATGAGCAATAAATGCTAGCCCGGCCAGCGAAGCCCACATCCCATGAATGAATTTTTTTTTAAATGCCAATTTGAACGTTAGTCCTAAGATTGTTCACAGTTTTGCAGTAGATAAGATGGACTTTATTATGGGACACAATATCAAAAATTCTGCACACAACAAAATAGCATGGTTAGCTTGAGTTACTTGAGGACAGAGATTGAACAGATAAATGCAAAGGACTGTAAGGTGATACATTTTGGTCAGAAGAATAAGAGTAAATGCATTGAACAGTAAAACTTCAAAAGGGGAAAATAATCAGACTTTGGGGTTAATATGCACTTTTTTTTCAAATGACCGGACATGTTTTCAAAGAAGAATAAGGAATCCTAGGTTTCTGAAATGAGACTATGTGAGCAAAGAGACATTGCTATATCTATACAAATAATTGATTAAGCACAGTTAGTATATATTGTCTTGTTTCAGGTATCCTTTTTTAGGGAGGGTTTTGAAATTTTCTGAGACAATAACAGATTGAGAAGTTTTAGTTAGGAGAAGAAAAATTATGAATGGCTTTATGCCGTAAATAGGCTTGGTGAGCCAGTAATTTAGAGGACATAAGAAGAAAAAGGGCAAGACTAGTGCATCATAACTCTTGATTCCTGGTATCCTAGTAAACCTCTTCACACACAGTTGTTAGGACGTGGGATACCCTGCTGGAAATAAGCAGAATCCATAATGGCTTTAGAAACAAAAATGCATAACTAC
Organism: Cetorhinus maximus; assembly: GCF_964194155.1. Classification (NCBI taxonomy): domain Eukaryota; kingdom Metazoa; phylum Chordata; class Chondrichthyes; order Lamniformes; family Cetorhinidae; genus Cetorhinus; species Cetorhinus maximus. Next base: position 49,057,211 of record NC_135885.1, read on the forward strand.
TTGAAACAGCAACAGATGTGAAAAGGCCTTGCCTTTGTTACATCTTGACTATTGCTGCTCATGTCCTAATTCATGTCAAGTCCCTTTCACCCATCACCCCCGTATCTACTGACCTACACTGCCTTTGTCCTGACTGCCTTGATTTTAAAATTCACGACTGAGTTCTCAAATCCTTCCATGGCCTTTCCCCTCTCCTACGTCTGTAATCTCTAGCCCTCCAACCCTCAGTTATTTGCAGTCGTCTGATTCTGGCCTCTTACACATCCCTGATTTTAGTCGCTCCACATGTGGCTGTGTCCTCAGCTGCCTAGGCCTTAAGCTCTAGAATTAATTCCCTAAATCTCCACCCCTCTACCCTTTAAGTTGCTCCTAAAATCTACCTTTTTGACCAAGTGTCCAGTGGCATGCACACACTTGTTTGATAAGCTCCTTAAAAGATTTGGATATTGGAATACATAAGAGTAAAATTTCAGCTTGCTAATGATACAAACTTGGAGGTATGACAAAAGTGAGGATGACACTAATTGACTGCAACAGGCAGAGAACTGGTCGATGGATGATAGAGAAGTGTGAAGTAATGTGTTTAGGCAGAGGAATAGGTGAAGGCTTTATAGACTAAATGGCACAGTTCTAAAGAATGTATAGGAACAGAGGGAGCTGGGGTGTTCATGTGCATAGACCTTTGAAAGTGGCAGGACATTTTGAGAGTGATTAGTAAAGCATATGTAATCTTGGACTTCATAAATACAGGTTTTGAATACAAAATCAGGGAAGTTACGCTGAACCTATATAACTCTCTGGTTGGGCCACAGCTAGATTATTGCATCCAGTTCTGGTCACCGCACTTTAGGAAGGATGGAAGGGGCCTTGAGAGGATGCTGAGGAGATTTACCAGAATGGTTCCAAGGATGAGGGAATTTTTTTATCTCCAAGGTTAGGTTGGAGAAGCTGAGGTTCTCAGAGCAAAGCAGATTGAAGGGGAGCTTTGATAGAGGTGTACAAGATGATGACCGGTTTAAATAAGGTAGACAAAGAAAAGCTATTTCCTTTAGCTGGTGGTACAAGGACTAGAAGATTTAAGGTTTTGGGCGAAAGATGAAGAGATGTGAGTAACAACCTTTTTACGCAGAGTGGTAATGACCAGGAACTTGCAGCCTGCAAGGCTGATGGAAGCAGGGGCAATGAATGACTTTAAAAGGAAATTGGATGGACACTTCACAGAAATAAACTTACTTATGGAGATAGAGTGGGATCATAGGACTGATTTTGGATTGCTATACTGAGAGCTGATGTAGACTCAATAGGCTAAATAGCTTTCTGTGCTGTAATGACTTGGATTTTGACTTCAAAACGTTTTACTAAGTTAAAGATGTTATACAAATACAAGTTATTTATTTCCAAAACCTGACACAGATGCATATAGCCATCTCCTTTTCTATAAAATTCTTTGTAAATCTTGTATAACACAATTATGACCAGTTTGTAGGAATTTTTCTGATTTGTCTATGCACTCAAAGTATAATTAAAATTTAATGTCACTTTTTGTATCTAGGAATTTACCAATTCTTTTGCCATAGTGTGCTAATAATTTAACCTGTGTACCAGATACTGCAAATTTATGATGCAGATTTAAGGACTCCTCATGATACAAGACACCCATTTAGCAGACAAAATTTGACTTCTGTTAATCTAATGACCCCACTCGGGAACAAATCGGAGAAAGAAAATAGGTAAGATGTGATCTTTGATTTTAACACTTCAACATTGGTATTTTCTTGCTATTTTGTATTGAATAAATTAAAATTCCTGACCATTATTGCAACCTATTACAGCTAATGCAATTTAAGGTTGCACATCCTAACTTTTCTATCAGAAACATCTCCACATCAGAGGTGGAGTCTGTTGATCAAGGCTTATCCTTTTGTTGCAATGCAGCCTACAGGAGGATTCAGCTTTTGGCACTGTTTTCCAGGTTAGCCCAGGATGAAGAATACATGGAAGAATGTGCTACCATGGCTCCTGGTGTTGAAAGGCATTGCGTCAGAATCAAGGCCACTTCTAGTAGATTTCCAGGATATCTGAAGAGCGAGTGGATGGATTAAGCTGCATATCTCTTGTATCGTGTAGACATAATTGCAAAACTGTGCAGATTTTGCAGCCTATATAACACTTCTGTTTAGTTCTAGTCATCTAGAACTGATAGAGAAAAGTTAGACAATAAGCAGTTGAAAAGGCCTTTTCAGAAATGCCATAGCCTAATTCAAGCTATCCTGCTCAAACCTATTTCCGAGACAGACAGCCCTGTGTGGTTATTTTCCTTGTTGAATGTGGAGTAATTTTTCCCCTTTTCCTCGCTCTCTCTTCCTGTGCTTGCGATCTTTTTTTCTCTTATTCCTGCACTCACTCCACTCGCACGCTCTCTCTCTCTATCTCTCTCATGCTACTTCTCTTATCTCACTCTCTTTGCTGCCCTCGCTCTCTCTGTGATGACAGTCCTATATCTGAAAGAGCAAGCACAGCCAAGCCTAATCTTGATCATTCCTGGTGTCCATTTCAGCAGGGATCCTTAACACTTAATTCATTTTTAACTATTTTATAGCAAATATCTGGAAAAAAATTCTTGGATAAAATTGATTTCTTTACTCGGCATGCTAGATGGTTAGAATAATCTTACAAGGAAAGTAATGGAGCAAAAATATTTTGAGTTTATTCAGTATACAGCTAGATGCCATGATTGAAAAGTTTTGGATCGAGAACTTTTAATAAATCTTTTCTTATCCCTGACTTATGAACGAAGTATCATTTTTATTGTGGCTTTTCATAGCTGGTGCCAGCAATTTATTTACATTTCATGCTACAGCACAGTTATCATACAAAAATAGGGTGTGATCATTGCACAAGCAAAACCAGCATAAAACTGCAGACTTAATGGTGCAGTTAACATATAGCCCAGTCATGTGGTACTAAAGGTTATGATATTTATACCTTGGGTAATCAAAAACCATTTGGATTGATATTACTCGTGTTCCCTTTTAGTTTTTCCAGAAAGTAACCTTTCTCCATCTTTGACAAGTCTTGGTGAAAGGAATTGAGCAAGACTGGATAATGAGAAAGGAATATACTAGATTTAATCAGCAAATTAAAACTGTAACCAGAGCAAAATGCTTGGGTCATTATGCCAATGGAGAGTTCTGTGTGATTGAATTAGCAAGTACAGAAGCAACTCTGGATCCACACTATGGTAATGTAAGCTATGTAAACGGTACTGTAGGAAAAAATGTTATCAATGAAGCACAGAAAATATGTTTGCATATTCCCAGCATATTATACGGTCAGATCAAGGTTGTAATTGAGAATGAATCATAAAATGAATTGAACTTAGTGGGGTAGAAAAATATATCATGTATTTGAAGCCATGGGTATATTATTTGGAGGTAGAATACTGAAAACTGCGTGACAGGCATTCAAAATGTGATTGTGCATTTGTCTCCTTCCAAAACATTCCAAACCTCTAAATTCAAACAAAATTATAGAATTCGGTCACTATGAGCATAATTTATGTGAAATCTTCAATGCAGCATTTTAATCAGAATTCAAGAATGTAGAAGATTGACTTTGATTAAGTAACCAGCTTCAGAAGAGGAACGGCAAGGGAGGGAAAACCCAAATCAAACTACATGTACATATGTTTTGGTCCTTCCTTCTAGCCACAACTTTCACTTTGCAATTTTTCACTTGATGTATTTGTGAAGTTATACATCAATATCAGAAAGTGTAAAGTATAATTTTAACTTGGGTTTTTAAAATGACAGTTAAACTTTACCTGCAGATTTTGCGTTTCATGATTTTGGTTCCATCTTAAAGGTCATGTAAAAGTTTGGGTTGTGATCAAGGCCAATGAATTATAGTTATCAGAATTGCACATAAAAATAAAATGTTATGTTTAACTGTTTTAGGAATAAACTTTGTGGAAAAACCAGTAACCGTATGCCTGATTTTAATATTTGTACATTCGACAGAAGAACATTTGGAGAGTACTCTACACTGGCTGTCACTGTTTTACTTAGTATCAGTTTGGCTCTTGTTAGCACTCACTGCACACATTGACTATATGTTTGCCTATGTAAGTGACTACTTCACAGTCAATTACTTATTTCACAGTCTTTTTGAAGTTTTTTCAGATGTTCATGGACATGAAAGGTGCTATATAGGATGTTTATAAAGTCAATGTGGAACTTTAACTTCAGGTGTACACAGGATAGCAAAGTAAATCGCATTTGAAGTTTTAATATAAGGCAGTTCAAATTGCTAGACTTCAAAGTAACTGATATTTCTGTGATGTATTATTCAATCTGATTTTCCACCATTTTCGATTAGTTTCAGCATCATTAGTTACATTAACATAAAAAATTGCATCATGCTTTATGCTGTTCAGTTTGCTTCTATCATATGTACATCAAAAGTTATTAAAGTTTAAAGTTGCACTATTCTTTTCCTCTCTTGTGCTCTCACTCATTTGTTCTGCTGTAATGTTACAAACTTGTCAGTAGCATAATGGCCATAATTAGTGGCACAATGGGCTGACACTACTGGGCCTCCATATAGTTAGACCAGTATTCCTGGCAGAATGGAGATGATTCGGCACAATAATTCCCTAAATTCAGTTTTCTGATGCTTATGTATGTTGAAACATAACACTTGACATCATACAAGACATATGAATTAAAATCTATTACAACAGTTGGTAGGTAGATTGAAAATGTTGCAGCAGGAGGTAAGTAGTTGAATCACCTTCCTAGAAAACTTGCTAAACTCAATCTTGTTGTCTCGTTAATTTGTTTTTCTCTAAAGGTGGATCTGTCTCACACATTGATAACTGCTGTGTCACTAGGACTTCAGTACACACTTTGGGGTTCATGATGACCAGTAGTGTTGGGGGGAGGTGGTGGTCAGAGCACAGATGCATATTGCGCATGCACGAAGACCAAACCTGGAAAATATGAGACAAACAATATTCTGTCAGCAAACAACTCGGGGCAACAGCCTCAGATATGGGATGGTCCTGCAAATTCTGGGACATTTGATCATCCTGAATGACCCCATCCCTGAAATGTATCTCCAAATATGAGATATGAATAGAAATTTCTTCATTCAAACAATTATGAATCTTTGGAATTCTCTTCAGAAGGTTTTGAATGCCCCATCATTGTCCATCTCAAGTCTAAATGTATTCAGATTTTTGGTCACGTTGAATCGAGGGACATGAGGGACAGGCAGGAAAATGGCATTGAGGCAGAAGATCACCATGGTTCTATTGAATGGTGGAGCAGGCTCAATGGGCCTTATGGTCTACTCCTTGTTCTTATGTTTGATGGCTTAGACATAATGGCACTAAAGTGAATTCAGACAGATGTATGCACATTTTTTTTCAATGCACACCAGCTTAGCACGTGGATACTTGAAGAATAGTAGAGGCAATCCAAGAGCAGATTTTTATCTCTGCAGTGTTATCATGAACAGGGCTGGTTGCCAGCAATTGCTCATGCTGAAGTAGTTATGCACCAAATGTCTTGTTGCCAGGCTTTATTGGGCCTATTGTGTAAAATGCTTTTATTGGTAACAAACGAGTCTTTGGAAATGGGGCATTTAGTGAATAGGATTACATGGTGAATGGGTGAATAGCTTGTGTCTTGAACCCTTCAGAATACCAGTAATTAACACTCTTGATGTTTAAATTTTGCTTTTTCTTATCCACTTTTAAATATATCTGCCATATTCCTTTAGTTTTTAAAAGCAAAGGTTGCATGTCAAATTTTGTTGATACCCCTGTGAAGCACTTTGGGATGTTTTCCTATATTAAAGGTGCTCTATAAATGCAAGTTGTTGCCTCTTCCTCCTCCAAATCTGGAGCTAGGATGCACTTTAAGTCCTCATTAGCTGACCAACAATTTCCCAAAGCACAGCCCTGAATTGTTAACTCTGTTTCTCACTCCAAAGATACTGCCAGATTTACTGAGTATTTCCAGCATTTTCTGTTTTTATTCCAAGTATTTCAACCAGGTTTAATGCAATTATGTACACACACTCATTTGTAGGTCTCAATACTACTAGTTCTGAGGCTGATCCCTGTTGACCTGAACTAAACAAGTTACTTTACAGTGATCAAAAATGGAATTCTACTTTTGAGTTTTTGGGATTTTGCAGGTGTTTTGGAGATTAAATTCTGAGATTTATATTTTCACTGCCCCTCCTGATTTTTTTTTGTGATCTGACAACAGGTGACCTTCCCTGTAATATACAAAAGACCCAGTTAGGGCTGTTATTTTGGTGGATGCCATTTGCTTTACAAGGGATCCTGGGAGGTTTAGTGATGTTTTGGAATTCACATTCATTCTTTGTCCATTTTCTGTGGGGAGAGAAAAAAAAATTGGCCTTGACTTTCATTTGCCTTTCAAATGTAATGAGTGAAATCTGGTTAGGCTCCAGGACATGAAAATACAAATGCTGTAGCCTGGGTCTATTCAGAAGGCATTAATACAATATTTTAAATTAGCACTGGTACAGCAATGCCACTGTTTATGGTGTATTGCAGGTTGCCTTTTTATAACTGTCATACCCTATAATGCACGATATATTAGTTTGTAATGCAACTTTGAATCATTTTACCAGAAAATGAGTAGTCCTGGTTTTTGGTAAGTAATCATCAATATCTGGTATTGTTGGGTAAGTTGACTTCAAATTCACCAGATTTTAAGTATTCCTACATCCAAATATGGACTACAAAGTAGATCATTCAGTGATTAAGCTTTGACAGATTATGGAAAAAGTTAGGTTTCTCATCTTTGAGCTGCGACCTTGAAGTAGTCATTCAAGTTGAACTGAGACCGATTTTGAGTGACTTGTATTCTACGTAAGATGCTTCTAAAGTGCTGATTTGAATTGTGCTAGCTGAGTTAGCAGAATTTTTGAGTGCTCACAATAAATATCTCCTTTGCATTGATTGGTGCAAGGCTCGGAGCTCTCACTTTGTTGATGCAGATATGGTAGTACTACAATTTAGGGACAAGAGTGGTTGGAGGGTGTGCTCCTTTTTAAGAGGGCAGCTCCTAGCTAGTGCAGAGAGGGAGGTGGGGAAGACTATGCACTGCCACTCAATACAGGAAGAAATTTAACAATTTTATTAGCTGAGGCAAGTGGTGTCTGACCTTTTTCACAATCTTCCCTCCCATTGTTAAAATGTTTGCTATCAACTTTCAGAAAGCAGTACAAAAACAGAATTACCTGGAAAATCTCAGCAGGTCTGGCAGCATCGGTGGAGAAGAAATCAGTTGACGTTTCGAGTCGTCACGACCCTTCGGCAGAAAGCAGTGTTCATTACAACCCTAGCTTTTATCTAAGTGTTGCTTCACTTATTCTTGTGTGTATTTACTCTTCACATGACAGCTGTGAATACAAATGACAGCTGGGAATTCAAGTGTATGAACAGAATATCCCAAAAAATTTACTGAACTTTGAAGTCACTTCTTTGAGAGAAAGCAGTGCAATCTGCTCCTCAGAAAGCCATTCTAATAGATTATTTTCCTTTTTCTCCCTCGAAGAGGAACAGAAAAGTTCAGCACCTAGTGATCTCACCAAATCACAGCATTCATCTTCATTGTATCTTTACATCATGAACTCAGGATGGCCTAAAGTGATTTACAGACAGTGGAATATTGCAAGTGTTGCTGCTATTGTATGGAGGGAAAATGCAGTAGCTGATTAACACAAGCAAAATCCCATAACCAACAATGAGAAGAGACCAATCATCTGTTTATGACATAAGCTGAGGAGTATATATTTGCCAGCACCCTGGGAAAATTCCCCTCATCTTGACAAAGGTGATATAACTGAAATTTGAAATATGGGATATAACATGACAAGAAAGATATAGCTTGGTCCCAATGCACTGTCAAGAAGCAACGGCTGCCATAGTGGTATGGAACATTACAAGGGTGGTCATTTTGGATTGCTACTGGCAGTTTGGATGGAATAGTCAAATAGTAACAAATACTACATTAGGGAAACCACTTGACACTGCTGAATACATAGAACTTGTGGCAACACTAGAAACATATGACACAAAGGTGCTGTAGTCCCTATAAATGTTCAGAATATTGGCATGGTGTCAGATTGGAAATACCTGTTTCTGTCAGTTTACCCCCACCCAGTCAATGCAACGTGTTTTTTTTTTTAAATGCAGGATCCTTAAGACTTTACCCAATGAGATGCTGCAGTATTCAAATCTCTAAACATCCAGTCACTATAGCAGCAGTGTTCATGGTGATTGAACAAATCTTGTTTGTAGTGCTACTCAGCTGGTATCTTTGAATGACAGGTGTCATCAGCTACGATTATAGAGGGTCATTTTTACCTCCCAGGTGGCACCAGATTCTTGCCTGTCTGAATTAGAGTGCTTAGCAGAATAAAGTTGCTTAAAATAAAGGTATTGTACCAGTCCCCAGGACTGGAAGCATGATGGTGTGCCAGAAGTCACAAATAGAGAGAAGTGGTATCCCTACCAGTTGATATACATCTGTACAATCTGAGTCACAGATGTGAAATAGTGGAAGTGTTTTTATTATTCTATGGAGTTAAAGATCAGTTAATTGCCACACAGCAAGGTCGCACAACCAGCAATGTGGTAAATTACTAGCTAATCTATTTGTCGGTTGAAGGATAAATGTATGCCAGTACCCTGGGAACATTCTCATCCTTGAAAATAATCCGAGATCTTATTTTCCCACTTAAATAGGTTTTGTTTGCACTTCAACCCCATGCTCCAGGTCTTCGGTCACCTGGGGCAGGGAGGAGGACCTCCTTGTGAGCCTGCTCCTGGGCCTGGCCATTAACAGGTTCAGGCAGTGGGTGACCAAGGGGGCATCCAGCCTGATTGTCTACCCCTCTTCTGTGGCTGGGTGTCCCTGGAGAAGGAGCATGCAGTGTCTGCTGGCACGATTGAGGCCTTCTGTACTCATTGGGCACCACGGGGAATGGGGTGCTTTATAAACCCTTTTGACCACATTTTAGTTTGATGTTTTAAAGTTTCCTTTTAACATTTGACTTTTGTTTGCAGTAGCCCTTTCTTGTTTCTCCTAATTTAATTGGTTTCATCAAAAGCACCCTGGGAACATTCTCATCTTCAAAAAAAAAGCCAAGCAACCTAATTTTCCCACTTAAATGGAATTTAGTCTGGAGAAGTGTGAGGTGATACATTTGAGGAAGGCTAGGAAATGCAGAACAAATGTTAGGATACGGAGAAGTGTAGAGGAACAAAGGGACCTTGGGTGTACATTTCCACAGTGCATGAAAGTGGCTGGACAGGTAGGTAAGGAGGTCCAGAAGGCAAATTAAATATTTGCCTTTATAAGCCGAGGCACAGACTATAAGAGCTGGGGAGGGAATGCTGGAACTGTATAATAATCAACCTTGATGCTCATGAGAGATGTTGCTTGTATCCTCTATAGTGAAGACTGATGCAAAATACCTGTTCAATTCATCTGCTTATTTTCCATTATTCCCCAGCCTCATTTTCTATTGGATCAATGCTCGCTTTAACTCAACTTATTTAAATATCTATAGACACTCCTATTATCCGACTTTATATTTCTAGCTAGCTTTCTCTTGTACTCTAATCTTTTCCTCCTTATTAATTTGTCATTCTTTGCTCTTTATGTTCTGCCCTGCCACCTATCTTTGTGTAATCATATGCTTTTTCCTTTAATTTTTTTAGTTAACCACAGATGGTGAGTCCTCCCCTTGGAATGTTTCAAGGGACAGAGCATTATAGACTTAAGAGTGCATCAGCAAATAAGGCCAGAGTTTGCAAGAATGGTTAAGTCAGAATTAAGGGCTCTGTAGCTGAATGTGTGCAGCATTCGTAACAAAATAGATGAATTGATTGCAAGGTGACCAAAGCTGTGACCTAAATATTCAAGACTATTTGACATTTCAGAAGGGCAGGAAACTGGGAAATGGTGCTAGATAACTGTTAATTAAGAATAACAGTACAATAGTGAGAGTTGACCTTTGTTCATAAGAACAAGATGTAGAATCAGGAAATGTAAGAAGTCACTTGTGGGAGTGGTTTACAGGCCCGCTAACAGGTACATTGTAGGACAGAGTATACAGGAAGAAATAATGGGGGGCTTGTATAAAGGACACTGCAATAATCATGGGTGATTTTAATCTTATAGATTGGACAAATCAGCAGTGTATTCGGGCCAATTTCTTAGAGTGGTATATTCTAGTGCCAACCAGGGAATAGGCAATGACATAGGATTAATTAATGATCTCATAGTAAATGAGCTTCTAGGCAACAGTGATCATAACATGATAGAATTTCACATCCAGTTTGAAGGTAAGATGTGTGGAGCAATCTGATGTACCATCTTTCAGGTTAGACCTTAAATCAAGGTCCCACCTGACTTAATCAAAGAAACATAAGCATGAAAAGAGGCCATTCAGCCCATTGTGTGTGTGTCAGCCAATAAGTAGCCATCCATCCTAATCCAACGTTCCAGCTCTTGGTCTGTAACCTTGTAGATTACAGCATTTTAAGTGCGTATCCAAGTACTTTTAAATGTTAAGGTTTCTGGCTTTATTATGCTTTAAGACTGTGAATTCCTACCACCCTCCAGGTGAAAATATCTACCCTCAAATCCTCTCAAGTTATGCTACCTGTTTCTGGACACCTTAACCAAGAGAATGAGGGCCTTCCTATCCCCTCTATCTGGACTGCTCAATTTTTATACATTTCAACTAGATCTCCTTAGAGCCTCTTCTGTTCCGAAGAAAACAGCCCTAGTCTATCTGATCTTTGCTGATAACTAGAATGCGCCAGCCACGGCAACATCTTCATAAATCTCTGTACCCTCTAGTACAGTCACATCTTTCCTACAGTGTGATGATCAGAATTGCATGTAGTACTCCAGCTGTGGCCTAACTTGTCAACCATATTGGTGTAGGTCTGACAATATAAGGATGGCAGATTTCCTTCCCTAAAGGACCTGGTTGAAGGGACCGAAGGAATGGTTGCTAAATTTGCTGACAAGACAAAGATAGGTAGGAAAGTAAGTTGTGAAGAGGACATAAGGAGGTTACAAAGAGACATAGATAGGTTAAGTGAGTAGGCAACAATCTGGCAAATGGAGTATGAGAGCAAATGTGAAATGGTCCATTTTGGTAACAACAAAAAAGCATACATAAATGGAGAGAGATTGCAGAGCTCTGAAATGCAGAGGGAGCTGGGTGTCCTAATGCATGAATCACAAAAGGTTAGTATGCAGATACAGCAAGTAATTAGGGAAACTAATTAAATAATGAATTTTATCAAATTGATTAATACATAGGAGAAATAAATTGAGTTGAATCCCCAACTCTGAAGCAAACACCTAGCTGGACTTTACTGGAATAGGGCATTTCACAGCATACATTTACACTTGTTTTTCATGTACTCATGATGTTCTTTGGTAGACAAGGGAGTCAAGGGCTATGGGGGAGCTGACAGCAAAGTAGACTTGAGACCACAACCCAATCAGCCATGATCTTATTGAATGGTGGATCAGGCTCGAAAGACTAAATGGCCTACTCCTGCTCCTAAAGTCTTATGTTCCTAGGACCACCAATGAGATTTTAAAAAGAGAGAAATTATTCTGTGTGAAGCAAATAGCAGTGTTCTAATTCCCTGAATTTGCTGGCTGATTTACACCCATATAACTGCAACTGGTGTTAAACAAAGCATAGCTTGGCTGAGGCTGTGGAAGAGGATCACAACCCATAATACAATCATAGAATTGTGGTATAATTAATATATCCAGGTTGTATTAAACTTTTTGGACAAATTCTACACTTACATTTTAGAAATGAAAACAATTCCATGAAGGCACTGTTTTATTAAAAAATTCCAAACAAACTAATCAAAATCAAAAAATACAGAGCTAGAATGCACAGATGCAACCCCAAATCTGCATTGTTAAAATTAATCCTCAAAAATGCACCTCGTTTAGGAAGAAAATACAATGAAACATGCCAACTTTCTCGGTAAGACAGTAGCAGGGCCACCAACGATCAGCTACAGCTGCACAAGGGGTGCTTGGGGAAAGAAAACTAATATGGTCTCATGCGGCCAGGAGGGGGCGGTGCTCTACTAGGTGGTGTTATTGCAATGTCCAGATAGTCCCCAATTTGAAATTTTTGTGATTGTAACGTCATTGAGTCATCTGGTCCTTTCCTTCCTGAAACAGTGGTACCGATTTCTTTCACTCTGTTATAACAAAAGCAAAGCATTAGTCATCTGGATGCAATTTTTGCCAGGTAAAAAAACTAACATCTATTAGGGCTACACATTGAGCATCTGTATTTCTTTTAGAACATGCAACAGAATGAATATTTTAATCAAACCCTCTTCCCTTAAAACAGTTTCACTCTGGTGTAATCATCCTCTTAAAACTACAATGGAACTCCTTAATAATACATTATACACAGGATCACAGCTTCTGCAAAGAAAAAATAGCCTTCATAATGTGGATTATTCTGCTTCTCATTTGCCCTTTTAGATTACATATCTAGTCATGTATATAATTTGTATCTAATATCAACTACATTACCTGCATAAGTAATTTGCATTTAAACATGATTTTTATATCAAGAACATATGCATTCAGATAAAGAGAGACCATTTCACCCTTCCAGAATGTTAAACTGATTGCAGCATTTGCTTAAGTGATTCAACTGTCCTGTCCTTCACCATCCTTTAATTACCCTCTGTGCAAAGAAATGTTCTCCCCATCAGTTTAACTATTAAATATTTAGAGAGATTATTCTCAAAATTAAAGAGTGCTAGTCTCTCCAAACATAAATCATGCCTCTGCATTGTCTCCATGGTGGAAGAAGTTACAACTCTGACTTCTTTTAGAGATTAATGCTGACATAAGCAATCAAAATGTACCAGAAATTGTAACTTGCCACCACCTGGTTCAAACAGTCTTCTTGCAGGAATAGGACATTATTGTATCAAATACAAGTCGATACCAAAACAACAAATCAATAAACCAGTTTGTTTTAGGTTACCAAAGAGTATACATTCAATTTTTTTTAAAATCAAGATTAGGTTTTAACGACATATTAGAAAAGTCATAACATGTAGTTAATAGGAGCCAACTTAAGTAAACTTCATTTTACACAAATTATGGAATAATTAGATCTATTCATCTGCTGATCCAAGTTGTATTAGCTATCAAATTTGTAGCATTTAAACCATCAACCATATATCGCTGTTCCTTCACTGTCGCTGGGGGAAACTCCCTTCCTAAAAGCAGTGTGTGTGTACCTGCACCACATGGACTGCAGCGGTTCAAGAAGGCAGATCACCACCACCTTCTCAAGGGCAACTAGGGATGGGCAATAAATGCTGGCCCAGCCAGTGAAGCCCACATCCCACGAATGAATAAAAAACTCACCTGATTTCAGTTTTAGATGGGCAATTTTTCAAATTGCCCATATCACAGACTCTGTTCAACCCGCAAGTTGCAATGGAAAAAGTCAAGTATTCTATTTGCGCAGGGATATCCAAAAATAGAACATACATGCATGTGACACCAGCAGATAGTGCTCTAATTTTCCCTGTTCAACCGAACAATTCACCATAACAGGCAGAGTTTGAGCACCCCAATTCTAGGTTTTGACCACCAAATAGCTCCACATCAATTTGCATCATCAAACTCCTATATTTGCCAGACACATTACAGAGTGAGTTGCTGGTAAGTATCTAGCTTGATGAAATATTAAACAAAATTCCATACTAATATTAATATATACTTTACCCCTGACATACATCTCAGAAATTAGGTGATATAATTTTAGTTCAAGGCCAGATTTCACCCTGTTCAGCTGCTCGTTACCTCCCTAGCCATCTTAATCTACACTGCTTCCCTCCACACAACACAATAAATTTAACCCTGGCACTCAACTTCATGCACATCACATGTTCCCGTCTATACCACATTTCATCCTTAAATTGAATATCCATACGATGCAATATTTTGGATATGCTCCACCCCTTTCAAGTACTGCACTTCTACTGCTGAACTCGGCTACAAAGAATCATAAAGTGCCTAGAAGTTCATCAATGCCAGTACCCAAATTGGCAGTGTACAAAATATAATAGCATGCAAACTCCTTCCCAACCTAAAAAGGTTACTTTCTCTCAACATTATAAGATAGTCATTCTTGCAATGTTACAGTGTTCCAATCCACTGAGCAAGATGCCCATGCTTGCACTGCAACTGTGCCACCCCCATCCCCATAAGAGAATTCTTGGCTTCTGAATCAGTCCTCCCTCCTCATAGGTATTAAATACCCAAGCCTGGTTGTGCAAACTCACTTTCCAAGACAGAGCCGCTCTCCCATTGAAATAGTTTGACCCTCTCCTCCCTCCCCTAGTCATCTTTCCTCCTCCTCATCTATCCTTCATCTTGGTCCAAATATTCCTTAGCTTCCTGCTTCAATTTGACTTGAAGATTTCATATGGTTTTGACACCAAAGTTTAACCAGAATTTATTTTCTAATTTGTCCTGCATGAATTATGTGGGCTCAAAGAGCCGTTGAGTACAGTTACCTAACTGATGGAGTAATTCAAAAATCAAACGTCAACATCTAGAACTTGAGATAAGCAACTTAATGAGAATAGTGATTTAAACTTTGTGGGCCGCAAGACTCTACAGGTACATGACCATAGGAAATAGGAGGAGGAGGAGGAGGAAGCCGTTTGGTTCCTTAAGCCTGCTTCACCATTCAATAAGTTCATGGAGACTCCTATACAAACCTGTAACCAGGCCGTTTAGGATCTGGATACACAATTGCAAAGCTGAAGTGTGTTCCTTTCTTTCGGGCCTCTGGATAGACTTCCTTTACTAAACTTGTTAGCTCCTTTAGTGTAGCATCCATCCTAAATAAAAAAGACAATGCAATTATCATTTTATCAAATGCTCATGTACACTGACTTGGACTATAGCTTGTCATGGGTGGAGGAGGAAGAAAAAAAAGAATTGCTCTTTTTGAATACATTTACAAATAAAGTGAATTTTCTCCAAAAGGAGGCCACTGATCAGGAGTACATAACACAAAGTTAGCAACAAGATAGTGTTTGATTATAGATTTTTATATTGCATGCCTCTATTAAATAGATAAAAGAGAAATCATTAGGCTCCAAACTATCTGAACAATTAAGAGAAGTTAGAGAAACTGGAAAATAGGAATTTGTTGGAGATTTTTATTTTGACCTCTACTTTATGGCAAATATAAAATCAGGGTATATAATGAGGTGGGGAGGACACGGTCATGGTGGCTGAATCACTGAGGGTGCTTGTTGTGCAAAATTTAAGCGGAATGTAACCAAGGAGAAAACTGAAATCAGTAAATGAAGTCCAATTCAGGGTTATACAGAGTATAGTTAATAAAATTGGGGAGTTACAGGCACAGATTGCCTTGTGAGATTATTTGTGGCGATAAAAGAGGACCGATCTGGATGCTAAATATTCCTGGTTACAAAGTGTTCAGAAAAGTTAGGAAAGGAAAAAAGGAGGGGTGGCATTTTAGGTTAAGGAGAGTATTGCAGTACTGGAGAAAGAGGATGTGTCAGAGGATTCAAGGACAGAATCGATTTGGCTAGATCTAAGGAACAAGAAGGGTGCAATTACATTGTTTGGTGTAATGTATACACCACCAGCTAGTGGGAAGGATGTAGAGGAACAAAGCTGCAAGGAAATTACACAGAAGTGTAAACATCGTGGAGTAGTTATGATGGGGGACTTCAATTACCGTAAATAGATTGGGATAGTGGTAGTATAAGGGGCAATGAGGGACAAACGTTCCTAGATTGTGTACAGGAGAATTTCCGACAGCAGTTATGTGTTCGGTCCAACAAGAAAGGAGGCACTGCTAGACCTGGTTCTTGGGCCAAGTACATCAAGTAACAGTAGGAGAACATTTAGGGGGCAGTGATCATTGTCTCATAAGATTTAGGATTACAGCGGAAAAGGGTATGAGTCAATCCAGAGTAAGAATAATCAACTGACACAGGACGGACTTCAATGGAGCAAGAACGGAGCTGGGTAGGATAGACTGGAGCCAAAGGTTGGTGGGAAAAACAGTAGCTGAACAATGGGCTACCTTCAAAGAGGTGGTGATTTGGGCACAGTTAAGGTATGTTCCCTCAAAAGGGAAGGGTAGGACAAACAAATCCAGAGCTCCTTGGGACGACAAAGGAGATAGAAATTAAGTTAAAGAAGAAAAAGTGTGCATATGACAGGTGTCAGGTAGCAAATACAATTGAGAACCAAGCTGAATACAGAAGGTTTAGAAGGGATGTGAAAAAGCAAATATGAAAAGCAAAGAGGGATTATGAAAAAAGACTGGCAGTTAACATAAAAGGAAATCCCAAAGTATTCTATAAGCACATCAATAGTAAAATGGTAAGAGGAGTAGAACCGATTAGGGGCCAAAAAGGGGATTTACACATAGAGGCAAGAGGCATGGCTAAGGTGTTAAATGAATACTTTGTATCTGTCTTTACCTACGGAGGTAGATGCTGCCCAGGCCATGGTGACAGAGGAGGAAACTCAGTCACTGGAAGGGTTTAAAATTGATAAGAGATGTTGGATAAGCTGTTGGTACTTAAAGTTGGTCAGGCACCGGAACCAGATGAGATGCATCCAAGAATATTGATGGAAGTTAGATTGGAAATTGCAGAGGCACTGGCAATAATCTTTCAATGTTCCCTGGAGTCAGGGGAGGTGCTGGAGGACTGGAGAATTGCAAACACTATGCCCATGTTCAAAAAAGGCTGTAAAGATCTGCCCTGCAATTACAAACCAGTCAGTTTAACTTCAGTGGTGGGGAAACTTCTAGAAACAATTATTCGGGATAGAATTAATAGTCACATTGAAAAGTTTGGGTTGATTTGGAAGAGTCAGCATGGGTTTGTTAAGGGAAAATCGTGTCTAACTAATTTGCTGCAGTTTTTTTGAAGAGGTAACAAAGTTGGTTGATGAGGGCAAGGCCGTTGATGTAGTGTATATGGACTTCCAAAAGTCGTTCGATACACTGCCACACAACTTGAAGAAAGTTATAGGTCATGGAATAAAAGGGCCAGTAGCAACGTGAATACAATATTGGCTGAGGAATAGGAAACAGAGAACAGGCAGATTGGTGGCAGATGAAGTTCAATACGGAGAAGTAGAGAAGTGTGAGGTGATACACTTTGGTACAAAGAACATGGAGAGACAGTATAAAATAAAGCATACTATTCTAAAGGGTCTGCAGGAGCAGAGAGACCTGTGTACATAACTCATTAAAGGTGGAAGGACAGGTAGAGAGAGCTGTTTCTAAAGCATGCAGTATTCTAGGCTTCATCAATAGGGGCTTAGAGTACAAGAGCAGGGAGGTTATGATGAAAATATACAAGACACTGGTTAGACCTCAGCTGGAGAACTGTGTACAGTTCTGGGCGCCAGACTATAGGGAGGATGTGAATACATTGGAGAAAGTGCAGAAGAGGTTTACGAGAATGGTTCCAGGGGTAAGACACTTCAGTTATGAGGAAAGGCTGGAGAAGTTGGGACTGTTTTCCTTAGAGAGGAGAAGGCTGAAAGGAGATTTTAATAGAAGTTTTCAAAATAATGGGGGGTCTGGACAGAGTAGATAGGGAGAAACTGTTCCCATTCGTAACCAGAGGGCACAGTTTTAAGGTGTTTTGCAAAAGAAGCAAATGCGAGGTGAGAATAAACTTTTTCACACAGCGAGTAGTTAGGGTTTGGAATGCACTACCTGGAAGTGTGGTAGGGGTAGGTTCACTTGAGGCATTCAAGAGAGCATTGGATGATTATCTAAATAGAAACAATGTGCAGGGTTACGGGGAAAAGGCAGGAGATTGGTGCTAAGTTAAAATGCTCCGAGAGCCGGTGCTGACACGATGGGCCGAATGGCCTCTTTCTACACCGTAACAATTCTGTGATTCTGTGAAAGATTTTGTGTAATCGGATTGACAAATATTGAAAGTATAGACTAAAAGAACTATTAAAACAGGAAAACTGGTTAAGAGTTATCCTTCTAAAAGAAAAGTGAATACCTTGACAATCACGATGCAGACAAATTCGATATTATAATTTTCCTGTCATGTATAAAGATGCTCTAGTACTCAAATTTGTTCCATGTTTATTCCAAATGCATTTGCTGACTTTGCTTGACCAAACGAGGAGTTGGCCATTGAAATCAGACAAATCTTTGAAATTAAACCTGACAGTAAGATAATACCTTCCAAACCACATGTCAGTGTGTTATAATGACCCAATATATTAGTAGTGATAACACCCATTTCCAAAACCAGATGGTAATCCAAATGGTCATTAAGCATGAAACTAGTATAACTGTCCAAGCCATGTTTTACAGCTGAAGTACAATAATTACCAAGTGTAGATCTGTAGCTCACTAGATGGGACATTCCCTCTAGCAAAATCATCCACTCTATGATGTCTTCCATTATTAGTTGTGAACACTCTCAACAGAAGGGGACATGTCTAAATTTTTAAACATAAAATACAAAAAAATCAAGTTATCAAATCAGTGTAACATTTTTTTAAATCAGCATAAATTGCACAATTTTTTTCTCCATTATGGAATGTAAACTATTTGGAAAAGTTTAAATTAAATCCTAAACACAATTTTTCTGTAATGATTTTTGTATCAGTCAAGCTTGAACAGAGATGTGAAATTCAGGCCCAAGACTTAACAGCACAGTCACAAATTGATTAAAAAATTCAGGGTAATGTTTTTGGGATAAAGTTTGGAAAATGTTGCAAAGGTTCAGGAGGTTGTTGTATTTTACTCAAATGTCCAAAATATCCATCATACATGTTTTTCTAAAGCATAGCATAAATTAAACCATGTTGTTATGTTACTTCTTCGAATTTGAAGTAAGCAAAATAAAAATGTACAACCAACACCTTACATTTCTGAAACTCTATTACACCTACTTTATTTGACTTTTCCAATGCAAGACAGCATGAATTAAGAATAAGCTGGAAAAAGTCTGTGTAAAGGCTTGCCGAGCCCAGGAACCCAACTTTGCAAGTTTATGTATAGAGGTAAACATCTACAAGCGAGATTTTAAAAAAAGAGTGAGAGCTGGAAGTCTGAACCAAATGGGAGGGGAAAAAAGTCACAGTACATGGAGTTATGTGGGATGAGTTTGCTAGTAAGCTTCTAATTTAATCTAAATTAATCAAATATAAACTAGTATAAAATTAAACCCAATTTTATGATTTTTCATATAATTGAGTACTGATTGTAATCAGATCTAGTAGATAAATTTAAAACTAAATAGCATGGGGTAGGGAATTGTCAGTCAATTAAAATTATCTAAAAACCTAATTAAGTAAAAACATTCAGTTAGCCTCCCTGTAAAATAAAGTGACGTCAGAAGAGGAAACAGATGATTGGGGAGTCTTATTTAAGTAAGAAGTTTGATAGTAGGGCGCATGGCAGGATAGCTTGATCCTGTGTATTGCACATCCTGTTCTATGTGGGAACACCTGGATGCTTCTCATGTCCTAGACAGTCACATGTGCAGGAAGTGTTCTCAGTTGGAGTAGCTTGAGCTGCAGTTAGCATCACTGCAGTGCATCCACAAGGTCCAGAGTTTTGTGGATAGCATATTTATAGATGTGGTCACCCCGCAGCTTATGGGTATGCAGGCGCAGAGGGAATGTATGACCTCCAGACAGGTAGTGCAGGAGTCCCCCAGAGTACATTTCACTCTCCAACTTGTTACAGAAGTATAATAATTTTCATAATATTTTTCTGGTTTATTGTGAAGTATGTTTATGGGTGTAAATACAGGTAGTTGTGTGTGATTTAATTACATTTGGAGTCAAGTAGACTGCAAGCTTGAAATTATCAAAAGAAGCTAGGTGTCGAAATGTGCTCGAGATGCTAATGAGTAAACATGGATGCTGGCTTAGCATGTAAGGTGTGAAGAGAACCTGCATTTTTAGATAAGGGAAAGAATTGTTTGCATTTCAAAGGGATGTTAGTCTGTTTACAACTGGACAGATAACCAAAGCTAAGTAGCTTGTTTATTTTTCCCAAAGGTTACTGACAATATTGGCAACATAAAGGTTTTCATATTATGAGAAAGATACAGTTTCAAAGACATATGGAACAATATAATTTATATATTAGAGAGAAACATATATAAAAAGGAGAATGAAAGGCTATGTGAGGAGAGGGCCATGTAAGATAACAGGATTGTGTGAAACAGCCTTCAAGAAGGCTCCAACCATTTGTGCATAAGTCTGCTATCTAAGGTAACTGAAGTAGGGGAAGCCATTTGGAATTCCACCGTCAAGTGGGTACTGTGTTAACTTGCTGGTTTTGTTGTAAATCTAAAATCTATTTCGGACTGTTGCCTTAAAGGGGGTGTAACTGGGAGTCAGGTTAATTAGGAATTTTGGGAGTTGTAGTAATGGTGTTTGAAATCTTTTATTTTGTTAATAAATATTTTAATTTAATTTTTAAACTCTCTAAAGGTCTTGGTGGACTCATTACTTCTGAATTCAATGTACAGATCTTGTCATAATAAATGCAAATTGCAAAACCATTGTGATAGCGTGTCCAAGTTTCCCCTGTGGATTTGGTCCGCCTGGTACACATCAAGGCTATGGGCCAAATGCTGGTAAATGGGATTAGGTAGGTAGGTCAGGTGTTTCTCACGTGTCGGTGCAGACTCGATGGGCTGAAGGGCCTCTTCCGCATTGTGATTCTGTGATTCTGCCAGGTCATAACAGACTAGTATTCCATTCTGAATACTGGTGAGAGTGATGGTTCCTCTGGAGAGTGCAGCCAGAACCATGTCCATGATACCATGGCTGGTTCAGATCTACAGACAGGCAAAGATTGGGAAATCAATATTGATAGGGGATTCAATAATTAGGGGAGTAGACAGGCATTTCTGCAGCCACAGACATCAATCCAGAATGGTATGTTGCCTCCTCGGTGCCAGGGTTAAAGATGCCATTGAGTGGCTGCAGTCGTGGTCCATATCGGTATTAAAGGCATAGGTAGAAAGAGGGATGGGGTCCTGAAGGCAGAAATCACTAGATTATTCCCAGTACCACATGGTAGTGAGTATAAAAATAGAACAATAGAGCAGATGAATGCATGGCTGCAGAAATGATACAGGAGGGATTTACATTCCTGGAATATTGGGACTGGTTCTAGGTAAGATAGGACCTGTCCAGGCTGGACAAGTTGTATCTGAACAGAGTTGGGACCAATATCCTTGTGGGGTGATTGGTCAGTGATATTGTGGAGGGTTTAATCTAACTTGGCAGGGATGTGCTTAGGAGTGAGGCAAAACAAAGTGCACAGAGAACTGGGAGAGACAGACAGCACTAGAGCATAGGATGTAGTATTACATTACATGGGTTCAGAGGAAAGGGAAGGCAACAAGGTCTAAATTAGATTTACTGTGCATGCATGCGAACACAGGGAGTATGGTAATTAAGGCTGATGAGCTGCAAATGCTGATAGCCATATGGGAATTTGATCTCATGCTGATAACAGAGACCTGGATCAAAAAAAAGGACAAGACTGGATACTAAATATTTCTGGATACAAGGGCTCGGGAAAGAAAGGTGAGGTAACACACTGGTTAAGGAGAACATTAAAGTGGAAAGAGAGGATGTCCTAGAGGGTTCAAGGACAGAATCTATTTGGTTAGAGCTAAGAAACAAGAGAGGTACCATGATCTAACGGGAGTATTCCATAGGCCACCAGCTAGTGGGAAAGATTTCGAGGAACAAATCTGCAAGGAAATTATAGAGTAGTTATAATGGGGGACTTTTACTATCCCAGTCTATTAAGATACATAATTATAGTGTGAAGGCAGAGAGGAGGAAGAGTGTTTCTGAAGTGTGTTCAGGAGAATAGGGGCATAGAATACAGAAGCAAGTAGGTCATGATAACCTTGTATTAAACACTGGTTCAGCCTCAACTTCAGTAACGTGTTCAGTTCTCAGTGCCACACTTTAGGAAGTGTTAAAATCCTTGGTCAGACCCCCAAATTGGTGAGATTTGGTTAGGGAGCAATAATGTTTGTTTAAAGTAGACTAAGTTTGAGATTCAAGGCAATTGATCAGTGAAGAAAGCCACAAGATTTCACAGGTTTTGAACAGACAAAAATAAACTTTAACATACAAGGTCAGAAAGATAAAACAACTTACAATATCTAGCTTATACTCCAACATCCAGGGTAAGTATGAGGTACATGTGAATTAACAAGCCAACTGTGGTCGGAACACACTACACTACACACTAATGGTAGATGCAACCAAAACAGATTCCACGATTTCTCAGCAACCCACCCAGATGTCAGTAACACTGTCAACTAATTTCACTGAGACTTTTCTCTCTCTCACGAGGGTTTCCAATCTTCACCTTCAAAGATCTTGCCTTGGAATTCTCCCCAAAAGTCGCTCCAACTCAGACAGCTTCAACAATAGGACACCTCGCAGGATTTCAATCTCATCTCCTGTGATTTTGTTCTCCTGGATTCCCGTGTTTACACTTGGGTACCAACTCACAAGCACAATTTCAGCTCTTTGGCCGTGCCGAGTAAAACACTACTGCTCCAAAGGGGTACCTTTGCCCCACTCTTTAAGAGTATTATGCTGCTATTTACCAGAAAATTAAACTCACTGATATAGTGACCAGTTTATGCTCAATTTCTTAGAGTGAAGAGATGAAATGGAATTAAGGGACTTCTTCATCCAAAACTATTTTTTAACATACCTATGTGTTCTCTACCACATTGCATGATGCCATGCAATGAAGCATGGCATCATTAGAAGATGCAATTCGGGAAGACTTAAAATAAGAAAGTTACCTGAAGTTCAATGACAAGTAAGCTTCTTTTAGTTAAAGCTTTTTTCCTGTTTTGGGTTCACAGTTGTAAAAGTAGCATTACTGTTACGGACAGGAAAGAGACAATCAAACTGCACTGATTTCCTCTTACAACCTGTAAGCAGAAGGCGTAAGAATTTTTTTTAAAGAATAAACGGTGGCATGCACGTAGATAGGCTTGGTACTATGCTTGGCATGCTCTCTTGCATTCTTTCTTGAACCAGGGTTGATCCCCTGGCTTGACGTTAATGGTAGAGTGAGGAATAAGTCAGGCCATGAGGTTACAGATTGTGCTTGAATATAATTCTGCTGCTGCTGATGGCCCATTGCACCTCATGACTGCCCAATTTTGAGTTGTTAGATCTATTCTGAATTTATTCCATTTGGCACATTGGTAATTCTACACAACAGACGGTATCCTTAGCATGAAGACAGGACCTCAAGCCTGCTAGGACTGTGCTGTGGTCACTGTTATAATACAATATTCTCATGGACAGTTACATCTGTGATTGGCAGACCTCGTCACCTGTCACAGGTCTAGTCTGGCAGATGCCCTTCAGGACTCGGCCAGCTGTGGTACTACTGAACCACTTGGTCATTGACATTGAAGTCCCCCACCCAGAGTATGTTTTGTGCCCTTGCTACCCTCAGTGCTTCTTCCAAGTGGTGTGCATGGAGAAGTACTGAGGGAGGGCCGTAGGTGGTATTGTGATGGCCCATCTACTTTTGGGGCATGACCAATATTATATTGGAGTGGCGGCCCCTTTAAGAACTAGGTTTCTCTGGAAGATGATTTCTTGCAAAAAGCAACTTGCTTGCAGTAACTGATCATGGGACCAAGCTGTTTGGGAGATAAAGAATAGTTAAAAAAAAAGGGTAAATAATTACAGTGGGAGTGTGGAGGGGGGAAAATAGATTCTTGTACATGGTTCTGTTTAGTATAAAACAAACTGACCGCAGGGAATATTTCTTTCCAGCAGAATTCAGTTGAAAATTGTGTGTGTTGGCTATAAAGGTTTAAAACCCTTGAAAACTGATAAATGAGTTGGGCTTCTGGGGTAGCCATGTGGTGGAGAGAGAAAGACTAAATGCAAGACTCCAGAGTTAAAGAACGCTAGAACCAAGAAAATTCTGACCTGAAGCTCTACGCAATGCTTGTGTTGAACTGGGAGTCTACATCCATGGAATGTTTGGAGATTTGAAGGGACAACCTTGCCAGAAATAAGCAGAAGGTCTAAGAAATCTCAATCATTATGCAAATCTTTGAAACAGTATGCAGACTAAGTGGTTAACCTTTCAATTTCTGATGAGTATTTGACTTGAGTTTCTCAGGGGTGTAAGACAAACGGGTGCACAAGGAAATTTGAGTCAAGAAGTTTGGTTCAGAGTATAAGTAACTGTGCTCTTTGTAGTTTTAATATTTTTGACATAACTGATGAAGTGCAGTTAATATTCATGTCATTTGAGTTTTGTGCAGTAAAATTATTTTATTTTAAACCTTGGGCCTTTAGAAAATACCTGGGTTTTTGGATTTCCAAGAAAATAAAACGATACTTGTTTCTACTGAGATCAGAGTGGTATCCATGCCCATATCTGACCTGATGCCATGAGACTCCATGGCATCTGGAGTCAATGTTGCAGATTTCTAGGGCAACCTCTTCCCAACTGTATACCACTTTACCACCACCTCTTCTGGGTCTGTCCTGCCAGTGGGACAGAGCATACCCAGGGATGGTGATGGAGATGTCTTGGACATTAGCTGTAAGGTATGATTCCATGAGTATGAGTCTGACTATGTCAGGTTGTTGCTTGACTAGTCTGTGGGACAGCACTCCCAACTTTAGCACAACCACCAAAAGTTAGTAAGAGTTGACTGTGCGGTTATCAATTGTGATGCCCAAGTCGAGGCCTGGTGGTCTGTCCAGTTATATTCCTTTTTGATTAGCAGTTTGGTACAACTTGCTTGCTAGGCCATTTCAGGGGGCAGTCAAGAGTTAACCACAAGGTGTGGAGTCTGGAGTTATATGTAAGTGAGACAAGATAAGGACAGCACATTTCCTTCCCTAAAGGTCATTAGTGAACCAGATGGGTTTTAACGACAATTCAGCAATTCCATGGTCACACTTAATGAGGCTAACTTATAATTTCAGATTTATTAATTAATTGAATTATATTTCCCTCTCTCGTTGGCAGTCCCTCGGAGTCCAGGACAATGTTTGTCAGGCTTGGTGAGACTTCAGATGACGGAGGAGTCCAATTCTGGATCCCCATGTTGTTCCGCAGTGGGGGCACGCTGTTGTGCAGGGAAGTGGAAACTACAGCCCCGGGTTGGCTTCCTTTGCCTTCCTCTGCCGCTGCCGTTCCGCCTCGCTGTTGAGTCGGAGCCACCAAGTGGCTTGCGCCTTGATGGACTAGTGATGCCATGCCCAGCGATCGGCAGCATTCTCCTCCCAGTCAGTGGTGTTAATGCCTTCATGTTTTAGGGCGACCTTGAGCGTATCCTTATACCTTTTCCTTTGGCCGCCCTTTGAGCATTGGCCAACGGAGAGCCATGAGAAGAGAACGTGCCGAGAGAGGCAGTTTTCAGGCATCCGAATGCAATGGCCCGTCCTTCGGTGTTGGTTCCGCAGGAGCAGGGCTTCAATGCTGGTAAACGCAGCTTCATGGAGGTTGCTCATGTTAGTCTGGCGTTCCTCCCATTTGAACCCCAGGATTCCACGCAAGCACTGCAGATGGAAGCTCTTAAGGATC
Organism: Cetorhinus maximus; assembly: GCF_964194155.1. Lineage (NCBI taxonomy): Eukaryota > Metazoa > Chordata > Chondrichthyes > Lamniformes > Cetorhinidae > Cetorhinus > Cetorhinus maximus. Next base: position 49,082,957 of record NC_135885.1, read on the forward strand.
TTAATCTGGTATTGGTAGGCTATCCATGTTTCGCTGCAGTAGAGGAGGGTGGTCAACGCAACGACCTAAAAACCAGACCCTTTGTTGACTTGCAAAAGTCCCTGTTGCCAAAGACACATTGGCGCAGCTTGAAGGCAGAGATGGCACAGTTGACTCAGCACTGGACTTCCTCATCAATTGTGATCCCTTGGGAGAGGTGGCTGCCAGGATAAGGGAAGTGCTGCACATACGCCAGAGCCTATGTAGATGGTGTGGAGGATGCTCAACTGGCCCAGGAAGATTTATGAAGGACCTTCATCTTGGCGATGTTGAAGGACAGGCCAAGCCTCTTATATGAGGTGTTGAAGAGGTCAAGCATCCTTTGTATGCCTTGTACAGAGTGAGCCATCACACAGCAGCCATCCGCAAACTGAAGGTCATGGATGTTTATGGTGAGTTTTGTTTTTGCCCAAAAGCGACAAAAGGCTGAAGAGCTTCCCGTCCAGACGATACTGAATGCTGACACCAGGTGGTTGATCATCTTGGATGAGGTGGACAATGACAGTCAGGTAAATGGTGAACCAGGTGGGGCGACCTCACAACCTTGTTTGACCCTGGTCCGGATGTGAAAGGTGCCAGTTTCAGATCCTCCACTCAGGACACAGTGGTCATGTTGTCATGCAGGAGTCTCAGGATGGTGACAAACTTCAACGAGCAACCAAAGCAATGGAGGATGGTCAGTAGAGCTTCACGATTTAAAGAATCGAACTCCTTGTTCAGGTCGATGAAGGCGAGGGACAATTCTCGATTTTGCTTGACATTTTTCCTGGATCTTTTTAGCCACAAAGACCATGTCCACAGTACCCCGGGATGGTCGGAATCCACACTGGATTTCCGGGAGGATCCCCTCAGTGAGCGGGCGAAGGCGGTTCAGGAGGATGCAGGCCAGGATCTTACCCACAATGGAGAGGAGGGAAATCCGCCTGTATTTTCATAATCAGATTTGTCCCCCTTCTAGTGGATGGTAATGATTGTCACATTCTTGAGATCCCAGGGGATGTCCTCTTCGTGCCAGAGGCGGAGGATGAACTGTGGAATCATGACGTGAGCTGATAGCCAGCATGGTAGGCCTCTGCGGGTATACCATCTGGCCCACAAGCTTTGTTGGGTTTCATCTGTTGGATGGCCCACTTAAGCTCATCGATGGTTGGTGGATCGCCGAGGGAATCTTCCATAGGGTGTCATGGGACTGCTTGGAGGATCTCCTCCGATACAGTGGAGTCGTAATTCAGGGGCAGTTTGTTTGAAGTGCTCCTTCCAAACTGATGGATGGCGTCATCGTCCTTGAGGAGCTGGGAGCTATCCTGTGATCGGAGAGGGTTTTGCCCAGTCAATCGGGGTCCATAGATTGTCTTGGTAGCCTGGAAGAAGTTGCACATGTTGTGCTGGTTGGTGTAGGCCTGAATCTCCACCCACCAGCTGTTTCTCATGTCTCAAATGTGCCGCTAGACCTCAGCCTTCAGCTGGTGCTACAATGCCGTCATTTGACAGATGCGAGGGTGACTTTGCCAGGCGATGAAGGCTGCTCGCTTCTGCACGAGGAGGTCGCAGATCACAGTGTCATCAAACCAGTCCTGGCGTGGACCCAATAGTGTGTGCGCAGACTAGGACAGCTGACTTGAGTTGCTCCCAGTAGGCCTGGATAGAAATGGGCACTTGCTCCAGTGCACTGTGCAACTGGGCCTGGAACTCTTCCTGCAGTCCCGGTTCCTTCAGTGCTGCAACATTCAGCTTTCTCCAGGTAGCTTTTTGGGTCCTCTGGTGCTTGACGCCAGGCAGATGATGTTTATCACCAAGAGCAAAAGTCGATGGTCCATCCAGCAATATTCAGAACCCTTCATGACCCTCATGACAAGCACATCCCTCAGGTCTCTTTGCCTCGGACAATGATATAGTCCAGAGGTGCCAATGCCCCAACCTCAGGTGCCTCCACGTGTTCTTGAGCTGCTTCTTCTGGTGGAAGACCGTGTTGGGCATGACCAGATCGTGTTGGGCGCACTTGGTCAAGAGTAGAATGCTGTTGGCATTGGCCTTCCCCACACTCTTCTTGCCAGTAGTTCTGCTCCAGATTTCGTGGTCACGTCCAACTTGTGCATTAAAGCACCTAGGAGGACGACCTTGCTGTTCCTGGAGACGGAAGCAAAGACGCCATCAAGATCAGAGCAGAACCTCTCCTTGACTTCATGGTCAGAATCTAAATGACAGTGGTGCATTGGTTACGACTGAGATGCAGGTATAGGGTCATCAGCCTCTCATCAAACTCCCTTTGACAAAGAGCACGGCAGTTATCCTGCTCCTCATGGTGAAACCAACTCCGTGGACATGGGGGTCACGGTCTGACTTCCCTTTCCAGAAGGTGGTGTGCCCTCCAATGGCCGCCCTCAGCTGCCCCATCCCAATGAGCCTGGTTTCACTGAGAGCAGCAATGTCGATGTTGTGCCTCACTAGCTCCCGAGCCACAATGGCAGTTCATCTTTCCGGCCGATCACTCTTTGGGTTGTCAACAAGTGTCCTCACATTCCAGATTCTGAAGTTTAGTTTTTTTCTTGTTGCGACCATAGGGATGGTAATCCAGCTGGGCGTGGTTTCATAGCCAGGAGAAATGGGGCAGCCTATTTTTGGGACACCTTTTCTAGCTCCTTCCCCGTTCGAGGTAAACAGAGGGTACCCTGAAGAAGACTGCTCAGTCGCAGATGCAGCTGCCAAAAGGCACCCCTGTCCGTCCTGGCACAGGTGCCCAACGACCACCACACATCCGCCACTGCCTGTGTGCGGAATTTTGACTAGGGGCCTGGAGGTATCACAGCCCTGCCCCTGTCGTCAGCCCTCCATCGTCACAAAGCTTTTCGCCTGACAGTCCTGTGTGTGGCGTAGTTTAGCGCGGGGACTCCAGTGCACAGCCGGGTTCCATATGGACTTGGCCGTTGGTGGCCGGGTTCAGTGGCATGACGGATCATGACGGCTGGGGCCACTTCCCCATTGCAGCCTTCTTCTGCCTTCACAGCCTTTGATGCCGCAGCCCTCCTCCGCCGTGTAGGACTGCTTGGATTGTTCTTTGTCTGGAACTTCCACCTCAACCTTACTGCCATAAGAGACCCAAATAGGACTCAGAGCTCCGGACAGCATCGCTCACGGGTTCATTGGGACACGCAAGCCTCTCCACCACCGCAAGGTGATGATCCTTGGAAACAGATCTAGCAACTCAAGACCAGGCAACCATGAGGCACTGTGGGCCATCGGCAACACAGAATTGTACTCTACCACAATCTAACCTCATGGCCTGGCATATCCCCCACTTTTCCATTACCACCAAGCCAGGGAATCAACCCTGGTTCAAAGAAGAGTGCAGGAGGGCATGCCAGGAGCAGCATCAGGCAAACCTAAAAATGAGGTGTCAATCTGGTGAAGCTACAACACAAGACTACTTGTCTGCTAAACAACATAAGCAGCAAGCAATAGACAGAGCTATGCAATCCCACAACATACGGATCAGATCTAAGCTCGGCAGTCCTGCCACATCAGCAATAACCTGCTCACAATGCCCAGTTTGGGTTCCGTCAGGGTCACTCAGCTCCTGATCTCATTACAGCCTTGGTTCAAGCATGGACAAAAGACTTGAACTCCAGAAGTGATGTGAGAGTGACAGCCCTTGATATCAAGGCAGCATTTGACAAAGTGTGACATCAAGTAGCCCTAGCAAAACTGGAGTCAATGGGAATCAGGGAGGGAAAACAACTAGCACAAAGGTATGTGGTTCTGGTTATTGGAGGTCAATCATCTCAGTTCCAGGACATCGCTGCACGAGCTCCATTGGGTAGTGTCCTAGGCCCAACCATCTTCAGCTGCTTCATCAGTGACCTTCCTTCCATTATAAGGTCAGAAGTGGGGATGCTTGCACAGTGTTCAGCACTATTCACAACTCCTCAGATACTGAAACAGTCCATGTCCAAATACAGCAAGACCTGGACAATATCCAGGTTTGGGCTGACAAATGGCAAGCAACATTCACACCACACAAGTGCCAGGCAATGACCATCTCCAACAAGAGAGAATCTAACCATTACCCCATGAAATTCAATGGCATTACCATCACTGAATCCCCACTATCAACATTCTGGAGGTTACCATTGACCAGAAACTGAACTGGACTAGCCATATAATACTGTGGCTAAAAGAGCAGGTCAGAGGCTAGGAATCCTGTGGCGAGTAACTCGCTTCCTGACTCCCCAAAGCCTGTCCACCATCTACAAGGCACAAGTCAGGAGTGTGATGGAATACTCTCCACTTGCCTGGATGAGTGCAGCTCCAACAACACTCAAGAAGCTTGACACCAGGACAAAGCAGCCTATTTGATTGGCACCCATCCACAAACATTCACTCCCTCCACCACCGACGCACAGTGGTAGCAGTGTGTACCATCTACAAGATGCACTGCAGGAAGTCACCAAGGCTCCTTAGACAGCATCTTCCAAACCCACAACCACTACTACCTAAAAACACAAGGGCAGCAAATACATGGGAACACCAGCACCTGCAAGTTCCCCTCCAAGCTACTCACCATCCTGACTTGGAAACATATCGCCATTCCTTCAGTCGGGTGACCCTTCGCTGGATCAAAAACCTGGAACTCCCTCCCCAACAGCACTGTGGGTGTACCTATACCACAAGGATCGCAGCAGTTCAAGGCAGCTCACCACTACCTTCTCAAGGGCATGTAGGGATGTGCAATAAATGCTGGCCTAGCCAGTGATGCCTGCGTCCCAAGAATGAATAATAAAAAACTATCGAAAGTGCCACCTTTCAGATGAGAAGTTATGCTGAGGCCTATCTGCTCTCTCTGATGGAGGTAAAGGTCCTTTGATACTATTTCTAAGAGCACAAGAGTTTGTCTTTTGTCCTGGCCAACACTGGTCACTAAAGCAGATCTGATCATTTATCTCATTAATATTTCTGGGACCTTGCTATGTGCAATTGCCTATCATGCTTTCCTACATTACAACAATGACTATACTTCAAAATTACTAAGTTGGTTCTGAAGCACTTATGAGTTATACTGAGCTTATGGAAGGAACCATATAAATGCAATAAAGCAGAAAATGCTGGAAACACACAGCAGGTTAGGCAGCATCTGTGGAGAGAAACAAAATTAATGTTTCAGGTCAATGGCCATCATCAACTTAAAACATTATTCACTGCTTCTCTCCACAGATACTACCTGATCCAAAGTGTTTCCAGCATTGTGTTTTTATTTCAGATTGCCAGCATATTTGTTTTATAAATGTAAGACTTTTAACAGAACAAGACAGTCCTTCATATCTGGTTCTTCCACAAACCATCTCATTTTCAACCCAATCCATTTAAGCCCCATCACTTGACAACCCAGTTAAATCCAGATAAAAGTTCTCGTTAAAAATCGTGATTCAATTGTGGATTTGTTACCTAGACTGGACTATGTACCAGGATGTTTAATACAACGTGGTTGGGTGCAAGGAGCAATGTCAAGTGAAAGAAAATTGGATAGAGATCAAAAATGTGAAAAAAATGTTCCAAACAGTAATTAAAATTTGGAGGAATGAGGCTTCCCATCAGCTGAAGTTATTTTTTTAAATAAAAGGCCCAGTTATTTCAATGTCCAACAACTTTACAGCACATACATGAATGTATTCCCAGCCCAAATGAACGAAGGAGCTAAGTGGCCATTATAGTTCCTAAGACCAATGGGATCTGTATTGCCACAGTAACAGTGATCTAAGTTCCTCTGGGGTATAATCAGGTTGAATGAAATAATGCCCATGTGTGCACCCTTTTTAACCAATATCTATTTGCACCATTATTTCCAGCCAATCTCATTATCATACATCAGAACATAAAAATAGATATAAACAAGTAGAGATCCACTAAAACAATTGCAGTCACCACAGTCGCCATCCTGACTTGGAAATATTCCTTCACTGTCACTGGGTCAAATCCTGGAACTCCCTTTCTAACAGCACTGTGGGTGTACCTACACCTCATGGTCAGCAGCGGTTCAAGATGGCAGCTCACCACCACCATCTCAAAGGGCAACTAGGGGTGGACAATAAATGCTGACCCAACCAGCGAAGCCTACATCCCATGAATGAATAGAAAAAATTGCAGCCGAAGGAAAGCTCCAGACACACACCATATATTCCTATTTTAAGTATGAAAATTGTTCAAGTTTCCAGCTGTCCAAATGTCATCCATGCACATTAGGCACAGCACATTTAAAATATACAATTGTGGAAACTTTTCAATTTTTAATGTGACTTATACTGTTATCATAAAAATGTATTCAAAGAAAAAAAAAAGAAAAAAGAATCACTCAAAAGTAATAAATCACCTGAAAAGTGTAGTTTCTTGCAGCATCAAATTCTACACTTAATTTTACAAATGTTTTGAAACAATGTAATTGCAAGGGATTAACATGTACCCGCATGAATTGGGGCATCACTATAATGAACTGAGACGTGTTGAGGAGAGTTAAGCAAAAAACTGCGGATGCTGGAAATCCAAAACAAAAATAAAAATAAAAATACCTGGAAAAACTCAGCAGGTCTGGCAGCATCTGCGGAGAGGAACACAGTTAACGTATTTCCATCCATTGTTTTATCTCTACCTTTTATCCTATTTCGATGCCTTCACCCCACCCCCACTAGAGCTATCTGTACCTTGCTTGTCCTTTCTACCCTTAATTAGCACATTCCTTAGATAATATCAACAGCTTCAACACCTCTTTGTGCTTTTGTCTATGACATCTTTTGGCTATCTCCACCTATCACTGGCCCTCTATCCAGCTCTAATTGTCCCACCCCCCACACCCCTTAAACCAGCTTATATTTCATTTTTACTTTTACTTTACTTTACTTTTACTTCTATTTTTACTTAGTTCTGTTGAAGAGTCATACAGACTCAAAACGTTAACTGTGTTCCTCTCCGCAGATGCTGCCAGACCTGCTGAGTTCTTCCAGTTTTTATTTTTGTTGAGGAAAGCAATCCATAGACGGACGTAAAAGGTTGAAGGAAATTTGGGCATAGCATTATTTTGTGCATAAATAACTTATGCTCGCGTTTCCTTTTCTTTTACATCCGAAATTCGTCCTGAGCGATGGCACAAAATGGGTATCAGATCAGCTGCCTGATATTCAGTTCCACTTCAGTCAATGGAATTAAATAACAGTCACTGTATATAACAGGCGATCGATCCGATACCGCCCGTTTTAACGTCGCCAAAGTCGAATTTCTCCTCTCTGGTATTTGCTTTACACCCCTACTTACGCGAGTCCCTGGGCGCAAATCTACAGGCAGGTTTACACCAAAAAAGTGGCTGGGTTAGATGCAGGATCGCAGCTTGGCCTCACTCTAACATTAATAAAGATCATCACACCACAAAAGAAAATGTTAAGAGCAAAAAACAACTCTTAGGTAAAGAAAACAAAAAAAAATTCTGGCCTGTGGTTTTCATTCCAGAAATTTCCAGAGTTACTGGTTAAAACCGGGGGAACCGTGTGTTTGGCCTCATCGAGAACCGGCCAATACCGCCGGGGTCCATCAGACAGACAATGTCTGTCCCTCCGAGAAAAGTTTCACATCGGAGATCGCCCGCAATCTCCAAACCAGAAACCGAGTCCCGGGCATCCGGCGGCGGCGCCTTCAAACGTGCGCCTTATCACCAGGCTTTGGCCTAACTCAACTTCCAGGGCCGCAGCCTCGGGTAAACAGCACCCCCGCCGCCGCCGCCATTGCCAGCGGTTCTCACCTTTTCTCGATCCACCGGCTTTTCTGGTTCTTTCTTAATCTCCTCCTGAGTGACTCTCGATTCCACGGCCATGTTCGCTCCCCTCCGCTCTCTCAGCGATGGCGACCGCACCATAGAGAGCGAGCGAGCCCTGAGAACCGCGCACGCAGAACGCGCATGTCAACAATTGTCTGTGACAGTTACGGCAACCATCTTTGATCCAGGCATTGGAAGACAGTTGCAGGGTCATGAGACTCGAAACGTCAACTGTGCTCTTCTCCGCCGGTGCTGCCAGACGTGCTGAGTTTTTCCAGGTATTTCTGTTTCTGTATTGGAAGACAGTGACTGGCATTGGAGCAACGGTGCTTGACAAATAGCACAGTAACTGGCCATTGAGTCCATCGTTTGCCTGCTTATCGTTTCCGCACATGAGAAAGTTAGAATAGTCCCAACTCCCTTTAGCCATTAATCTTTGTCAAGTAACTGTCTAAATTATCATTAGCAAATAATCTGGGCTTGTTGTAGTGCAGCCTTGTCGCCTATTTTTAATAGAGTTGATCTGCAGACAATTTTCTAAGTGGAAACATTAGGTTTAGTTACAATACAGTCAGCAGCAACTACAGGTGTACTTTCAACTCTATCTCTACACTGACTGTGGAGGTAGCCCATATTGCTAACACATTGGTTTATACAGATCAGGTGATCTTACATCACAGGACCATTCTTAAAGGTACAATTCAACAATTAACAAAACCATAATTACTATAGGGCTCTCTATTAATTATTGTTTTTGGCACAGAATTGCACATTCTAATATCAATTTTTCTAATCTTTTTAATCATTTTTGCAATGCCTTAAATTTCACCAATGTATGCAACAATTTATTAACACCTTGCATTTATATAGCACCTTCAATATAGTAAAATGTCCCAAGGCATATCACAGGAGCATTGTTAAATAAAATTTGGCTCCAAGCCACATAAGGAGATATTAGGGCAATTGACCAAAAGCATTAAGGAGCATTTTAAAGAAGAATAGGGAAATAGAGAGGTTTTTGGGGTGGGAAATTCCAGAGGTTAGGTTCCAGGCAGCTGACAGCTTCCAATGGTGGAACAATTAAAATAGGGGATTCTCAAGAGGCCCAAATTGGAGAAGCGCAGATATCTCAGAGTGTTGTAGGGTTGGGGAGATGACAGAGATAGGGAGGACTGTGGTCATGGAGGGGTTTGAAAACCAGAAGTGAATTTTCAGACTGAGACATTACTCAACTGGGAGACAACATATATCAGTGAGAACAAGAGTGACAGGTGAATGGAACTTGCAAAGTTAGGACACAGATGACAGAGTTTTGGAAGAGTTCAAATTTATAGAGGGTACAAGGTAGGATGCTGGCCAGGAGGGCAGTGGAATTGTCAAGTCTAGAGGTAACAAAGGCATGAATGAAGGTTTTAACAGCAGTTGAGGCAGAGGTGGAAACAAGTGATGATATGAAGTAGGCAGTCTTGGTGATGGAGAAGATATGGGCTTGAAATCCCAACTCAGAGTTAAATAAGATACCAGGGTTGCAAATATTCTGGTTCCACCTTGGGCAGAGGTTAGCAGGAAAGATGGAATTGTCGGTTAGGGAATGCATTTCACAGCAAGGACTAAAGACAATGGCTTTTGTTTTTCCAATATTTAGTTGGAGGATATTTCTACTCATCAATACTGGAGTTTGGAACATACAAACCTAAGAAATAGGAGCAGGAGAAGATCAGACAGGCTGGCGAACCTCCTCCACCATTCAATATGATCATGGTTGATCTTGAGCTTCAATTCCATTTTTCCACCCAGACCCCATCCCTTAATTCCATGAGAAATCAAAAATCTGTCTATCAGAGCTTTAAATATAATAATGAGGATGCATCTACAAACCCTGCAAAACAGCATAAGCAGCAAGTGACAGACAGATCTAAGCGATTCCACAACCAATGGATCAAATCTATGCTTTGTAGTTCTGCCACATCCAGTGGTGAATAGTGGTGGACAATTAAACAACTCACTGGAGGAGGAGGCTCCACAAATATCCCCATCATCAATGATGGGGGAGCCCAACATATCAATGCAAACGATAAGGCTGAAGCATTCATAACAATCTTCAGCCAGAAGTGCCGAGTGGATGATCCATCTTGGCCTCCTCCGGAGGTCCCCAGCATCACAGATGTCAGTCTTCAGCCAATTCAATTCACTCCATGTGATATCAAGAAAAGACTGAAGCTACCGACCTGCAAAGGCTATGGGTCCTGACAATATTCTGGCAATAGTACTGAGGACTTGTGCTCCAGAACTTGCTGCACTCCTAGCCAAGCTATTCCAGTGCAGCTGCAACACTGGCATCTACCCGGCAATGTGAAAAATTTCCCAGGTATGTCTGGTACACAAAAAGCAGGCCAAATCCAACCTGGCTAATTCCTGCCACATCAGTCCACTCTCAATCATCAGTAAGGTGAAAGAAGAGGTCATCAACAGTGCTTTCAAGGGGCACTTGCTTAGCAATAACCTGCTCACTGATGCTCAGCTTGAGTTCCGCCCGGACCACTGAGCTCCTGACCTCATTACAACCTTGGTTCAAACCTGGACAAAAAAGCTGAACTCCAGAGGTGAGGTGAGAATAACTGCCCTTGACATCAAGGCAGTATTTGACTGAGGGCAAGGATCCCTAGCAAAACTGGAGCCAATGGGAATCAGGGGGAAAACTTTCTGCTGGTTGGAGTCATAACTAGCACAAAGGAAGATGGTTGTGGTTGTTGGAGGTCAATCATCTCAGTTCCAGGACATCACTGCAGGAGTTCCTCAGTGCAGTGTCCAAGGCCCAATCATCTTCAGCTGCTTCATCAATGATCTTCCATCCATATAAGGTCAAAAGTGGAGATGTTCGCTGATGATTGCATGATGTTCAGCACCATTCACGGCTCCTCAGATACTGAAGCAGTCCATGTCCACATGCAGCACGGCCTGAACTATATCCAGGCTTGGGCTGACAAGTTGCAAGTAACATGTGTACCATACAAATACCAGGCAATTACCACCTCCAACAAGAGAGAATCTAACCATTGTTCCTTGACTTTCAATGATATTTCCATTGCTGAATCCCCCACTATCAACATCCTGGGGGTTACCATCGACCAGAACCTGAACTGGACTAGCCATATAAAGGCTATAAGAGTAGGTCAGAGGCTAGGAATCCTGCGGCAAGTAACTTACCTCCCGACTCCCCAAAGCCTGTCCAACATCTACAAGGCACAAATCAGGAGTGTGATGGAATACTCTCCACTTGGCTGGATGAGTGCAGCTCCAACGACACTCAAGAAGCTTGACACTTTCCAGGACAAAGCACCCCTCTTGAGTGGCACCCTATTCACAAACTTTCACTCCCTCTGCCACTGATGCACAGTGTCAGCAGCGTGTCGATCTACAAGATGCACTGCAGCAACTCACCAAGGCTCATTGGAAAGCACCTTCCAAACCCATGACTGCTACCATCTAGAAGGACAAGGGCAGCAAACTGGTGGGACACCATCACCTGGAAGTTCCCCTCCAAACCACTCATCATCCTGACTTGGAAATATATTGCTGTTTCTTCACTGTCATTGGGTCGAAATCCTGGAACTCCCTTCCTAACAGCACTGTGGGTGTACCTACACCACATGGACTGCCGTGGTTCAAGAAGGCAGCTCACCACCACCTTCTCAAGGGTAACCAGGGGTGGGCAATAAATGCTGGCCTTGCCAGCGATGCCCGCATCCCATAAATTAATATTAAAAAAAACCTCTGGGGAGACAATTCCAAAGATTCACAACCATCTGAGTGAAGAAATGTCTCCTCATCTCACTCCTAAATGATCAAGCCCTTTTCTTGAAACTGTGCCCCCTTGTTCAAGATTCCTCGGCCAGGGGAAACAACATCTCAGTATCTACCCTCTGAAGCCCCTTCATAATCTTGAATGTTTCAATGTGATCACCTCCTATTCTTCTAAACTGCAGAGAATATAGACTCAATTTATTCAGCATCTCATCTTAGAACACCCCTCTCGTCCCAGGGACCAATCTAGTAAATTATCGCTGTACTGCCTCCAATGCAAGTATATCATTCCTTAAATATGGAGACCAAAGTTACACACAGTATTCCATGTTTGGTCTCACCAAAACCCTATACAACTGTAGCAAGACTTCTTTTTTCTTGGTACTGCTATCCCCTTCCCATTAAGGCCAACATGCCATTTGCATTCCTAATTGCTTGCTGTCCCTGCTGGCTAAGGACCGAATCATCCCAGATTTACAGTAAGTGCAATAGCAGCTGGGTAATGCAATGTTTTACCTGCCAGCCGCAATTGCGGGTTTTCACATCGTATTGTCCAAAACCCGCCACATTACTTATGCATTGCTGGGAAACACGCCGTTTCCATGGTGGGTGGGCTCTCATTCGCCCACCATGCTATCACCTTGCTGCATCATCATGCCAGGCACCACATTTAAAGTACAGTCATGCTCAGTGCTTCCAGCCCAGGGCTGCAGCAAAGAAAACATGGCCCTGAAAGACAAGAAGACTGCAGGCCTCGAGTGCCTTTTGGACGCCGTGGAAGCCCATGGTGATGTCCTCTACCCTCCCGGTCTGGCCGCAGGAGGGGCAGCTACATTACCCCTCTAGCTTGGTAGGCGACAGCAGTGGTGATCAGTGCCAGTGCTGCACAGTAGAGGTTGGCCATCCAATGCAGATAGAGGATGAATGATCTCATCCATGCAGCCAGGGTATGGCAACCATCTCATCACTCTAAACTCACACACTCAAGACCATCACACATTCACCAGCATCTCACTCATTGCCAGCTCAAGGGACATCACCACCCATTCTCACACACATACCCTGACATCTCCATCTGGCCTCATCTCCTCTGGAGACTGCCTCCTCAGCCCTCACCATTCTGAGGCTGCTTACACAGATGAACATGTGCCCCCCACCTGCACCCCACCCTCCCGCCACACACCCTGGGATACCCTCCTTCCCCAGTACAGCTCTCGTCCCGCTACCTCTTCCCTTGCCTGAGTCCACTTCTCTCCCTTCTCCAAGCAAGACCTTGCCCTGCAGCTGTTGAAAAGCCACCCACATATAGCTGATCTGGTAGGTAGAGACCTACCCATGAGCCCCCCCGCCACCTAAAAGTGATGTGGCGCTCTCTTTTTTAAAACTCATTCACGGGATGTGGGCTTCGCTGGCTGGGCCAGCATTTATTGCCCATCTCTACTTGCCCTTGAGAAGGTAGTGGTGAGATGCCTTCTTGAACTGCTGCAGTTCATGTGGTGCAGGTACAGCCTTGGCACCCTATTTAACTCTGAGCTGAGATTTCAAGGCCATGTCTTCTCCATCACCAAGACTCCCTACTTCATATCATCATGTCAGGAAGATATAATCATTCTCATAATGTTATTAGAATTTATTGTAAAATAGTAATGTGTGTGTGTGTGCGTGTGTGTGGCTTAATTGGATTAAAGGCAGCTGATCTGAAAGCTTTGATGTGGTAGAAGATGAGCTTGGTTTGAAATGTTAAGTAGGTAAACATAGGTGTCAAGGGAACATTTGCATTTTTAAATAAACCAGACTAGGTTGTTTTCAAAGGAGGGGTGAAACGTGTCACCTGGCCAGGTGAAGTCCAGGAACAGTGGGCAGAATTTCACCCATGTTGGGCTGGCTCGGCAGAAAGCCGACTGCTGCCCGCGATCAGGGATGGAAGGTGATTTCATGCTGGCGGGCCAATTAAGGCCCGCCCAGAGTGAAATGCGAGTGGCAGCGCTCAGCACAGCCTGTGTGGGTGCGGGGAGAGGGTGACATTAGTGCGTGCATGCGCGCAGGTCTTGCTCTGTGACTCTGTCACATGAGCAGGGACATGTTATTAATTAAATTTAAAAATTTTTATTTTATTTTTATTTGCTTTTGGAAACCTCATCTTGCCCGTGGATGAGGTTTCCAAAGAAATGCAAAGGCCACTTGGCCTTTTTGCCTGCCAGCCAATCGTAAGGTTGGACGGGCAGTGAAAAATTTAAGTTAATTGATTGTTTAATGGCCTTAACAGGCCTTCTAATTGTCGGTGTGTGCGCTGCCGACTCCGGCGCACACACACCGACCGTACTATCATGTGACTGCACGTTGACGTCAACACGCTCAGCTGATGTCAACGCGCGTCATTTCACGCTCAAGTGGGTTGGGCGTGCACCCGCCCGCCGAGCTAAAAATTTTGCCCAACATATTTATTTTTCCCTAAGGTTACTGGTAAAATTAGTACTATAAGAGATTTTTATTATTAGAAAGGTGGAAATTCCCAGTCCAAAGGCGTAGTGAAACAATAGGAATTTGCATTCAAAGGGGAAAATATGTATAAAGGAGGGAAGGGTGTGTGTAAAGGTAGGCATTCTAAGATCTAACAAGTGTGAAAAGCCTTCAGCATCTATGCCTCAAGCTGTTGTCTTCAAAGAACTGAAGTTAAGAAAACTCACTTTGAATTTGGCTAGTTTAGGGTATTATGTGTCATGTTGCCTGGGTCTTTTAATATCTATGTACCTTACTCTTGCCTTAATGAAAGTGTAACTGGGAGTTAGGTTAATTAGGGGACATAGAAGTTATCATAGCAGTCATTTGTAGATCTATGTATCTTTTTAAAATCATTTCTTCTATTAATAAAGGTGCAATTTAGTTTGGTAAGAAATCTATAATACTTGGTGGCCTTATTACTGCCGAATCCAAGGCATGCATCTTGAAATTTATACAGATTGCAAAACAAGTTGTGGCAGTTGTTTCAAGTTTCCCTTTGGGATTTGAACAACTCAGCATTTACCATCAGCTGTGCCATAACATAGTTGGGGGCTCTTTGCGGAATATATTTGAAATTCCCTGATTGAATTGGAGTTGGTGACAAGTACAAAATTATGAGCACAAGAAGCACTTTGAATTCAGCAGTTGGTGTGAGGTTTTTTTGAAATGGTGAGACTGCAATATGGCTTTGGCTGTTGCTCAGACTTCTCTGGAAGTTGAAGTTATAACTTTGGCTGGTTTACCAAAGGTAACTAAAGTTAACTTGATGGAATTGGTGGATAAATTACAATTGGGTATACCTGCATAGCTAAGAAAGCAGACATAATTGAAGGTATAGCACAGCATTTAAAGTTGGAAGCGATACCTGACACTCGTGAGTCAAAGCTGGAGGTAGTGAGACTTCAGTTAGAAATGAAAAGGCTTTAATTTGAACAAGGAAAGGAACTAAGAAACTTGAGTTGGAGACAAATGAAAAAGAAAAAGAATTGGAAATGAAAGAACTGGAACTAGAGGCAGCAGGAAAAGAAAGGGAAAAAGAGAGATTATTTCAAAAAGAAATGGAAATGTGAAAACTTGATCTCCAGAGGGAAAAGTTAGCAATAGAAGGGAGAATGAAGGAAAGAGACAGAGAATATTGGCTTAAAAAGTTAGATTTTAAAAAGGAGACATCAGATGCTGAGGAAAGTTCTGACAATGAAAGAAACTTTAACTTAAAACCCAGTGGGGAGATATTTAAATTTGTACAAGCTCTTCTAAAGTTTGAGGAAAGAGATGTGTAAGCGCGTTCTTTATTTCATTTGAGAAGATAGCTAAACAAATGAAATGGCCACAGGAAAACTGGACATTGTTGTTACAATCCAGGTTGTTGGGTACAGCACATGAGGTTTACGATTCACTGTCAGAAGAAATGTCGGTGAACTATGATGTGGTTAAAAAAAGGCTTTTTGAGTGCATATGAGTTGGTTCCTGAGGCATACGGGCAGAAATTTAGGAATATGAAAAAAAAAGCCTGGGCAAACTTATATTGAGTTTGCGAGAGTAAAACAAAGTAATTTTGACTGGTGGATACGGGCATTAAAGATATAGACAACTTATGCAGCTCTTACAGAAGTAATTCTTTTGGAAGAATTTAAAGATTCAATTCCTTCGGTAGTGAGAACTCATGTGGAGGAACAGAGCGTTCAAATGGTAAGACAAGCAGCAGAGATAGCTGATGGTTATGAATCAGTTCTTAGAGCTAAACCTTTTTCATCACCCTTTTAAATCTGAAAAGGACAGAAAGTGGGAAGGTGAAAGGAAGGTGGGTAGTCAGGGAAGAGGAGTAGGTGGAAATTCCCAGGAAGTTTTTTGTCAGAATAAAAAGGAAGGTGCTGAGGGTAGAAGTGACATTCGAAAATTGAGGTGTTTTCATTGCAATAAAGTTGGACATACAAAATCTGTGTACTGGAAATTGCAGGGAAAATCTGTTGGAATTATAGGGGTGCAGAAAAGTTCTGGAAGTAAAAGTACCATGGGTTCTGAAGTTCAGGCACAGGAAAAACCAATGGTTTGTGTACAGGTAAAACAGGAAGAATCAGTGATAGGTAAAGAAGTGGGAATGTGTTCACAATTTACCCAAGAGAATTCAGAGGAGCAGGTTGCAGAAATGTTTAAAGATTTTGTGTGTACAGGGTAGAGTAGGTAAAGATGTTAAAATTTTAAGAGACACAAGGGTTAGTTAATCCTTAATGTTCTGGGATAGTGACATTTGTTGTTCAGAGGGAGTACTGTAGGAACAGATGATAATAAGTGGGGTTCATGGAGATGCTAAACCAATTCCATCGTGGAACGTAAATTTAAAGAGTAAATGGAAAACAGGGAGGTGATAGTTGGAGTAGTGGAAAAATTGCCCATTGCAGGTGTTCAATTTATTTTGGGTAATGATATAGCTGGGTCCCAGATGTGGGTGATGCCTATGGTAGTTGAGCAGCCTGTAGAAGTGTTTTCAACAGAAGTGCTGCAGAGAGAGCATCCTGGATTGTTTCCAGATTGTGTGATAATGAGATCACAAGCTCATAGGTTGAAACAAGAAGAACAGGAAGTTCAAAGGCAGGGAGAAGGTGTGGAAATCCAATTAGCTGATACTGTGGAGAGGCAGTGGCATAGTGGTGTTGTCATTGGCCTAGTATTCCAGAGACCCAGGATAATGCTCTGGGGACCTGAGTTTGCATCCCACCATGGCAAATGGTGAAATTTGAATTCAATAAAAATCTGGAATTAAAAGTCTAATGATGACCACAAAACCATTGCCAATTGTTGTAAAAAGAATGAATTTAAAATAAGGTTGGTCAGGAAGAAAGACTGGAAGGTAATTCAGCTGAAGTTTTTAACTCAAGGAGGTTAGTGGAGTCAAGGTTACATTTATATTAGACAGCTTACCCAGAAGCAGAGGAAAAATGTATTCCAAGATGTTATTACCTTAAGGGCAATGTTTTAATGAGAAAATTAAGGCCTTATCATGTTTCAGCAAATGAGGGAGGTATAAGGTAATTGGATATAGAAATGAGATTCCGAGGATAGCTCATGAATTTCCAATGGGGAGACATTTAGGAATTAGAAAGATACAGGCAAAGGTACAAAAACATTTTTTTGGATGCATAGGGATGTAGTCAAATTCTGTAGAACATGTCACACATGTCAGGTGATAGGGAAACCACAAGCAGTGATAAGGCTGGCACCTTTAATTCCAATTCCAGCATTTGAAGAACATTTTACTAACGTCATTATTGATTGTATAGGACCCCTCCCTAAGACAAAAGATGGAAATCAGTACTTACTGACAATAATGGATGTGTCTATCAGGTTTCCTGAAGCAATACCTTTGAGAAACATTACAATAGAGATGATTGTGGAAGAGTTAACTAAATTTAAAGTTAACTAAGTTTTTTTACAAGATATGGTTTACTTAAAGAAATACAATCAGATCAGGGTTCAAATTTCATGTCACAGCTGTTTAAGGAAGTAATGAACAGTTTGGGAATAAAACAGTTGAAGTCAACAGCTTATCATCCTGAGTCACAAGGTGCTTTGGAAAGTTGGCATCAAACTCTAAAGACTATGATGAGTCAGAATTATCAACAGGATTGGGATAGGGGAATTCCATTCTTGTTGTTTGCCATTAGGGATGCTCCTAATGCACCAACTGGTTTCAGTCCTTTTGAACTAATTTATGGCCATGAGGTGAGAGGACCACTGAAATTGATTTATGTGAAATTGGTGGGTCAAGATTCAGAAACTACTCTACTGGTTTATGTATCAAACTTCAGAGCATGTGAGTTAGCTGGGGAACATTTAAAGATATTACAGCAAGTGATGAAAATGAAAGCAGACAGGAAAGCTTTAGCTCATAATTTTGTTGTTGGGGAGAAAGTATTTGTTCTGTTACCACAACTGGGTGACTCGCTAAAGACAAGGTTTAGTGGGCCTTACAGGATTGAAAAGAAACTGAATGAAGTAAATTATTTAATAAATACTCCAGATAGAAGGAAGAAGCAGAGGGTGTGTCATGTAAATACGCTTAAAAGGTACTTTGACAAGGAAGAGGACCAAAAGGAGGTGTTAGTGGTGGTAGATAATGAGAAAGAAGTAGAAATGCAGGATTCTGAAACTGATTTTCTTCTAATCAAATTGGATAATAAGGAGGTACTTGAAAATTTAAATGTAATATTGAGTTACCCTTCCAGACAAGTGTCAAAGCGATTTGGAAAAGCTATTACGGTCATACAAAGATATTTGTGGAAATAAATTGGGAAGGATGAATTTAGCTATACATAATGTATGTGTAGAAGTTTCACCTTCGATAAGGCAACATCCTTATAGGTTAAATCCGGCAAATTTATCACAAGTACAGAAAGAAATCGAATTCATGCTTCAAAATTATATTATTGAGTCTAGTTGCAGTAACTGGAGTTCACCTATTCTGCTGGTACCAAACCCGGAATGAACACAAAGATGGTGTGTGGACTATCGAAAGGTGAATGCGGTGACAAAAGCGGATTCATATCCTATACCACGGTTGGAAGATTGTATTGAGAAAGTGGGACAATCAAAATTTATCATAAAAATTGACTTGCTGAAAGGATATTGGCAAGTACTGTTATTGAAGAGAGCAAAGGAGATATCAGCTTTTGTGATGCCAGTTGGACTGTATCAGTTTAGAGTCATGCCATTTAGTATGAAAAATGCACCTGCAACATTTCAAAGACTGACAAAAAAAGTAATTGTAGGTCTGAGCAATTGTGTTGTTTATGTTGACGACTTGATAGTTTTAATCAGACATGGGAGGAGCATTTACAATATCTGGAAGAATGATTTGCTCAATTACAAGAAGCTAATTTGGTGGTGAATTTGGCTGAAAGTGAATTTGCAAAAGCGTAAGTTATGTATCGAGGCTATACCATTGGACATGGTAAGGTAGCTCCAAGAGATGTGAAAGTCAAGGCTATCGTGGATTTCCCCTACAACAAAATGAGAAGTTTTGAGGTTTCTGGGCATGAGTGAGTTTTACCAGGAATTTGTACCAAATTTTTGCAGTGTGATTGCTCCACTGACACAACTATTAAAAAAGAACAAGAAGTTTCAATGGACACAGGAGTGCCAGAAGGTATTTGACAGTTTGAAAACTGTATTAACTACAACACCAGCCTTGGCAGTACCCAATTATGCCAAGCAATTCAAGTTGGCTGTTGACACAAGTAATATCAGCATTGGGGCTGTACTGTTACAAGAAAATGACACTGGAATTGAAAAACTGATAGGGTATTTTTCATGGTAGTTGAATGTATAACAGAGAAGGTATTCAACGATCAAAATGGAGACTTTGGGTTTGGTGTTGGCATTGCAGCATTTTGAGATTTACGTTGCAAACAATTTGTCAGAAACAATTGTTTATACAGACCACAATCCTTTAAAGTTCCTGGACAAATTTTGAGACACCTTGCCTGGGTCTTTTAAAATCTATGTGCCTTCTCTTGCCTTAACGAAAGTGTAACTGGGAGTTAGGTTAATTAGGGGATTTAGAAGTTATCATAGCAGTAATTTGTAGATCTATGTATATTTTTAAAAACATTTCTTCTATTAATTAGGTGTAATTTAGTTTGGTAAGAAACCTATAAGACTTCGTGGCCTTATTACTACTGAATTCAAGGCACGCATCTTGAAATTTATACAAATTGCAAAACAAGTTGTGGCCGTTGTTTCAAGATTCCCTTTGGAATTTGAACAACTCAGCATTTACCATCGGCTGTGCCATAACAATCACTTGTTTCCACCCCTGCCTCAACTGATCTGCTGTTAAAACCTTCATTCATGCCTTTGTTACCTCTAGACTCAACTATTCCACTACCCTGTGAAGCCTGGCACTGATGACTGCGAGTGCTGACCGAAGCAAGGTAGGGAAACAAACCTTAAAGTTCTGAGCAAAGTGCAGCCCGCCAAGTGCATGCCTTATATATGCTGTCGTAAAACACGTCGGCGTGTTTTCCCACTGACATGGGCGGACGATCCGGTGCGGGGGGATGAGTCCTGCGGGCTGGCCTTATAATTATATGCTGATGTATTGTATTTCCCTACATCCAATGGCGGGGAACGTGGCCTGCCATCTGCGGCATGGAGTGGACGATCACAAACTGGTTTCACAACTCCATGAAACTGATTTTTGGCCTTTTTGTCATATTGCCCACTGATGCCACTGAATACACCCGATGCTGGCAGGCACAGAAAATCCCAGCCTATGTTTTGTGTTCCTTGTACGAGTACACCGAAGTCTCTCGAAACATCAAAATTTACAAGTTTCATGCCTTTTAAAAATATTCTGCTTTTCTATTCTTACAATCAAAGTGAATAATCTCACAACTGACCGCATTATATTCCATCTGCCATCCTTTTGCCCACTCACTTAACCTGTCTATATCTCATAGCAGCCTCTTTGTGTCCTCCTCACAGCATTCCCACCTAGCTTTGTATCATCAGCTAACTTAGATACATTACACTGTTTCTTCATCTAAGTCATTAATATAGATTGTAAATCGCTGAGGCCCCAGCACTGATCCCTGTGGCATTCCACTAGTCACAGCCTGCCAACTTGAAGTTGCTCCATTTATCACTACTCCATGCTTCTGTCCATTAACCAACTGTCTATCCATGCTAATACATCACCCTGAATTCCATAAGCCCTTATCTTATTTATTAACCTTCCGTGTGGCACCTTATTGAATGTCTTTTGCAAATCCAAGTATACTAAATCTAGGGATTCCCCTTTATCCATCCTACTAGTTACATCCTCAAAAAATTCCAATAAAATTGTCAAACAGCGTTTCCCTTTCATAAAACCAATTTCTTACAAGTTGATGTTTTTAGGAAGAAGGAAAAGTTGTAAAATATCTAATGATTTTTGTAAGTATTTAAAACTGAAGATGAATATCCATAATCAAATGTCCTAACTACTTCCACCTCAGTTTATCATACTGAGGTGGAATTTGCAGTGTCTCTAACTCCTCCAGCCATGCATCCCTCTATGCTGCTCCAATTCTGGCCTCTTGCGTAGTTTGTGGATGACACCAAAATAGATGGGAAGGCTAGCGTTGAGTATGATACAAAGAGTATACAGAGGGATATAGATAGGTTAAGTAAGTGGGAAAAAACTTGGCAGATGGAATATAATGTGGGAAAATGTGAGGCTATGCGCTTTGGCAGGAAGAATAGGGGAGCTGAATATTATTTAAATGGAGAAAGACTGCAGAAAGCTGCAGCACGGGGATGAATCCCAAAGAACTAGTATACAAGTTCAGCAGGTAATAGGGAAAGCAAATGGAATGTTGGCCTTTATTTCAAAGGGAATGGAGTATAAAAATAGGGAAGTCTTGCTAAAACTATACAAGGCACTAGTTAGACCACAACTAGAATACTGTGAACAATTTTGGCCTTTCTATCTAAGGAAAGATATCCTGGCGTAGGAGGCATCCCAGAGAGGTTCACTAGATTGATCCCGGGTGTGGATAGATTTTCTTATGAGGAGAGGTTGAGTAGCTTGGGTCTGTGCTCATTGGAGTATAGAAGAATGAGAGGCAACCTTATTGAAAGATGTAAGATTCTTTGGGAGCTTGACAGGATAGATGCTGAGAGGTTGTTTCCCCTTATGGGAAAGTCTAGGACCAGAGGACATAATCTCAGAGTAAGAGGTCGCCCATTTAAGACAGAGCTGAGGAGGAATTTCTTCTCTCAGAGGGTAGTGAATTTGTGGAATTCTTTACCGCAGAGGGCTGAAGAAGTTGGGTCGTTAAATATATTCAAGGCTGAGATAGACAGATTTTTAATCAGTAAGGGAATCAAGGGTTATGGGGAAAAGGCAGGAAAGTGGAGTTGAGGATTATCAGATCAGCCATGATCTCACTGAATGGCAGAGCAGACTCAATGGGCCGAATGGCCTACTTCTGCTCTTATGTCCTATGGTCTTATGGTCTTAAAACCATGTTGACTTGTTCTAATCATACCATGCTTTTCTAAGTACATTGTTAAGACTTCCTTAATAATAAATTCCAGCACTTGCCCAATGACTAATATCAGGCCTATCAGCCTGTGGTTTCCTGTTTTATCTCTCCCTTCTTTCTTGAGTAGTGGTGTTACATTTGCTAACTTCCAATCTGCTGGGACTTTTCCAGAATATGGGAATTTTGGAAAATCATAGCCAGGGCAACCCTAGGATGTAGGCCATCATGTCCCGGGGATTTGTCTAGTCTTAATCCCTAAAGTTTCTCCGGCTCTTTTTCTCTGCTGATACCAGTTACCTTAATTTCTTCACTCTTATTAGCCCTAGGTTACCCTCTATTTCTGGTATGTAACTTGTGTTTTCTACTGTAAAGACAGATACGTAGGGTGGAATTTTAACCATGATGCACTGTTTCCAACGGCAGAACAGGATGTGGGCACCAATTCTGCTCCCTTGCTTTTTCCTAGTTCCCATGTGATTTCAATTAAATTGCAAAGTGCAAGCAGCATTCAAGGGAGACACATGCAATCACGCAGCGTGGAAGCTGTTCAGTTGTGAAACCCATCGTCAGCTGACAATGCAGCAGGTACTAGCCGGCTATAAAAAAGCCTCTTGGCCAAAGAGGAAGGCTCTTCATCATGGCCAAAACTTTCCTGCCCATCTCCATTGCCATTAACACAAGACTTTATTTGAAATGGGAGACAGAAAGCAGGAAACTACAGGCCAGTTTGCCTAACATCTGTCAGAGGGAAAATGTTAGAAGCTATTATTAAGGATGTTATAGCAAAGCAATTGGAAAAATTCAAGGTAATCAGGCAGTGTCAGCATTGTTTTGTGAAAGGGAAATCATGTTTAACCAATTTATTGGAATCCTTTGAAGAAGTAACATATGCTGGGGATAAAGGGGAACTGGTGGATGTAAAGTACTTAAATTTCCAGAAAGCATTTGATAAGATGCCACATCAAAGGTTATTGCAGAAAATAAAAGATCATGATGTAGGGAGTAACATATTGGCGTGGATAGAGGATTGGCTAGCTAATAGGAAATAGAGAGTAGGCAATATGGGTCTTTTTTAGGTTGGCAGGATGTAATGAGTGATGTACCACAGGATTCAGTGCTGGGGCCTCAACTTCTTACAATTTATATAAATGACTTGGATGAAGAGTCCAAAGGTATGACTGCTAAATTTGCTGATGACACAAAGATCTGTAGGAAAGTAAGTATGAAGAGGACATGAGGAGGCTACAAAGGGCTATAGATAGGTTAAGTGAGTGGGCAAAGAGCTGGCAAATGGAGTATAATGTGGGAAATTGTGACTTATCCATTTTCACTGGGAAAATAAAAAAGAAGTATATTATCTAAATGGTCAGAGATTGCAGAGCTCTGAGATGCAGAGGGATTTGTGTGTCCTAGTGCATGAATCATAAAAGGTTAGTATGCAAGTACAGCAAGTAATTAGGAAAGCTAATAAAATGTTATAATTTATTGTGAGGGGAATTGAATACAAGAGTAGGGAGGTTATGCTTCAGTTGTACAGGGCATTGGTGAGACCACAGGCAGAATTGTCCGTGCCCGCTGGCGTTGGACATGTTTGATGGCGTGAGTGAACAATATGGTGAGAAGGCCAAAAATCAATTTCACAATGTTGTGATAAAAGGGATGTACTGCCTCCACCCACAAATGCATGAATGAGGTCATGGATGCCATATTCACGAGGGCACACAACTTTGTGCATTTCGCCTGGGACCTGGACAGCCAGGATGCAAGAGCGATTGGATTTGCCCAGATCGTGGGTTTCCCACAAGTGCAGGGTGCCATCGACTGCATTCACGTGGCGCTCAAATCTCTGTCGCAACACGCCGTCAGCTATGTCAACCGCAAGGGATAACATTCGCCAAATGTGCAGCTGGTGTGCGACCACCACCAATGCATCCTGCAGGTCTGTGCATGGTTTCCAGGGAGTGTTCACGACTCCTACATTCTCAATCAGTCGCAGATCCCTGAAGCCTTCCAGGATCCTCAGAGGCTGCAGGGTTGGCTCCTCGGGGACAAGGGCTACCCGCAAAGGGTGTGGGTCATAACACCCATGCAGCGGCCTCTGACTGCAGCAGAGTGAAGGTATAATGAGGCTCATGCTGCAACTCGCAACGTGGTGAAGCAAACCATCGGGATGCTGAAAATGAGGTTCCAGTGCCTGGACCAGTCTGGTGGAGCCCTGAATACAGTTCACAGAGGGTGTCACGTATCATCGTCGTCATCTGCTGCGCCCTTTACAACCTGGTGCTGCAACAGGGAGAGGAGCTGGCTGAGGAGTAGATGCCGGAGCTGTGTGTCTCCTCCGATGAGGAGGACGCCAATGGGGATGAGGGTAAGGAGGTCCTCAAAGGCGACGATGATGGGGATTAGGCACTCACACTGGCCAGATGAGGCATGTGCGCTTGTCAAGCCCTCATAGCTGCTAGATTTGTGGAGGAATAGGCGATTCACGGTGAGGAGACACATTGCATTTATGAACGTTTGACTCCAGCCTGGCATATGGCAGTGCCCGTACCCGCTGTGATAATGCACCTATCATAGAGATGCAGTGAAGGCCCTAATAGTCGCTCGATTCCAGGAGGATGATGAAGACGTGCAGTGAGGACACCCCAGAGATCTTCACATAGCCTCTGATAATGTGTGACTCCTGTCTAGCCAAGGGCAGCTCGCTTGCGTTCTGTGATCAAGGTCATATCATAGAGATGCAGCCATGAAACTTTAAAAGCATCTGATCCTTTGTCAGCCTTCAGCGCCTGACCCCTTCAGGAGCACAGTATCACTGGTCACAGATGCTGAAGAGATGGGGGCCAGCCCCACCCTAAAGGTGCTGAGAGCACACAGAGAGAATGACAGAACTCTGTGACACCTGCTCACAACATTCTAGCAGCAATGACAAGCACCATCGAAGTACATCAGTAATATGTCCAGGGAGTGTGAGCCTGGACCAGAACTTTGGTCTGAAGGCTGTAGGAAGCACAGGGAAGAGGCCCTGGGCTGAGACACCTGCCTTTATCTTATGCAGAAAGGTTTCACATCTGAGTGACATGAACACTGCTCATCAGAACAAGGAGCCAAAGGCAGGGGGACATTCTTGGGTGTTTATTGACAATAGTGAACATCATGTACAAGTGATTAACACCCATGCCTAGGCTGTGCAACTACACCTTCTTAACTTTCCTAGCCCTGCCACTATGTTTTGGTGCTCCCCAGCCATCCACAGTGGAGGTGGAGGCAGCCCTGTCTGTGATGACCTTGGCGGGCGTCCTCTGAAGGGCCCGGCCTGCTTTCGGGGCCCTGCTGTGTGGCAGTGGCACCCTCCTCGGCCTGTGGAGCTGAAGCTGCCGAGGTCACAGGAAGAGGGGATTCAGGTGGGCCAGACATTCCTGGAGTCACCTAGATGGATGGCTCCGGGGTGCACACCTGCTGATCCTCCTCTCTATGGGTGCCCAAGGGCTTCTGGCTCATGCCTTAAGGATAAAGGGTAGCTAGAGTGAGATCAATAGTACACACTATTGGAGGCCAACTATGGCATCAGCGATGGAGTTCAGCCTGTACAGCAGTGCAGGAGCCACACCCTGGTCCAAGATCTCCATGGCACACAACCATGTGGTGACAGATGTGTCCCGTTTCACAGGCCACTGCCATGAACTAATTATCTCCCTTTGCTTCCGCGGGCACATCTGGGAAACAGCCGATGGAATCCATGACCCAGGATGTTGCACTGCTGAATTATCACCTGGTAGAGCACCGCCAGCCTCACTGTCAGCACAGGAATGGTCCATCGTTGCCGGTCAGCTTGATGGCTCTGTTTTCAAAGTCTGTGAGGGCCTTGATTTCAGGTATTCCTCCACCAGTCTGCAACCTCTCCCTGTTGTTGCATGCCAGCTTGTCCTGCATGAATAGAGGTGGTGAGAGTGTAAGCAGGACGCCTGCCAGGCCAGATGATAACTATGCCTGGCATGTATGTGTGGTGAGTTGTCCCATGGATGGGATGAGGACAATGAAGGTGTGCAAGAGAGTGAATGGTGATGTCCCTTGAACTGGCAATGAGTGAGGGCCCTGTAGATGTGTGAAGGATTTGTGAGTGTGTGAGTTGAGAGTGGTCAGAACAGTGACTTACCGGAACAGAGGAGATCATTCATCTTCTTGTAGCACTGGGTGGCTGTCCTCTTTTGAAGGGCGTTGATGCTGACCACTGCTGCCATCACCTCCCAAGCCAGATTAGTGACGTTGCTGCCCATCCTGTGGCCAGAGTGGGGGTAGAGGACATCATGGCATACCTCCACTGCATCCAAAAGGCGCTCGAGGGACGCATCATTGAACCTGGGGGTTGCAGTCTTTTTGTCATTAGGGGCCATGTCTTCGTTGCAGCAATCATGGGCTGGAAGCACTGAGATGTGTACATGTGTCTGGACTTTAAATATGGTGCCCGGTGTGAGGAAGCAGCAAGGTGATGGTGTGTCGTGCGAATGAGGGCCTGTCCACCATGGAAACGGCATGTTTCCTGTGAATGCATAATTAACACAGCAGGTTTGGAACGCTACAGCGTGAAAAGCCGCCATTACGGCTGGTGGGTAAAACATCATTTTACCCGCCCGCTACCACACTTAGTGCAAATCTGGGATGATTCTGCCCCACATCTGGAGTAGTGTGTGCAGTATTGGTCTCCTTTTTTAAGGAAGAATGTAAATGCGATGGAAGCAGTTCAGAGAGGTTTTACCAGACTAATGCCTGGAATGGGCAGGTTGTCTTATGAGGAAAGGTTGGACAGGTTAGACTTGTATCCACTGGAGTTTAGAAGAGTAAGAGGTGATTTGATTGCAACATATAAGATCCTCTTTGGTCTTGAGAGGATGGATGTGGAAAGGGTGTTTCCCCTTGTGAGAGAATCTCAAACTAGAGGGTCACTATTTAAAAATAAGGAGTCACCCATTTAAGGCAGATGAGGAGAATTTTTTCTCTCTCAGAGGGTCTTGAGTCTTTGGAACTCTTGTCTTCAAAAGGCAGTGGAAGCAGAGTCTTTAAATATTTTTATGGCAGAAGTAGATAGTTTCTTGATAAGTAAGTGGGTGAAAGGTAATCGGGGTAGGTGGGAATGTGGAGTTGAGGTTACAATCAGATCAGCCAGGATCTTATTGAATGGTGGAGCAGGCTTGATGGGCCAAGTGGCCTATTCCTGCTCCTAGTTCGTATGTTTGTATGACTTATAGAGAGACAAAGGTGGCACAGGATTTTTCAAATTTAGCCTTCACTTTTAAATATTGCGTAATACATTGGTTTGATTTATTCATGTGTTCATCGTTATTTTTGAAACTAGTTTAGTCAGAGCTGAATGTACTGGCACACCTCATAGTTGGCATGCACTGATTTGTTTCAGCGGAGCTAGGGACATTTCTTTATTGTGGAAGAAACAATGTTCTGTTTTTTTGTTCACTCTTTTTGAATTTTCATGTTACTGTCCAGTTTTGTACTCACCACTCTGTGGAACATGGTTGAACTTGCGGGCTCAGCTGGACCCCTCCTCTATGCATTTGAAAGGACATTGTCCGCGATCATTTTCAGCAGGGATAATTGAAATGTTGCAGGTGGGCTCAAGACCTGTAAGGACTCGGCAAACCAACACTCTGAGATGGACCCACACGTGGACAGCACTGACATTGCCCTTTAGGACCCTCATTTTCTTACCTTGACTGACTGTCCACAACAACCCCATTGCACCCAGGAAGCCAGGCCCTTCACTTTTCCACTCCTCCATGCCCCCAACCCCACTCCACATCCCTCTCCACCACTGACTTGCCCTTGCTGGTCCTGTACCTCCATGCAAGCTGCCATTCTCCTGCTCCCCTCCCTTGTGTTACAGGGTTCAACAAGGAAAACCACAGACCTCCAAAACAACTGCACAAAGCCAACTGTTGCACACCACCTTTACTGAGTGCCACAAGACTTTATCATGATGGTGGGACCTAATTAAAAAAGGTTTTAATATAATGAGTATCCATGGCATGCAAGTGTATTAGAAGTAAGAACCCGTCATGGAATGGCGTGAGGCCCACCCTTCCACAAACCATTAATCTCTAAATTTGAATCCAACATCAGGAAAGCAAAATTTTGCATCCCGCCTAGTTAAGTCACCCTGCCCAACACGTTTCCTCCTCTTGCAGGCCCCATAACATCTTCCCCATAATATTTGTTCAATATCTCTACCATTTCCTCATTCCCCATGATAATTGCTCCTGTCTCTGCTTCTAAGGGACCAACATTTACTTTAGTTTCTGTTAAAGCCAAGTGAGGAGGGATGCAATGACTCCTTGTTTTTTAACCACACCTCATTTGGTCATAGCAGAAGTTTTGAATTTTAAAAGGATGCTGTACTGCCAATTCAGTATGTATGTGACTATCTACAGTTTGTAAGAGTTAAGCCAGACAAGTATTCTTGAGTTAAACACGTATGGGGTTAGTTTTGTTGTGCTAAAACCCTCCCAGGTAAAAAATATTTTAGAATATTAAAAATGTATTAATATATCTTACTTCCCACTAATGTAGGCAATCATACACTCAAACTCCAGGCATGTAGAAAAAAATTGCAACTTTACTGAGTATCAGATGTTAAACTTGGCCAAGTTAAAATGCAGATTAAGAAAAGAAAAATCAACAAATGTTCATTGATCGTTTTTGGAGACGTTGGTTCTTCAGCTGTGGCAGTTGGTTTAGAGTCATGGCCATTGTGTCCCTTTTCTCCAGGAAACAAAAATCCAATGTAGAAATCCAATAGCTTTCAATGGAGAGTCTCTGTCTGCAGTAGGAATGTAGACACATATTTAACTCAGCAAAACAGGGTTCAAAGCTTAGATGGTATATGGCAGAGCGAGGGGGGAAGGGAGATACAACCACTCTCTCTAGATAGAGTATATCTGCCTAATCCCAAACTCAAGCATCCAAACAAAAAGTTGTGTCACATGATATCTCTCCACGTCGGTTATATATTCTAAAAGGAAGTCGATCAGCTCATGTCTGGCACAGCTCCTCTTATCCATTGTGATAGCTGTAGTGATTAATTGTTGGTGTTCCAGCAATTAACTCTTGAATGGTTCATTCTTCCTTCTGGGTGAGATAGGAAGGAAGCTTTTCACACTTCCAGGGAGGTCATTTTCTGTTGGGACCTCCATAGACCCTACGTCTTCATGATATGGACTGTGGCTACACAGATGCAAATTGGCAGTCATTTTGAGTCGGTGTCTTTCTTTTAATAAGTTTAATATGTGAAACCTGTCAATGAGATATCAAATTAATTCTGAAAAGCAACATTTTCGTCACTTGAAAACTCTTGGATGAAAGCCATCTGGCCCTGGGGATATGTCAGTCTTTAGTGCCATTACTTTTTCCATTGTTGTGAATTTGTTTATGTTAGTTTTGGTGAATTGCCATCCCTAATTTCATGTTAGTTTTCTTGGAATGTCTGGCATGCTATCATCTTCTCATGACGCAAAGCAATTATTTAACATGTTCACCATTTCCTTATTTTCATTTATAATATTGCCATTATCAATTTTTAAGGGGTACACATTGCTCTTGACCGCTCTTTTTTTTTCTTTTATGATTTTATAAGTTTTCTTGTGTTGATTTGATATCCCTTTTTGTAATTCTTCCTATCTGTTTTATAACCATTTGCTGTTCTTTGTACTGCTCCCATTTGCCAGTTAGGATCTGTGCTATTTTTGGCATTTTTGCATGTTTTTTTCTTATAATTTTATGTTTCTCTTACTTCTTTAACCACCGTGGCTTTTTTGGCAAGAGTTCTTGCCTTTAAAGGTATATATTACTTATAAGTCACTTTAAATACTTTTTTCAATATCTCCCATTGATCTTGTGTCATTTCACCCATTAACAAATTTGCTCAGTTTATTGTGGACAGTCTGTCACATGCCATTGAAGTTGGCCTTACCTAAATCTAGAATCTTAGCAGTTGTTTTGCATTTCTCCCTCACGAACACAATCATCTTACAGTTACTATTATATAAATGTTCACACATCATTAAGCTGTTAACTGAAGGTGGTTCATTGCTCACTGTTAAATCTAATATTGTCTCCCCCTTGTTGGTTCTAGAGCATTTTTTTTTTGCAGAAAACTATCATGAACACACTCAAGAAATTTGCAACCTTTATGAAATGAGCTTGCCTGATTATCCCAATCTTCGGCTGGGATTTTCCGGCCCCATCGCGGGTGGGACCTGCCGTGGGTGAGGCGGTGCCCCAGCCAGAAGCCCATTGACTTGCGGTGGGGCCGGAAGATCCCGGCGGCGGGCGGGTGCGGAAAATCTCGCCCTTCATGGAAGCTAAAATCCTCCATTAAAACCACACTTCCTTTCCTACATACTTGTCCAATCTCTGGATAATACATTCTGCCACTTCACAGCTGCTGCCAGAGGCCCTAGATGCAACTCCCAGTACAGTTTTAAATCCTTTTCTATTTCATAATTCTACCCATAATTACCTCTACTGCCTGCTTATCTCTCATTGTATCATATCATAGAAGTAATGTCATCTTTAGTCACTAATGCTACTCCCCCTCCCTTCCACCAGATTCCCTTTCCTTCCTGTAGACCTCATCATCCTTGTATTTTCAGTTCCCAGTCTCGATTGTCTTGCAGCCATGTCTCGGTAATGATTACCATGTCGTAACCTCTAAGTTGAATTTGCACCTGAAATGAAATTACGAACATACGTATAATTCATTTATATATTTCCTTAAACTATATGCATTTGTACAAGGAACACTATTTGGATCACACACGCTAACCTGTTCTTCTGCTGTGATAATTTTCTCACATATTTTGTATTTCTCCTTCTTAATTTAATTATTTGACATATTTTAGTTTTCCCTTTATATGTATTGCCTAACACACTAACAGTAATAATAATGCTCGAATAGAGTTTTTGTCTGTCTGGACTATTTTGATTGGTCAGTTTGAGGGGCTGTTGGTGGATTTATTTGGTGGGCTGTGAATGACACCTGCAGAGGCACGTGGGGTGTGTGAAGGACTGGAGCGCATGGCACACTTGCGGCTGCTAATGTTGGTGACAGCAGTGGTATGGATGTTTGGTGGCGAACAAGAACAGCGGAAGGTAAGGGGGACCCAACTGCAAAGTTACCCCTGTCTGGAAAGATTATTTCCGTGAGGGATGGGATGGGATTGATGGGGATGACAAGAGCAGGAGTGGGATGGTATGGGATGGATGTAGGGAATGGAATAAAGGTGGCATTGAGGGATGGCATAGGAGGGGTAGATGAAATGATAGGATTGGTTAAGTGCAGCAAAATGGTGGGGATGATTATTAGATACAATTATTATTCAAAAACTATTTTGAATAGCTGTCAGGTGAATTTAAGAAAATACATCAGCATTGATTCTTTAGATGGAGAAGATGATATCAATCTATACCTTCCAGAATGCCTGCACATTCTAACTCCAAAGGGCCTGCCACCACACAAACTTAGACTCAAGGGGGGAGTTATAATATTGTTACAAAATCTGAGTCCGAAACAAGGACTTCATCATGGAACAAGATTAATAGTTAGGAAGTTTCTTTCATTGATAATAGATGCTGAAATTATAACAAGCAGATTTCAAGGAAATGGAATGTTGTTTCCATAAAAAATATTCAGCCCATCAGACATAAACCTGCTTTTTCAAATGAGGAGAAACAGTCCTTAATTAGACTTTCTTAATTGTATGACAATAAACAAGTCACAAAGCCAGACTCGTGACAAAATTTGTATTTATTTCTGTTTTCACACACGGACAGGTTTATGTAGCTTTGTCCAGAGTGATAAGTTTTACTTCAATGAAAGCCTTTAGTGAAACTAGAAATCCTGCTTTGAAAGAAATAATATTGCAGTAAAGATGCTAATTGTACACATGTTTTGGGGGTCTCTGCTAGTTTCTGACTATTACTCTACTCTTCTCCTTTCCATTTGTTTTATTATACCCTGATCACTCTTGACCTGAAGATTTTTCTGATATCAGATCTAAATTATCCATTACAAGTTTAAACCTGTGTCCCCTAGTTCTCCTCTTGCAGTTTAATTTAAAGGAATATTCCAGGTTACCTTTTCTATAGCTTTTTAAAGGAGGTGCAGGATTAGAAAGACCTGACCTGGCAGTCCACATACACGTATCTTTGAAGGTGGGAGAGAAAGTTAGAAACATAGGGCGGAATCATCTGTGCCCGCTGGCATCGGGCATGCTTGGCAGCGTGAGCGGACAATATGCCGAGAAGGCCAAAAATCGGTTTCACGACATCATGAAACCAGTTTGCGATCATCCACTCAGCCCATCAATGGCAGGCCACCTTTCCTGCCATCAGACGTCGGGAACCTCACTGTAATACATCTGCATATTATTATAAGGCCAGCCTGCTGGAATCACCCTCCCATTGGATCATCCGCCCATGTGTTTCACAACAGCATTTATAAGGCATGCACATGGCGGGCTGCACTTTGCGGGGAACTCGGAGGTGAGTACACAGTAACGTTGTGCAACGGTCACCTGTTGGACTTCAAGGTTGAGGCGCGTTGGAGTCATGGGGGCAAGAGCTGCCCTGCGGTTGAGGCGACTTGGGGGTGGAGGCAAAGGGTGGGGTCGGGGGGGGAAGTGAAGCAGCCATGCATTAGGGAAACGTTGTATAAAGTGAACATTCCTCTGCAGCTGAGATAGGTCAGACGCATCCACATTGACATGCGTGGAGTCGAGCCTCCCGCTTATCTGCTCACTCAAGCAACGCAGAGGCATCAAAGTGCCATGAAGTGCCCCAGAGCTATTCACCCCTTGGGCACAGACTGCAAACTACTGAGCGTTTTAGTGGACTGCAGAATAGTTGGACCCCAGAAGGAAAAATAGTAAGAATTGGGAAATAAGAATACTGGTCCAAACTGGTCTTGTATACCTTAAAATGTAACACCAGTAAATATTGGGAAATAAGAGAACTGGTCCAAACTGTTTTTTCCTTCTGGGACGACTGGACACGTTTTACAATCACCTTGCTAAAGCTGGCCGTGGAGCAGTAACTGGCGGAGGTGTTCACAGCCCCTTGCAATGTCATCATTCCGGTTTGGACCAGTCTCCCCCACGGTTCAGGTTAACAGTGCAGCCTTGCAGTGCAGATTAGGAGAATGCCTTTACCTGAGCTGAGAGCACAGCATACACACCCCAATGGGCAAAACTGCCACCAATCGGTCAAGTGGAGTGGGGCGGAGGTGGGTGGGGTTTCGGGCAGCCATGCAGCGCACTAAACTCTGGCCATCCAAGTGGTGTCAGCACCAGGATGCATTAAGAGGCCTTCAGACTTAACCAAGAGAGGTTCTTAGAACACCCAAGCTAACCCATGTGTCTCTCTCTTTCATCCTGCAGGAGGAGTACATCAGGAGCATGGAGTCTGGTGACCTAGCTGTATGCCTCCTGCTGTACAGAGAGTGGAGGCGATGGAGAAGAGAGTGATGGAGGTGCCAAGCTGGACAGAGGGAGGAGCAGCACCCTCAGGAAGAAGGGACAGTTGGGGCTCCCGCACACGCTGCTGAAGAGCCACAGCAAGCCATCGTTGGTCAGTGCCTAGCCAGACCCACGGTCTATAGATGCTGCCTTTCATTTCTGCAGATAACTGAGAACCAGTGTCCCAGTGTCACCGAAGACTGCACATGCCTAGGGAACTGGTCAGTCACATCTGCCAGCTGTTGCAGGCTTTGTTGCCACGGGGACATAAAGGGCATCCACTGCCAGCGGCCGTGAAAGTGACTGTGGTGCTCAATGTTTACGCTGGTGGCTCCTTTCAGGGCTCTACAGGTAACCTCTATGGGATATCACAAGCCTCCAACCACAAATGCAGCCATGAAGTCATGGATGCCACCTTCGTGAGGGCACACAATTTTGCGCATTTTTCCCAGAACTAAGAGAGCCAGGATGCAAGAGCGATTGGATTTGCCCAGATCTCGGGTTTCCCACAGGTTTAGGGTGCCATTGACTGCACTCACGTGGTGCTCAGATCTCTGCCGCAACTATGTCAACTGCAAGGGATTCCATTCACTGAATGTGCAGCTGCGTGCGACCACCACAAATGCATCCTGCAGGTCTGTGTACGGTTTCCAGGGAGTGCCCATGACTCCTACATTCTCAGTGGGTCACAGATCCCCGACATCTTCCAGGGTCCACAGAGGCTGCAGGGATGGCTCCTCGGGTACAAGGGCTACCCGCAGAGGATGTGGCTGATGACAGCCATGCGTCGGCCTCAGACTGCAGCAGAGTGAAAGTATAACAAGGCTCATGCTGCAACTCGCAACTTGATGGAGCAGACCATCGGGATGCTGAAAATGAGGTTCTGGTGCTTGGGCCGGTCTGGTGGAGCCCTGCAATATAGTCCACAGAGGGTGTCACACATCATCGTCGCCTGCTGCATCCTTTACAACCTAGCGCTACAACGGAGAGAGGAGCTGGCTGAGGAGGAGATGCAGGAGCTGGAGGTCTCCTCTGATAAGGAGGACGTCGATGGTGATGAGGGTGAGGAGGTCCTTGAAGGCAAAAATGACAGCAGCCCTTGCAGTGATCAGACGAGGCAGGCGTGCTCGGGAGGCCCCCATTGCTGATAGATTTGTGGAGAATGATGATTACATGAAATGAGGAAACACCATAGGTCCTCACATTGCATCTATGTACATTTGACTCCAGTCTGGCTTATGGCAGCACACATACCATGTGTGATAATGCTCCTGTCATGGAATCGCAGTGGCGGCTCTAATAGTCGCTTGATTCCAGAAGGATGATGATGACGTGCAGTGAGGACACTCCATAGATCTTCACATAGTCTCTGAGAATGTCTGACTCCTGTCTGGTTGAGGGCAACTAGCTTGTGCTCTATGATCAGGGTCATATCATAGCTGTCTTGTTTGTTGTTTCAATGGTGCACACAGGCCATCGACTTTGTAGCTGAGCTAACTTTATTGATAACACATTTTCCTAACATAAAGACATATCTGCAGTAACTGAATTCTATCAAGACAGGTTCCAGCATGTGCTATCTGACCTTCAACCCCCAGGTCAGGTAACCCCTTATCTAGTACAGCATAGTTTTTAATACTGGAGTCCACTACCACAATCAACTATTATGACATTTCCCTTTTTTTAAAAATAAACTTTTATACAGCTCAAGTACACAAAGTCTGTTATCTATCCTTCCTCACTCTGTTTTGATCAGTCTGCTTTGTCTTTTACTCATCTCTGTATCTCTGTGGTTTTTTCACAATTCTTCCACTGGATGTTCTGAATGGTGACAGAGGTGATTTTGAAGGACAAGGGGCCTTCTCCAGCTCTGTGTCACTATCACCCTTTGGATAGTTTTCCGGACTCTCAGATTTTGTCTGGTTATCTGTTGCTTCACTGGTGCTTTCTAGTTTTTGATCTTCAACTACACTTTCTGGTTCAGAGCAGGGTTGTGTTTCATTTGTTTTTCTGTAAGAATTTCCGGTTTCTCCTGTACTGTTGTCCGTTTGGAGTCTGCACTATGTGAGACCTTAGTTCTCCTGTGATTCCTATGACAACAGTAGGACTCCTTCATGCTGAATCCTCACTGTCTCTCCCATGTTCAGGTCAGGCAGAGGTTGGGTGTCTCGATCAAAGTACTATTTCTGCTTTGGCTGTCTCAGTTTGAGCAGGTCCTGCACATTGCAGCTCACTGGCTGTGGAAATAACAGTCAGGGCGCAGTTGGTAGCTTAGTTCTTAGTCGTCTCCCTATCAGGAGCTGTGCTGGAGATGATCCAATGCCCTCTAATGGAGTATTCCTGAAATCCAGCAGAGCCAGGTAGGGGTCTCTTCCATCCGTCTTTGTCTTCTTCGACAGGTGTTTTAAGGTCTGCGCGATACGTCCCACCATTCTGTTGGATTGTGGATATTTGGGACTTGACGTAGTGTGGCAAAACTCCCAGTCCTGTGCAAATGAGCACTACAGGTATACCGTGGTGAGCAAAAATTGATTTTAAATGATTTATTACAATGATGCTCTTACTATCATTTCTCAGCAGCACAGACTCAAAAAACTTTGAGTAATAATCTACTGCTAGTAGGTACTCATTGTTGTCAAATGTGAACAAGTCCGCTCCAATTTTCTGCCAGGGCCTCTCTGGAACACTATGTGGTTGAAGTGGTTCTTTTTGTTGTAATTTACTGGACTTTTGGCACACTGCACCAGTATTCACCATTTCACCAATTTGTGCTCCAATTCGAGGACAATACATTACACCTCGAGCTCTTCTCCTGCATGTTTCTATGCCGAGGTGACTATTATGTACGCGCTGCAGCATTTCTTTCCTCAGTGTTGCAGGAATTATGATCTTTTCTCCCTTGAAAAGCATTCCTTCTACTGCATGAAGTTCCTCATGAAAATTCCAGTACTCTTGTACAGATTGTGATCGCGAGGCTACTCTAAAGCTGGGTCCCATCAAGCTGTGTGTCTCTGCCCTAGTGGAGGGTGTGGGTGAGCGCTGTGACAGGTCTTCAGGGAGGGTTTCAGCAGGTTCATCTTCTGAGCTTCCCTTGGGGCTTGATTGGAGGCCCGGGGTTTTGGAGTCTCTTGGCAGTTTCCCAGATGTGCCTGCAAAAGCAAGGAGAGATAATTAGTGCATGACCGTGGTCTATGGACAGGACACATTACTCACAGCGTGATTGTCTGGAAGATTTGGCACTGCTGGATCCTCACTTGTTGAGCACCGCAGGCATCACCGTCAACACAGAACGGTCCAGATCCTGGCCGGGCAGCTGGATGACTCTATTTTCAAAGTCCGTGAGGATCTTGATTTCAGGCATTCCTCCACCAGTCTGCAACCTCTCCCTGTTGTTGTATGCCAGCTTGTCCTGCATAAATAGAGATGGAGAGAGTGTAAGCAGGGTAATTGCCAGGCCAGACGATAAGGATGCCTGGCATGTGTGGGTGGTGAGTAGTGCCATGGATGGGATGAGGACAATGAAGATGTGTGTGAGAGTGAATGGTGATGCCCCTTGAACTGGGAGTGAGTGACAGCCCTGTGGATATGTCATGGGTTTGAGAGTGTGTGAGTTGAGAGTAATGAGAAAAGTGACTTACCCTGGTGGAACAGAGGAGATCATTCATCCTCTTGTGGCAATGGGTGGCTGTCCTCTTTTGCAGGGCATTGGCGTTGGCCATCACTGCCATCACCTCCCAAGCCAGATTAGTGATGTTGCTGCCCATCCTGTGGCCAGAGTGGGGATAGAGGACATCATGGCATGCCTCCACTGCATCCAAAAGGTGCTCGAGAGCCGTGTCATTGAACCTGGGTGGCTGCAGTCTTCTTGCCTTTCAGGGCCAAGTCTTCTGTGCAGCAGTTGTGGGCTGGAAGCACTGACAGGTGTACGCACAGCTGCATTTTAAATATGGCTCCTCGCGTGATGAAGCGATGAGGTGATGGTGTGGCAGGTGAATGAGAGCCCGTCTGCCATGGAAACGGCATGTTTCCCGGGAATGCATAATTAATGCGGTGGATTTGGGATGATACGGCATGAAAAGCTGCCATAGAAAAATATATGGCACAGGAGGCCATTCAGTTCAACATGGCCCTGCCGGCTGAAAAAGCACTATCCAGCCTAATTTTGCTTTCCAGCTCTCAGTTCATGGCCTTGTGGCTTTGGTAGCTCAAGGGCATATCCAAGTGTGTTTTTTTAAAATATGATGAGGATTTTTGCCTCTACCTTTTCAAGCAATAAGTTGCAGACCACTACTACCCTCTGGGTGAAAGAAATTACACCTCAACTCCCCTCTAATCCTTCTACCAACTACTTAAAATCTATGCCCCTGGTTATTGGCCTCTCTGCTAATCGATATTGATCCTTCCTATCTATTCTATCCAAGCCCCTCATATTTATATACAGTATATCTCAATTAAATTTCTCTTCACCTTCCTCTGTTCCAAAGAAAACAATCCCAACCTATTCAATCTTTCTTCATTACTAAAATTTTCAATTTTTGGCAACATCCTCATAGATCTTCTCTCTAGGGCGATATCCTTCCTGTAATACCATGACCAGAACTGTACGCAGTACTCTAGCTGCAGTCTAATTAGCGTTCTGTACGGTTGTAACATAACCTTCTTGCTCTTATTCTCTAGGCCTTAGCTAATAAAAGAAGCAATCCCATATGCCTTCTTAACCACCATATATCTACTGATACCTTCAGGGATCTGTGGACACGCATCAAAATTCCTCTGTTCATCTACATTTCTCAGACTCCTATAGTTTATTGGCTAGGAGGGCGGGACATGTCGCAGGCGGGAAGGAAAACTCGGAGAGGCAGCCAAACGTCCATTGACTTTGTGTGGAAATTTCCAGTCTCACCAAAATCCTGGCCATTGTGTATTCCCTTGCCTTGTTTGTCCACCTGAAATGCATTATCTCACACTTTTGCAGATTGAATTCCATTTGCCACTTTTCTTCCGACCTTACCAGTCCATTGATATTTTCATGTGGTCTACGGCTTTCTTCCTTAATATCAGCCACATGGCCAATTTTTGTATCATCTGCAAACTTCTTAATCAGCTCTATTAACATGTGGATAGGCAGTTAAAAAAGCATACAGGATCATGGGCGATATAAATAGAAGACTATACAAAAATAATTAAGTTATGCTAAATTTTTATAATTCACTTATTAAAATTAATAATTAATTTAAACACGATAAAGGCAACAGGGCAGGTGATGTTTTGCAGTTGCAAATGTGGGAGCTCGTAGACTCCAGTGTGATCAAAGACAAACATGCCTGCGGTAAGTGTCTGCAGCTCAAGGAACTTTGGCTCAGAGTTAATGAGCTGCCTTTTGAGCTTCAGACACTGTGATGCATCAGGGAGAGGGAAAGTTACCTGGGCACTTTGTTCCAGGAGGCAGTCACACTCCTTAGGCTAGAGTCTTCTGATTTAGTCCATGGTCAGGGACAGGAGGGTGTGACTGCGAGTGAGGCAGGTATGGGGATCAAGAAGGTAGAAATGGGGAAGTCTCAGCCTTTGCAATTGTCTAACAGGTCTGAGGTTCTTGCGGCTTGTGTGGATGAAAGCAGAGCTTACTGGGGGGATGAGCAAATAAACAATGGTGCTGTGGTACAGGAAGCCATTCAAGCAGAGGGAGTTAGCAGGATGTAGTGGTAGTATAGGACAGTATAGTCAGTGGATAGATATGATTCTCGGTAGCTGAGAGCGAGAGTCCAGAAGGCTGTGTTGCCAGCCTAGGTTGGAGCGGAATTTGCAGTGGGAGGGGCAGGGTCCAGTTGTCGTGGTTCATGTAGGTACCACCAACATAGATAGGATTAGGAAAGACACTCTGCTTAGGAAATATGAGCATCAATGGGCTAAATTAAAAAGCAGAGCCTCAAGGGTAATAATACAGAGATTGTTTAATAATAATCTCTGGATTATTACCTGAGCCATGAGTGAATGATGTAGAGTAACTAAGATCAGAGAGTTGAATGTGTGGCTCAAAGCTTGTTGTGGGAGAAATGGATTCTGATTCATGGGGCACTGCACCAGTACTGGGGAAAGTGGGGGTTGTACAGTTGGGACGGCCTTCATCCGAACCATGCTAGGACCGGTGTCTTGGCAAGTCATATAACTAGGGCAGTAGAGAGGGCTTTAAACTTTAGAGGGGGCTTTAAATGGGGGAGAGGGATCAAGTGAGGGAAGGTGTGACAAATTAAAGGGAGAGAACAAGATAAGAGAGCAAGGTAGCAATAAGGGTTATGTTCAGAATATGGCAGGAAGGGACAGAGGGTACAAACCTAAGAATGTGCCAGCTGATAAGTCTAGGGGTTGCCAAAATAATAAAAAGACAGATTAAAGGCTCTGTATCTGAATGCATGTAGCATTCATAATAAAATGGATGAATTGTCAGCTCAAATAGAAATAGGTATGCATGACCTGATAGCCATTACAGAAACATGGCTGTAAGTTAACAAAGTATGGGACCTGAATATTCAAGGTACATAACATTTTGCAAGGGCAGGAAGCTAGGAAAAGATGGTGGAGTGGCTCTGTTAATTGAGGATGACATTAGTATAATAGTGAGAGATGACCTTAATTCTAAATATCAAGATGTAGAATCAGTTTGAGTAGAGATAAGAAATAGCAAAGGTAAGAAGTCACTTGTGGGAGTAGCTTATAGGTCCCCTAACAGTAACTACATGGTAAGACGGAGTACACAGGAAGAAATAATGGGGGCTTGTGGAAAGGTACTGCAATAATCATGGGTGATTTTAATCTACATACAAATTAGACAAATCAGAAAGGAAAGAATAGCCTGGAAGATGAGTGCATTGGGTGTTTTCAGATCAATTTCTTAGAGCAGCATGTTCTAGAGCCAACATAGAGCAGACTATTCTAGATCTGGTAATGTGCAATGAGACAGGATTAATCAAGACCTCATAGTGAAGGCACCCCTGAGTTGGCTAACGTGAACTGGGAAATTAGGTTAAGGGATAGGTCAGTAGAGATGCAGTGATAGACATTTAAGGAGATATTTCATAACACTCAACAAAGATACATTCCAGCGAGATAGAAGTACTCAAGGAGAAGGATGCATCATCCATGGCTAACTAAGGAAGTTAAAGATAGTATCAAAATGAAAGAAAAAGCATACAATTCCACAAAGATTAATGGCAGGTCAGAAGATTGGACAGACTATAAAAACTAGCAAAGATTGACTGAAAAACAATGAGGGAGAAATTAAATTATGAGAGAAAACTAGCTAGAAATAGGAGAACAGATAGTAAGAGATTCTACAGCTAGTTAAAAAGGAAAAGAGTAACTAATGTGAGCATTGGTCCTCTAGAAAGTGAGTCTAGGGAAATTAATAATGGGAAAAAGGAAATGGCAGACGCATTGAACAGATATTTTATGTCTGCCTTCACTATAGAAGGCACAAATAACATCCCAGAACTATTTGTAAACCAAGAGATGAAAGGGAGGGAGGAACTTAAAACAATTATAATCACCAGGAAAAGGGTACTGTGAAAATGATTAAATTTAAAGGCTGACAAGTCCTCAGGTCTTAATGACCTTCATCCTAGGATCTACTGAGAAAGTAGATACATAGTTTTAATTTTCCAAAATTCATTAGATTTTGGAAAAGTCCCAGCAGATTGGAAAATGACAAATATTACTCCTCTATTCAAGGTAAGAGGGAGCCAGAAAGGAGGAAATTACAGGCTAGTTGATCTAATGTTTGTCATAGGGAAAATGCTGGAATTTATTATTAAGGAGGTTATAGCAGGGCACTTAGAAAATCTGAACGCGATCAGGCAGAGTCAAAATGGTTTTGTGAAAGGGAATCTGTGTTTGACTAATTTGTTAGAGTTCTTTGCGGAACTGGCAAGCAACGTGGATAAAGGGGAACCTGTAGATATGGTGTACTTGAATTTCCAGAAAGCATTTGACAAGGTGCCACATCAAAGGTTACTACTGTATACAAAGTAACAGCTCCTGGTGTAGAGGGTACCATATTAGTAAGGATAGAGGATTGGTTAGCTAACAGGAAACAGAGAGTATGGATAAAGGGTCATTTTCAGGTTGGGAAGATGTAACTAGTGGATTGCCATAGGGATCAGAGCTAGGGCCTCAATTATTTACAATACAGATCAATAACTTGGATAAACCAACCAAATGGTTGCCAACTATGCTAATCATACAAGGATAGCTAAGAGGGCATAAGGAGTCTAAAAAGGGATATAGATAGGTTAAGTGAGTGGGCAAAAATTTGGCAGATCGAGTATAATGTGGGAAAATGTGAACTTGTCCACTTTGGCTGGAAGAATAGAAAAGCAGTATATTATTTAAATGGAGAAAGATTGCAGAACTCTGAGGTACAGAGGGATCTGGGTGTCTTGGTACAAGAATCACAAAAAGTTAGTATGCAGGTACAGCAAGTGATTAAGAAGGCAAATGGAATGTCATCATTTATTGCAAGAGGAGTGGAATATAAAAGCAGGGAAGCTTCACTACAGTTTTACAGGGCATTGGTGAGACCACATCTAGAGTACTGTTTTAAGTTTTGGTCTCCTTATTTAAGGAAGGATATAATTGTGTTAGAAGCAGTTCAGTGAAGGTTCACTCAACTGATTCCTGGGATGAAGGGGTTGTCTTAAGTCGAAAGGTTGGACAGGTTGGGCCTGTATCCATTTGGAGTTTAGAAGAACGAGAGATGATCTTATTGAAACAAGGAGATATGGGAGGGCTTGATAAGGCGGATGCTGAAAGGATGTTTCCCTTGTGGGAGAGACTGGAACTAGGGGACACAGTTTAAAAATAAGGGAAAAATGAGGAGGAATTTTTTTTTCAGTGGGTCTTAGTCTATGTAATTCTCTTCCCCTGACAGCGGTGGAGGCAGAGTCATTGAATATTTTAAAGGCTGAGTTAGATAGATTCTTGACTGACAAGGGAGTCAGGTAGACAGGAAAGTAGAAAGCACAATCAGATCAGCCATGATCTTATCAAATGATGGAGTAGGTTCGAGGGAACGAATGTTCTACTGCTGCTCCTAATTCATATGTTTGTATATATGTTCGTAATTCACTGGTTGGACCTCAGCTGGAGCATTGTGCCCACCACACATTAAGAAGGATGTAAAAAGCCTTGGAGCAGGTGCAGAAGAAATTTATTAGAATGCTAATACTAAAATAACAATTGATAATAACGTTAATTAATTAATAGCACGATACCAGGGCTGAGAGGCTTATGTTATTTAGAGAGACTAGAGAAGCAGGGACTGTTATTCTTTGAGCAGTGTTAAGGGTTTTGATGGGATAAATAAGGAGAACCTATTTGCATTGGCAGAATAGGTAACTAGAGGACCCATATCAAGAGATTATGATAATTTTTTAATGCAGTGAATTGGTATGATCTGAAATATATTATATATAACATTTATTGGCCTGCATGTTTTAAATGAAGTTACTATTGAACACAGGAACTATTCTGTTGGATCAGCCATTTATAGGATGGTGAAAGCTGAGTCAATGGTAAATTTCAAAAGGGAATTGGATAAATACTTGAAAAGGCAAAAAATGCAGGGCGATGGGGAAAGAGCAGGAAAGTAAGGCCAATCAGATGACTCTTTCAAAGAGCCGGCACTAGCAGGGTGGGCCGAATGGCCTCCTTCTGTTCTGCGTGGCTCCATCAATTATCAAGGTCCTATTTTGTCCTGAATGCTGTTGCGCGTTGAGCATTCTTATTCCGCCACAAAGTCTGGTTATTTTGTTTTGAACGTAGGTGTTGCTGCAGAGCCAGCGTAATGTAAGGTGTGGGCTGGCCTGTCCCGAGCACAGAGAAAATCTCCCGGGGCCCCGCCCCTCCTGGAATGCCAGCGCAGCGACGCGAGTGCGCGCGGCCACGTGATCCGAATGGAATGAAAACAATGCGGCGCGCCGCTGTCAATCAGGAGCGTTGGAAACCCCGCCCACATTCTGAGGCGTGGGGGAAGCAGTGAGGAGAAAATAGAGTCTGATCAAGACCTGGAATCCTGGTAGAGGCTGCAAAAAAAAAACTGGACAAAACATTGAAGGAAATAAATAAAACCTCATAACTGGACCGGAAAAACCAACCCAACGACATTGTCAAGTAAGGAAAAACTTAAAAGACTCACCATGCATCTTTCAACAGTTAAATTGTATTGCTGTGTTTAACATGTATAGATTATCTGTAAAATTTCTCGGTCTAGATTGTTTTCAATAATTGTTACTATTGAAAACTGGAGCTGTTCTATGAGACGAGCCATTGTGTTTTATCTTCCTGGAATATCATTGCACTGTGATGCTTATTAATAATGTATCTGAATTATTGTTGGAGACTGACCAGGTCTATAATATGACTTTACAGTGACATTTACGGGTGGTCGATTAATGAGAACATTTTTGATGCTGGCAGATTGAAATATATTTTCTCCCTGTTGTGGAATGCGGTTTCTCGGTACGAGTTGCCTTCCATTGGCTCTGATCCGCATAACTTAGCGCAAAGAGAGAGAGAGGGAGAAACTCCAGCGGTTCAGAAACTGCCATCACTTACTCCATTAATTCGGGGACAAATTTCTCGGCAGACTTTTGTGTTTTAAGGTACAGTTAACGAGAGAGAGAGAGAGAGAGATTTCCTCGATGGCAGTGGTAACGTATTAATTTAATTCCTTCTTGTGCTGTCACCTAATTTTTAAAAAAAAGTTTCTCTCCACTAACTTGAAGCAAAGTTTCTTTTTAAACTGGAGCCTCAGCGACGTAATGAATCTTTCACAAACTTTCTCCGGGCCCCCAGTCAGTTCGAGGATGGATCAGACTTTCGGAGGGTCCGTCTGTCGCCCTTTGATTTCCTTCCCAGACGGTAGCGATCTCCGAACACTTTTTTCGAAGCCGGCCAAAAGACTCTACGATGACAGCTTGGGGTAGCCGACAATGTCTGCTGAATCAGGGCCGCAAAATAGTCAGCGCTGGAACTTGCATGCTTTCGGAAGTCTGTCATCGATAATTCTGGTGGTTGGGTTAGGTATATACTGTTGTGCAAAGTTTAGTGGGGTTTAAATTGCCTTCCCGACTCTCTTAAAATATCCGACCGTGTACATTTCCGATTGAAGTATTTTAAATCCCACCTAGCATATTTTTGGTGTTGATCTAAGAGACTGCAACCAAAAGGGGTGGAT
Source organism: Cetorhinus maximus (assembly GCF_964194155.1). Lineage (NCBI taxonomy): Eukaryota > Metazoa > Chordata > Chondrichthyes > Lamniformes > Cetorhinidae > Cetorhinus > Cetorhinus maximus. The sequence continues at coordinate 49,127,873 of NC_135885.1, forward strand.
TAATATTTCAGTAGAGTCAAAATATTGTTGGAAAAGGTGGTTTGACATTATCGATTCTTTTTCAATTCCTCTATTTATTGTTTTGTTTTTTTAACTTTAGCTTCTCATTGATTAAATGCCGCAAATAACACTAATATAGAGGCTAGTGCTGCATTTGATACATATAAAGACGGTCAAAACGTTTAATGTATATATTGTGTATAATTACTGTTTTTCGTTGTAACAATCTGCAAACACTTTGTAATCCAAAATGATGTTATATATTTCTGCGAGCCGATGTTTTGGCATTTTAAGAACAGTTTAACCTTTCCCTATACACCCAAGATAAAGCAGAATTTAACTGAATGCCATTTTGATTGCTGTGTCTTCCTGTTGTCTTGAAAAATCACAAAGCAGCATTGTTGATAGCGATCACTTTGTACTTGGGAAAACACGCATTCTATTTTATTTATATTTCATCTGCAGGGTAAGGCCCCCGTTATGTTTCTATTTTCCCTCTGAATATTGGTGGGCATTTCTGAGGCATTTACAACGCAGAACAACTTATATAAACATCGTGGGATTGTACATTATTAAACTAATGACACTTACTTGATATGTAATCTTCGTATTATCGATGCTATAATTTATTTAAAAATGCATATGGATGGTTAATAGTTATTGTGTTTTTTAAAAAAAGGTAGTGATTTAATTTAGTGTTGTTGAGCACATCAGGTAATCTGAGTACAGTAGGTTAAGATAATGGTGATTTATAATGTGTTTGCACGTTGCTGTGACAGAAACAATAATTACGCAACGCATATATGAGAGTTTTGATGGTCATTCCATGTATTAAATGTGGTACTAACATCCGCATTAGTATAGATGGTGTTGTTTACTTATTTAAGATGTCAGTTGACATGGTTTTCATTAATTTGCATCTAAGATAATGAAAAATTGTTTGATTTGGTTTTAAAATGATTGTGATGCTTGATTTGATATTCTAATAACTACAATCCATGTATGCTTAATTAGCTATTTCTATTTAGTTACTAGATTCCTATAGAATTCATGTTCTCAAACTGGGGTCTACAAATCCTGGGGTCTACAAGTTCATCAAATGTCCACTGGGTTGGGTACTGTCATATAAAGCTCCCGAGAACAGTATATGGAGACTTTTATATTTTTTCTATTTGTTGACTTATTAGCAAGTTATTTCTGTTATGCTTTGCAGTGTTATAGCAGTGTTTTCTAATGGGTAGCTAATACTATTCTAGCAGTCAAGACAGGGCATCAGTATCTCCTGCTGATTTTTTGGTGATTTGGATGCAAAATTCCTGCGCTTATCCATCCTATCATAGGGTGATTGTTACTACAGCTACTGAGCACTCAAAGTGTATGGGGAGCTTTAGTAAAAAAGTTGTGGGAAAAATGGGAGGAAAATATAACAGTTATTCATCAATGCCTTAATATATATGTTTGTATTTGTTTATATAATACTTGTCTTTCAGGAGAGGTTATTTTCTGTATTATGTATGCAATTATAAATTAAAGAGGGAATAGTGCAACAAAACCATATGAAGGCAATTTTGTCAACATGTTTGAATTTTGATAGAGACAATTAAAAGTGACTACTACTATGACATTTATTAAATCTTTGAATTCTTCCAAAAATTAGATGTTTTAAAAATATTGTGTAACTCTTATGATTTATTTGTGATTAAAGTATGTTAGAGGTATTGCAGCTTCATGAAAAAATGTATTAAAAACTATAATCATGTTATACAACAAAATGTATACCAATGTCTGAAAGTAATTAGCAGGCAGGTGCACTTGTTATCTCACGAAATGTAAATACTTTTAATTACTTTATAAGTTTAACAAATTGTTTTGTTTTCCTGTTCAAGTCTTTGCAAGTTATCACCCCCTTGATTGACACTACTAAACAGTTCCATTCAGGGTTAAAGGCAAAAGAAATGAAAATAATATTGCTATAACTTGCCTAAGCTTGTGATAAAATGCACAGCGTACATTTTTTCTACGCAGTGCCTATAGTGAAATGAACATGCAAAAATATAAATACTGTTTCACTTTTATTAATCAAATATTAATAAAATAAACTGCCAATTATTTTCAAATCTGTATTCTAGCTACACAGCTACTGACCAGAAAAATTTAAAACTGACTGCTTTGTGTACTTGAGTGGAGCATTCTATTGCATGGCCCTCATCAGGTTGTTGTTTTATCTCTACACAAACCTTGTAAGATAATTGTCAACTACTGACTAAAATATTAAGCTATAATCCTTTCTTTCTCCCATTATGGTATTATTTATCTGGATGTGGTGGTTATTGGGTTTTTTTGTGGAGTCTTTCTGTAATTGTAATTTGTAAGGTTCCTTTTGGTATGCTGTTAGTAGAAGTATTCACATTGCAATCCAGAGGGCAAAAGTTCAAGATCTTGCATTTCCTGATAGTAGAATCTGGCACTTTTGATTATGGTGAGTTTTATTCTTTTGTGGTGTGGCCACTTCAGAGGAAGGAAATAACCGACATTGTCCACTCTAGCTCAGAACAAGTATTTCTCATCCCTGCTTCCCATTCACAGAACTGTATATCTGGCAGTTGTTGAACAGTGGGGAAGCTAGACTACATTCTGCTTCTTTCCCCTGCAAATAATGGCACATTCCTCAGGACTCCTGTCTTAATTTCAAAAAGAGAATCTTAGCTACCCAAAGGAAACAGTCCTGTACTTACAGAAATACATATTTTATTAATATACAGCAGCCAAAATAACATGTTAGTAAATTAAGAAATATAGAAATAAAGAAGGATAACAAATTAGTGCTCAGTATATGCATGACCCCAGTCAGATAGAAACCTGATGACTTTCCAGGGACAGTATGATCTATTGGAATGACAACAAAATGTTGGGAATGGAAGGTACAAATGTACTTCACCCTGCAAAGTAAACCTGTCTCACTTCAGTGTTTTTGAAGTCAAGAGGTTTAGATGCAGAGTGTTAGACTTGTTTGCAGTGTGGTCTCCGCCCCTATGTTGGCTTATTAAGTCAAATGGTTAAGTATGGGGAAAATACATATTTATTTCTTCATTTAAGTTTCTATTTCTTGAATACTATTCATGGTGAATTATTGTAGTTCTACAGGAAGATGACCAGTGCCAAATTGATGAATTCAAGGATGAATGAAGTACTATCCAAGCTGAAGCATCTCATTTGTTCTTAACCTGTAGGCAGGTATGAGAAATTTCACAAATGATAGGAGACAGTGCAAAATAGAGATTAAGACCATAAGATGTAGGGGCAGAAGTAGACCATTCGGCCCATCGAGTCTGCTCCGCCATTCAGTGAGATCATGGCTGGTCTGATAATCCTCAATTCCATTTTCCTGCCTTTTCCCCATAACCCTTGATCCCCTGACTGATTAAAAATCTGTCTATCTCAGCCTTGAATATACTTAATGACCCAGCCTCTACAGCCCTCTGCGGTAAAGAATTCCACAGATTCACTACCCTTTGAGAGAACAAATTCCTCCTCATCTGTGACTTAAATGGGCGACCCTTTACTGTGAGATTATGGCCTCTGGTCCTAGACTGTCCCACAAGTGGAAACAACCTTTCTGCATCTATCCTGTCAAGCCCCCCAAGAATCTTATATGTTTCAATAAGGTCGCCTCTCATTCTTCTAAACTCCAACGAGTACAGGCTCAACCTACTCAACCTCTCCTCATAAGAAAATCCCTCCATAACCGGGATCAACCTACTGAACCTTCTCTGGACTGCCTCTAATGCCAGTGTATCTTTCCTTAGATAAGGGGACCAAAACTATTCACAGTATTCTAGGTGTGGTCTAACTAATGCTTCCCTATTTTTATACTCCATTCCCATTGAAATAAAGGCCACATTCCATTGCTTTCCCTATTACCTGCTGAACTTATGCTAACTTTTTGTGATTCATGCTTGAGGACCCTCAAATCCGCCTGTGCTGCAGCTTTCTGCTGTCTTTCTCCATTTAAATAATATTCAGCTCCTCTACTCTTCCTGCTGAAGTGCATAACCTTACATTTTCCCACATTATATTCGATCTGCCAAGTTCTTGCCCACTCACTTAACCTGTCTGTATCCCTCTGTAGACTCTCTGTGTCATTTTCACCGCTTGCCTTTTCACCCATTTTTGTGTCATCCACAAACTTGGCGATAGTACATTCACTTTCCTTTTCCAAGTCATTAATATATATTGTAAATAATTGTGACCCCATCACTGATCCCTGTGGGACTCCACTAGTTACAGGTTGCCATCCTGAAAATGCCCACCTTATCCCAACTCCCTGTCTTCTATTAGTTAGCCAATCCTTTATCCATGATAATATACTACCGCCAGCACCATGAGCTCTTACCTTATTAAATAGTCTTATGTGCAGTACCTTATCGAATGCCTTTTGAAAATCCAAATATATTACATCTACTGGTTCTCCTTTATCTATCCTGCTTATTACCACCTCAAAGAATTCTAATAAATTTGTCAGGCATGATTTCCCCTTCATGAAGCCATGCTGACTCTGCTTGATTGTATTATGTATTTCTAAAAGCTCTGCTATTACATACTTTATAATAGACCCTAACATTTTCCCAATGACAGATGTTAAGCTAACTGGCCTTTGGTTACCTGTTTTGTCTCCCTCCCTTTTTGAATAAGGGTGTTACATTGGCAGTTTTCCAATCCTCTGGGACTTTTTCAAAATCAAGGGGAAAATTTTCTCCCTGTTGGGGGGGGGCTGAGTGGGTGTGGGCCAGCGCACAGCTGATTGCTGCCCATGATCGGCTGTGCACTGCCATTTTACGTGGGCGGGCCAATTAAGGCCCACCAAGCGTGACGCGCACCCAGAAGCGCTGTGCATTCCCTGTGCGGACGGGGAGAGTAGGCTGACATGGGGCCTGCACTTTTTCGCACATGCGCGCGAAAGAGCGCCAAAATCTCCCTGACACACAGAGCTGCCTCAGGGAGATTAGTTTGATTGTCAGAGAAAAAAAAATTTAAGACATGTCCCCTCATGTGACAGTGTCACATGAGCTGGGACAGGTCAATGAACAGTAATAAAAAGTTTTATTCAATTTATAAACACTTCATGAAACCTCATCCCGCCCTTGGATGAGGTTTCATGATAAATGCAAAGGCCGCCTGGGCTCTTCGCCTGTCTGCCAACCTTAAGGTTGGACAGGCAGCTCAGTTAATTACTTTAATTAGTTTTTAAATGGCCTTAATAGGCCTTTAACAGTTTGGCTGGCCCACCGAACTGAAGATCTGAATGATGCACAGTGACGTCGGGATGCACACCTGATGTCACCGCGCGTCATTTTATGTGTCGGCGAGCGGGGCACACCCCTGCACGCCGACCCGAAGATTCTGGCCCCAGGGATTCGTGAAAGGTTACTACCAGTGCATCCACTATCTCTGTAGCTATTTCCTTCAATATCCTAGGATGCAACCCATCAGGTCCAGGGGACTTATCGGCCTTTGGCCCCATTAGTTTCCCTAGTATTTCTTCTCTAGTGATATTTATTGTATTTATTTCCACTCCCCCTTTTGCCCCTTGAATATTTAGTAGTTTTGGAATGCTTTTAGTGTCTTCTACCGTGAAGACTGATGCAAAGTATTTATTCAACTCCTCTGCCATTTCCTGGTTCCCCATTATTATTTCCCCAGCCTCATTCTCTAAGGGGCCTAGGTTCATTTTGGCCTCTCTCTTCCTTTTTATATATTTAAATAAGCTCTTATTGTCCATTTTTGTATTACTTGCTAGTTTGCCCTCAAAGTTTATTTTCTCCCTCTATCTTTTTTGTGATCTTTTGTTGGTTTTTAAAACTTTCTTAATCCTCTGATTTACCATTAATTTGCCACTTTGTATGTTTTTTCTTTCAATTTGATGCTATCCTTAACTTCCTTGGTTAACCATGATTGCTTTATCCCCTTCCTAGCTTCTACCCCACTGAGATATATCTTTGTTGTGAGTCATGAACTATTTTCTTAAATGCCTGCCATTGTTCATCAACCGTCTTTTCTGCTAGACTCCTTTCCCAGTCCACTCCAGCCAACTCTGCCCTCATTCCTTTTTAATTACCCTTATTTAAGATAAGCACAGTTGTTTCCGACCCAAGTTTCTCACTCTCAAACTGAATGCTAAATTCTACCATGTCAATGTTTCCTATTCCTAGGGGATCTTTTACTCTGAGATCATTTATTAAACCTGCTTCATTACATATTACCAGATCCAAAATAGCCTGATTCTTGGTTGGATTCACGATATATTGTTCTAGGAAACTGTCCCGAATACACTCTATGAATTCTTGCTCGTGGCTACCTCTGCCTATTTGATTTTCCTAATCTACATGAAGATTAAAGTCACCCATGATTAATATACTGCCTTTTTTACATGCCCTTATTATCTCCTGATATATTCTCTGTCCTACAGTATAGCTACTGTTAAGGGGCCTATAGACTACTCCCACCAGTGTCTTCTTCCCCTTGTTATTTCTTACCTCCACCCATATGGATTCTACATCTTCCGATCCAAGATTATTTCTTGCTATTGTACTTATTCCATCTCATACTAACAAAGCTACCCCACCACCCTTTCCTTCCTGCCTGTCCTTTCGAAAAGTCACATACCCCTGAATACTTAGTTCCCACTTTGATCTCCTTGTAACCATGTCTCTGTGATGGCTATACGATCATACCCATTAACCTCTATTTGTGCCATTAATTCATTAATTTTGTTCCGAATACTACGTGAATTTAAGTAAAGAACCATTAATTTTGCCTTTTTATCATTTTTTCCTCCTCTGACCCTATTTGCTGCTGTTTTATGTTTGTACACTCTGTCCCTTCCTGTCACACTCTGGGTGTCATTACCTAAATAGCTGCCCTGCAATGCTGTCATATCCTTTTGCTTTGTAAGCCTATGTATCCCCTCTCCAGAACCCTTCTATTTAGTTTAAAGCCCTCTCTACAGCCCTAGTTATTCGATTCGCCAGGACACTGGTCCCAGCAGGGCTCAAGTGAAGCCCATCCCACTGGAACAGCTCCCTTCTGACAGACTATAGGACTAGCGTCTTTATAGAGCCTTTCACAACGTTTGAAAGTATTTTACAGCCTTTAGGAGAGTATAACGTAGGAAGTGTCAGACAAGATGTAAGTTCATAATAGGGCTTGACTCAGAGTGCTACTAGTGAACTAAGCTCACTCTTAACAATATGAAATAAAAACAAAAATAGCTGGAAAAGCTCAGCAGGTCTGACAGCATCTGTGGAGAGGAAGACAGTCAACGTTTCGAATTCGAACACAATCTGATGAAGAGTCATACAGACTCGAAACTTTAACTCTGTCTTCCTCTCCACAGATGCTGTCAGACCTGCTAAGCTTTTCCACCTATTTTTGTTATTTCAGATTTCCAGCATCCACAGTATTTTGCTTTTATCTTAACAAAATGAGTTGGCTGTGATGTCAGAAAAGGGCTAGAGTTCCGCCACTGAATATGCAAATATGAAATAGCAAAAAGCAATGCTATTCAAAAGCATGAAATATTGCTTTTGAATAACATTGTTTTTCTCAGATATGGGGCAATATAGGGGCATGGCTAGGAAGAAAATAAACACCACGCAGAATTTCTGCTTTCTGATTGATATCTAGTGTCTGGTGCTGTAAATTATACTTATGCAGTCACTTGGTGAAGATAGGGTGAAGCTTGGCTATGATATCCTCCAGTGTCACGTTCCCTGCCTTGGTGCCTTGACCCATATGTAAAGAATGACCATAAGAGCGCTATCCAGCTCTGCTGACAAATATGCAACCGTACCCCGACAGGCATCAGCATTTTTAAGAGAGTGGGAAAAAAGGGGGTGAATATTAGAGGGGGATAAACTGTGCTCTTCTTAATTATTCAAGTGGTCAGTTACCCTACTAAAGAATACAAGATGTTCTCCCAGCTTTCAAAATATGCACATTTTTTACAATGAATATTTGTGAATGTTCTGTAATAGATTTAGACAAATATGTCAAAATACACAACATTTCAACAAAATATTCCTGGAATATCAGAATTTTCAGCTTTTTTTTTACTGTAATCCTCAGGCGCTTCAAATATGTGTAAATAAGCACCAAAAAGGGAGGAAATAAAGTGAATGTAATGTAGTGACTATTCAATCAGCAATTTCGCATTTAATTTTTCTGTTATCTCACACAACATCCTGTGTAACTGTGACAAAGGTAAACTCTCCTTCATCATCCCTCTTGACCTGTCTGCAGTCTTTGACACTGTTAACCACACCATCCTCCTCCAATGCCTCTCCACCATCATCCAGCTGGGTGGGACTGCTTACTCCTGGTTCTATTCTTATCTGTCTAATCGTATCCAGAGAATACTTGCAATGGCTTCTTTTCCCTTTCCTGCATTATTACGTCTGGTGTTCCTTAAGGATCTATTCTTGGCTTGCTCCTATTTCCCATCCATGTGCTGCCCCTTGGCGAGATCATCCAAAAGCACAATGTTAGTTTTCACACGTATGCTGATTACACTCCGTTTTACCTCACTACTACCTCTCTGAATTCCTCCACTGTTGCCAAATTATCACACTGCATATCCGACATCCATTACTAGAGGAGCAGAAACTTGCTCCAATTAAAAATTGGCAAGACTGAAGCCATTGTCTTCGGTCATCACTGCATTCCCTAGCTAGTTAGACAGTCTAACTGTTGGAGTCTAAACGACACTCTTCACAACCTTGGTGTCATATTTGATCCCAAGACGGACTCACAGTCACATATCTGCACCATTACTAAGACCACCTCTCTGTCATCACCCGATTTTGCCCCTTATTCAGCTCATCTGCTGCTGAAATCCTCATTCATTCCTTCATTACCTCTAGACTTGACTATTCCAACACACTGCAGGCTTGTTTCTCACATTTTACCCTCTGTAAAGTTGAGGTCAACCTAAACTCTGTTGCTGGTGTCCTTACCCACGCTAAGTCCTGTTCCCCTGTTGCTTGCTACATTGACTCCCAATCAAGCCATGTTTTCAAAATCCTCCATAGCCTCACCCCTTCTTATCTCTGTAACCTTCTCCAGCTCACAACACTCCGTGACATCTGCGCACATCTAATTCTAGCCTCTGGAATATCCCCAATTTTAATTGCTCCGCTATAGGTGGCCATGCCTTCAGCAGCCAAGGCCCTAAGCTCTGGAATTCTCTCCGTAAAACTCTCTTACTTTCTACTCCTCTTTCTTCCTTTAAGACACACATTAGAGCCTATGTCTTTGACCAAGCTTTTGTCCTAATATTGCCTTTTGTGGCTCAGTGATTAATCTTCCTTTATAATTCTCCATTTGAAGTGCCTTCGAACATTTCATTATATTAAAGGTGCTATATAAATGTAAGTTGTTATTGTCGCAATCTTATTTTGAGCTCTTCTACATTTCAGGTAAGGATGCCTATAAGAATGAAGTCAAAGTAGACTTTATGTTGAAAAAAATTCAAGGACCACAAGTAGGCATCAGTAAAAGGAAGAAAACTACAATGATTACAGCAAACTAAACATTAACTTTCTGAAAATCTTTGTAGCACCAGAAACCCAAAGACAGCTTATTTATGATAAACAAAAGTTGGTTTTGTGATGAGGCCAAAGACATTTCCAGCCACTTCGTATGCTGGAAACAGCCGCCAGAGACTGCAGGAAATTCGGGAGGGGTTGAAACAACCTCATAAACCTTCAGGTCAAGCTTTAAATGTTGGTGCAAACAATGAAACTCAGCTTGATCCGAAAGCCACAGTTGGAAAGGATGCCACCAGGCAGCAGCAGATGCGACCAGTCCCAAAATTTGGGCCTTATCAGAAAGCTCTCAGAGAAATCAGAAACTCCTTGATGCCATTTGCAAATGAGTCAGGTTCCTCTACCAGTGTTGAAGTAAACAGACAGATGCTTCAAGAATTGGTGAACGCTGGATGTGATCAGGTAAGTCATACAGATATTATAACTTTGCTATATGTCAATAATTTTATAAGTTTATGTTTCTATCTTGAAGATTTTGATGTCTGCTGGGTAACAGAAAAAATACTGACCCCCAAATTTCCATGGAGCCAGCTACATATTCATGGTGTAAGTTGAAAATGAGTGCAATAGAGAAAAAGAAAGTAGGGCAGGACTCAGAAATGCTGCATCCCAGTCCAGAATATGAATTTCCATCAGGGCCTGTTGGGTGGAACTTTGTCAGCATCAAATATAGCCCATCATGTCTGAGGGGGCATGACTAAAGGGAAATTAATTTTCTCAGAGTTATCCTGCCTTCTGCTATGTAATCTGGATGAACCCAGCATACAGGTCAACTAAGGGGTCAAAGTAGTCATGGTGTGCAGGCTCGTGTCTTGGCCTGAAAGAAGTCAGAAATTGTCCGCTTATACAAAGAGGGCTGATTATTTTTGTGGCTGCATTTTCTGGAAATGGGGGGGAAGATGGTTGTTATCTGCTCCCCAGGCCCTGCCACAACCCCACCATGCAATCAGTTAATGCTGCTTTTCCCACCTCCTTTGGTGGATAACAAAGCAGATCAACAGTGTCATAGGCTTGTCATTACCATGTAAATGAGGCGACCCTAGATACTCAAGACTGGAGGTCACTGGTGGCTTCTCCACTGCCAGAAGACCATGCCTGAGGATTTCCAAGGCCATTGTTTCATCAACCAATGTCCCATTCCCAAATGCTGTGGTTGGAAAAGGTATTTTTCCTAATCTCTAAATAAAGCCTGGACAGTGAATGTTGGAAGACTGTTCAATTGTGGGAGTCATTCAGTCCTCCCTTGAGCTTTACACTTTACAACTATCGCTGGATAGCGATCAGGAATGATAACTCTACTGATGTTATACCTTTTCCCCTTACCTGGGAAGAATGAGGTTAGCTGTAGTGCCTGCCACTATTCTGATGAGATTAACTAATTCAACACAGATTGGGGTGAATCCTAGGACTTTTCTGGTCTATATGGCTCAGCACCACTTTACACAGTACGTTTACTGCCTAAACCTCAGGCATTCAAATAAAGAGCTCTAAGACGGCTGGAATTTTGTTTAAAAGATTCAGTGTTTATTTTGTACATTTGCTAAATAACTCTCAACTGGAGAACTTCACAAGCGGGATGTTGTCTGTCATCACTTGGTATTATGTTGTGGCATGTCCTGACTGTATGATTGCAAAACCTGTATGTGCGTGGATCCACTATCATGCAGACTCCCTTGTGTACTCATTTGACTTTTGCTCGATGAGGGAAATTTTATGTATCTCTGTTGGTTGCAGAATTCCAACAGTGACCCTGTCATTTTCTTATGAGGAGGTCCTGGAATATTGTCTCTGTATTATCTGATTTAGATTTTCCATTTAATGTATCACACATTACTTTAGGCCTCTTCTGTCATTGGGTAAGGTTTAAAAATCGAATGTGTTTGCTGAACCTTGATTCCATTATAGTTTTATTGGTGTCTTGTTTTCTATACTAATTGATAATAACACAGCTTTGATTTGCATGCTTTCTTAAACATATGTTTGATGTTTTTTGAACTTGGGTTAAAATTTTAAAAACTATTATTAAGATAAATAATTAAAAAATATATTTAATTAATTGAAATGTGAAGAGAAAAATGACTTCTGCCTAATATTAACAAAATATATATGCAGTACTTTGAGAAAATACTTTTCTTTGTGCTGTTGAATACAATTTAAATTTTATTTTTGAGTCAGGTGTGAAACATTGGTGTTTGGGGAACTTTTATATATATTTTTCTGATATTCACTTTTGCTCTGCTAGATATAAAATGGATTCATACTGTTTGCACAGCAGGTGCAAAGTACTTATGACAAAGCTGCTAAAGTTTTAAATTATAAAAAGCAAAAGACAATCACATGATAAGTTATACTTGCCTCATTAAAAAGCTGTCTAAGTGCTGTGCATTGGACTGGAAAAAAGGAAATGGAGGAGAGGTTTCATCCTCATTATTTTATTCTTTCATGGGTTGTGAGTGTCGTTGGCAAGGTTAGCATTTATTGCCCATCCCTAATTGCCGTTTGGTGGTGAGCGTCATCTTGTACCTCTGCAGTTCACGAGGTGTAGGTACACAAACACTGCTTTTAGGGAGAAAGTTCCAGGTTTTTGACCTGGCGACAGTAAAGAACCGATGATATAGTTCCAAGGCAAGATGGTGTATGACTTGGAGGGAAGCTAACAGGTGGTAGTGTTCCCATGTATCAATTTCCCTTGTTATTCTAGGTGGTAGAGGTCGCGGTTTTGGAAGGTGCTGTTGAAGGAGGCTTAGCAAGTTATTGCTGTGCATCTTGTAGATGGTACGCACTGCTGCCACTGTGTGTCTGTGGTGAAGGGATGAATGTTTAAGGTGGTGGATAGGGTGCCGATCAAGCGGGCTGCTTTGTCCTGGATTGTGTCAAGCTTCTTGAGTATTGTTGGAGTTGCAGTCATCCAGGCAAGTGGAGTGTACTCCATCACATTCCTGTCTTGTGCCTTGTAGATGGTGGACAGGCTTTGGGGAGTCAGGAGGGAGTTACTCTCAGCCTCTTGTCTTGCTCTTGCAGGAGATGGTAATTGCCTAGCACTTGTGTGGCATGAGTGTTACTTGCTATTTATCAGCCTAAGCCTGAATGTTGTCCAGTTACACTTTGTGGCACCTTCAAACCATTCTCTGGGTGAAGAAGCTCTTCCTAATTTCCTACTGGATTTATTGGTGACACTCTTATACTTGTGGCCCCTAGTTTTGGTCTCCCCACAGGTAGAAACATAATTTCTTTGTCTATCCTATCAAACCCTTTCAGAATCTTAAATACCTCTATCAGTTCATTCCTCAGCCATTCCATTTTCTGGAGAAACAAGCCTCAGCCTGTTCAAATTTCCTGATAAGTATAGCCTCTCAATTCTGAAATCTTACTTGCAATGACTGTCTTTAATGTGAACTTGCATCAGCCTCCAATTCCTAGAAGGACGTTATTTTTCACATGCATTTGCTGTCTTCAGATACTTAAAAACATTTTTGAGATAATACTTATACATAATTGTTAAAATTACTGTACAGTTTTGTCATATGGTGCATACAGCGTACATTGACACATTTAGGGCTATTACAAATGGCTTTTCACACGTGGAAAAACCCTATTTACTTCATTCTGATCTGAACAAAGTCAACTAGATTTGCTTTTTCATTAGCACAGAACATTCTCCAAAAGAGGTAGCAAATCAAATCAAATTCTATCGATACATTCTATTCATAATTTTGTTTCAAGTATTAATTTCCGAAGCCAAAATGTTCTGTTCTTGTAAGATTACTGTAATCTGAAAGCACACAATAATCTCCTCACCACTATTGCAAGGAACAAATTCTATTCTGTACTACCGTTTGTACTGCAAACCCAACAAAGTCCATCCTATGTAACTAAGGCAAGTAGTATAACACATTAATTTAATCTTAGCTAAAATAACTACCATTAATGTCACTATTATAGTGCTTAGCAACGCACCACCCAATCCATCTTTCAGATGAGATGTTCTAGCAGGGCCCTGTCTGCCCACTCAGGTGGACATAAACAATCCCATTGCACTATTCAAGAAAGAACAAGGAAGTTCTCCTTGGTGTCCTGGCCAATCTTTATCCATAAACCAACACTACAAGAAATACATGATCTGGTCATTAGTTCCTTGCTGCTTGTGGGATCTTGCTTTGTGTAAATTGGCTGCCACATTTTCTACATCACAATAGCAATTACACTTCACTGCTTTAAAGCACTTTGGGATGTCCTGAGGTTGTTAGAGCCACTATGTAAATGGAAGTTCTTTCATTCTTTCTTCTTTCACAAAGATTGTGTTACATTTTAAGCTCCCTCCCTTCAGCAACAACATGAAGATCCTATGCTTTGTAATGATGCTATCAAGGGTGGTGAAGGGAAAATTTGTATTTGTACCACATTTCAAGTACAAAGCAAAAGTGTCATAAGATGCCAAGATATGCTGAGATAATATTATTTTATAAGATGGTGTAGCCATAGATCTGTACCTTCAGATTTAGGATTAAAAATATGAATTCATAAACTTGAGCTCTTGGGAAGGGATTCCAACAGCATTACAGCTGCTTGAAAGTTGTCAGTAACCAAAAACAAAGTAGCTCATTGCATTTTCTGTGGCATGTGAGACAATTTTTTAGTGATTTGTAATAATCCCAGTAGTACAGATACAGAATGAATCAGGAAAATTAATCCAAGTTAGAAGACTTGTCAATACTTCAATTATACTGTTACTACATTGTAACAACAAATAAAATACAGCCTTTGTAAATTTAAATGATTTTGTTGTGGTTCACATAATCTATATTATTCACCCATTTCCTTTCATCTGTAATATATCATCATACATATAAAAGAATTTGTAAGAAAAATAAGATGCATTGATACAGGAGTAGATTTTCATTCTTATTGTTAAGTATTGCCTGGGTGGAGCACCAAAAGGCAAAAATGATGGATGGACTGCATGCCAGTAACAAAATAACCCAGATTTTTCTTCCATTTAAATGAATGGAAGGAACATCTGGCAGATTATGTTAGTGATGAGCAATCCTCTCCATCTGATTTTTCTTTTAGCACTCTATCTAGATGATGATTAACACCCAGGTGGTAAAGACAAAAGTCTATCCTGTAGTGCCTCAGGATATCCCAAAGCACTCACAACTGCATAACTACTTTTGAAGTGTAGTCACTATTGCTATGTATATATATGTTGCAGCCAATTTATACAAAGCAATATCCCACAAACTGGAAATAAGTTGGATGCTTAGTTAATCTTTTTTAATTGTTTTGTTTGGGGGGTGAAATGTTGGTTAGGACAGTGAGAAAGATCCCTGCAATTCTTGAAATAATGCCATGAAACCTTTTACAGCCTCCTGAATACAGCTTCAGTTTAACAGCTCACCTGAAAGGCAGCACCTCATAATACAGCATTCTGTCAGTATTCCTCAGAAGTGTCAGTCTAGGTTATATGCTCAGGTCCTGGCAGGGTCTTTAACCTACAATCAAAGGAGAAGGGTATTTGTTGTCTGTTGAGCAAAGTTGATATTCATTTGTACAAGTTAATGTAGAAAAATTGTATTCAAAATGAACTGTAAAGCCGCAGAAGGGGCGAATATATGCGTGTAAAAGATTTTGCTGATTTTATCAGCTGGGAAAATGTAATGTACATAAAAGCATAATATTGCAGAGCTGGACATTTGAAATAAAAACAGAAAATGCTGGAAAAACTAAACAGGTCTGGCAGCATCTGTGAACAGAGAAACAGTTAACATTTCAAGTCCGTATGACTCTTCTTCATTCTGTCTCCTTTCAAATTTTCCACTGAATTTAACTTTTTGCTCTTTTCTTGGCACATTTTTCTCTTTCCTCCTTACCTTTTGCCTTTGCTTAAAGTTATTGACTCCTTACTGAGTAAAGTTTCATGATTATCAATTGCCCTCTGTCACCTTACACATGTGGGAATTAATTATGTTTGACTCTTAACAATGTGTAATGCTAGAATATTTCTCTAAGGAAGGCATCACAATTGAACCCATTCTGTTCACACCAAACTTTTACACATGCATACACTTCCAGCAGAGATCACTAATTAATGATCAGAAACTAGAAACCTCCCTAAACCTGCAGCAGTGAAACTAATCATAGTGCACTTCCACATTGGCTGAAATTAGCTAAATTAGCATAGGGATTGTACCGGGAACGTTCCTTGTCCATATACCAGAGTTATTCACTGGATAAACTTGCTAAGTCATTGGGATGTCAGATTAACTTTTTAAATGAAAACTGAACAGCTTCAAAAAAATTTGTAAAAGTTAATCTGAAAATGAAGAACCCTATCTTTGCAATATTCAAATGTGTCAATGTTGCACAAATTTTATTCTATTGACCTGGAGAACATAATGTTCTAAATGATTGTCTTCCTAATATTGTTAATGTATTTTTCAGGATTTACATTATTTTCAATGAGAACTCTTGCACAGTAGATTGCAGTTAACTTTAGTGGTAGAGCATTTTTTTAAAACTAGCTAACAGAAGATGCATTATCTATAGCAGTTTAATCCTTGAGTGTCAGTCAGTTGCTTTCAAATAATTTCTGTGACATGATTGCATAAGTAAATATTTGCAACCTAGTTTTGAATAAGATCTCATCGTTGTTCACCAGAAATTGAGGCCAAGCTCAGAGTGATGATTGAGAATGTCATTGAACTAAACAGGAAAGGTCTGGTGTAAACTTCATGAACGTTATGTTACATTTCCTCTTGAGTGGCTAAATTTCACAGATGCATAGCTTAGTGAATGTGTGCAACAATCCTTTCAAACCATGTAAAATATTTCAAGACTGCTAGCAAAAGGATAAACACTATCTGAATTAATTAGCAATTTACAGAAAGAATGGATGACATTTTAACAGGCAAGTTATTGTTTAGTACTAGGCTGTTAATTGGGTCTTGGAATTTAGTAACTCAGTTAGCAGGATGGTTGTATTTCTATAATGATTGCATTGGAGCTGTTTGCTAGAATTGGTCATTGTTTTTTAGTGCAACATGTTTTTCATCTCATTTGACATCTACTTGTTTTCAGGAAGGCATAACCATTATTTTTAGCATGATATTTCATTCAGTATTAGTATACTTAACAGATTTCTGTGAGAAAATGTTTCTCACATGTATTTCGTGTCTTTGAACCCCATGTCAAATTTCTCTCGTTTCCCCTCCATTCCTGAAGCCATTGTATCATGATGGGATTTGGTTCAAAGGGCCATATACCATCATCCTGGTTTTTAGTACCTCACCCAAATGACCATTTTTCATTCCATAGTCTAAGCGGCGAATGTTACCAGACTGTTCAATTTGAGGTGTGGGGGCTGGGGTATGAAGAGTGCCACAGTCTAACCTAACCCCTTCCCCACTTGAAGTCTGTATTTTCTGTCAGAAGTTACTCAATAGTAAATAAGGAGCAGGAACACTGGCTGACTTATTTTCCCCTTCCCTAACCTAATATACTAAAGGTCAATTGTAATGTTATAACCACAACCAACAGTGCCCATTTGAACTCAGATGTTTCTGTAAACATGTCCACACAGATTAAAATAATGAATTTAAATCTCAATTAAATGACAAAGTATTTAATTTTGACGCATGACCCAAGATGATCAAATAATGGGCCTGAAATTTCGTGCAGACAGTGAGGCTCTCCATCTTTGCAAAAATGGCGGAGATGGCCTGGATCCTCAAGTCCTGCCCCAGATTCCAGCCCCCACCATTTTTGCAAGGGATGAATGGGGGCTGATTCTAATAATGCATCTGTGATTCACTGCTTAGAGTGTGACATGAAAAATGGTCATTTGGATGAGGTACTAAAAAGTGGTAGTGTGCCATTTGGAATTGGTAAGATGCCTTTAGGATTTTTTAAATTAGACGCGAATGTGTGTAAGAAGTCCATAAACTCATTGGAACTGTCAAGAGAACTGTCAAGATAGCTGTCAAGGGATTTAAATCTGCCCTTTTAATTTAAAAAAAGCAGTCTACAATGTTAAAAAAAATCAGTGCTTGCTATCTCACTGTCTATTGACATAAGCCTGAGGACTATCATTACAGGATTAGTGCTGCATGATCAATTTCACAACCTTTCATTATCACAGTGGGATGCCTGTTCACCTGTGGTACAACAGCTCCAAGTGCTTATAAACTCTTTGAAGTGGGACTTTGAAGACAAATGATTGTTTTCATAAGGGATTAAAGGAATTTAAATATAGTGAATGGGTTTGTATCAATGAGAATATTTTAAAGTAGTGAATTCATCAATAGACACTTAAAAGCTTTATTTAATCTCAGCATGGGTCCTGAGGTCTGCCCATGGTGGATGCTGGGTGAGTTGCCATGCTAGGTGAAAAGTCAAAGGATGGATGGGGAACATGGATTGGCATGAGTTAGCACTAAGTTGGCATAAGGCCTATAAAGGGCCATGGAGGTGGGCAGGGGCATAGGTTGACATGGAGGATATGGAGGGCTATGGGTGAGTAGGTAGAGGGGCATAGATTGGCATGGAGGGTATGAGGGTCCATGGAGGGTTGTGGGGGCATGAGGTGGGTTGGTACGGATAGTGAATAGGGGGGTGCGGAGGTGTAAGGGGTGAGGGCTGGAGGGCTGTTTTTTGTTTTATTGTTTATTTTCATTGCCTGAACAAAGTTCTGGTGCACTCAGGCTGGCCTTTTGCCCACCCCAACTCCACCCAACAGCCTCTGACTTCTTTCCAGGGTTGCCTGCCACAGCTCCCATTTTCACCAGCTCCCCGGACCTAAAATCCGACCTTCGAGGGCACTTTTTCCCGTGTCAAGTTTGCAGAGTTGGGAATTGTCCCGGCTCTATGCTCCCGACTTGGGAACATAAGTTTAGCCATGAAGAAAGGAAGAAATAAAAAATTTACAAATGGATATGGACAAGTTAGGTGAATGGGCCAAAATTTGGCAGATGGAGTTTAACGTGGATAAGTGTGAGCTTATCCATTTTGGTCGGAAGAATAAAAAGGCGACCTTTTATTTAAATGGAGGGAAATTTCAGAATGCTTCAGTACCGAGGGATCTGGATGTCCTCGTGCATGAATCGCTGAAAGCTAGTATGCAGGTACAGCAGGTAATAAGGAAGGCAAATGGAATTTTGGCATTTATTGCTAAAGGAATAGAGTGTAAAAATAGGGAAGTGTTGTTGCAACTGTACAAAGCATTGTTGAGACCGTACCTGGAGTACTGTGCACAGTTTTGGTCCCCTTACTTGAGGAAGGATGTAGTTGCACTGGAGTTGGTTCAGAGGAGGTTCAGTAGATTGATTCCAGAGATGCCGGGCTTGTCTTATGAGGAGAGATTGAGCAGTTTAGGCCTATACTCGCTAGAGTTTAGAAGGATGAGAGGAGATCTAATTGAGGTATATAAGATGCTAAAGGGGATAGACAAAGTAGGCGTGAAGTGGATGTTTCCCCTTCTGGGGCATTCTAGAATGAGAGGCCATAGTTTTAGGCTAAGGGGTGGTAGATTTAAATCAGAGATGAGGAGGAGTTACTTTTCTCAAAGGTCGTGAATCTGTGGAATTCACTACCTCAGAGTACAGTGGATGTCGGGACGCTGAATAAATTTAAGGAGGAGATAGACAGATTTTTAATTAGTAACGGGTTGAAAGGTTATGGGCAGAGGGTGGGAAATTGGAGTTGAGGCCAAAATGAGATCAGCCATGATCGTAATGAATGGCGGGGCAGGCTTAAGGGGCTGAATTGCCTACTCCTGCTCCTAGTTCTTATGTTCTTATGATCTATGTTTTTGAGAGAATAGTGACACAAACCAAACCAGCTGTAAACCACATGCCTGCAGGGATGCGGATTAATGAATTAATATCTATAGAACATTTCCCCCTTTAAAAATAGTCTGATCCTTTGATGAAAGTTTTCTGAACCTGTGATACAGATAAGTTTTCTCTGTGCACCTATTTCAGTTTTCATCAGTGTCTGGAAACTATTTTAGAATTGGGTTATCACCAGTTTTGAAAGATGTATATATATATGCCGAGCAGGATGAAATTCCTATTTCTGTCACAGCAGCAACTGGCCAAATTAAAAATGTTTCCCAAAGATGAAATGTGTGATATTTTGTCAGGAATTTCCTCAGAGGTTCTCCTGTTTCAGCGTTAAAAGTATTTCCATTTGTAAGTGGTTTTTCGCCACACTTCTGTGGAAGGTACTGCATCTGAATGGGAGCACCTCTGAGGAAATATGTAAAATCAAATCATGTTTTTGAGGGAAAGGTGTGTGTAATGTTGTGTATTCAGTATTCTGTAAATGTGATCCTATTAGAACCATAATCAAATGTTGAGCATAGCATTTGGTTAGATTAGTAGAACTGAGTATAAAGAAATGCACTTAGCTAGATGCTAGCCCCTAGTAACTTGCTTTATAGCAGTATACAAACTATAGGGTGAGATTTGTGTATTTTCTGAGCCATGTGGATTAATTAGTGTGATATTGTTAGAAACTGCCAATAGAAACTTTAAATGTATGTTATGATCTGGAATGAACTGCCTGTAAGGGTGTTGGAAGTTGGTTCAATGATAACTTTCAAAAGGGATTTGGATAATTACTTTTATTTTCATTTATTCATTCACG
The DNA here is from genome assembly GCF_964194155.1 of Cetorhinus maximus. Classification (NCBI taxonomy): domain Eukaryota; kingdom Metazoa; phylum Chordata; class Chondrichthyes; order Lamniformes; family Cetorhinidae; genus Cetorhinus; species Cetorhinus maximus. The sequence continues at coordinate 49,148,119 of NC_135885.1, forward strand.
GGATTTGGGCATTACTGGCAAGGCCAGCATTTATTGGCCTGGGAAAGGTGCTGGTGAGCTGCCTTAGTGGCTTTCTAGGCCATTTCACAGGGCAGTTAACTGTCAATCACATTTGATGTGGGAGTCACATATAGGCTGGACCGAATAAGGATGGCAGGTTTCCTTTCCAAAAGGACATTAGTGAATAGGTTGTGTTTTTTGCAACAATCTGGTAGTAGCATGGTCACAATTCCTGATACTACTATTTTATTCCAGATTTATTTATTTAACTGAATTTAATTCACAAGTTGCTGTAGTTGGGTTGGAATTCACGTCTCCAGATCAGTAGTCCAGGCCTCTGTATCACTAGTCCAACAAAATAACTACTATACTGTCGTCCCTGAACTTCAAGTGGAAAAAAAATTGCTGGGCTCTGTGGCAGAGCAGAGGGATGGGATTAATTTGGCAGCACTTTCAAAGAGCTGGCCCAGGCACAATGGGCTGAATGTCCCATTGAGGCCATTGACAGGGTCAATTAAGTAATTAAAGGACCCGCCTATCCAACCTTAAGGTTAGCGGGTCAGCCAGGAGCCCTGGTGGGAACTAGAAAAAAACATGAAACCTCATCCACGGGTGGGATGAGGTTTCATGTAGGCTTTAAAAAATTTAAATAAAGGTTTTGTGAAAATTATGGACATGTTCCAACTCATGTAACATTGTCACATGAGGGGACATGTAAGGGAAATTTTATTTTTCTATTTTTGTCTTTTTCACATTTTGAGCCGATCTCCCTGAGGCAGCACTTACCGTCAGGGAGACAAGTGCGCTCTTTCGTGCACATGCGCAAAAGAGCGCACTCTCGATTTTGGGATTCCACCTCCCCCCCCCCCCCCTGCACAGGGAGCACATAGCGCTTGTGTGTGGACGTCACGCTGGGCCTGCCCACATAAACTGGCCCGCCCACGTAAAATGGCGGCACACCTTTGATCGGGGGTGCCGATTGGAAGTGCGCCTGCACGCGCCCGCCCATCAACCCCCCCCCCCCCCCCCCCCGATTCTACGATATAGGGGTAGATTTTTATCTTCATTGCCCATGTGGTAATCTGAGTGGGGGAGTGGTACGGGGGAGATTGGGGTGAGGTTATTGCCAGCTTTTGGAAGAGCTTGCTATAATGGGTCTACCAAATGACTGCCCTGACACTGAAGACAAAAATCTACCCATAGTGTCTTCTAAACTTATCATTTACTTCTACAACTTTCTTACATTAACAGTTGAATCTAAGAAGAGTTATGTACCTATCTTCAATTCTCAATCCTATATGACAAATAATATTTATACAAACTAATTCTGAATTGTCTTGAATATTATTTTTGTGAGGCGATCAAACAAAAGGCAATCCTGATTGCATCATGTATCTGTGAACTACATAACTGCAATTCATTTAGAATGTGTGCAGCTATTGCAGAACAGGAAAATGTGTAAATAAATTCAAGGCTAGAATGTAAGTAGGACAGCTGGAATTCTCAGACCCTGTGAGGCAGCCAAGAGCATTTAGAACTCTTGCTTGGGTGTGATGTACATCTGTGTGATGTACATCACAGTTTGGATGGCCCCTTTGTAAGTTCTAGAAAAGTGTAATTTCACTATGTTTTTCTAAACATGTACTGCATGTACAAATTGAAGAACACTGTCTATTACTACTATATTAAAAATTAGATTCTGAATATAATGCTTCATCTTATGAGTACAATATGCTATAATGTCAACTCTTCAGTAGCCTGTTTTGTGTCAACCATTAAGCTTAACTTTGAAGTTAATGTTTAGTTATACTGTAAATGTATTGAAAGATAAACAAATGTCAAACTCTTTGGAGATTTCACATATTTAATATATGCCCTAGAAATAACATTTTACTGCATTTTATGTATATAAAAAACACTGTCATAGTGTTAAACACGGAGAGGCCAGACTAAGTGCACTCCTCAAATCAAGTGGGAATAGAGAGATAGTTAGACTAGGGTTAAGGATAGGATTGCAAAACTAGAGGCCAGAAGAGGGAGGTAGAGCTCAGTGTGGTAGAGCACGGTTAGAGGCTGGAGAGGAGGAAAGTGGAAAGATGTAGCTTAGTACGAAACCAAAGGAGAGTAGAGGCCCAGTGGGGGTGGAGGGAGAGAATCAAAGGATCACCAATGAATGCTGCAGTGGTGCTGAAGACCGGGGAAGGGATTGCATTGTTGCAACCAGTGACAGAGGACAGTAAGCCCAGTTAGAGTGGAACTTGGGGAGGAGAGGCAGTTGGGAGCAAGGATAGAGGTGGGATAAGAAGGAAGGAAGTGGAGGGGGAGGGAGAAAGTCAGGGAGAGGGAGATACTACTCATTTTTTGGAGTTTAATTTTAAGTATACATCTATATGTCAAAGCTTTGAATATGTTATGATGGAGGAGAGGCAATCATTGATAGCGTTTCGTGATAGTGGGCAGATCGTCCCAAATTTGAACTAAGTGTGGTAGCGGGCGGATAAAATGACATTTTAACAGGTTTTCATGCCGTATCATCCCAAACCCGCCACATTACTTATGCATTCCCAGGAAACACGCTGTTTCCCGCCCGCCACGCCATCACCTTGCCGCTTCATCACGCCAGGCACCACATTTAAAGTACAGCCACACTCGGTGCTTCCAGCCCAGGACTGCAGCAAAGAAAACATGGCCCGAAAGGCAAGAAGACTGCAGCCCTTGAGTGCCTTTTGGAAGCCATGGAGACCCACTGTGATGTCCTCCACCTCCACATTACTACTTTGGCTTGGTAGGCGATGGCAGTGGTGATCAGTCGCAATGCTGCACAGAAGAGGTTGGCCATCCAATGCAGATAGAGGATGAATGATCTCATCCGTGCAGCCAGGGTATGGCAACCATCTCATCACTAAATTCGCACACTGAAGCCCATCACGCATTCACTGGCACCTCACTCACTACCAGCTCAAGGGACATCACCACCCGTTCTTACACAGATACATACCCTCACATGTCCCTCTGGCCTCATCATTTTGAGGCTACTTGCACAGATCAACATGTGCCCCCTCCCCCACCACCCCCCACACACCCTGGGGTACCCTCCTTCCCCAGTACAACTCTCGTCCTGCAGCCTCTTTCCTAGCCTGATGCCACTTCACCCTTCCCCGAGTGAAGTGCAGCCCGCCAGGTGCATGTTGCTTATGTGCTGTTGTGAAACACTTCGACGTGTTTTCCCGCCGATGTGGGTGGACATTCAAGTGGGTGGGGTATGAGTCCGGCGGGCTGGCCCTATGATAATGTGCTGATTATTACAATGAGATTCCTGATGTCCGATGGCGCCAGATTGCCTGCTCACGCCACTGAACACGCCTGATGCTGGCGGGCACGGAAAATCCCAGCCGGTGTCTGACATCACTGGGTTATTTGTGCACGGGCCCAGGCTGGCATGACATTCATAAAGATTTCTGTTCCACGGTAGTGACAGGCCATCAAAATTTATAGCCCAGTCAAGGGTCAGGTAGCAAGAACTCGTCAGGCAGCTGCAGCCTACAAAGATTTCCACCCAGGTTGGAAACTGAACAGCAAAAGCAGGGAGGACAGCAATGCTGGCTTCAGGTTGTGGGAGAAGACAAAGAGAGCTGAGAGGACAAAGGAGCAAGAAGCCGGAGGAATTTCCTAGAGTGGGAAGGAATATGGCTGCTTATTGAAAAACAAACACAATCGCTAGGCTCTTATGCCGGGATATTACTGCCTGTGCATTTTGGACCATTGTGGGTGAAGTTGGTCTTTGGCAAAAGCATAAAATAGGTGATAGCAAATTGGCAGCCCATCTTGTACCCTATCTGATTCCTTTTGCATTGCTTATCCGACCCCATCATCATCAAATCATTCACACCGCTGTGAATGGAAATTCTTCATGCCATCTACCTTAATTCTTTGGAATAGGAGAATTTAATTTTTTTTATAGAAGAGTGTTTGAAAGTATGGTTCCCTTCACCTCTTTCCCATTTATGCACACATACATTCTTTCTTGTGGAAAGATAATCAAGTTCTCTGAATTGTGGGTACAGTCGACAAGCAATGTACAGGTATGATAAAAAATGTTGACAGGTAATATATATTCACAACTGTAAATTTTCATTATTGCCTGTTTCCTAACTTGCACCTCGCCCCATTCACCCATTACCCACACCTTTGCTGAGTTACATGGGACTCCTGGTCCCTCAGCACTTCAAGTTTAAAATTTTCAAGCTCACGTTTATATCCTTTAATTAAAGTTTGTGAGACCACCTACACACTTTGCATCTACACAAGAAGAGACTTAAAGGTGTGGTATTCCAAATACTGTAAGCATTCCTTTGACCTTTTAGCTATTCTGATGCAGTTGAGGGAAGAACAGTTAAGAATGGAGCTAAGGAGGATGATAGAATTTGAGGAGGAAGTGCTCCATAATATATTAGTCCTTTCCAAAGAATTTGCAGGTCATTCAGATCTTACAAAGTTCTTAGTTAAGAACTTTGTGTTAAAGGAGTATAATTTACCAAAGAGGCTATAGAAGACCTGAGACACCTTCAGTGCATGAAGACCTGCTGCCAAGGTTATCTGCCTGGACAGCCTGCCTGTGGTAGCTTTATGGCACTCAACTTTTCTGCCACCAGCTTACTTGAAGCAGTCACAGAGAACCCAGGGCGGAACCCAGGCATGCATTCATCAAATTTTTGAAATAATATTAGGAAAGTTCAGGGAAGTTCATTCAGTTTGACAGGAAGGCAGCAGCACAACAAAAACCACAACACAAAAACAATATACTGTGAATGCTAGAAATCTGGTGTAAAATCAGAATGTGTTGGAAATATTCAAAAGTTCTGATGAAAGGTCATAAACCTGAAATGTTAGCCATGTTTTTCTCTTCACAGGTGACGCCTCACCTGTTGAATATTTTCTGTTTTTATTATAGCAGAATAAAAACATAGGGCTGCATTTTACGTGCCCCCACTGGGTGAGTTTTAGGGAGCGGGGGCACGTAAAATACCTGCTCTCCCACCTCTGAGCTCGCCCTCATAATATGGGGGGTGGACAGGCACTGAAATCGGCAGCCTCCCCCGCCAACCATCGTTAAATAAATAACCAAAGATTAATTGAGCTTGTTACCGAGCTAATTGACCCTGATAATATGCTGCCCCCAGGCCATAAAAGGTTTGGCGCGGGCAGTCGGGTGGGAGTGGGCAGCCTGATTTTTTAAAAACAAATTTCTGAAAGGGCAGGAAGGAAGGTGGGGGTTTCTCTCTTTGGGAGCTGCCCTTTGCGGATTGGGGGTGGTACTCCTAAGATACAACACCCCCCCACTTTCTTCCTACCCATTTGTTGCGTTAAACCCACCCCTCCACCCACATCCTTAACCTGCCAAAACCGCCCCCTGCCCAAGACCCCGGACTTACCCGAGAATCCGTGGGCTGCTTTCTGCTTCCCCGTCATAGTCCTGGCAGCACCTACTAATGCGCTCTTGGCGGGATTTCCTCCCCAGTGAGGGGCGGAGGTCCCACAGGCTGCCCATTTAACCTTGCAGCAGCCAGCACTTTATGGCTGCAGGGTGGGCTGGCGTAGAGCGGGTCGGCTCCATGCTGACTTTTCTTCTGGTGGGTTGTGGTGGGGAGGGGGGAGGTTGTGGCGGGGGGGGGGGGGGGGGGGGGGTGGTGCGAGCCATCCGCATCCCCATAACATTCTGCCCATAGTTTCATCAAGTTGCTGGGTTCCACAAAGTGCAGGGTGCAACAGATGGCATGCACCTGCATTATGAGCTTCTGTAGTAAATCTGCTAAACTTTCTGAATAGAAAATACTTGCAATTGCTGAATATACAGAGCCTATGTGATCAGAGGCAAGGAATTCTGCATGACAACGTCAGATTTGCTGGACGTTGCCATGTTACATTACTGCTCTGGAATTCTGCCCTCCTTGATTTCTTCAGGCAAAAAAATGTGAAGTTACCAAAAGTTTTATGCGTGACAAAGCACACACCCTGCGGCTGTGGATGATGACCCTGCAACTGAAGAATGTTACAACAAGGTGCTTGCTTCTGCAATTTGTAATTGAGAAAACTGTTAGAGGCCTTTTTGCTGCCTTGTTAGACCTGGAACAGTGCTGTAATACACTCCTAAACAGGTATCCTACACCAAACACATCACGCAAGATAGTTACTAAATCCCTGAAGCCACTGTGCTTTGAGAAGGAAGACTGATGCAGCGTAAATGAGAGGGTTTAACTGTATTGATTACAGGCTGCGTTTGTTACACACGTACTCGGAACAATAGTTCTGGCATGGAGGTGGGGGTTGCTTTTGCTGCTAAGCTAATGGCCAATGAAAATGTTTTTGGTCAGAAGACTTGTGTGTTTTATTTATTGCCTGGATAGGAGGCTAGGGAGCCCACAAGTCTTGCAGCTGCTTTCCAGTGAAATCGCTGGCTCTGTGAAATGTCACGTTGGTCAGCCGTATGCAAACTATGTGAATAATTCTCATAAATACCCTCCAAATGCAGAGAAAACTTGACCCTGGGATAATTCATCCTCATTGCTGCTCTTGCCTTTAGGTGACGTGAAAAGATTTGTTAGAAAACTGGAATGCCTGGTAAACTAACTATTTAAGTAGTTTATGAAGTAGAGTCAGAACTACAACACTGGGGTTGTTTGTGGAGCTGTACAATCCACAATAGTGTAAGCTGTGGATTACTAAAAGATTGCCAAATTAAATGTTTGTAGAAATTCATTGTTATATGCTGTTCATGGTAGGGTGATGTTTCATACTTGGTTAAATCTATTGACTGAATTTTTTTTTTAAATCATGCACTGACATCATATTTGTGATAACTCAGAGAGGCAAATAACTGACCTACCTTCCGAACTATGCTGGGGGGACTCTGTAATCAGCCATGAGGAGGCAGTCAAGAGTTGCCCGGGTGTAGCTTCCTTTGCTTAGCAACCTTGGGATGAATCTCTGCCACTCTGCAACTTTCCACGTGATACAGGTGAAATTGTGAATTCTGCATATATAAAATAATGGGCAAAAATCTTACTGTGATACAATGAGACCAATTTTCCTCATTTGAAACCTGTTTCTGAAGAAAAGGGCCCCATTTACATTTGACACACATTTCCAGAGGCATCCTCTGGCATGTGAATGATGTGGGAGTGATCTCAAAATGCATCCTTCATCATGCCCAGGAATCCTGCCAGGTAGACAGCTCCAGAGAGTTGGTTACCCAGAGGAAGCGTGTGTTACAAGTCAAAAAGGGATTCAAGAAGAATAAATTTTATGAGCCAGCAAGGTGGAGTTCTTGACAGCAGCCATTCAGCTCAGAAGCAGGCAGGAATTTGAATTGGCCTCTTAGTTCTACGGTAGCACACAACTCCCCTCTCCTAATCTGGAGCACCTGCGCATTCACTGGCAGTATTCCCATCTGGGAACGTGCAAATGAGTTGAACCCGGAAATTAATTTCCAAGAACAATATTCATTTCACAAATGGCATTATAAACAGAAATAGATAAGGCATAAAACGTGGGCTGAGATTTTTGTTCCTGGGCTGGGTGCTCAGATGGAGGAGATTTCCTAGCTCTGTGAGCTTAACCTTTAAAAATGGCCACCCACGGGTTGAAATTTTTGTTCTGGGAGTGGCAGATCCGACTTCCAATCCAGCCCACCACCCCAGAATGAAAATCCGCCAGGTGGCCATTTTAAATGTTGGGTCTGCAGAGCTGGGAGGCTTCTGGGTACAGAGGCAGACTGGGTGGAAGGCCTGCCTCTGTGCTTCGATACTCTTGAATTAAATAAAAAAGAATAAAACAAATAACAGCCCTCCAGCCCTCGCCCCTCACCCTGCACACACTCCTCATGCCCCTTCCATGTCAACCCATGTCACTTCATGCCCCCACACATCACCATGATCCCTCATACCTCCTATACCCCCCACATCCTCATGGCCATTTATCGCCCCATGCCAACTCATGCCATCCTATGCCCCATCCACCACCCTTTGCACTTACCCCCTCTATACCAACTCACCTAGCAGCCTTTGACAATTCCTTGACAGCTTTGACAGTTCTTTGACAGCTTGACAGTTCTTTGACAGCTTTTACAGTTCCTTGAAAGCTCTGGCAGTTCCTTGACAACTGGAGATTCCTTTGGCAGTTGGACAGTTCTTTTATAGTTCTTTGACAGCTGGACAGTTCTTTGATAGCTGAACAGTTGTTTAACAGTTCTTTGACAGCTGGACAGTTCTTTGACAGTTCTTTGGTAGCTGGATAGTTCTTAGATAGTTCTTTGACAGCTGGACAGTTATATGATAGTTGGACAGTTCTTTGACAGCCATACAATTCTTTGACAGCTATACAGTTCTTTGACAGTTCTTTGATAGCTGGACAGTTCATTGACAGTTCCAATGAGTTTATGCACTTTTTACATACAATCATGTTTACATTTGACAATTTCAAAGGGTTCCTTACTTCCAAAAGCTGTCCCGGGACCATATACAAAGGAGTATCTTACCTCTTCAAAGGGTTATCCTGAATCCACCGAATTCAGACCTCCTCTTACCTGGTCTAATCTACACACTTTGGGTTTCACTATCCTGGTCTACTAAAATCCTGCTTTAGTGGAGTCAGCTGTTCATTTAAATGGCCAGTTGCCTCCGTGAACCATGCATATTTGTACTCCAGCCTCCCCCGCCCCCCCTCCCCTCCCCCCTGCAGAAATGGAGCATGCTCTGTTCAGGGGCGGGGCTTAGAATTTTTGGCCACTTCCGGGATTTTTCCCATAATGGAGAGGCTCTCGCTGTGGCAAAAATCTGGGCCATAGCATTTATTAGCATGGAGTGATCTTTTAAGAATATGGGAAATCATTATAGCTACAATCCTTTCAGTTGCCATCCAAGGTGCTGAGCCTTAATGGCAGGAGGCAGCTTGGAAAATTGGTAGCAGACCTTGTGTAGTAATTTTAACTCTGTTTCAAAGGCAATTTGAAGTGATAAAATGAGACTGCACTGATTGTATTATTTGAAGGAGAAGAAACATTCTTAGGAGAACAGTGCTATACTCTACATTCATGGTCACTGACTCGACTGAAAAGCTCCCTGGCAGAGTTGTGGGAGGGGGCCTGAGCAGGACTGGAACAAGGAATGTTCCACATATCCCACAAAAAGACAAGCATAACCAGAGCTCATGCAGGTACCCATAACCACTCCTTTTATTTGGAAGGAATGAGACAAGTTAAAGGGAAATTGTTTAAGGAGAGAGCAAGTTCAGCCAGGCAGAGGAGGATGGTGGTGGATGGGGACTGTTCGGGCCTCTGTTCAAGGAAGAAGTGGAGAGCCCTCAGACCGTTCTGGTGGGGAATGGAGGCACAGAGGGATTGGACGTCCAAAGTGCAGAGGAGGCAGTTAGGGCCAGGAAACTGGAAATTGTTGAAATGACAAATCCCAACTTAGATTTGTACCACGCCTAATAACCCTGATGAAAAATTAAAGTCTGTAATTACCTTTATATTCCTTCTAACAGCATCAAAGGTCTTCCTCACTTCGAAACAGGTATGAGGGATGCAGGTAACTGCATTAGTTCAGTGGGTGTTCTCCACCCATGTTGTTTGCTGCAGAATTTTGCTAGAGTGTGGCCCCCAACCCCAAGTAGGATTTCCCTCCTTTCCCTGCAGCAGGATTTACATCCATTTTACATTAAGTCTTTTGAAACAATGGGCAGAATTTTCAGTCACATGAGGAGGCAGGACCAGAGTTGGACAGGCCCACAATTTTTTGACAGTGGCTGGCATGCCAATTTGCTGACTTGTCCCTGCCTCCAGGCCATTGTGGAACATGCTTGTTTGGATGGAAAACAGCTATCCACCCACATGCAGGGCGGCATATTAAAGGGCCTATTAAGGCTCCTCTCCCACCATCGACTTGAATTTTCCAGTCAGCAGGTGGGCCCTCTACAGTGGCTGGAACTCAGCTGGGGAATGGAGGCGGCCTCTCAGCATCAGACTAAGGCGAGGACAGCACTCCAGTTGGCTTTTTAACCCCCACCCCATACTTTGCAGCCACAATTTATGTGGCCAAGATTGTAGCTGCAGGCAGCTCTGTGGAGGGGCTTTCCCCTCCCCACCAGAATGGCACTCTGGCAGCTGTGGCCAGTTTTTATTGCAGTGATTTTATGAATATTTTATCATTTTGAGTGGGTGCCTCCATCTTGAGGTGCCCCCTCTCTTCTTCTACCTGCATCTGCAGCACCCACCTTTCACAATGGGGTGCCGCTCTCAGTGCTCTATTGGCCTTCTAGTCTTGGAAGCTTGCCGGCTATTCTTAATTAGATACCACTGTGTACCCTGGCCACTAATCCGCCATTCTTTCAAAAATTCCGTTGGGCGTACAACAGCAATGGGGTGTGTGGTTGGGACTCAGAAATTCTCCTGATGTCGGGGGCCCAACCCCGGAAAAAAGATCTGCCCTAATGGTTCAGTCAACAGGTAAATTCTGCAATCTGCTAGGGGATTTCTAAGGGCCTGTGATGCATTTTTAAATAGCCAAAACAATTATTTAACTGCCATATAAAGAAACTGTGGGAAAACTGAATGCTGAGTATGCTAGACAATAACCTATCATCTCTGGTGCCTTGGTTCAAATCCAGCCAAGACTGCCAACATGAGGTTTCCTTTGTGTGATGACTAAAGCTCCTGTGTTATATAAGTTTGGTCAGTTTCAAAATAGCATAGAAAATATCTCTAATTTAGCACTTTCACTTTCTCTCATTGAGGACATAGGGTGGGAGAAATGGAAAAATATCATCCTTGTATCACAGGGGCTGCTTCATTCCCTGGTACAAGCATGTTGATGAGTACAAAATTCACTAAAGAATGTCATAAAGGAATTAAAGGAGTTAGCAGATTTTATTTCAATTGCCCATGAAATTAATATCTTTAGGAAAAATATTTTTGTAATGAACCTGGATATTAATAATTCAATATTGCAGCTAATAGACTCTTAATGCATTTGTTTTTATTTACGCAATGGCACTTTCAAAAAGTGCCGTTGTACAGAGTAGAATTTTTTTGCTTGGGTGCAAATAAGTGGTAACTTAATGCATATGTTGCCAGGATTATGTTTTTGTATAAATCTAATCATCAGAGGTCACTAGCTACAGCTGAATACACAGAGGGAAAATGGAGTGCAAAATAGTTTGGCTTCCTTCCTGTTTTTTTCCTACACAAACACAGTATTCCTGCTGCATTGCCTTGTATTTGACTGAGTGTGGAATGTATGACTGAGATAGTAGATGAGGCTGAAGTATGTTTACCAATTCTCAGGCAAATGTTTGTGCAGTTTAACAATATTATTGTGGAATTTAATAGGTTGTAATTTATAATGAACTGCTGCAACTCCTGAAAAAGAAAATTGAAAATAATCTGTGCTGGGGAATTCGCCAATGTTCCTACTCCTTATAGTTGTACAGTGAAATGGCTGTTCGTAGAATTTGAGTGGTGGGGCGTCACATTACTTGCTGTGGTGCCTTGCATGGTCAGTCTTCTTGTTTTACTCGCCATGTGTGATTGCACATGAAGAATAGGTACTTTAGTGTGGTACCGGAGACCTGATGTAGAACTTTACCCCAGCATAAATTGATATCTTCAGCAGAGGAGGAAACCTGGAAAACAAAAATGAAATGATTTAAAATTAATCTTGTCACTTTTTAATTTTATATATGTAATTTGTGATCCCACTATTTGAGAATTATGACTTTGCACATCATTCACCATTACTCAGCCAAGCAGTCAGACAAAAACTGTTTACTCCTAGGCCTTTGCCAGCACTACTTTTTAACCAGAACCTAAAAGGTGTTCAAAAGTGAAGCATCCAACAATTTCTTACACATGTTATGATCCCAGCTGACGTTACTACTGGACAAGCCAAATCCCAGTGCAGAACCCAGCTTGATAGATCCTAACTTTTTTTATTGTTTAGAGAGTGGCTACTGAACAGTGTCACAGGAGTCAGCTGATGAACTTTTAACAAAAAAAACATTTATTAAACAAGGAAAAATGAACGATACTCCTTCATCCACAACTATACCTTTACAGATATATATAGATTTGTAAGGAAAGCACAAGTTACAAAAGCTATCTTATACTCTAATGTTCACAGTAAGTACACAGTCCATGGAAACCAATAGGCAACCTGTGGTCAGATGCATCACACTCTGAAACCAAGTGACAGATGCCACCCTAAACAGACGCTATAGGTCTCTCATCAACTCCACCAGACGCTTGTCCCACCATGAGCCAACTGGTCTCACTGAACTCTGTCTTTCACATGAGGGTTTCCAATCTCCACTCTCGAAGAACTTGTCCTGGAATCTTCTCCCAAACAACGCTTTCTCTCAGACGCCTTCCACAAGGGTCCACCTCCAGGGTTTCGAGCTCTCCATCTGATGTTCCTCTCCCCTGAATCGCCACGTACATTCAAGCTTCCTTCCACACACGCTTTCTCATATGCTCAGCCATGCCAACAGAACTCCACTGCTTCACATGCCCATAGTAAAGAGTTACAGGCCTTTGACTGTCCCCTTGAATCTTTCCTATTTCACTCCCCTGGATTTGGGGACTCTTTAGTTTCTGAAACCTGCTTCTGCAGTTCCTTCTCCTGTGTCCAGCTTCTCCTGGCAGCTGGCTTCAACTTCAGTTTGGGACTTGCTATCTGAGCCGCCTTTCTGGAGTACTGGCTTCAGTTGAACTGAAACTGCTTTTCTAGTTTTCTCTGTCTCTGTGAGTCCCTCTCTCTGGACTCCTGTTGCTAGGCAACAACACAGTTTCTTTTAACCTTGTGTTTGATTTAACTTCCCTTCAAGAGTCGTAAAACCTTCATTAAAATGCAGGCATCTTTTAAAGTGAAACTAAAACTCAACTTCCCCTCTTTCTTAACACCACAAATACAGAAATACAAATTAAACTTAACTTAAAGCTAAAACTTAAACTTAAAGATATACCTTATTTCTAACACACTCAAATACAGATATAGCTTACTCAAACTATCTCTATTTCCTAACACACACCAACTTGCTGCTTTGAACTGAATTATTTCAATAGATAATTGCCGTCGTGGTCTGTTCCAATCCTTGAAAAACAGTGCTCAAACAGTCATCTTTGCGTTTGTAGGGTCAGGAAAAACCAAAACATCTATGGTCAAAGTTAAAGTACAGTGAATTGTCTACAAATATGAACACTGATACCAAATTCAGAAAACAGAAATGGTACTTAACAAATAGCTTCAGATTTAAATAACAGTTATCTGGAATAATTAAGCCTAAGGTGTGGTGGGTGACCTCAAGTCATTCTAGGCCTTATGGCCTCATCTACAAGCTGGTGATTAACCATGTGAAGACCCCAACTCTAGTCTACAGTCTACAGCATCTTGATGTGGGCCAGGCCAGTCTGTCGCAACTGGCTCCGTGACACTTAACAAGGGAATTGGCTGAGTGAGCGGTGGGGAGCAGGCACTCTGTTATCTCAAGAGAGAAAAGCAGGTACATCCCATGGAGCCAAGGTCACTCAACTGCGACTGTACCTCAGTATTCCTACAAACCTGCATGAGAACAGAGTGTAGGAGAGAAGTGATGCTATAGAAATCTCTTTCAACACTACCCCTTACAGTCAAGATGGCAGCTGTCAGAATTGCATCCCATGCTGTTGGCACCAATATGATCCACACCAGCCATCCAACCAACCCCTAAGCAGTCTGTGGCAATGTACACTTTTACATGCACGTTGTAGCTTGGAGCTATGAATAGTGATGTTAAAGGCTCCAATTTTGTTCTATCACATGGCTAACCAGGAATCTCTCCCACTCTTACCGCCTGCCACTGCGTATGTTGGAAGGATTTACAAGTTGATATTCAACCTGTTTGGCCTCATTATGAACACACCTTCCTTGGCCATCAAGTCCTGGAGTGTACTAACCTATCTTTTTTTTTCAAACATTGCGTTTCCTGCAATTTCTACTTTATTTTCAGATTTCATTATTTGCAGTTTTTTTTAAACATCTTTCATTCACATTCCTACTTTTATGAGGTTTGGTTCAGAAATTTGACAGGTGCACAGAGAGTAGACTGCACGCATATTCATGTTGACACAGAGAATGTAAAATTGGTGCAGGCAGCTTGTTAACATCCTCATCCCATTCTTTCATTTGACCACTGATCTCCAAACGTAAGTACTGTGGCCTCTTGCCCCAGGATTTGCAGGACTGAAATAATGTCACTGAAACAGCAGTGGAAACTGGCAATACAGACAGCTGCTTCACAGTAAGGAGAAGAAGGGGATACTACATTTTACCAAAAGAAATGGTGGCCAGATATATGGATCCTACCTTATGGGCCCAAAAACCTCTGTGTCCCATGCCAACATAAGCGTCAAGAGGTGCCCACCTGTAACCTCAGGCTCTGACACTGCCAAGGTTTGCAGGATTATTCAGCATTAAACAGGAGGGATGCATTCCAGGTACCTGCCTGCCCAAAGAGGCCAGAAATTATGGCAGATGGTGCAGTGTCCAGAGTGGGTGCCAAGCATTGGGCTCCCTTTTCCCCAGAAAGATTACTTGTGGCACACTGTCCATCCTTTATAAGGGGGCCAAAATGCTTATAGAATTTTCTGCATTATTTGGAGGCCAGTACCCCTAGTCCAACCCATTATCTTTACATCGGGCTAGGAATGACAAAATTACAGTCCTGGAAATGTTTACTGGGCTATAACCTCTCTTACACTGGCATTTTTGTTTCAAAACAAGGTGCACTGGAAATGACCAAGGAAGGCTGGGATCAAGCCAATCCACTTGGTCTAATTTTTGGCTCTTTTGCCGAACATATTATTGTGAAAATGTCTAATTTCATGAATTATATCGTTCCCCAAGAATTCCAGAGAATGGTTCCAGGGATGAGGAACTTCAGCTATGAAGATAGGTTGGGGAACTTAGGACTGTTTCCTTGCAGAAGAGAAAGCTGAGAGGAGATAGGATAAGAGGTAGTCATAGTCATGAGGGGTCAAGACGGAGTAGATAGGGAGAAACTTCCCACACTTGAAAGAATCGAGAATGAGAGGGCACAGATTTAAAGTAACTTGCAAAAGAAGCAGAAACAATATGAGAAAAAACTTTTCCAGGCAGTGAGCAACTAAGGTCTGGAATGTGCTGTCTGAGAGAGTGGTGGACGCAGGTCTAATTGAGGCATTCAGAAGGGAATTGGACTATTATTTAAAAAGGAACACTGTCCAGGATGATGGGGAAAGGGTGGGAGAATGGGACTAAGTGAATTGCTTATTTGGAGAGCTGGTACAGACACAATGGGCCAAATGGCCTCCTGCACTTCAACAATTCTGTGATCTGTTTTAGGAGTATAACTTTTAGTTTGGGGATTGAAATTTTTAAATGCAAGATAAATGAAAGTCCCTGGTGAGAAGCTGGTCAACAAAGCCCAAAGTAATTGCAATTCAGAAGGATGGCCTGTGTTTATTTAATAAGGTCAGAGTTGGAAGTAGGAAAACAGCATACAATAGGTGGCCACTTTCTGAGTTTCTTGGTGAAGATGAGATTTAGTGACTGGAAGCCAGTGGCGTACCACAGGGATCTGTGCTCGGTCCCCTATTATTTGTAGTTTATATAAATGACATAGATGACTATGTGGGGGGTAGGATTAGTAAGTTTGCGGATGACACAAAGATTGGCCGGGTGGTTAACAGTGAGGTTGAGTGTCTTGGGCTACAGGAAGATATAGAAGGGATGGTCAAATGGGCAGATAAGTGACAGATGGAATTTAACCTTAAAGTGTGAGGTGATACACTTTGGAAGGAGTAATTTGACAAGGAAGTATTTAATGAACGGCATGACACTAGGAAGTTGTGAGGAACAAAGGGACCTTGGTATGTGTATCCATAGATCTCTGTAGGCAGAGGAGCATGTTAGTGAGGTGGTGAAAAAGGCATATGGGACACTTGCCCTTATCAATCGAGGCACAGATTACAAAAGTAGGGAGGTCATGCTGGAGTTGTATAGAACCTTAGTGAGGCCACAGCTGGAGTACTGTGTGCAGTTCTGGTCGCCACATTAAAGGAAGGATGTGATTGCACTGGAGGGGGTGCAGAGGAGATTCACCAGGATGTTGCCTGGGATGAAACATTTAAGTTATGAAGAGAGGTTGGATAGACTTGGGTTGTTTTCATTGGAGCAGAGAAGACTGAGGGGCGACCTGATCGAGTTGTACAAGATTATGAGGGGCATGGACAGGGTGGATAGGGAGCAGCTGTTCCCCTTAGTTGTAGGGTCAGTCACAAGGGGGCATAAGGTCAAGGTGAGGGGCAGAAGGTTTAGGGGGGATGTGAGGAAAAACTTTTTTACCCAGAGGGTGGTGACGGTCTGGAATGCACTGCCTGGGAGGGTGGTAGAGGCGGGTCGCCTCACATCCTTTAAAAAGTACCTGGATGAGCACTTGGCACGTCATAACATTCAAGGCTATGGGCCAAGTGCTGGTAAATGGGATTAGGTAGGTAGGTCAGGTGTTTCTCACCTGTCAGTGCAGACTCGATGGGCCGAAGGGCCTCTTTTGCACTGTGATTCTGTGAGATGTCAGGAGTTGTCTTCCTAATTATTCATTTGGTTTTCCAGAACAAGAGGAAGGTTTGGAAATTGGAAATAATTAGTTGGAATCTTTATCTGGGACAGCTCAGGTGTGCCATGGGAATAAATTGCAGGGAGGTAGTTTTTTCTTTGTTTTGGGTTTATCTCTGGGATTTCTCACAGAAACAAAAGCAGTTGCGGTTGGTCCCTAGAAGCTGCTTTGAGACAAGCAAATAGAGAAATCTACCAGGAGCTGTAGACTAGGAACAAAGGCTGACAGAAACCAAGGGTGTTTTCTGATTTGGAGTCACTGAACAAGAAAGCAGGGAAGCCCAAGCTTGTGCTGGGCTGTCTACAGTTGTGAAGTGCTTAAGGAGAGTTGGAGGGTTGCCCAGCCGAATGCTCCTGGAAGGACCCCAAGAAACCTCATAGCTTGGAGAATAGAGGGAACACTGAGGAGAATCAAAGTGAATTCCTGAAAGCTGTGGCACACCTTGGTTTGGTCCCAGGAGAAGTGAATTAACCTTCAAGATCCTGTAAAGTATAGGGGAACTCTTGAGTGGAAATAAAAGTAGAAAGGGAAGGGTCCTGTTGAGATTTTTGGGCTCAAAAGAATAGGTGCTTACAAAATATAGTGTTCATTTAGTAGTACTTATTTTGATTAACTCTTGCACAGTAAAGGTTTTTGTTTAAATGTAAAATCCTGTGGTGTAACTCTTTCAATTAATAACTGGGAGTTTGAATTACTTTGGGATCCACTGAGATCATAATATACAGGGAGCAAACTGGAAGATCTGTGGATTTTCAGGGCATATATTGGATGTCCCATTCATAAAACTAACTTCTATTCGTTGGAAATGTACACCACCAAAATTCAGCATCATGGGAAAAGAGCAGGAAATTGGAACTAACTGGACAGATACATTTAGAGAGCTAACTGCCTACAGGAAAAATAGGCTATACAGCTCCCTTCTGTGCTGTATTCCACAATTCTGTGACCTTAAGACGAGGTGGTGAAAACAAGGAAGAAAGTTGAAAAAAACCTCAAGGTGTACCTTGTGTGTGCCAGAAGCATACAGAATGGGCATATTGTGATGTCAAACAGCTTCTAACACTGATTTGGTGCAAGACCTGCCATCTTAGACTTCGCAGATCATGTTAATGCCCTCTCTTAAATACAAGCTGCATGAGGGACTCCCCAAAAGCACTGTTTAAATGGATCACCATGGAACGTTCATATGAGATATTTTTGACTTCCTTTTGCTGCTGCAGAGTGAGTAGAAGTACTGCGCTCAGTGTTGTTTAAGGAGTTTGGAAAAGGTTTAGGATTTACAAGGGAGAAGTGCTGGATTTTGACAAGGAGGTCAAAGAAGTTTGAAGTCCTTTCAGCAGAAATCCTGCTTTCATTATTTCCCTCTTGGGCTTCAAGGTGACAGTGACATGGAGCTCAGGAAGCAGAGAGGGGAAGCTGTATGTAGAGGGAGGAGGAAGAAGTCTTTCAACAGAAGATTGTACCTACCAGGAATCTTCAGGGAGAACTTCTAACTGCATCTCTCCTGGAGCACTGAGGTAGCTCCACTTCACCAAGAAGTGGTTACTGAATTGTGCTGCCTCCTACAAACAGACCTGTAGCTGCCAGTGACCATGAAAATCACTGTGGCCCTTAATTTCTGCGCCAGCAGATCCTTCCAGAGGAGAGTGGGCAACATTACCAACATAAGACAGTATGATGTGCATCAGGGAGGCAACAGAGGCCCTATAAGCCAGGAAAGGGACCTTCATAGTCATAGATTTATACAGCACAGAAACAGGCCCTTCAGGCCATCGTGTCCGTGCTGGCCATCAAGCACCTATCTATTCTAATCCCGTTTTCCAGCACTGGGCCCGCAGTCCTGTATGCTATGGCGTTTCAGGTGCTCATCTAAATACTTCTTAAATGTTGTGAGGGTTCCTGCCTCTACCACCCCCTCAGGCAGTGTGTTCCAGATTCCAACCACCCTCTGGGTGAAAAAAGTTTTCCTCAAATCCCCTCTAAACCTCCTGCCCCTTATCTTAAATCTATGCCCCCTGGTTATTGACACCTCCATTAAGTGGAAAAGTTTCTTCCTATCTATGCCCCTCATAATTTTGTATACCTCTATCAGGTCCCCCTCAGCCTTCTCTGCTCTAAGGAAAACAACCCTAGCCTATCCAGTCTCTCTTCATAGCTGAAACGCTTCAGCCCAGGCAATATCCTTGTGAATCTCCTCTGCACCCCCTCCAGTGCAATCACATCCTTCCTATAGTGTGGCGGCCAGAACTGATCACAGTACTCCAGCTGTGGCCTAAATAGCGTTTTATACAGCTCCAACATAACCTTCCTGCTCTTATATTCTGTGCCTTGGCTAATAAAAGCAAGTATCCCATATGCCTTCTTAACCACCTTATCTACCTGTGCTGCTGCCTTCAGGGATCTTTGGACATGTACACCAAGGTCCCTTTGATCCGCTGTACTTCCTAGGGTCCTATCATTCACTGTGTATTCCCTTGCTGTGTTAGTCCTCCCAAAATGCATCACTTCCCTCTTACCAGAGAGAAACAGCAGGAGCGGACACATGGCTTTGTTAGGCTAGCTGGATTCTCACTAGCGCAGGGATGCATCGACTGCATGCACATAGCTCTTCAGACCCTACATATTAATGGGGAGATGTAATGCGACCGCAAGGGCTACCATTCCTGAGCGTGCAGTTGGTGTGCAACCATGCACAGAACATCGTGTCATTGAATGCCTGCTGTTCTAGCAGCAGTCATGACACTTTCATACTGCGACAGTCAGCCCTACCCAGTATCTTTGGGCCATTACAAGCCAGAGTCTGGTTGCTGGATGACAAGGACCACCCACTTTACTCATGACTCCCCTCAATCACCCAACCACCTGTGGTCAGAGCAATGAGAGTGGTGCCATGGAACAAACCATTGGTGTTCTGAAACAAGAAGCAGTATGCTATCTAAATGGAGAAAGATTGCAGAACTCGGTAGTACAGAGGGACCTGGGGGTCCTGGTACATGAATCACAAAAAGTTAGTATTCAGGTACAGTAAGTAATTAGGAAGGCGAATGGAATGTTGGTGTTTATTGTAAGGGGAGTGGAATATAAAAGTAGGGAAATTTTACTGCAACTGTGCAGGGCCTTAATGAGACCACATCTGGAGTACTGTGTTCAGTTTTGGTCTCCTTATTTGAAAAAGCATATAATTGCATTAGAAATAACTCAGAGAAGGTTCACTGAACTCATTCCTGGGCTGAGGGGCTTTTCCTATGAAGAAAAGTTGAACAGGTTAGGCCTATACCCATTGGAGTTTAGGAGAACGAGAGGTAATCTCATTGAAACATATAAGATCCTGAGGGGACTTGTTGGAGTGGATGCCGGGGAAGATCTAAAATGGGGACACAGTTTAAGAATAAGACGTCTCCCTTTTAAGACGGAGATGCTGTCAACCTGATGGAGGACTGTAGGTTTGTGTTCCACATTGTTACTGGCACTCCTCAGGGGCAGGACCTCAGTAATCCTAGCAATGTGCTGGAGCACAGATTGCTGGACCAGCTCTTTGAGCACTGGCACCTGCAGCCATGTTAGCAACTATCTGAATGTATGACAACAGCATGGGTCCCATGATTTCAGTCTGAGTTTCCACTGCAGCATTGAAAGGTCAGGTGGCTCCTGCCTGTGCTGCAGTGGAAGTTGAGATAATGGAAGCGGAGCAGGCACGAAGAGCTGATTGGCCTACTCCTGCTCCTAAGTCCTATGCTCATATCTGCTGCCAGACTTTGTATTGTGGGTCCTCAAGTGCTGCATTGGAGCTGGCTACTTCCACGCTGGGTCAGATTCTGGAACTCTCTTCCTAACAGCACTGTGGTGTACCTACATCAAATGGACGGCAGCGGTTCTGAAAGGCAGCTCACTACCACCTTCTCAAGTGCAGCTTGGGTTGGGCAACAAATGCTGGCGCTGCCAGTGACATTTACATCCCGTGTAAGAATATTAAAAAAAAAGAGTGCTGCGTGCAATTTTGGTCTCCATATTTAAGGAAGAAACACTTGCATTGAAGACAGCACAGCAAAGGTTCACCAGGTTCACCAGATTGGTTCCTGGGATGAGAGGGTTGTGCCATGATGAGAGGCTGAGTAAGTTGGCCCTTTATTTTTTTGGAGTTTTGAAGAATGAGAGGTAATCTCATTGAACCATACAAGATTTTGAAGGGGTTTGACAGGGTAGGAACTGATATGTTGTTTCCCCTGGCTGGACAATCCAGAGCAGGAGCACAGTCACAGTGTCAGGGGTCAATCATTTTAAGACTGAGATAAGGGTTGTGAATCTTTGGAATTATCTACCCCAGAGGGTTGTGAGTGCTTCACCATTGAATGTATTCAAGACTGGGAATGGTAGATTGTTGATCTCTCAGGGAATTAAGAGATTTGCAGAGTGGGAATGTGGAGTTGAGTAGAAGATCAGCCATGATGTTATTGAATGTGGTCTATTACTGCTCCTTTTTCTTATGGTCTTATGACTCCCTCATGCTCCTTTACAATAATAACAAGCTATGTGGCAGGTCTCTCAATACACCAGGCATGTTTGTGTCCATGCCTATCGGTGTTCTCCTGTACCTTACCCCATTGAAGTTCAGATCTGAGTTCTCTGTAGCAGAACTTGGCTGTGATTGTGTCCTCCAGTGAATTGGCACACCTGCTATCTTGCCTCCCTGTCCTTGTTGCAGTCCACTTGAACCTATCTGCTGATCCTGATTCTATGGTACCCTCTAAAATAACATGCTGTGCCAGCATCTGAGTTGATGGCTGCAAGCATCAGTTCAAGTGACGGAACTTTTATCAGATATTTGTTGTTGCCTGTGCCCATCAGGGGGGGAGGTGGGGGTTGCTCTTGCCAGTCAGGTGGTAGTTCTTGGGTGTCTGGAAGCAAAAAAGCAGAAGTGTAGGGTTGGGATGAGGGAAGGGTGTTGAGATGAAAAACAAGAGGTTCATGACCACACCATTGGCAGCTTGCTCTTTATGCCAAACAACAGAATGAGGGTGACGTGGGATTTAAGAAGGTGCATAATGCAGGAATATACCAATATCCTGAATTTTCCCGATGATGCTGATGCAATGGCTTCAGTTACTAACAGGCCCATAATAATGAGTAATATTGGCTCCAAGATGCTCAGGAGATGCAGGTGTGCCTATGCCCACCAGTTCTGTGGTGCTGCCTCCTGGTATTTGTGACCTTGGGTGGGGTTTTCCACTCCCTCCCGTAGTGGGCATTGTGGCAGGCGGGATCGGAAAAATCAGTTTTATGTCATAAAAATAGTTTGCGATCATCCGCTCTGGACCTTAATGGCGGCGCACGTTTCCCACTGCGCCATGTCAGTAACGCAATTTGAATACATTTGAATGTAATGAATACCATTGTAGAGGTTGCTCGCTGGAATCACCCCCCCCACGCTGGTTTAACATTCCATGCTGGCATCTAATTAGACAGGCATGTTTCATAACCGTATATAAGTGACGTGCACCTGGCGACCTGCACTTTACTCATGACTTCGAGGTTTGTTCAACAACCCAGCATCGCTCAGCGCTTGTGGCACCTCGGACTCCATGCCAGGCTTTGCGGGCAGCACCACATCACTTTCAGGGGGCTTTCACAAGCAAGACTTTATGTACCACACCAGCGGTAAGGTGGGGGTGGGTTGTAAAGTGCAGAAGGGTGAGGGCTCAATGGGGGAACGGGGAAGACCAGACAGAGGCAAGGGAAGGGGCTGCAGGGCAAGACCTAGACTGGGGGGGTTGCTTGGTGGAGAATGGGGAAGGTTACACTCAGACACATGACTGGGGGGGTTGTGAGATGGAAGCGTCCTCTGGTCCATAGTGGGGAGAGAATCTCTTACAGAAGAACATAAGCGAGTTGGGGCCAGAATGGGAGGTTTGCAGAGTGAAGAAGTACTTCAGTTTACATTGCTGAGCTTGCAGAGACTGTCCTTGATCCAGCCACAGAGGGGGAGGGCATGTCAGTCCAGTGTCAGTCACGCCCAGCATGTTGTGCGCAGGTTGTGGTAGTAACTTCACAGGCGTCGGTCTGGGTAGGTCTCTAGCAAAATACTGGGCCACCAATGGCACATTCACAGGGGAGGCATCTGCAGCCTGTGGATGGAGACAAGATAATGTAGGCACACTCGAAGGTCTAATGAGGCATAGGTACATCCACCTCAAATGATTCAGGGGGTAATACAGGGATATTAACCACCATCACAATGGGATTAAGGATTAAAGGGGGGGGACGGAAAGTTATTGGAGGGAGGGAAACCTGCACATTATGCTCCTCCAGGATGATGGGAGGTGTTTCCACAGGCACGCAGGGAGGGCCCAAGTTGGTCTGGTAGTAAAATATCACCACCATTATCTTGAAACCTGAAGTGATGGCACAGCAGAAATTAAAAATGACAAATAACTCTGGTGGGCAGGGCTCTGAGGGCCTCGAGGAGGCGTGCTGCACTGCATAGTGGGGGCCATTTGAAAGGACACCTAACTGAACCGTGAATTACCAAATGAAGAGAGATGCACAGCTGAGAAATGTTAGGAATCTTTCAATGACAATGCAGGGAATCAGGAGAGTTAACCAATGAAGCTTATTCATGTGAGACTAATCTTGAATCCTGCCACTCATCGATCTTGTGATAACCCCTTGTTCTAAGCATGGAAATTCCCTAGAGCAAGAATGAAGTCAAGAGCAATGGGCGACTGGACAAGTTGCAGTTGTACATTAAAAGCAGGAGCTCAGAATCTTGGTGCTGACAGGTTTACATCATATGGAAACCCTCAGCCCCCCCTGAAATAATCTCACTCCCTCACTAACATCCGCCCTGATGTGTATTCCAACAAGTGTCTTATAAGTAGCACATCCAAGTGCCTGGCCAAAGCAATATCATTGCAGTCGGTCTAGTGAAGGGGGCGGTGGAGGGGGCCAGGGGAAGGATAGTATGTTCCTTGAAATGGACATTGTGCTGTCCACGATTTCAGTGGCAAAAGGTGCCAACACTGGTACCAAGCCGTTGAACCCACAGTGACTCACGAGCGATGGACAGAAACGGGACCTTTGGAGACTGATGCTTACTCATGTCTTCCTCTCATGGACCCTTCAGAGAGGATATCTTCAGGAAGATGGAGGTGCATTTATTGCTGCCTGCTTAATCGCATACAGGCAGGAGAGAAGGCAGTGCAAATTGCGATGGCAGAGCCAGGCTCATCAAAGGGATTAGCTTCACCTTGATGTGCAAGGGGCAGCAGGGCCCCCTCTGGGCGCAGAGGTTGACGTTGTGCACAGGCACCTCCCAAGACTGAGGGTCCACAGACCACATATGTCTTTTCTGCAGATGAGCGAGAAACAGTGTCACCGATGCCTCTGCATGTCCAGGGATCTGATGGCTCACATCTACCACATTTTCCAGAAGTTGACGCCATGGGGACTGGGAGGACATCCATTGCCAGTGACTCTGAAATTCACCGCCGCTCTTAACTTCTATGTGAGTGGCTCTTTTCAATGCTCCACTGGAGACCTCTGTGGGATCTCTCAAGCTTCCACCCACAAGTGAACACAGGAGGTCACAGACCTCTTCTGTGTAGCGTTGGCAATCATCGGCATGGACACCATCTCCCAGGCCGTAGTTGAAAGGTTCGTGGACCTCCTCCGGCCATCATGGGGTAGAGCATGGACCTCCATGGCGTCCAGAAAGCAGCCCAGCAAGATGTCACTAAACTTGGGCGCTGCAGATGTCTTTGCTTTGGGGACCATCTCTCTTCTGGAGCTGTCCTGGGACGGAGACATTGAGAAAGCTGTGCGTGGGTGCGGTTTAAATATGGCACCCAGAAAGATGATCTGTTGAGGTTACAGTGGCGCGGGCAAATCAGAGGCTGCTAGCCATGATATGACGTGGAAATGATCAGTATCCTCCTTTCAACTATCTGGACTACCTCCAGAAGCACATCAGAGAACTTGGGAGTCCTCTATCTGATCTGTTGCTCCATTGCCAGTCTTCTTCCTTCACAAAGATTTTCTGACAGAGCTCCACCAGCTTTTGTAGCCTAAGTGTACCTCTCCTTTACCAAGGCTGGCTGCCTTTAAGAAGTACAGGCTAGCTGTTCATCTTGCTAGCCATGCACACCTCTGGGCCCAGTGTTGAGGATGTAACCAGTCAGCAGTGTGTTTTGTACTGCTATCCTCAAACTCTTTCGAGTTATCAACAGTCACAGATTGCAACTCTTTTGAGTACAATCACAGTTCTTGGTTTTTCCAGGAGTGGGACATGAACCCACAACCCTCTGGTTCAAAGGCGAGGGTGCTATGAACTGAGCCACAGCTGACACCTCAACTACTGCTATCCTCAACACGAACAAGCCTTTGGTAATTGCTCATTGCAGTCCCCTGTGTCAGCTAATGGGCCAAATTGAATTCTTTCCCCTGTGACTTTGGGAGACGGTTTTCTGATGTAAATTCCAATATAGGGTCATAAAGTCATTTACAGAACTATTAGGCTATTAGGCCCTTCAAGCCCATGCCGGTTCCACCCGGAGCAGCCCAGTTAATCCCACTCCCCCGCTCAATCCCTATAGCCTTGCAAGTTTATTTCCTTCAAGTGCCTATCCTATTTCCTTTTGAAATCATTGTTTCCACTTCCACCAACTTAGTGGGCAGCAGGTTCAGCGACACTTGCTGTGTAAAAAAAGCTCTTCCTCACATTCCCTCTATTTTGCTTGCCCAAAATCATAAATCTGTCCCCCAATCCTTGCACCACTTGCCTACCTTATCTAAACATGTTATAACCTGTACACCTCTATCAAATCTCCCCTCAATCTCCTTTGCTTTAAGGAGAACGACTCTAGCCTTTCCAATCTAACCTTGTAATTAAAACCTCCCCATCCCTGGAACCATTCTGGTAAATCTCAGGAGCCTTCACATCTTTCCTAAAGTGTGGTGACCAGAACTAGAGACAGTACTCTAGTTGGGGCCTAACCAGAGATTTATAAAGGTTCGGCATGACTTTCATGCTTATGTACTCAATACCTCTAGTTATGAATTCCACAGACAGTGGCTATATGTTAAAGCACATTATGTGAACATAAAACTTAATAGGGGTGTTAAAAATAACAATTGTCACATTTTTAGCAGGAAGAGGAGACAAAATACACCCTTTCATTATCCTATCTTGCTGGGGAGTTTACCAACTAAAACATCCTGCAGCAACTGAAAATGTTACCGATTCACTTTGTTATCTAACTGTTTCCTAAACACAATTACTGTTGGTCATTTCAATCTGAAAGGTATAATTTTAGTTCTACATCTTAAATTGTTTTTGCTTTTAGGAAATGGCAATCCGAGCTCTCAAGCAGACTGGTAGCAAAAGCATAGAAGCTGCTCTGGACTTCATAAGTAAGATGGGCTATCTGGACCCTAGGACTGAACAGATTGTAAGAGTTATTAAGCAAACATCACCAGGTAAACCCACAGCATTACTTCAAATAAATAAACATAACACTGCTTTGTAATCCAATTTTTTACATTGAGTGTTGTAGAGAATACATGATTTTCTATTCCCTGTCAACTAGCTTTGGGTGAATCTAGGTCCAGGAAGCCGTTCTGCTGGTAGCCCATTAATTGGCATCACTTTTGGTGTTTACCACCATACGTAATTGTTCTTTCAAATAGCTGGCAACAGGTATGATGAACCACTATAACAACCTGGATGTAAGGAACATCGGCATGCTTCCATCCTCAGTCACCCCAACAGCCTCTCTCTTTCCTATGGCACCTTTCCATTCACGTGCAGGAGATACAGCATCTACCTGGCTTAAAAAACTCGTACTACCTGTTTTTATATTACTAGCTAGCTTTCTCTCTTTGCTGAGAGCTATTAAATATACCCTTAAAAGTCTGACACTGCATCGATACTGTCCTTTTAACCTAGTTCCCCAGTTCCCTTTAGCTAGTTGTGCTTTCATACCCTTATAGTTATGTTTATTCAGGTTTAAAACACTAGTCTTAGACCCACAGTTCAGCCCTTCAAACTGAACATGAAATTTTACCATGTTATGATCACTGTCACTTAAGGGCTCCTTTATCATGAGGTTATTAATTAATCCTGTCTCATTGCTCATTACCAGGTCTAGAATAGCTTGCTCGCTGTTTGGCTCTAGAACGTACTGCTCTAAGAAATTGAACAATGTACAATCTATGAACTCATTTTACAGGCTTCCTTTGCTAATCTTATTTGACTAATCTACATGTAGATTGAGGGCACCCATGATTATTGCGATACCTTTCTTACCTGCCCGATTTATTTATTCATGTATACTCTGTCCTACAGTATAACTACTGTTAGGAGGCCTAAAAACTACTCCCACAAGTGACCTCTTATCTCAATCCAAACTGATTCGCTAAGGTCATCTCTCACTACTGTAATAATGTTATCTTTAATTAATAGAGTTACCCCAACACCTTTTCCTAGCTCCCTATTGTTTTGAAATGTCAAACACCAGTCAGTAGTCAGGTCCCAGCCTTGGACACCCTGCAACCATGTCTCCATGATGGCTGTCAGGTCATACATATTTAATAATAATTCATCCATTTTGTTGTGAATGCTGTGCGCATTCAGATACAGAGCCTTTAAATCTGTTTTTCTATCATTTTTTTCAATTTCTGGCTTTATCTGCTGGTGCACTCTTAAGTTTGTACTTGCTGTCCCTTCATGCCACACTCTGCCATTACTCAAATTGCTACCCTGCTCTAGTACCTCATTGTTACCTTTTGATTTACTACACCTTCTCTCACATGATCCCTTCCGTCTGTTATTTAGTTCAAAGCTGTCTCCACCATCCTAGTTATATGACTCACCAGAACTCTGGTCCCAACAGAGTTCAGATGAAGACCATCTCAGAGGTACAGCTCCCACTTTCCTCAGTACTAGCACTTTCCCTAGTACTACCCATGAATCAAAACCCATTTCTCCCACACAAGTCTTTGAGCCACGCATTCATCTCTCTATTCCTATCTACGCAAGTTTGCTCATGGCTCTGGTAATAATCCAGAGATTACCTTTGAGGTTCTGCTTTTTAATTTAGCCCCAAGCTACTCAAACTCCTTAAGCAGAACCTCCTTCCTAGTCCTGTCTATGCTTTTGGTCCTCCCCTTCCCACTGCAAGTTCCTCTCCAGCCCCAAGCAGATGCCCCAAACCCTGGCATTGGGCAGGCAACACAGCCATCTGTATTCACGCTCTCAGCTGCAGAGAACTGTGTCAATCCCCCTGACTATACTGTCCCTACTATGGTTACATTCCTATTAATTCCCCCCACTTGAATGGCTTCCTGTATCATGGTACCATGGTCAATTCGCTCATCCATCCTGCAGCCCCTGCTTTCATCCCCAAAAGCTGTAAGAACCTCAAACCTATTGGACAATAGCAAGGGCTGAAGCTCCTCCACTTCTACCTTTTCAATACTCTTACATACCTTACTCACAGTCACACCCTTCTATCCTTGACCACTAACCAAAGCAGAAGACCCTAGCCTAAGCGGTGTGATCGCCTCCTGGAGTAAAGTGTCCAGATAACTTTCCCCCTCCCAGACGCATCGGTGTCTGCAGCTCAGCCTCCAGCTCAATGACTCTGAGCTGAAGCTCCTCAAGCTGCTGACACTTATTACAAACGTGTTTGCCCTGGATCACACTGGTATCCAGGAACACCCACATTCTGCTGTCACAGCACATCACCGGCCCTGCCATCTTTATTATGTGTTAATTCATTTATTAATATTTTCTTAATTAATAATTATAATACACTACTGCCAAAGAGCTTTACTACTGCTAGTAAACCTGACTACTGCAACTGAAACCTTACAATTGTTAATGAATTACCCGAGTTTTGAAAGATAAATGAGTAAAATACCAACCAATCATTTACCTGGATATCTCACGGCACCAAATTCTCTCACTCACTGAATTCTCTAGTTCACACTCTATGACTAGCTGCACTCAATGGTGAGCTGCTGTCTTTGTCTTGCCTGATCCCACTTCCCAGCTTTTGTTCTGTAGCCTTGTAGGTTACAGCACCTCAAGCGCATGTCCAAATACTTTTTAAATGGGATGCAGGTTTCTGCCTCTAACACCCTTTCAAACAGTGAGTTTCAGACCCTCTGGAAAATATTTTCTCCTCAACTCTCCTCTAAACCTTCTGCGAATTACTACAAATGTATTCCCCCTGCTTATTGATTTCTCTGCTAAGGGAAATAGGTCCATCCTATCTCCACTCTAGGCCCCTCATAATTTTATACGCCTCAATTAAATTTCCTTTAGTCTCTTCTGTTCCACCGAAGACAACTCCAGCCTATACAAACTTTCCTCGTAGCTTTCCTCATAACTTAAAAAAGAAGGAAGAAAGAAAAGGGCTACTACTGATCATTTAGCCGAGCATAAGTTGTAGGCAAAATTCTAAATCTATTATTGGGACACTTAGGGTATCATAGTATGATTGAGAAAAGTCACATGAATTTGCTAAAAAGAAATCATGCTTGATAAATTGAGGAGGTAACGATGTAACTAGTAGGACAAAATATCTGACACTGAGGTGCTCACCTGAGCCGGCATGCCAAGCATGTACACCAGATTGAGACAGTCACAACTGAGTTGTACTGGTCACGTGGCCAGAATCTCTGACACTCACTTACCAAAGCAAATCGCCTATGGAGAACTTGAGTCAGGAGTGTGCTCTCATGGCGGTCAAAGGAAGCGCTACAAGGACACTCTGAAGGCTTCACTTAAGAGTTTTGATATCGACATCGAGTCCTGGGAGATGCTTGCCCAGGATTGCTGCACCTGGCACAACCAACTAAAAAATGGTGCAGCCTTCTTTGGAAGCAAGCGCGTATCAGAGGCAGAGAGAAAATGCTAGGAGAGGAAATCCCAAGCCAGCAACTTATCCAAAACTCAATCGTCTGCAGTATCCTGTCATATATTTGCAGCAGAACCTCCTGAGCACAGATCAGCCTTAGCTGTCACCTACGTACCCACCAGAACCCTACAAACACCCCAGATGATGAACATGGTCATCTTCACCTCGAAGGATGAACTGTAAGATTGGCATTAATTGAGGACTGGTTAACAGAGAAAACAGAAAGTAGAAATAAATAGGACATCTTTGCTTTGGCAGGCTGTAACTAGCAGGGTACCGCAACAATCAGTACTTGGGCCTTAGCTATTTACAATCTATATGAATAACTTAGATGAGTGTGATGTATCCAAATTTACTGACGATACAAAATTAGGTGGGAAAGTAAATCTCTCCATTTTTATCACCCTCTATCTAATCTGAAAACTCCGTAACCAGGAATATTGAACTGCCATTCCTGCCCTCTTTAAGCAATGTGTCACTAATAGCTTTGATATTATACTTCCATGCCCTCAGATCATCTGTCTTATTCACTAGACTCCTTGCATTGAAGTATATGCCATTAACTACTGCCAAATTCTTTTGTTGTTTATTTTCCAGCTGTTTCTTCTGCCTTCCACACTAGTTTACTAATTTTCCGCCTCTCCAGCTTTGTTCCTCTCCCTGCTGAATATACATCAGGTTTCCTTCCCCCTTTCAAGCTAGTTTAAATCCCCCCAACAGCAGCAGCAAACCTCCCTGCAATGATATTGATCCTGACCCTATTCAGCTGGAACCCTTCTAGTTTGTTTACTACTACCCCAAATGCGGTCCCAACGCCCCAGGAATCTGAAGCCCTCACTCCTGCATCGTTTCTCCAGCCACACAATTCATCTACACTATCTACTTATTTCTATATTCACTAGTACAAGGACCTGGAAGTAATGCAGAGATCACTATCTTAGGATATCATCCCTCTTTTTACCTATGTCATTGGTAACAATGTGGACTACAACCTCTGGCTGTTCACCACGTCCCTTCAGAATGTTCTTCAGCCACTCAGTGGCTTCCTTGACCCTGGCAGAGGGAAGCAATATACCATCCTAGAATCACGTCTGCAGCTGCAGAAAAGCCTGTCTATTTCCCCAACTATAGAATCCCCTATCACTATAGCTTTTCTGACTTGCCTCCTCCTCTCTGTTTTACAGCTGAGCCACATGTGATACTGTAGACTTTGCTCTGGCTGTATTCCCCAGAGGAACCATTGCCCTTACCAATAGTTAGGGCTGAATACCAGTTAGAGAGTGAGATTCACTCAGGGCAATTCTGCATTACCTTCCTGTTCCTTGTCGTCTTGGCGGTCACCCATTCATTCTGTGCTTGCACACTCTTAAACTGTGACCACTTCCTGAAATGTAATAAAAGCAAAATACTGCAGATGCTGGAAATCTGAAATAAAACCAGAAAATGCTAGAAAAACTCAGCAAGTCTGGCACTATCTGGGGACAGAGTTAATGTTTTGTGTCTGTATGACTCTTCTTCAGGGCTCTCTCCACAGATGTCCTGGAGTACCAACATAGCACAAGATGTGCATTCAATGGGACTGAGCTATCCTGCCATGCCTCTATTTATTATACACTGTCTAAACTGACTGGAAATAAACTTAAGACTTATTCCTGATATGCACAAAAAAAACCATTCAGCAGCAACTTAGCAAATAGCCCTTTGCCCTGTGGTGACATCACTTTAGGTGCTTTTTCCACATTCACTGATGCTCAGCCTC
This sequence comes from Cetorhinus maximus, assembly GCF_964194155.1. NCBI lineage: Eukaryota > Metazoa > Chordata > Chondrichthyes > Lamniformes > Cetorhinidae > Cetorhinus > Cetorhinus maximus. The sequence continues at coordinate 49,179,478 of NC_135885.1, forward strand.
CCTTACCACCGGGCTCCCCCATTCTTGAACTAATTGATCAGATACTAAAACACCAAACACACACAAAATGGTTTCGAGATACTTGACCTGTAATTTGTCTTAAAGCCCTCAGCTTCTGCTGCACTTCCCTCCGTGTTGTTTTTTTATGTCACTCTGATGCCACTTCTTCAGTTTTTTCTGTGTTTGATTTTGTCTGCTCCTGCTCATTTCTCTCCTGCCTCAGACCTTTTGGCAAGCTTTCAAGAAAGTGCCTGTGTGGACATTGGGTGATGTCAAGATCAGGCTTGATTGAGATGCCTTGTGCAGCTGAATAGTCTGTCAATTCTTTTGGCAGGCACAAAGACGGATAATGGCCACTAGAACAGCTCCATAGAACTGTAACCTAATGAGGAGCCAGTACCTTAAGGGGAGGAGGGGAGACAAAACAATTGGCAATAGGGAACTGAACAAGTAAATAAATAATCTTGAGGGCCTCGCTCCAGCAGTTATCTGTAAGAAACAGGAAGAAACTGGGATTTTTTGCTTCCAAGGTTTTGTTTGTATTTACCCATTTTGGAATTTTAGGACAGATTTTCTACTGGGATTAAGACCTTGTCAAAAATTTTGGCACAAGCTTTCCAGTCTTCCAAGCTGCTCACAATTTTCCATTAATTAATTGTAATGTAATGAAAATCATCAGCACCTTGTCCTGAATTTGTGATAAACACTTGCACCCTACTAAGCACCCGGATGCTGAAGAGCTGTAAAATGTTACTGCGTGGCACCATGTCATATGGCACTCTGATAAGATTGATACTAAGCCAGATTTGCTCCTACAATGTATAATTTTCTCACATGTTTGGAAAAGTGTTTTACAGGAAAAAATGAAATTCATCATACTGAATGATAATTTTTCTTCTTAATTTTGCCTCGTTTCAATGTAAATCCTTTCCCACTTTCTACACATTCCTTGGCTGACTTGCTGTCAGGCCTCTTGTGTTGCTGTTTTTCTGCTCTATTTGAGAATGGCTTAGCTTAACATACATACACACACAGTTCTAGCAGGGTCACGGAGTAACAATCAGAATCAGAATTCCTGCACAATTTTTAACTCCCTGTCCTGAGAGTACTTAGGCTAATTGTAACAACCCTACTGCTGCTCCCACTGAGATGAAACTGGGAATTAAACCTGGGACCTTTCTGGTATGTATTACCCAGCTACTCACTGCAGAAACTCACTGAACCATTAAGCGGAGTCTTTATTACCTCTCGGGCATCAGGCATCTTAGGGTAATACAAACAGATTTCTTCTCAGCCATTTTCCTACCTTTGATAATTGCAAGGAATGGATTGTGATAATAATGTCGTCCCATTTGTTTATTTTAAGGAAAAGGTATTGGACCACATCCTCTTGATCGTAGGCCAAGTTTCGAAGGATCAAATGACTCTTTATCCACCTATCACCAGATGGGCAATCCTATGTATGAAGTAGCAGATTCTGGAGCCGAGAGTGGAAATAAACATAGTGAAATATCACGGCAATATGCAAATACATCCAATATAAATTTTTTAGTTGCTACTGGACAAGCTATGACTGTCAACACTCCAGGGCAGAGGTGCTCCCCCATAGGACCTCACTCTACAATTGGTGGACAGAATCCTCCATCTAATGCTATATTCCCATCCACAACCTGTGATATTAAACACCAACAAAAAACATATTCAGCTAAAGGAGAAACAGGCCAACCTCTTCAAATTATTAATTACACTCTCTCAAATCACAGCAGCCAACCAGTCACATTGCAAGGCTCTCAAGTGTCAAACAATCCACATTATATGAGGCAACATTTAATGGCTCAAGGAGAAAACAGTGTCTCTTTAGGTTACGCTGTCCAAAGAAGTTCATCTTTCCAAAACAAGATGCAACAAGAGGGAAATTATGGAAACCTTCAGAATAAAAGCCCTGTTACTCAAGGCATTCCTGGCCATACCTTCCAACAGCCTTCAACTGTTCTATACTTGCCACAGTCCCATCATAGACAACAAAGTCCTACATCTCCTCAAATACAAATGTTATCAAGCTTAGCTTCACCATTTGGAAATGAGTTTTCAGAGCTTGCCCCAAATATGATGACACCCTCAAGAAATAGCCTGAACATGGATATTTTTGATATGAACCCTGCCCAGGTACAACATTGGCAAGTACCATCTCCATCAAGGAGAGATTCCTTGCAGAACACCGGGCTAGAAACATTGCCAAGACCAGCTGGCCATCTTAGGCCAGATAACCAAATTCCAAACCGAACCAATTCGTTCAACAATCAACTGCAGGCTTCACCATCTATGAGACAAGTTGTGACCAGCAAAACGGAATCATCCTTAAACACCACCAACACTATTACAGCAGTAACATCAACGCCTATTCTTCAGCCAGTGAAGAGCATTCGAGTTCCAAGACCTGAGCCTCAGACAGCTGTGGCACCTTCACATCCAGCATGGTTACAGAATCAGGGTACAGACAACAATGATATAATGGAGCAAAAACCCTTGGCAGTAGGTGGAGCTGTAAACTATGTCCTTGAGCCTGATGATTACACTATGAAAGAGCGTAGATGTCCTCCACCACCATATCCAAAACATTTGTTACTTCAGAACAATGCAGAGCAATTTGATACTAACTGTCTATGTATGGGTGTGGAGCAAGGTATTCGTGGTGTTCACAGCTTGACATGCAATAAAACTGAGGACAGCAGCAATGAGAAAAGTGAGAAAAATAGCAAGCCTAATAAATCAGAGAAGATGGGAAAGGACAAAAAACGCATTCAAACATCGCCTGTACCATTTCGCAAAAATAGTAAAGATGAAGAGAAAAGGGAATCGAGAATTAAAAGTTACTCCCCTTTTGCTTTTAAGTTTTTCATGGAACAACATGTGGAAAACATCATGAAAACGTATCAGCAAAAGTTAAACAGAAGGTTGCAGTTGGAGCAAGAGATGTCAAAGGTATTGATTTTTAACGTTGTGAAATTGTAACTGGTCTGTGCCATTGAACCATTTAATGCATATACGAGATTCAAACTAAAGCAAACTAAATTTTACCTTTACTCAGTCTGTTCTTTGAAGTATGAGTTTCAAGAGTGTAGTTTCAAAGGTAGCATGCTAAACCACTGAAGCACATTTGAGTCCCCACTCAATCAGTTCCAATCACAGATGTATCATTTTGGATTAATGCAATGAATTGAAGCCAAAAATGTGCTTATGGGGAAAAAATCAGCAAGAAATTTGTTCCCAGGCTGCACTTGCACATCTACTTTTGGCTGCTTCAAAACACTGATGGAGGTCTGAGAGCTGATCATTCTCTTGGCACTAGTTTATATGTAGCTTATGAGAGAATGTCAGCCATTTGGACGAGAGCCCGTTTTTTGCGAATGTGGCAAAAACAAGGATGTGCTGACCCATGGCATTAACTCATCTGCAACTGCAGCAAGTAGGTGAGCCATGTTGAATTTTGCTACAAGAGTTTCTTCTTCCCCAATTTTACTAAACTGTTGACAAAGGTAAAGCTGCTTCAGACAGCTTGCCCTATGTGGAGGAAAAATTTAAAATCTGTCAAGGCAGCAGTTTTTAAGGGCTGGAGCCTAGTCATTAAAGGGAAATTGGCAGCGGGGATTGAAAAGTGGACTAATAGTTCACTGGCGCAAAGAGAAATTTGGATGAGACTGGTTTCTTCACTGAAGGGCTGGAAGTAGGTGTGGCAGCTGCAGAAAGGGTACCCAAAGAGAATTGGTCAATTTAGGCTGAAGGCCACCCTCCAGTAAATGTAATAAAAGACATGTTTGCCTGTCCTGCAACTACATTCTCATTTTAAGATGTTAGCTATATATTTCCATATATTTGCAATTCTCAGGCGCCCAGGAGTTTCGGAATGCCATCCTGTAACTGGCGACTGGAAACCGGAGGTTTACTCATGACTGTCTTAATTGTGATTTTCCTTTGCTCTCCTGAAGGCAGCAACTCATGCTGCGTTATGTATTCTTAGGGCCCTTCACTACATGAACTATTTGCCATTCTTCCTACTAAAATAGGAAGTCTGCTTAGACAATGAGTAGTAGCATGCCATTCAATCATTGTGACATCACTTTAAATCTTGCTGCATCCTAAAGAGATTGGCATTATGGTTTTTGAAATTTAGAAGAGGGTGAGCTTGTAATCAAAAATGCCAAGAATGAGTATAAGTGAAAAAGGGAGGCAGAGCAGGGGAGATAGTCTTTTGCAGTGAGTCCTACATGCTCCTTATTTTCAATAGCTCAAAAGGATGGGAGCAGGTGACCACTGGTATCAAAACCACTTCCACAATGTGCTTCAGGCACATTGCTGAAATTTTAAGACTTTACTAAGTTAGGAAAACCCACCATGACCGAAAATATCATTATGGAAGCCCAAAAATATCATGATGCACTGGGTGTACTTAGTACCCTTAGCCTTCACCTGCAACTGTTCCTTCAGTCACAGGAAGCCCAGATGAATCCATCTAAAGTAGCTATCTGTTGTATGTACATATGATCACATTGCACACTGACCCAACAGCCCCAATTTTAACCCCCCATGTCTAACAAGAATGGGGCGTTCAGGACTTAAAATCCTTTTAGGACTTCCTCACATGATCCTTGCTAGCGTGTAGCATTTTAACATTCTAACTAGCCATTGAGGCCCTGATACCAGGTACATGAGGGTCTTGTTGAATTCAGAACTTCTAATGACGTCATTCAGACCCCAGCTTTATTTTAACTCTGGCCAACCTTGTTTGAGTGCAAAGGAGCAGCCGGCATCGAAGACAGTAGAAAAGGTGAATAGTTCTTTTTAAATTTCCTAGAGGACCGGGTGGAGCAGAAGTGCTCCAGCCTTTCCCCCTCCAACCACCAATACCATTGACACCAGGTTTGGGCTGGATTTTGGGCCTGCTATATCTACACCACCACCCCACCCCCCCACCCCAGACACACCCACAGCCCCCATCTGAAATAAAAATCATGACCTTGTTTCTTACTGCTTTTCATCTTAACAGTGGTACATTTTTAGTTATTTCTATTCTGCTTGCAGCAGAAGACAGTCATTTCAATAGAGAGAGAGCTTACACAGGAGGAAGACTCCTAGCTGTTGATCTATAGTCTAAACCCTTAGAAATCTTGGGAACGCAAGGCATAGACACTACAGGTGGTGGGAAGTAGGAGGACACATGCTAGCTCAGGGCTGCTTTTTCACCTCACCTCATTCTCTTATTGAATTTCTGACCCTAAAGCATATAATGCAAGCCATTATCATATCACCTTTTCTACTGAATGTTGTATGTAAGGGCAGCTTATTGTAATTTATTTTCCTTTAGGTTTGTCAGAGCAAGTAGCGTCAGGCCCCAAGTGATCTTCACAACACACAGCAACTTGCATTCATATTGTACCTTTAAAGTAATATACCATCCCAAGGCACAAAATGAAACTCACTCTATTCCTCACAAGCACCAGCTCAGATATATCCACATTGGAGATTAGACAGTGAGCCAGAGGAGAATGCATTAGGTAGCACACAGCATAAGTGGTGGCAAAGAAACCTAGTGTTCCATGGGCCTGTTTGCATCTGCATCTTAAGGACCTGATTTTAGAAGGACTCTGAACATCAAGGTCAGTTCTGAAGAAGAGTCATACAGACTCGAAATGTTAACTCTGTCTTTCTGTCCACAGATGCTGTCAGACCTGCTGAGTTTTTCCAGCAATTTTTGTTTTTGTTTCGGATTTCCAGCATCCGCAGTATTTTGTTTTTATCTGAACATTAAATGCTGGTTCATTGGCAACCATGCCAATCATGTACTGCAGATGGTGACTTTAGTGCCTGCATGGGACCTACCTTCCAGCTCAGTCTCACAACACTGCAGTCGACTATGGAGTGTGTGGCAACTCTGCACTGGAACCCACATGCCACAGACCCTAAAACACAAGAATAAAAGATAGAAGCAGGAGTAGACCATTTGGCCCATCGCACCTGCTCCGCCATTCAATACTATCAGGGCAGTCGATGCTTCTCCTAAGGAATTATCAGAGGGGTATTATGGTATAATTATAACCGTTAGGACTTTCAGGAATATTTGTCACTCAATAAAATTTATAACCCCCTCTTGCTGTTATCATTTGTCCCCGTGGAACATTGCTTTACACGTGGTTCATGTTGCTGATGTCCCCTGTGTCAGCCTGAAAGTATAAAAGGTATATTGTGACATATTGGACATCTTCCAGAATTTTGGTGGAGTTTGTGTATTTGCCACCACTGTTATGGCACCCATTACTAAATTGAAGCCCCCGCTGTGCCTCTGATGAATGGGAGGTATGTTTGTAATCCTAATGTGAGGACACTACTGGGTTCAGAGCATATGTGGTGTAGCCTGCCTTACCTGACATCTCTATTAGCTTTCCTTCAAAAAGCAGAAGTGAAAGGGGAAACTCATGGGGAAAGCCTTTATCACGCTGTTGTGACTGCGGTGTAATAATTCTGCAAATGCTCCGAATAGATGCGTTGCAGAAAAATGGCACCAAAGTGGCCTGGAAATTGTTCACAGATATCTTTGGGGTAAATACCTCAGTTCTTAACAACCCGATTCATATGAGTTGATCACATTGGATAATGCATACACATAAATTTCCAGAAAATAGGTGTATATCAAATTGATGCTATCTGAACATTGATCCGAACACTGAGCAGGAGCTTCTTGCACCTGATAATCCCTATTGCCCACGGTCTTCCCGGAAATGCATATAATGCACAAAGGCAGCAGAGAGTTGATTGAATAAATCTTCACCTCATTTTCCAATTGGTAGGATCCACTTTGCTGATAGAATAGTGAGAGGGGAGAACTAGAGGCCGAGAGTCAAAGCAAGTGTATTTCATTTTAATTTCATTTTTTGTCATAACAGTGATAGCAAATAATTGTTTCTCAGAAACTGAAAACTCCATTTACTTCTCTTCCAACTAAAGTCACTGGATATCAATCAAGAGTTTTAACCTTGGCAGTTTTTTTTCCCCTTAGACTTGGGACACTGAAACACCTGTACAGCTGCTCCATCTGAGATCCTAAACCAGGGATTGAAGCTGTAACCTCCCTGGTTGTTGGCTTTGTAATGTTGGTTGGCTCACTGACCCAATAAGCCATCGAGAAAGATATCTGTGGTTTTCAGTAGAGGAATTACCAAATAGTCTTTCAGTTCTTTCGCATAGTTTAAATTTTTTTCTGATACCTATTTTCAATTAACTTATAATATATGACTTCCAAAGGCAGGTCTATCCGAAGCAGAACAGGAACAGATGAGGAAAATGCTTAATCAGAAAGAGTCTAATTACAACAGACTGAAAAGAGCAAAAATGGACAAGTCACTGTTTGTAAAAATTAAGACACTGGGAGTTGGTGCTTTTGGGGAGGTCTGCCTGGCTCAAAAAGTGGATACCAATGCTCTATATGCAATGAAAACCCTACGGAAAAAGGATGTGCTGAGTCGTAATCAAGTGGCTCATGTGAAAGCAGAGAGGGACATTCTGGCCGAAGCTGACAATGAATGGGTAGTCAAGCTCTACTATTCTTTCCAAGATAAAGAAAATTTATACTTTGTAATGGATTACATCCCAGGTGGAGATATGATGAGTCTCTTGATACGAATGGGAGTTTTCCCAGAGTCACTGGCAAGGTTCTATATTGCAGAACTGACCTTAGCCATTGAGAGCGTCCACAAAATGGGATTTATTCACAGGGATATTAAACCTGACAACATCCTGATTGACCTTGATGGACACATTAAACTCACAGACTTTGGTCTTTGTACTGGATTTAGGTGGACTCATGATTCCAAATACTATCAGAAAGGTAAGTTTTGGTTATATGATTTCTAACATTTTTCTTTGGTGCTTTACATGTGTTGCCTGTACCGATAATTTAATAGAATTATTTGCATGTTTTTATTGGTCATAATAGAGCAATATTATACTTGTATTGTCAGCAGAATACTGGTCTGAGTTAAAGCAGAAAATGTTGGAAATACTCAGCAGGCTTGGCAGCATCTGTTTCACTTGTAAGAGTGGGAGGAATTTGGCAGTGCTGTAAAATGTGGCAAGCAGTTCAAAAGTCCATTGACTTTGGCGGGATTGGAAGATCCCGCTGGCGGGAGGGGACGTAAAATTCTGCCCAGTGTTTGGAGCCTTGGACACTGAGAAGGGAGGAGGTGAAAAGACAGGTGTTGCATACACTGCACATGCCTGGAAAAGTGACATATGAAAAGGAGGGGCTGTTTAGCGTGACTGACGATTGGACCAGGGTGTTGCGGAGAGAACAGTTCCTTTTGAATGCTGAAGGGGTGAGCAGGAGAGGGGATGGGAAGATGTGTTTGGTGGTGGCATCACATTGGATGTGGTGCAAATGACAGAGAATGATCAATTAAAGTTGGAAACAATAATTAGGGACAAAATTAATAGTCCCTTGGGCAAACGGAAAGCTAGCAAAGATTTGTTAAGAGCAAATAGTGTTTATCTAACTTGCTTGAGTTTTTTGATGAGGTAACAGTGAAGGCTGATGAGAAGAACATGAACGTGAACATGAGGCATTTGACAACAGACTTGTGAGCAAATTTAGAGTTCATGGAATAAACGGGGCAGTAGCAACATGGATACGAAATTAGCTTAGTGACAGGAAGCAGAGAGGAATGGTTAATGGATATTTTTCGGACTGGAGAAAGGTTTATAGTAGAGTTCCCCAGGGGAACGGTGTCAGGACCCATGCTCTTCCTGGTATATAAAAATGACCTAGGCCTTGTTGTACGGAGCACAATTTCAAAATTTGTGGATGATACAAAACTTGGGAGTATTGTAAACTATGAGGAGGATAGTGTAGAATTTCAAAAGGACATAGGTTGGTGGAAGGGTGGACAAATGCCAGATTAAATTTAATGCAGAAAAGTGTGAAGTGATTATTTTGATGGAAATAACATGGAGAGACAACATAAAATAAAGGATACAATTCTGATAGGGGTGCAGGAGCAGAGGGACCTGAGTAAATAAGTGCATAAATCATTGAACGTGGCAGGACAGGTTGAAAGGGCAGTTAATAAAGCATACAGTATCTTAGGCTTTATTAGTAGGAGGATAGAGTACAAAAGCAAATAATTTATGCTTGTAATAAACTTATATAAAATAATGATTTGGCTTCAACTAAAGTATTGGGTCTAGTTCTGGGCACCACATTTTAGGAAGGGTGTGAAAGCATTTGTGAGAATGCAGGAAAGATTCACGAGAATAGTCCCAGGGATGAGGAACTTCAGTTATGTAGTTGGATTGGAGAAGTTGGGATTGTTTTCCTTGGAGAAGAGAAGGCTGAGAGGAGATTTGATTGAGGTATTCAACATCATGAGGGATCTGGACAGAGTAGATAGAGAGAAATTATTCCCATTGGTAGAAGGATCATGAGCCAGAGGGCACAGATTTAAGGTAATTGGCAAAAGAAGCAATAGCAACATGAGGAAAAACTTTTTCATGCAGTGAGTGATTAGGATCTGGAATGCACTGCCTGAGTGTATAGTGGAGGCAGGTTCAAACAAGGCATTCAAGAGGGAATTTGATTATTATCTGAAAAGGAAGAATGTGCAGGGCTACGGGAAAAGGCAGGGTAATGGTACTAGATGATTTGCTCCTTCAGAGAGCCAGCACAGACACGTCTGGCTGAATGGCCTCCCTTTGCGCTGTAACCATTTTGTGATTCTGATTAAGGAAGCTGGTGGAGTGAAGGTTGGGGACAAGGGGAACCTTATCATGGTTCTGGGAGGGAAGGGAAGGATTGAGAGCAGAAATGCAGGAAATGTGGCGGGCACACTCGAGGGCCCTGTCAACAATGATGTGGGGATTCCTCAGTTGAGGAAAAAGCAAGATATTTTGGAAATGCTAATATGAAAGGTTGCACCGTACAAACAGATGCGGCAGAGATGGAGAAACTGGGAGAATAGAATAGAGTCTTTGCGGAAGCTGGGTATGAGTAAGTATAGTCAAGTTAGCTATGAGAGTCAGTAGGCTTATAGTGAATATTGGTTGATAGCCTATCCCCAGAAGCCAAAGAAGGGAAATGAAGAGTTGGGGATATTCAGGTGGAAATTGGAAGCAGAGTCGATGAAGTTTTCCAGCTCAAGGCGAGAGCAGGAAATGGCACCAATACAGTCATCAATGTACTGGAAGAAGAAATGAGGAAATGGATCTGAGTAGGACTAGAATAAAGCGATTTCCACACATCCCACAAAAAGGCAGGCATAACTAGAACCTATGGTACCCATAGCAACACCTTTTATTTGGAGGAAGCGAGTGGAGCTGAAGGAGAAGTTGTTCAATTTGAGAACAAGTTAGGCTAGGTGGAGGAGGGTGGTGGTAGATGGGGACTGGTTGAGCCTACGTTCAAGGAAGAAGCATAGAGCTCTCAGACCATCCTCATGAGGAATGGCAGCAATAGGGATTGGATGTCCATTGAGACAATTAGGGCCTGGAAACTGGAAACTGTTGGTGACAGAGTATTGGAAGAGTGACAGATGTCAGTGAGAAGAGACTGGACAAAGGGAGAAAAAATAGTCGCGATAGGAAGAAATCAGTTCAGTGGGGCAGGAACAGGTTGAAATGGATCAACCAGGGCAGTCCTGTTTGTGGCTGTTGGAAAGGAGGTAGAAGTGGACTGTTCAAGGTTAGGGGGCTATGAGATTGGAAGTGTTTTCTTTCTCTTGTTTCTTTCTTATTTCCTTTTTGCATTCGGATGAAATCTCTCCTGTCATTCAAGCCTCCTTTTGATGCAACTTTTGTTTCTTTGCTTGTCCCATTACCACTCCCTTCGGCTTTGCACCATGAAACTTCTTGGAATTTTTGTTCTCATTCCCAACTTCTCTCATTCACTGTTCAAAACCTTTTAATTTTCCATTTAGCTTTCCCCAATTCTGATGAAAGGTCACAGACCTGAAACATTAGACAGGATTGTCCCGTCCCACCTGTAGGAATTGTCGCAGGCAGGACGGAAAATTTGACAAGCCAGCAAAAGGTCAGTTGACTTCAGGCGGGAAATTCATGGGACCGGAAAATCCCACCGATTAACTGTTTTTTCTCAACACAGATGCTGCCAAACTTGCTAGGTATTTCTGGCATTTCCTGTTTCTATTTCAGAGTTCCAACACCTGTACTATTTTGCTTTTGTATCACTTTGAGATCCTGGGGATCAGTTTACTTGCTCTGCTTGTATGAGCTTGTCATTTTGTAGAAGAAAGATCTTTAATCCCAACTGTATGTGGAAATGGAAAAAAAATTCCCAACATGACCTGCATGATTTAGATTCCAAGAGCAATGTTGACGAAGATTATGAAGTAGTCTATGATCTGAAAGAGCTCAGATGGAGGGAGACCATAGAATCATAGGGCGGAATTTTCCCCTCCTACCTGCTGCAGGTTTCGTGGCGGGCAGGACCAGGAAATTTGGAGAGAGCCCAAAAATTGGATTCCCGCTGGGAAAACAGTTTGGAATTTTTCCCTCACCTCTTTCATTACGGGCGGATGGTGGGTCAGGTTCCCCACTGATCCATGGTGAGAATGCCATTTACATGCATTACCACGTCATGAATGCTCATTAAAAACTCAGGTTGCCGGTATCACCTCCTAATCTAGTGGGAAATTAGACCAATCTGAATCACGTTTGGAAATAAATGGCATGCAGCAGACGGCCCTCAATTCGCTCCTGACTTCGAAGTAAGTGCAAGGCTCAAAGGCTACCTGCAACAGCGCCACTCAGGTTCTCACCAATGCCAGTGAGATGCTACACTTGTGGGACTGTAGGGTTGCTCTGCTCACTGGCTTTCTCCATTCTCTGGGAGGGTGTCTTCTGCGGGGTTCAGGCAGGGCTGCAGATGAGACAGAGACCAGCATTGTGACCAGAGGGTGAAGGGGAGAGGGAGGGAAGGAAGACGGAGATACAGGGGACAATGGGCAATGATGGGTTTGGAGAGGGGGGTGGGAAGGAGGAAGGAGACACGGGGGACAATGGGCAATAGTGGGGTTTTGGTGGGATGTGGGGGAAATTATGGCAGGCAGTGGAGAAGCTGGAGCCCAAAATAGAAGAACGCAGAGACAGAAGGGGGTGGATGGGAATCAAAGGCCAGGATTTTGCCCTCGTTGGGCAGGCTCAGCGGGGGCGAGCGGGAGTGGTTGGGAAGCCGCCTGCCGCCTGCGATTGGGGCCCAACAGCAATTTCACGCTGGCGGCCCATTCACAGGGCACCCTCAAACTGCTTGGACTCTAAACATTGAAATTGAGTCAGAGCTGAGAGAAAAGAGGGAGACTTCCTTGAGAGAGTGCAATTGGAACCATTGCCTTTTGTTTCGCTTTAATGAGAGACTACAGGAGTCACTGGCTTCACAATACAGTCGCTCCATTTGAACTTTAACAGAGTAATGTGAGAATGGAAAATGCACGCAACCATTAAGGAAGCACAGCTGCTGCATGTCTGCCAGATCATCAATAAAAGCCTCTAATGTGCTTTTCTAATTGGTATGGATAGCCGGCCAAAGGGCATCCAGTCATTGCTGAAGTGCAAGTTGAGCTTGATAACCATACAAGATCATAGACTGCAGGAGTGCCTTTGGTAAGGTCACATTTCATTAATGCGTCTAAACCTCTCCCAACCTCTACGGGATGTCAAGTATCAGCGTTAGCATTGTGGTCACCTAAATATGTGAGTGTGTTATGACCAGTGCTGGGCAAGGTCCCCCAATTTGTTAACTTCCCGAATGGGATCCCAATTTTGTTATGCTCCCGGGTGAGGAGGAATGAGTTGGCTCCCCTTCTTTATTCAACCTCCCTGGTTGGTTGCAACAAGGTTAATATAAAAGGGATCACTTCCCCATGTGGATATCTTTCCCCAGTCCAAATATATTTATTTTTTAGAAGTAGCCAATTTAACTAGGCTTTCTTGAGTCAAAGAAAGGGTACACATTTGGTTACTAAAATCCCGAGAAAAATAATCAAAACGCAACACACGTACCCACAGAGTCTAAATAAAAGTTTAAAAAGAAAAGTGAATCAGTCTTTGGCTTGTCTTTGAGAAGTAGATGGCGAAACCTTGTGGCCTTTAAGTTGGGTGATTCCAGTAAAGCTGATTTTGGTAGTTTTGCAGCTGGTTTGGAGACAGTTGTTCTGCAGGATAGCTGAAGAAGCTGTCCTATTTCCTTTTTGATTCTGGCTTCTGCTTCCTTGACTCCAGCAACAGAGAGAGAGAAAGAGAGACTTTGCCTGCAACTGCAGGGGTGACTAGTTGGTGGTCTTCTTGCTGTCACACACACTGCACTGCTCTGCAGCTAGCATTTTAACCAAATTTTTCCTGTGTATTCCTGTAAGGGAAAAAAACCATGGGTGGGATTTTAGGCACCCGCCCGCCGCCGGGATCTTCCAGTCCCACTGCAGGTCAATGGACTTCTGGCTGGGGCACCGCCTCACCCGCGGCGGGTCCCGCCTGCGACGGGACTGGAAAATCCCGGTCCATGTCTTGCACCAAGAGTCTGTTTTCTTTGATCTCCGATCATTTTACATATTCTGAGATATTAATCAACAGGAGATGAATTTTAGATGACTGCTGAGAAGTGGTATTCAGTCCTTTGTCTCTGTAACCACAGGAGATTAAAGTCCAGTCTTTTGCATCTTTCCTATCTCCCTTTTAAGTGTCTCTGCTTGAAGAAGGCCATGGCACCTTTCAGGTGTGACATTCCATATTCTCTCAGGACAGGTCTGTCAATATAATCCACATAGGAATTTTCCAGAAAGTGGTCACTTTATATTATCAGCCATCTTTTGCTCAGTATGCTTACTTGTATTTCTTTAAAAACACACACGTCTTTCTTAAAAAGTTCAATATGCCCATAAGTAATTTGTGGCTGTAATCGGCTTTCCATGACAAGTGTATGCCTCAGCTGCAAGGCTATATCAACAAAAAATAGTAGCACAGATGCAGCTCTCGGGCATAACATTGGCTTTTTGTGTGTGAGTGGGAGGTCTACTATATTTGCCTAGTGTTCGTTAATATCTTGCGTCTATCAGTCCCCAGGGAGAAGGAGGATTTAATAATGAAGCTTGTACTCAATGCTGCTTTCTTAACGGCAGTGATCCAACTGAGGAGTAGGAGAAGAGGGGACCGGCTCCGCCTCTTTGAGAGGAGGTCTGGCCTGAGGTCCATGGTTCAGGGGAGCCCCAGCAACACCCAGAGGATGAGGAGGTTAGACCCATCCTATGAAAGCAATTTGCACGACCAAGGATCTACCGAAGAAGGCTTTCCTATCTGGAGTGACAGACAATGCGTGCCCATCTGCGCTTGTCAAGAGAGGCAGTGGATCGCATCTGCCACATTTTGTGGGAGGATCTAACGCCCCATGGACTGGGAGGACATCCCTGCCAGTGGCCCTAAAGGTCACTGCCACTCAATTTTTTTGCCTGTGGATTCCAAGGACCCACAGGGTACCTATGTGGCATCTCACAGTCCTCAACACAAATCTATCAAGGAGGTAACAGATGCCCTCTACCGTAAGGCTCATCATTATGTGAACTCCATACTCGATGAAGCTAGCCAGGCTGCTAGATTTCATGGGTTTGCAGTTATCTCAGGCTTCCCTGGAGCACAGGGTGCAATCGATTGCACACATGTGGCATTGAGAGCTCCATGATGTTAATTAACAGAAAGGGTTTCAATCCATCAACTTTCAACTGGTGTGTGATCATTAAAAGCGCATCATGCACGTTTGTGCCAGGTACCCTGGGAGTTGCCATGACTCATACAGCCTGAGTCACTCCCAGCTGCCTCACGTATTCAAAGGGCTTCAATGAATCTGGGATGGCTGCTTAGGGATAAGGGGTACCCACTCAAACAATGACTAATGACACCAGTGCGTCGTTCTCTGAGTCACTGAGAGATACGAAGTGCGTAAGGCAACACGATCCATCATTGAGCAGACCATTGGCATGCTGAAGACACGCTTCCGATGCTTGGACTGCTCAGGTGGATCTCTGCAGAACTCTCCGCAGAGGGTGTCCTGCATCATCGTGGTCTGTTGCGCCCTTCACAGCCTGTCACTTCAAAGCAGGGATCTCTTGCCAGAGGGAGACATGGAGGAGGCAGAGAGCTCCTTGGATGATGAAGAGCAGGAAGGGCAGGAACTTGAATTGGGAAATGAGGGTCTGCTTCCACGTGACGATGCCATCGAAGAAGCACAACATGGAAGACATGCCCATACCACACTGATAGCCACATGATTCCCAAATGATTGAGGTACAGGCAACGAGACACAGCCACATTCTTTCTGTCCCTTAGTGCCATGTCAGTGGACTGAAAGGCCTTTACAACCCATGACATTAAGAGCAAGTTCAGCATTCAGCCTTGCACCTTCCACCCTCATGATTCACTGGGCCCTAATCATTTGAAAGGTCAGCAGCAAACCTGCCATTGGTGTGCTGTAGGAAGTGATAGTCGCCATAGCTGTGCAGGCGCTGTGTCAAACAACTTGTTGCAGTGGTGGTCACCTTTTATGAGAAACTTTTAGTGGACACTGAGATGCGGGCAGGGTTGACGAGAATGTCATGGCTGCAGGTCTTGTGCTTTGGAACTACCAATGGAGGCAGCCTTCTTAATTAGAGAGACAATTACAGCTACCTGTTCAAGGCTAGTGAGGACTCCTAACTCCGTGCTATTGTGTAAGGAGTATGGTTGCTAAAGCATTTTGCAGACACTTCAGTAAAGAGTTCGACACATCTCCCTGACATAACACAAGGTAGAGTAACTATCACTTGTCAGCAACATATCAGATAAATATGAGGCTCAAAAAGAGAGGTGAACACTGAATGGGAGCATGGATCACCCTCGTAATAAGAGGGCATATAGATGGATATACACGCTTTCAAATGACGAGACCATTCTCATGAACAGCAAATGTATTTACAAAGGTGTATTATATTAACAGTGATTGAACATCCATGACCCAGAAGTAATTTCAAATCATCTTAATTTTTCTAACCCTACCGCTATGTCTAGGTGCATCCCTGACATCTACAGCGGAGGTGGAGGCAGCCTGCTGACTGCTATGCCCTGCTGTCTTTGGTGGGCGTCCTCCAGAGGGGTGAGAGCTGGAGGGCCCTGGCTTGCTTTGGGTGTCCTGCTATGGGGTAGGTGCACCCTCCTTGGCCTGTACAGCTTGAGGTGATAGGGTCACTAGGCAGAGGGCATTGGGATTGGCTGGACTCTCTCGGAGTCACCTGGGCAGATGGTCCCGGTTCTTCAGCTGCCGGTCCTCCTCCCTGTGGGTGCCCAAGGGCCCCTGCCTGACTCCCTGAGGAGAAGGGGCACCTGGAGGGAGGTCAAGGTGCCCCGTCCCCCTCTCACCAATGGATGGATCCCACCAATGCCTATAGCGACGGACTGCAGGTGCAAGTGCAAATCGGGCAGGATCTCCTGGAGCAAGGTCTCCAAGGCGGTCACCATCCTTCCCATGGAGACCCCGAGACGCTTGCATGTTGGAGGCATGACATTAGACAGAACACAGACAGACTCCTCCATCCTTCGCTCTAGTCTGTTGACTGCCTCTCGCAACTCTACCTGATTTTCTGCCACCTGTCATTGCATCTCCAGCATGTGTGACATGGCCCGTTACCAGAGGCTCATCATCAGACTCAGACTCAGTGGGTGCTTGATCTCCAGCAGTCCTTTGAGTGCCAGGGACCTAGGCTGTCACTGCTGTGGAGACATGTCCATGAAGTATTCCTCAGAATGTGACCCCAAGCCTACTCTATAACTATGACCCACTGGGGTGTGTGTCTCTGAGCTGGTGTAGGGTGTAATTGAATGCAGTATTGGATGGTCTTCTAATGGCTCTTCAGCTTCGTTGTCTGAGGCAGCCTTGGGGGCTGGGGCTTGCGTTGGGTCAGCTGGTGTGTCCAGACCTGCCTTTGCCTGTAAGAAAGAGCAGATAGATTTAATTCATGAACAAACTGAATACAACATTGCAAGTCACTCACTGAGAATGTCAGGGTGTGATCAACACGTGGAGGGCTCAACTGGGCTTGCTGGGAGAGGCCGATCTTACCTTCCACACAGGAGTGGTCGCTGTCCTCGCCTGCCAACTCGGTGGCATCCTCACCAAATTTGGTTAGCTCTTTGAGTCGGAACCAGAAACATGGGTGCACAGGGAAGAATGGCATGAGTAGTCCATTGGCCCCTCAAGATTGCTCCTCCATGCATTTTGATCGCCCACAATAACCCCATATACCTTGACATCTTTATCATGCCGAAAAGTATCAAAGTTACTTTGGAGTCCACTCAATGACAGTGCCTCAGCTGCACTATGAGGTGTGGAGGACTGGCCACTCATGACCCACCAATTGCAGACAGTCCTACAAATCTCAGTTCTTGATGCCCTTAGTATTACCGCAAGACTGTGCTCTGTCATTCTGGACACCCCAGCCGGGTTAAACATCTTCCCTGCATGGACCATGCAGAGCCGTGTAAGAGCTCTTGATGCTTCACATCAATAGCCTCTCAGTTCAGCGCATGGTCCAGCACATAGGCCCATTCTACTCGCTCTCAGCTAATGGGATAATATCCCGGTCCTTTAATGATGTCTGGTGCACTTTGGTTGCAATCCCTTTATGTGAGGTCTATTGCTACCCTTGGTAAGGAAACAAGCAGGCCAACAATTCTCCAAAACAAAAACAGAATTACCTGGAAAAACTCAGCAGATCTGGCAGCATCGGTGGAGAAGAAATCAGTTAACGTTTCGAGTCTTCATGACCCTTCGGCAGAACTGAAGCATAGTTAGGAGAAAGGTGAAATATAAGCTGGTTTAAGGTGGGGGGGCGGGGGGAGAGAGAAGTTGAGGGTGTGGTGATTGTGGAGATAAGCAAGCAGTGATAGGAGCAGATAATCAAAAGATGTCACAGACAAAAGGATCAAAGAGGTGTTGAAGGTGGTGATATTGTCTAAGAAAAGTGCTAATTAAGAATGGAAGACAGGACACTCAAGGTACATCTCTAGTGGGGGTGGGGTGGAAAGACTAACAAAGTTTTAGTTTTAGATTTAAAAATAATGGAAATAGGTGGGAAAAGAAGAATCTATATAAATTATTGAAAAAAAAGGGAGGGGGGAGAAACGGGGTGGGGATGGGGGGAGGGGGAGTTTAAGATCCAAAGTTGTTGAATTCAATATTCAGCCCGGAAGGCTGTAAAGTGCCTAGTCGGAAGATGAGGTGCTGTTCCTCCAGTTTGCATTGGGCTTCACTGGAACAATGCAGCAAGCCAAGGACAGACATGTGGTCAAGAGAACAGGGTGGAGTGTTAAAATGGCAAGCGACAGGGAGGTTTGGGTCTTTCTTGTGGACAGACCGCAGGTGTTCTGCAAAGTGGTCGCCCAGTTTGCGTTTGGTCTCTCCAATGTAGAGGAGACCGCATTGGGAGCAACGAATGCAGTAGACTAAGTTAGGGGAAATGCAAGTGAAATGCTGCTTCACTTGAAAGGAGTGTTTGGGCCCTTGGACGGTGAGGAGAGAGGAAGTGAAGGGGCAGGTGTTGCATCTTCTGCGTGGGCATGGGGAGGTGCCATAGATGGGGGTTGAGGAGTAGGGGGTGATGGAGGAGTGGACCAGGGTGTCCCGGAGGGAACGATCCCTACGGAATGCCGTCAGGCGGGGTGAAGGGAAGATGTGTTTGGTGGTGGCATCATGCTGGAGTTGGCGGAAATGGCGGAGGATGATCCTTTGAATGCGGAGGCTGGTGGGGTGATTCTCCATGTGAGGTTTCACAAAGGCTGCAGTCAACTGCACTCACATCTTTTTAATCCTACACTCAGCCCTTCTTGCAGTCAAGGGCAACTTGCCAATTGCCTCCAAACTTGCAGCCTTTACCTGCATGTAAGTTCAAAATTACAATTGAACAAAGACAGCCAGGAATGATTGGAAGTGCACACCTCATTATTTTCCTAACATCTAAGGAAGCCTCTGGTTTTCTATTGGTCAGACCACAGTGGAGTGCTTCACTGTATTAACCCTTAGACTGCATCTACATCGTCCCTTGCCACTCACGTGGTCTGTTAACTCCACTTAAGGCCTCTTTGCATCCACCCACATCTCACAGCAGGGCAACAGCAGCAGGAGATGCAATGACTTCGTTGCACACTCTGCGCAGACATCATCCTCAGAGCTCAGAACCTGGTGAGCTGCAAGTAATGGATTGCATGATGCTGCTCAGCCACATACTCACAAATGATGGCCAGTGCTTAAACATTCTCATGTTTGGATATTCAGTAATCATAATGGTGATAATGTCAGAGAAGTGACTCTATAGGAGGACATTATTGGACTTTGGTGGTGGTCCAAGTTCCGTGCCCATAAATGCCCGCACCATTGAAGCAATGGCAGCAAGATGTGAATCCAGGACATTTCCAGACAGTGCAAGTGAACATATATTTACAAATGCAAAAACTATATACAATGGTTATACACCCGTGCCACCTATGTGCCTTCAAAACTTCTTTATCTTGTTTTTTCTACAGCTACGCCTAGGTGCAACCCTAACATCCACAGCTGAGGCGACTGCTATGCCCTGCTGACTGATGACTTTGTCAGGTGTTCTCTGATGGCCTGAGGCCAAGGGGGCCCCAGCCTGCTAAGGGACTCCTGCACAGATGCAGATGCACCCTCAGCCTCACCTGCTGGTGGCGATGAGGTCACTGGCAGAGGGGAGATTGAGCGGCAGGGCACCCTTGGAGTGTCCTGGGCTGAAGCCCTCCTCCTTGTCGGTGTGCAGTGGCACATCCCTGACTCTGAGAACATAGGCACCTGGAGGAAGGTTGAGGTGCCCCGACCCCCTCTCACCTAGCCATGGCTACACTGCACCCATGGCTAAAGTGATGGAGAGCAGGTCCAAGCGCATATCTGGCAGCCACTGTATGTTCTGCTGGACCTGGGTCTCCAAGATGGTTGCCACCCTTTCCATGGAGGCAGTCAAGCGCTCATGTGCCAAAGCCACAACAGCAGACGGAATGTGGATGGGCTCCTCCAGCCTTCGGTCCAGTCTGCACATGGCCTCTGGCATCTCTGCTTGATGTTCCCTGCTTGTCCCTGCATCTCCAACATGTCTCTTATGGCCAAGTCCAGAGGCTTGTCATCTGCATGGGGCTGAGCAAGGGCTGTCCTCCAAGTGTCAGAGTCCTCAGCTGTCACTTACTCCGTCAGCTATGAACCAGTGTTTGTGATGTGCTCACCAGATTGTGACCTCGAGCCTACTCTAGAATGGGCACCCACCGAGGTGAATGTCTCTATGCTGGTGGAGGGTGCAGGTGAAATCCGTGATGGTGCATCCTCTGAGTATGCTGAGGCATCGCCCTCAGAGGTGGTGTTGGAGATGGAGCTGTGGGTGGGCTGCCTTCTTTTGCTCTCCTTTTTTTTGCTGGTACCTGGAATGGAGAAGAGAAACATTTAGTGGATACCTAAGCAGGCTCCCCTATCTAAACAATGTCTCACTTTGTCAGCACATCTGACAACTGAGGGCTGCAAGCATCCTCACTGGCTTGCTGGCAGAGTCCTAGCTTGCCTTCAGCGCAAGCATGGTCTAAGTCCTCCCTGATTAGTTCTGCGGCTTCCTTTGCAAAGGTGCTGAGCACTCGGCTTTCCGGAATACCGCTCTGGGTCTTGCCTTGCTCTCTCCAGTTGTGTGTGTTTTTGTCCTGACAGATAGAAGGATTGAATGCCATCCCAGTGGGTGCATGAGCAGTTTAGGAGCATGCATGCCATTGCCAGCTTCTGAGCCCTCTCCAGTAAGTGATTAACAAGCACAATGTCCTGCAGCTGATAGAACATTGAGAATGTGGCTTCCACACATTCAATGCACATGTCCCATCTGCTGCTGACTCCTGCGACCTAAACTCCTGTCTGACATCCCTCTGCACTCGTGCACTTACACTGCCCGATGCCCTTATGAGTGTCACTTTGCATTGAGTAGCTGGTGCTACTTACCCTGGCGAAGCGCATCAAACTGTTCATCCTATTCCTGCACTGCTGCGCGGTTCTTTTGTGGGCCCCACGGGCACTAACCTCCTCTGCCACCTCTGCCCAGGCCATCATGGTCAGACAGGAGGGCCTCCTGCTGCCATTTCTGAGAAACAGAGCCTGGAGCAGAATCTGGAGGGAGGCATTGCAGAATCATGGGGCCACACATTGTCCGCTCTGAGACATTATGGTGGATTCTGAACCCAGAGCTCCTGGCTTGCAGTGAGTGAATGGTTGTCTGTGTACCCTTAAAATATGGTGTCAGGACCTTCGACCCCCTGAGTTAAGGGCAGGGGCAGCAACTTCCTGCCTTATCCTCGCTGCAGGATTCGCCGAACTCCTCACACATGCATATGTAATGAACAGCACGCGATCACGCATGGCCAGTCGTTCTTCCCCTGAGCGGAAGTCACTCTCATTTCTGCTCCTGCCAACCAACTTATATTCCAGAACAGAATATACTGCATCAGATAGTTGTAGGGGCACTACAGTTGGCCTCAGGACCTATTATTAGTGACAGACAAACTGTTTTGCAAGAGTTTCTGCCACTAATTGCTGTGAAACAACTCCTGCTGAACGTGCATATTGATGCTGGGTGAGGATTGGATCAGGCCAGTGAGACAATACAAAAGGGTATAAATTTAAATTAACCACAGAAATAATTATAAGGAAGTTCAAAACTTGAGTATTGCTGAAGAAAGAGACTTCGCTGATTCATTCCTCAGGGTAACGCCTTGATCAATCAGTGTCTAGCTGATTGTTTAAGTTTCAATGCTTGGCAGTTACTGTCAGTCACCATCATTGGTGCATTCTTCATGGCAACGCCTCTACCAATCAGAGTCCACTTGCCAACCAATCAGCACACTCTCCTCATACAGTATAAATTGTTGTTCCCTTTACATTTGGTGTTCTTACAAATTGCCCTGAAGAGTGCAAGATGAAAAGTTTTGACAAAATGTCTCTCTTTATCAGCAATAAAAGGAAGTTACGAGAATGCTTTGCTTCCCCCTTTGTTTCTTACTCCCTCTTCCCTCTTGCTCTTTCTTAACCCTGGTCTCTCACTTTCTCTTTCTTTCTCCTTCTTGCACTTGTTTTCTCTCTCTCACACCTCCCATTCTCTCTCTCTCTTGCTCTCTCTCGCTCTCTCTGTCTCTCTCTCTGTTTCTTCCCTGCCCCATCCCTGGTTAGAATGTGGAATTTTCTACCACAAACCTTTGTTGCGGCAGAGTCCATAAATTCTTTGACAAGGTAATTAGATAAATGCTTGAAAAAGAGAAATATTAAAGATTCTGAGAAGTGAAGAGTGACATTAGACTAGGTGGCACATGTGAAGGAAAACACAAATCCAGATTTGCTATAACATTTGTTACAATCCTGTCGGGGACATTAATATTTAAAGAGAAATCTGAACACCTTGTGATTAACTGACAGAACTATGGCACAAGATTTCACATTTTTATACAAAAACACACTACATTCAAAAGACTTAAGCAAAGCAAGATTAACTTAATTCCATTGTTTAAAACTACTTATGCTATGAAATCAGTTCTACCTTTTACTTCCCCCCCAACAGTTCCCTTATACATCACAGGAATCTTTAAGGTTCATTCTTTAGGGACCAACCCACAAAGTATGCCACAGCCCTCCAGAATTCACTTTTATTCTCCTCGGTGTTCCAGTTATTCTCTGAGGTAATATTTTACGGGGACATTCCATGAGACTTTTGGCTAAGCGACCCTCCAACTTTTATTTACTACCTCAGGACTGTGGATGCCCCAGCTCCTTGTTCTAGCTGCTGGCCAATACCCAACTTCCTTCTCACAGCATCCTGGCTAACTCTGCTGACTGCTTTCTGCTTCAAGGCTCTTTGAGGACCACTGTAGATTTCTTCCTTTAGATGCATACTAAGCAAATCTTCCAACAATCTTTCTCTAATGAAACCCAAACCAAGTCTGAACCCCATTGCATTCTTCATGGTGGACGATAAAGTTAGTATTTTCTCTGCTTAAAGTGCAGAGAACTAATAATCATCTCCCATTGGCTATCTCAATCCAGTGAGATGCAGTCCACACCAAAGCAAAAACTGCAACTGCCTGTTTTCTGAGCAAACACCCAGATAACTTAAACAAATCAACTGTGTACCTCTGCAGCCCATCCCTATGACAAGATGGTATACTTTGGAATGTCCTCAAACAGAAATGTATATTAATTATTTTACCTTCAACACAATTCTTTGCTTATTGCTGAAAAAAGAGACATGTTGCTGAAACTTTTCGTCTTGTACTCATCAGGACAAAAGCAAGAAAGCCAAATTTCAAACAGTCACTACTATTTATACTACAGGAGAAAAGGGTGCTGATTGGTTGGCAAGTCAACTCTAATTGGCCGAGGTGTTGCCATAAAGAAAGCAACAGGGAACTATAGGGTCCCCAAGCTCCCTGGTAATTCAAAAAAGGTGCAAAGCTTGAACATATCCCTTGATTCTGAAACCATATGAATATTTTTTATTGCTAATGGAGTTTATGACCCTTTCTCCAGAATTTCTGTCCCCATCAAGGAACTTCCTTATTGACCAGCTGTCTCCAACCTCTTTTCCTCTGGGATCTACATACATAATTTAAATCTTTTATTGAAATAACTGAATACCCTCTGGCTCTACAACATACCTAATGATAGATCATCCATTGTTCAAGTTCCCACTGTCAGCTCCGACCTTATTGAATAAACACAGGTTACCTTTTAAGTATAATAAACCCAGGTTATTTTGAGTTGCATTTACATCAAGAGTTGTGTTTACCAGTTTCTCAACCAGATGACCCCATTTATCCACAGTTTCTTTAATTCCTAAAACTAAAAATTATATTCTAAAACATATGGATTATGAACTAGGTTTTCACAACGCATTCCATGATTCTAGATACCAAATCCATTCCTGAGCTGGCAAGTTTGCAGTGATTAGCCAAATATTAGAAGTGTATTGCATCAGCCAGCATTACCACTAACCCCCTACCCACTGTTTAAGAACATATCATACAATACAAACAGAAGCCTGGCAACTAACAAGCGCTTCACACCATTAGCTGCAGCCCTTGAGCAATGCAACAAAAGATCATGATTGGGTCGAAAATATGACCTGAACATTGCGTTGGCATCTATATTCATAAGGGCTCACTTTGCTGAATAACTCCAAAGTCAGCTCAGTTTCATTATTTACTGCCACTCCAGGCATATCTTTAATGAGGCAGTGGGAATTCCAAGTTACATTACTGGGCGTTAGCAGCCACTGAGGGTCTGCTGACTGCCCATTGTGCACTGGTATTTCCCAGTGTTGGGGAAGGGATCAGGCATGGAGTAAGGCTGGCAGAGGCAAGAGCACTGGAAGAGATGGCAGTACCTATTCTCTTTTTAAATTTAAATATGGCATCCCCTTCAGCACTCTTTGCAAACTGTGATTGTGTGGCTTTGCACTATACAGGCTCTCTGCCATACTGCAGGATGGGACATAGCTACTGACCTTACTAAAATATGCTGAGCATCTTAGACAATCTATGGGCCTCAGTGCTCCATGACCAATTTTCTGGGAAGTGGGTATCATTGTATTGTCATCCATGTGTTTCTGATATGAATGTGGACAATAACACAGTGCTGAATGACATGGTTATAATATAATTTATTGTATTTTTTAAAAATTCTGTATCTTTAGTACAATTCCTCTGTAATGCATGACTTTAATATATATCTTGCATGGAGGCTATTAATTTTGTATTCCTTAATCTGAAGATTTATATCATGTGTCAGTTATTTAAATGGAAGATAGAATATGGCATGAAACTTAATGTAATAGATTTGATACACAGCTGCCATTTTGAAATTGTTAATTTTCTCCATCTTAAAAATACCATTGTAAATGATTATTTTCATTAATCCAATTTAGCATGGTTATTCACATCTGCATTCTGACAAGAGACTTCAATTCTCATAGCTTGATTGCAGGAGTTAAAGACTCAGGTTAATAAAAAAAGGAGTCAGAACTATAAGTAAAACATTTTGCTGTGAAAGTTAGTTGTAATGCAACATGAGTTTTGGTTTCATCTGTTTTATTTCCCAATTTACAAAAAGGGAGCCATGCCAGACAGGACAGCATGGAGCCAAGTGATCTCTGGGGAGACTTGTCTGACTGTAAGTGTGGCGACAGGTTAAAAACCCTTGAACAGAGGGCTGCCCGACAACACCAAAGATGCCTAGCCCACTCGTTGGTTGGAACTCCAAACTATATTGCTCCCGAAGTTCTATTACGAAAAGGTTAGTGTCACAGAGTTTGTATGGTTTCAGTATATTTTTGAAAGAAATATATGGCATCAAAGTATTGGAGTCAAAATTCTGTCATTCTGACAGTCTCCACCCTAACTTTGGCAGGGGTCAATCAGAATGGCCGCAAACCTGACAGCCTCAGATTTCCCGGGTCCCAGCCATTCGGATGCATTGGTGAGACGGAGCCACCAGCTGCTTCTACAAGATCATTGATATAAGGGGAAAGGGCTGAGGGAAAAGACACACTTCCATGTCAGCAAACACTGGCTAGAGTGTCAAAACTTTGGCAAGGGGTACACTGTCTATATTTCCTCAAATTGCCAAAGACCTACTCCTTCTGGCTCCTCTGAATTTAGTGGAGTCACCAATGGAATTCAGCAGCAAGCATGGGTATGAAACTTTACACAGTACTCCATCCTATCTTCAGCCAGAAGTGCCAAGTGGATGATCCATCTCAGCCTCCTCCGGAGGTCCCCAGCATATCAGATGCAAGACTTTAGCCAATCTGATTCACCCCACGTGATATCAAAAAACAGCTGAAGGCAGTGAATACTGCAAAGGCTATGGGCCCTGACAATATTCCAGCAATAGTACTGAAGACTTGTGCTCCAGAACTTGCCACACCCCTAGCCAAGCTGTTCCGGTACAGCTACAACACAGGCATCTACTCGGAAATGTGGAAACTTGCACAGGTATGTCCTGTACACACAAAGCAGGACAAATCCAATCCGGCCAAATACTGTCCCATCAGTCTACTCCATCATCAGTAAAGTGATGGAAGGGATCATCAACATTGCTATGAAGTGGCACTTACTTAGCAATAACCTGTTCACTGACGCTCGGTTTGGGTTCTACCAGGGCCATTCAGCTTCTGATCTCATTACAGCCTTGTTTTGAAAATGGACAAAAGAGCTGAACTCCAGAGGTGAGGTGAGAGTGACTGCCCTTGACATCAAGGCAGCATTTGACCGAGTGTGGCATCAAGGCACCCTAGCAAAACTGGAGACAATGGGAATCGGGGGGAAAACTCTCTGCTGGCTGGAGTCATACATAGCACAAAAGAAGATGGTTGTTGGAGATCAATCATCTCAGTTCCAGGACATCACTGCAGGAGTTTCTCAGGGTAGTGTCCTAAGCCTAACCATCTTCAACTGCTTCATCAATGACCTTCCTTCCATCGTAAAGTGGGGATGTTCACTGATGATTGCATGATCTTCAGCATCATTCATGACTCCTCAGATACTGAAGCAGTCCATGTCCAAATGCAGCAAGACCTGGACAATACCCAGGCTTGGACAGACAAGTGGCAAGTTACATTCGTGCCATACAGGTGCCAGGCAATGACCATCTCCAACAAGAGAGAATCTAACCATCGCCACTTGACGTTCAATGGCATTACCATCGCTCAATCTGCCACTATTAATATCCTGGGGGTTACCATTGACCAGAAATTGAATTGGACTAGCCATATAAATACTGTGGCTATAAGAGCATGTCAGAGGCTAGGAATCCTGCAGCAAGTAACTACCTCCTGACTCCCCAAAGCATATCTATCATCTAAAAGGCACAAGTCAATAGTCCGATGGAATACACTCCTCTTGCCTAGATGAGTGCAGCTCCAACAATACTCAAGAAACTTGACGCCATCCAGGACAAAGCAGCCTGCTTGATTGGCACCCCATCTGCAAACATTCACTCCCTCCACCACCGACGAACAGTGGCAACAGTGTGTACCATCTACAAGGTGCACTGCAGGAACTCACCAAGCCTCCTTAGGCAGCACCTTTCAAACCCACGACCACTACCATCTAGAAGGACAAGAGCAGCATACACATGGGAACCACCACCTGGAAGTTCCCCTCCAAGCCACTCACCATCCTGACTTGGAAATATATTGCCGTTCCTTCGCTGTCGCTGGGTCAAATCCTGGAACTTCCTCCCTAACAGCACTGTGGGTGTACCTACACCACATGGACTGCAGCGGTTCAAGAAGGCAGCTCACCACCGCCTTCACAAGGGCAATTAGGGATGGGCAATAAACACCGGCCTTGTCAGTGACGCCCACATCTCATGAATGAATAAAATAAAACTCCAGGTATGATCTCACCAAAGCCCTGTAACAATTGCAGCAAGAGCTCCATATCCTTGAACCCAAGTCCTTTGAAATATTGCCATTATCACTTCCTTAAAAATTAATTCCATCATTTTCCCGATGACTGATTTTAGGTCGACTGGAATGGATTTCTCAGTTTTCTCTCTCCCTCCTTCCTTGCATAGTGGTATTACATTTGCTTCCTTCCAATCCTCTGTGACCCTGCCAGATTCTAGGGAATTTTGGAAGATCTAAACCAATGCATTCAATATCCTTGCAGCCACCTCTTAGAACTCTGATATTGGCTATCAGATCTGGGGGATTTGTTAGCTTTCAATCCCAATAATTTCTCCCGTATTTTTTTTTTCAACATTACTTTAAGTTTCTCACTTACGTGAGACTTAGGGTTCACCACTATTTCTGGTGTGTATTTTGTGTCTTCTATATTTTGTGCCTTCTACTGTGAAGACAGGCATAAAATATTGTTTAACATCTCTACCATTTCCTAATTCCCACTATAATTTATCCTGTCTCATAAGAGGTCTATGTTTAATTTCATTAACATCTTCCTTTTTAAATAATATTAGAAGCTCTTACAATCTGTTTTTGCATTTCTTGCTAGGTTTTTCTCATATTCTATTTTCTCCCTCTTTATCAATTTTTGGTCATCCTTTACTGGTTTCTTAAACTCTCCCAATCCTCAGACTTACTGCCCTTCTTGACAGTATTACATTGGCAGCCTTCCTTCTCACGAGACGATGGTTTGTGCCAAGGTGGTCAACCATGTGTTAAGCATCACCTGACATCGCTCAGGAATCCCACTCTGGCATGGCAGTCTCTGCTGCATTTGCTGCAGAGGAAGACAGTGGGAAAAGGTGCAGGATTCACTGGCCTCTGTTTTCTCTCGATCATCTTCTCAGCCAGCTGAGCATTCCATTTCTGCTTGCCTATTCCACCTCCAAACAATCAGCCTCCAGAGATCATCGTCATCGGCAACTATCTCCCAGTTATCAGCTTCAATGTCCGACATCTTCATATCGCACTTGCAGGTTTCCTTGTAGCAGAGGTAAGGATGGCCAGGAGTCAGTGGCCAGTTGACCGTACATAAGTTCTTTGGGTATACAGTGTGGCCGAGCCAGCACAGATATCATTAGGTTAGTGGTGAGCGTATAGTGTATCCTGATGGAATTAGCAAGCTCCAGGGCCTCTGAGATGGTGATCTTGTCTTGCCAAGGGATGCTGAGGATATGTCTGAGACAGCGAAGATGGAAACTATTCAGCCTTATCTCCTATCTTGCATATGTTTTCCAGGTCTCACTACTGCAAAGGAGTGTGCTGAGGACACAAGCTTGGTAGGCTTGTAGTTTGGTGTTCTCAGTTAGGTTGCTGTAGTTCCACATTCTTTTACTCAGCTTGGACATAGCAGCTGCAGCTTTTGTGATGCGTGTGTTGATTTCAGCAGCAACTAATAGGTTGCTGGTGATTGTAGAGCCTAGAAATATGAAGCTAACAACAACCTCCATTGTCACTTTGTCAATGCTGATAGATGGCAGAAAGGCAAGGTCCTGGATCATAACATTTGTGTCCTGATGCTGATGGGCAGACCAGACTCTTTACAAACAAGAGAAACTGTCCATTTTCCACTGAAGGTGTTCATTGGCATGGAATGCTTGTGCTGGATCATCAGCGTAGAGCAACTTTCTAATGAGGACTTGTGCACCTTTGTCTTGGATCTCAGGTGAGCAAGGTTGAACAGCCTTCTGTCAGTTCTGCCATGTTAGTAAGCACCCTGTGTAGATGACCTGAAGGTATATGACAGCAGCAAAGAGAAGAATATGCTAAAGAGTGTTGGTGCCAGAACTCAACCCTGTTTGATCTCACTGTGGATCTCAAAGGGTTCTAATGTTGCCCTGTCACAGCTGATCTTATCCATCATGTTGTCATGGAAAGAGGAGA
Source organism: Cetorhinus maximus (assembly GCF_964194155.1). Taxonomy (NCBI): domain Eukaryota; kingdom Metazoa; phylum Chordata; class Chondrichthyes; order Lamniformes; family Cetorhinidae; genus Cetorhinus; species Cetorhinus maximus. The sequence continues at coordinate 49,208,928 of NC_135885.1, forward strand.
TCAATACTATAAGCCTCATCTTTTAAACTAATACTATCCTTAAACTCTATAGTCTGTTCTTATCCTTTATTATGAGTGCTACTGCCACTGCCACCCCTCCCTCCACCTTTTCCATTCTATCTCTCTTTTTGAAATGTCAAATCCCCTGGAATATTTAGTTCCCAACCTTGGTCAACACGCAACCACATCTCTAAAATGGCGATTAGTTCAAACCCATTTATCTCTATTTAGGTCTTTACCATTTTCCCTGACTTGACCTTATTCATTATTATGCTGTGTTCCTCCCTGTCACTTTCCGCTTGTCTTAAACCAAATCGCTACACTGCTCAATAGCCTTGACTTTGCTCTTTAGATTTATAAATTTGCCCTCATTTGAACCCTCCTTGCCCCCTTTTTAGGTTAAGGCCCTATCTACAGCCTTAGTTATTTGATTTGCTATGACACTGGTCACTGCCTGGTTTAAATAGAGCCCCTCCCAAAGTATCAGCTCCTCTTCCCCCAGTACTGGAACCAGAGTCCCATGAATCAAAACCTCCTCTTCCACACCAATCTCTGAGCCACATATTCAACCCTCTGATCTGTTTGACCCTATACCAATTCATGCATGATTCAGATAGTAGTCCAGAGATTATTACCTTTGAATTTCTGTTTATGAATTTGGATCTTAGTTCCTTAAGCTCTCTTAGCAGAACCTCATTTCTAGTTCTACCTATTTAATTTGTTTCTATGACAACTAGATTGCCCCCTGCGGCTCCAAGTTCTTCTCAAGCACGAGGATATAATCCTGGCATCGGGCAGGCAACGCAACCTTCGAATTCCCAGTTGTAGCTGCAGAGAACAGTACCTATCCCCCTGACTGCTTTGGCCTCTACTACTACCATATTTCTTTTTGCTACCCCAACCTGTGATGCTGTATTCAGTTTACTCATCCACCTTGCAGACTTTGCCTTTATTCACACAAACAGCAAGAACCTCTTAGCTGATGTATAAGGGCAAAGGCCAAGGTTCCTCCAACGCTGAACTGGGGTCTCCTTACCTGCCTGACTTGCAGTCGCATCCTCCTATTCCTGACCACCTGTATCACTACTTAACCTAAGAGATGTGATTGCCTCCTGGATCAAAGTTTCCAGGTAACTCCTCCCTTCCCGATGCCCCATAATGACTACACCTCAGATTCCATCTTAACAACTCAGAGTTGGAGTTCATCAAGACACTGACACTTACTGTAGATATGGTTGTCCAAGATCACGATGCTATCCATAAACTACCAAATGCTGCAGCTGTCACACAGCACCTGCATTACTAACCCTATTTATTCTTTGTTTGTTTATTTATTTATTTAATTAAAGCTGAGTAATTCAATCAATTTAGCTTTTTTTAAATTCAGCTAATTGTTAGATTAAATCTATCGTCATTCCTTGTGCTGTGATGTCACTGCAATTTTTCTACTGCTCTTCCCCAGACCTTGCCCTTTCCTTAGATCTTAGGTATACTTGTTTATCTATAGGATACTAAGCTCTTAATACTTAGATACATAAGAAATTAAACACTTCGCTCCAATTCCTTGACTTCTTCCATTCTTCATTCTATACTGAAAATTACACCACTTTTTGAGTTTTTCCCTCCCTTTGTCAGGTATCAGTGGCTGTTTTCTGCCAATGCTCCTTTGGCTGTGGTCAATGCAATCAAGTACAGACTAGGTATCAAAACTGAAATCTTTTTTCTCTTTATGACTTCTTGACTCAAGTGTCTTATTGGAAGGTGCGTGAAATGCCTAATCAACGTACAACTAATCAACTTCTGTCCTGTACTTTTGGGTCTGGCATCATACTTGATTTTCCCTAAATGCAATGTACTGCAAATAGTCCTTGCATTACCTTGAACGTACTCAACTGCAGCTTGATCTCTGTAGTGGCTCTTCTTTGTATCATCGAACATTTTTGCCCCCTCTGCTTCCACAAATTAACTGTTCATGGAAAATAAAGCAAAATAAAAACCCTCTAAACATATTTTGTATGTTGAAGTAAGTATACAGAGCTACTTTGTAAATGTTTTTTTTGACTCATATATCCAGACTGGTTTCTTTGACCTTTTTTTCACCTATCCTTTCTATCTCTTTCATCCCTTCATTATTTATTTTTTCATTGCTTAATATACTACATAACCCACACTCTTCAGTATAGATGAAAACATCTGGTCAGGTAAATGGAACAAATTTATCGACACTAAGGAGTACAAGTCATAACTGTGGTTAGTGACACTTTCACTTCCAAAGCATTCAAAGCCTATAGAAAGAACATGCATTTATATAAGGGCTGATTGTAATTTCCATTGGTGGCAGTAGTGGATCGGCTGCCTGTTATACACCTATCCCAATCTTTGGATCGGTGCAGAAAGGAAGTACCTTGAAGAAAATTGCATTACAGGCTACATTTGTCCAACTCTCATCCTCCTTTGTCACCTCCTGACTTTATAATACCAATGCTTTTCTGGCTAGCCTCACATCCTCCATAAACTTTAGATCATCCAAAACTCTGCATGTCTGCATCCTATCGAGCAATAAGACCCACTCACCTATCACTGCTATCCTTGATGACCTACTATTGGTTTGCCTGTAAGTGCTTTAAACTTAAATTGCTCAACCTCATGTTTAAATGCCTTCATGGACAGTCCCTTTCTATTTCTGTATCCTCTTGCAGACCCTGCCCTAAACTCTCAATTCCTCTGATTCTGGCCTCTTGTGTTTCATCTCTGCTGCCCCCTTTGCTCCACAAGTGACAGCCGTGCCTTCAGCAGGCAAGGCCTCAAACTCTGGAATTTCCTCCCGATACGCTACCACCTCTTTCTACTTCTAAGACCCTCTTTAAAACAGTAAACATTAAAAATGCCTATCAGAGCACCACCTACAGGACTAAGGGGTAATACTGGTTCAGTGAAATGTATTTCCACATACTAAGTTTAATATGTAACAGATGTTCAATCCATTGTACCTGTGCCAGCTATTTGTTAGAGGAATTGAAAACTAATCCCACTGCCTCAATCTCTCCCCATAGCCCTGTAAAATTATTTACTTCAAATAATTATCCAACTTTTCCTCAAAAGGTGTTTCAACTACTCTCCACTGCAAAGCATTCTATGCTCCAGTAACTTTCTGTGTAAACAAACTTCACTTATCCTCCTTCCTCATGCTCGTAGTATCTATTTTAAATCGTTGAGATTCTTTCTTTCTCACCTGAAGGTGCTGTCTCTTGCTATGTATAGTCCAAGGGCACTGACTGATCTTTGCTATCTCACCAAGTGGTTTATTTCACATATATATCTCAACAGTAAATCTCTTCAGTCTGACCATGCTGGAAAGGGCAAACAGCTGAGTCTGATCCTTCCTTTGTGTGATGTCCACACATGCACATTTTCAGCAAAGATTGCTGGATAAAGATCTCGAGCAAGAACTTTGGTTAATGGTCATCCCTAATACAGGTGCATTGAGGCTACTTGCAATGGCCCTACCTTCATGGGTGCTGAGATCAGTGAATGCAATACAGACTGAGAACTGAATCTGCAACCTACCTGGACCATGTGGCTCAGTTCATAGAAACATGGAAAATCTGAAAGCGTCTCTGTGAAGATTAATCTTCCTCCTTCCACTCCATTCATCAAGCACTCCTGAAATGCACACCACTTAGAAGGACAAGAACAAACTTTTTTATAAATTTTTTCTGCTGTGCGTGGCCTATGCCTTTAAGTGCGTGGGCCCTTTAAATTTCTTTTGTAAGGCCTTGCACTCATGGCAACTTAAAGGGGCTGATTTATACTTTCGCTAAACCCCATGTGCATTTGTGCTTTTAGGTCATTATAATGACCCCAGTAGTTCCATAACACAGAATGCCATTGGAAGGGGTTTGCACCCAAAAAGTAGGGGAGGACATTGTACAGTGATGTAGACCTGAGAGGCCTGCATCAGCAGTAATGACTACCAGCTAAGGAGCCTTCAGGCTGCCATGTTCAAAAGTATAACTTTGAGGCCCAGTGATCATCCCAGTGGTCCTGGAGAAAATGTTACCTACCCTTTTTTTGGAGCTTCTAAGAATTTTCTACTAAGCTCTTAGATTTTTTTTTCCAGATATTTCCTCCAGAAAAGAGAAGGCTAAGAGATGAACTGATAAAGGTCTGAAGTGGTTTGATAGATAGAAGTAAAGAAAATGTTTCCACTTGTGAAGAGTCCAAAACTAGGGGCCATAAATATAAGACAGTTACCAGTAAGGAATTCAGGAGAAACATCTTACTCAGAAATAGGTTTGAATGTGGAATTTGCTACCATGTGAATCAAGATGAATAGTAGCATAGACACATTTTAAGGGAAACTAGGTAAGTACACGAGGGAGAAAGGAATAGAAGGATATGTTGATATGGTGAAGTGAAGTAAGGTCACAGGAGGTGGAATAAACACCAGCCTTGGCCAATTGGGCCAAATGGCCTGTTTCTGCGCTCTATGTAATTTTTATGATCTGAAGATCTGGAAACAAGGGCTAAGACCTGCTTGCCAGAGGTACAATTACATTTGGGTCTCTTCCAAGCAGAGATCCAGGAAAATATAAGGGAAGCATGATGTCATCACTTTCAACTCTTTACCATAGTATTAACATGCCTATTCCAGTGTGCTCTACCTCTCTGTCCTTCTCTAGAACTTTCCAAAAGTGTGTATGAAGTGCAAAGGACATGGGGATCTGGCATCATCAATCTCTGTGTCTTTTTCTTCTGGCTGGTGTCCATAAAATGTGTATCACAAGTAAAATTCAGAAGAAAAACAACCTTATTTATCCATCTAGCCTGCCTTAAATTAAAAGCAAATGTTTTTTCTATGCCATACTCTATTCCCTGACTGAGAATCTAAGCAGGCAACCTGCTTCCACATTTCTGAAGATGTGATTATTGATCTAGATGTTAACAGGAATCTGAGGACAGACATGGGCCATACTTCATTCTTTATCTCTTATGTAGAGAAATTGTGTATAATAAGTGGTGGAGGGGGGAGCTATATCAAATAAATGAATATACATCACGATTGTCATCTATACACAAATTTTGGTTACAGATCAATTCTACTGAATCTTGTAAATAGAATTTACAGTATAGAAACATGCCATTTGACCCAACTGGTCTGTGTCAGTTTTAACCTTTTTTTGATATAAATAGAAGTTAATTGCTCAATTCCAGTCTCAGTTAGTTATCTACAAGTTTTACTTATATTTGAGGATTGTCTTAACTAATGCTCTCTCTCTTTCAGGATACACTCAACTTTGTGACTGGTGGAGTGTGGGAGTTATACTCTTTGAGATGTTAGTGGGGCAGCCTCCTTTTCTTGCTCCAACACCTGCCGAAACACAAATTAAGGTAGGTACCTGGAGTGGTACATCATTACCCACTTTAAGTACTCTTCTTAGTTCAGTACATCAGAATCTATATTAAGGTATGTATATGATGCAGTATCCCATAACCCAAATGGTGTACTATATGAGGGAATGGTAGCATAGTGGTAATGTTAGTTGGCTAGTATTCCAGATGCCTGTCCAATGCTCCAGAGACATGAGTCAAAACCCACCACATCAGCTGGGAGAATTTAAACTCAATTAAGTAATGAATGTGCATCAAAAATGATGATCATGAAACCCATCTGGTTCACTAACCTGGTTCCCTAATCCTTGCCTGGTCTGGCCTACATATGACTTCAGATCCACAGCAATGTGGTTGACTCTTAACTGCCCTCTGAAATGGCCTAGCAAGCCACTAAGGTCTACTAAACTACTACAGAAAGGTTGAATAAGAATGAAACTGGATGGACAACCTGGTATCGATCTAGGCACTGGAAATAGCAAAGGCACACCCTACCCAATCAACCCTGGAAAGTCCTCCTCACTAACTACTTTTTGTCAAAATTAGGAGAGTCAAGCAACAGCCTGACATGGTCATACTTGAATAATATCTTACAGACAACCTTACAGACTTCTCCGTTACCATCCCTGAATAAGTCCCACCGGCAGGACAGACCCACCAGAGATGGCGGCAGAGTGGTATACAGGACGGGTGGGGAAATTTAATGTCAACCACCAAGAGTGGTTAGTTAGCACCACTATTGGCCAAATCTTGAAGAACATATCAACCAGACTAGACTTGTGGCAGATAGTAAGAGAACCAACAAAAGGGAAAATCCTACTTGACTCTTTTCTCACCAATCTACCTATCACAGATGCATCTGCCCATGACAGTAATAGTAGGAGTGACCACTGTACAGTTGTTGTGGAGACAAATTCCCATCTTCACACTGAGGAAATCTGCCACTACCACTACCATTTTGCTAATTGGGACACACTCAGAACAGGTTTATCAGCTCAAAACTTGTAATCTATGAGGTGTTTTGGGCCATCAGCAGCAGCAGAACTGTATTCAATCACATTCTGTCACCTCATGTCCAGGCTTATCTCTCACACTACCATTACCATCAAGTCAGTGGACCAATTCTGGTTCAATGTGGCATGTATGAGAGCATGCCAGGAGCTGCACCAGACATATTTAAAAAGGAGATGCCAAGTTGGTGAAGCTACAACACAGGGCTACATGTATGTTAAACAGTGGAAGCAGCGTGCTCTAGACAGAATTAAGTGATCCCACAACCAACATATCAGATCAAAGCTCTGCAGCCCTGCCACATCCAGTCATGAATGCTGGTGGACAATTAAACAACTAACCAGAAGAAGAAGCTCCACAAACATCCTGATCTTCAATGATGATGGAGCTCAGCACGTCAGTACAAAAGACAAGGCTGAAGCGTTTGCAATCATCTTCAGCCAGAAGTGCCAAGTGGATGATCCATTTCAGCCTTCTATTGAGGTTGCTAGGATCACAGGTGCCAGTCTTCAGCCAATTCAATTCACTCCATGTGATATCAAGAAACAGCTGAAAACACTGTATGCAGCATAGGCTATGGCCCTGACAAAATCCCAGTTGTAGTGCTGAAGATTTTTGATCTAGAACTAGCCACACCCTTAGCCAAACTGTTACAGTGCAGCTACAACACTAGCATCTACCTGACAATGTGGAAAATTGCTCAGATGTATGCTGTCCACAAAAAGCAGGCCAAATCCAATCTGACCAATTACTGCCTCATCAGTCTACTCTTAATCATCATAAGTTGATGGAAGCTGTTTTCGACAGGTCAAATGCAGCCTTGATGTCAAGGGCAGTCACTCTCACCTCACCTTGGGAGTTCAGCTCTTTTGTCCATGTTTGAACCAAGGTTGTAATGAGGTCAGAAGCTGAGTGGCCCTGGCGGAACCCAAACTGGGCATCAGTGAGCTGGTTATTGCAAAGCAAGTGCCGCTTTATAGCACTGTCAATGACCCCTTCCATTACTTTGATGATCAAGAATATGGGACAGTAATTGATCGAGTTGGATTTGTCCTGCTTTTTGTGTACAGGACATACCTGGGTAATTTTCCACATAGCTGGGTAGATGCCAGTGTTGTAGCTGTACTGGAACAGCTAGGCTAGGAGCATGGCAAGCCCTGGAGCACAAGCCATCAGTGCTATTGCCGGAATATTGTCAGGCCCCATAGCCTTTGCAGTATCCAACGCCTTCAACCATTTCTTGATATCACGTAGAATGAATCGAAGTGGCTGAAGACTGGCATCTGTGATGCTGGGGACCTTCGGAGGAGACTGAAATGGATCATCCACTCGGCACTTCTGGCTGAAGATTGTAGCAAATGCTTCAGCCTTATCTTTTGTACTGATGTGCTGGGCTCCCCATCATTGTGGATGGGGATATTTGTGGTGCCTCTTCCTCCAATAAGTTGTTTAATTGTCCACCACCATTCACGACTGGATGCGCAGGACTGTAGAGCTTAGGTCTGATCTGTTGGTTATGCTTAGCTCTGTCTGTCATTTGTTGCTTATGCTGTTTGGCATGCAAGTAGTCTTGTGTTATTTCTTCACCAGGTTGACACCTCAATTTTAGGTATGCCTGGTACATGGGAGCACCATCATCTGGAAGTTCTCCTCCAAGCCACTCACCATCCTGACTTGGAAATATATCAGCATTCCTTCACTGTCACTGGGTCAAAATCATGGAACTCCCTCCTTAACAGCACTGTGGGCATACCTACACTACATGGATTGCAGCGGTTTAAGAAGGCAGCTCACCACCACCTTCTCAAGGGCAATTAGGGATGGGCAATAAATGCTGGCCTAGCCAGTGATGTCCACATCGCATGAACGAATAAAAAAAATTAAACCAAATGTGGCATCAAGGAGCCCTAGCAAAACTGAAGTCAGTGGGAATCAGGGTAAGACTCTCCACTGGGTAGAGTCATACCTAGCAGAAAGGAAGTTGGTTGTGGTCATTGGAGTTGTTTGAGGTCAATCAACTCAGATTCAGGATATCGCTCCATGAGTTCCTTAGGGTAGTGTCTTCAGTTGCTTCAACAATGACTGTCCCTCCATCATTGAGTCAGAAGTGGGGACATTCGCTGATAATTGCTCAAGTGTTCACTGCTCAGAATTCCTCAGATACTGAAGCAGTCCATGTTCATATGCAGCAAGACCTGGACAATATTCATGCATGGGCTGATAAGTGGCAGGAAATATTCGCACCACAAGTGCCAGGCAATGACCATCTCCATCAAGGAAGAATCCAACCATTTCCCCATGACATTCAACAGCATTACCATTGTTGAATCCCATACCATCAAGGTCCTGGAGGTTACCATTGACCAGAAATTTCACTGGATTAGCCATTTAAATACTCTGGCTACAAGAGCAGGCCAGATAATGGAAATTCTGAGCCAAGTGACTCATTTCCTGACTCCCCAAAACCTGTTCACTATCCATAAAGCACAAGTCAGGAGTATGGTGGAATACTCCCAATTTGCCTACATGAGTGCAGCTCCAACAATGCTCAAGAAGCTTGACAGCATGCAGGATACCCCAGCCACCATTCACTCCCTCCACCGCCAGTACAGACTTGGCAGCAGTGTGTTCCATCTAAAGGATGCAATTCAGTAACTTGCCAAGGCTCCTTCAATAGCACCTTCCAAACCTGCAATCTCTACCACCTAGAAAAGCAAGGGCAGCAGGTGCATAGTAACACTGCCACCAGCTATTTTCTTTCTAAGTTGCACACTGTCTTTACTTGGAATTAAATTTTTGTTCCTTCAATATTGCTTGATCAAAATCCTGGAACTTCCTCTCTACTGTACTGTGGATGTACCTACACCGCCTGAACTGCAGTGGTTCAAGAAGGTGCCTCACCACCACCTTCTCAAGGGCAATTAGGGATTGGCAATAAATGCTGGCCTTGCCAATGGCGCACACATCCTGAGAACATTACTGGTCACATGAAGGCATGTTAATGGAGTGGTACATTTTACTTCTTTAGCATATTAAGAACACTAGACTGCTTAGTCATTAGGCACCCTTGAGAGAACTTACTAATTTCTGAGGGCCAAATGCAGTTTGAAATAATTATTTTGAATTTTTAGGCCTACAGAAGGGTATATGGCATGCGTGGTTCCTGGTTTATCAAAAAAGGTAACCCTTTTGAAATATCAGTTGATGGCAGCACAAGTTAAATCTGCTACAACTTTATCTTCCCACTTTTCTTCCTTTACCTATTCAACCTTGAACCTGGCATGCCATGCCTGAGTGTGGTTCCTTGCTTTATAAACATAATCATTAGGTTGTCACTTGAAAAGTGCCCAGTCTACCTCAGATTATCCTGGAAGGGCAAGGTATCTCAAAATTTGAGCAACAGGTGAAGCTAGCTGTTTCATGCTGTACTATGTAGTAGCAACACGAGTGATATTCACCACTAACAGGATGCTGCTGTCAAGTCAAAAAGACGTCTGCTTATCTCACAAATGAGTAATGTGGTATATAAATTTTAGTGCCAGTGTGATGCTAGGTATGTAGGCCGTAATTCCGAAAGACTGGCGGATCGTATCAAGCAGCATGTGCCAACCACTGTTCGGAACGGGCAAGGTGCAGACTGTATCCAACCAGCCCATGCCTGCAAAACTCAAAACATAGTGTCCAATATTAGATGTGATTCCACGATTGGACAACATTTGCTAAATAATCCTCAGTGTGCTAAGAATTATGCTGACAACCAATTTAAGATTGTCAGTCAGGCTCACAATGTGGCGCATTTGCCTATGCTGGAAGCTACATACATTAGTACTCTGGGTCCTGTTCTTTGCAGACAGAAAGAACATGTACACACATCATGCCTGTTTCAGCTGAACAAGATAAGTGACAGCCATTCGCTGACTCATTCTTCATTGCAATGTCTTGACCAATCAGGATCAAGCTGCCTGGTTTAAATTTCAAACAATGCTTGGCAGTTAACTGTCAGCCACCATCAACTGGTGCACTCTCCGTGGCAATCTCTACCAATCAGAGTCATTTGCCAACCAATCAGCACTCTCTTCACATACAGTATAAATTGTTTTCCCCTTATATTGGTATTCTTGTGAATTGTCCTGATGAGTGCAAGACGAACAGCTTTGCCATGTCTTTTTTTCAGCAGTACAAAACGTAGGGCAGAATTTTCAGGTCAGCGTGTGGGCACGTGCCCGACCCACTCGAGCGTAAAATAGTGCGTGATGATGTTGGGCAAGCGTCCCAACGTCATCCCGCGCTCATGCAATATTTCGGTCAGCGGGCGCCCGCCAACAACTAAGAGGGCAATTAAGCCCATTAAAGTTGTAATTGTCCCTGATTTTTCATGGTCCATCCAACCTCACGGTTGGCAAGCAGGCAAATTGGCCAGGCGGCCTTTGCATTTTTCATGAAACCTCATCCAAGGGCGGGATGAGGTTTCTGTTATTAAATTAAACATTTCTGTTATTAAATTAAAAACAATAAAAAATCTATGAACAGAAGTTTTATAATGTATATGTTCAGGTGACTGTTTGTGATGCTTGGACATTTTTGTTCTGATTTTAAAATATTTATTTAATAGCTTTGAAGTCTTCAGCTCCCTGAGGCAGCTCTCTGCTTTCAGGGAGCTTTCATTATGTGCTCGCCCGCACCTGCGCTTATGCCCTCCTCCTGGCCCCGCCCCCCCCAAGCAACACTGAGCATTTTAGCATGCGCTTCACACAGGCTGGCCGTTAATTGGTCAGCCAATGCGAAATCGGGGTCGGGGGCCGATCAAAGTTGCCAGTCCATTCCCCGGCCGCTCCTAGGTCCGCCAATCGCGCCTGCACGCCAACCTAAAAATCCCGCCTATAATCATTCCTCATGTGTGACCCTGATAAGGAGTATTGGTGGTCATTTCAACTACAGAAGGGAGGTATCGCATATCAAAATGATCTAACCATCATGTGACATCCACACAGGGTTCACTGGACAATAATGCTTCCTAGCATGAGCATGCTGAAGCCAGTTATCATCCCCTCACTATCACTGCAACTAAGATTGGGTAACTTAGAACAGAGTGGGTCTGGTTCAGTATCACAGCATGAAGTGCATTTACCTTCTGTGTGTGTGGGTTTTTTGAGGTCCTGTGTCAGCGGGAGTACTTTGTTAGCTTCAGCCGGTGGTGTTCTTTGAGGAGGATTTTTCCCCTGCGGCCATCAGGAGATTCAATGTGTGCTAGCACAGGAAACCAGTCAAGCTGTGTTGGTCTCAGTGTCCCAGAAATAATCCTAAAGACTTCCCAGAGGTGGATATCCATCACATTTCTGCAGCAGCTGCAGAGCCAGGTTGAACAGCAGTACTTGATTCTTGGTGTCACACTTTGTTTTATAGTACTCCGGTGAAACACTTGAGATGCTTTCTAATGTTAAAGGCACCATATAAATATAAGTTTTCGTTATTGTTGGATGGGATATACCAGTTCCTGCTTTCAATTGCTGTCAAAGAATCTGTGCACGGGCCAGTGGTGGGAGACTTAGAATATGCAGTGAAACAGTTTGACTGCAAAAGAAACCATTGCGTCTCAGCTCACAATTGGTATAAATTAACCTAAATATGGTGCTGAAATAATTACATGCTTCATAATTTCTGTTCCTCAGGTAATAAATTGGGAGAGCACACTCTACATTCCACCACAAGTAAAACTTAGTTCTGAGGCAACAGATCTCATCACAAAGCTCTGTTGTGGAGCCAGTGACAGAGTGGGTGGAAATGGAGCGGATGAAATCAAGGCTCATCCTTTCTTTACTTCCATTGATTTTTCCGAAGACATCCGCAGACAGCCAGCACCCTATGTCCCAAAGATTAGCCATCCCATGGACACCTCCAACTTTGACCCAATAGAAGAAGAGAACTCATGGAATGACAGCGGTGATAGCACCAAGGCATCTGACACATTAACTAGTCATGTTAGTGGCAATAAGCATCCAGAACACGCATTTTACGAATTCACCTTCCGAAGATTCTTTGATGACAATGGTTATCCCTTTCGGTATCCCAAACCCTTGGACAATGATGAGCCCAAACAAAATCAGCCAGATTTGGGCCAGAGGGATTCTGTTGGCCATAGTGAAAGTTATAAGCCTGTATATGTTTAAAGAGTATATGTTAACATTTTCTGTCATTTTTTTTTCTTCCAGCATTTGAAATAATACAATCTACAAAAGAAATCAAGATTGATGGTTGAAAACAGAAAGCACTTACCTTGTCTTAGTGGTATATTGTGCCCTCTAGGGATAATTGTTGAGCTCCTGCTGCTGAACGTTTTGTTTGAAATATGTGCGATGTTTAGCATCAGCACCAATTTTATAGCAGAGAGTAGAACTAGATAATAAGTAGACATCAAACTCTAAGGGTGGAATTTTCCAGCCCCCCGCAAGGCAGGTTCCCCCACGGCAGGGCCGGCGAGCCATTGAAACCTCCGTTCACATCGGCAGAACCGGAAGATCCCGCTGGCGTGAGAGGCTGGAAAATTCTGGCCTAAATCTAGAATATATAGACAGGATTGGAAATATACAGAGAAAGCTGAAAGAAGTTTTGAAAACTGGCTAAGTGCAATAATATGTAAATCAATATATTATGTTTTTATATATAGTGCCATTAGTAACTGTAATACAATAAATGTACAATTATCTTATAAACATTCTGTTAAATTTATAATAATCTATATTGAAAGGTCTGGAGCAAATTACATAACACTGATGCTGCTTTATGTCCTTGTACGATACATACAAAGTATTTTTCAATACAAAACGTGAAAAGAGTGAGTTGATGAGTGGATTATGCATCTCAGTATGCTTTTGGTGTGTGGAACTGATGCATGAACAGTATTTTTTCTTTTTAGCTAAACTAGTTTTTAAAATACTTTTAAAACACAGGCAGGTCCTGTGTGAGTTGATTCATTTATATTAATTAAAAAATATCAAGCTCGTTCTTGAGAAGCTATTATGTTAGTCTGCCTCCTTAGTACTGTCAGTGATTTTATAATCAGTGTCCTTTGCGTGTTGTCCATCTCATAAGGTTTTTTGATTTTTTTTCTATCCACAATATTGATACATCTTTTAAGATGTTATTATAGTCTTACTAAGTGCCATTTTTCAGCCTTTTTACAGACACAGAATGTTTCTCTGTTAATCAGTGTGAAATTAATATAGTCCAATGATATGATATTCTGAATATAAAATTATAGACAAGGTATTATTAGATACTGTCTGAAAAGGACCTACTGATATTTTAAGTACTTAAAAAGTTAAACTTTTCCACAGATCTAAATAATTGACTGAGTCCTGATAAGTAATTAATAAGTTTCTTAGCTGCACTTAATTCATTTTCATTTATACTGATAAGCACCAAATTATCAATTTTATCATGCATTCTGATCTTTATGGTATTTACTTATTTCTGAAAGTAATTTGGACGTAATCAAAGAATAATGAATGCATGTGTATTCTTTGTTAATTGAATATCGGTTAGATGATTGAAATATGAGCTGGGAGTTTGGCCCATTAATATTAGTTTTAGTTTGTTAAGATATTTGCATATTCATTCATTATTCAGGCACACCTGTAATGCTAGTTGAAATGGTTCAAAGTATGGAAATAGCAAAACTGGAGTCAGTGGGAATAAGGGTGAAAACTCTCTGCTGGTTGGAGTCATACCTAGCACAAAGGAAGATGGTTGTGGTTGTTGGAGTTCAATCATTTTAGTTCCAGGACATTACTGCAGGAGATCCTTAGGGTAGTGTCCCAGGCCCACCCATCTTCAGCTATTTCAACAATGACCTTCCTTCCATCATAAGGTCAAAAGTGGGAATGTTCACTGACGATTGCACAATGTTCAGCACCATTCGCAACATCCTGGGGGTTACTATTGACCAGAAACTGAACTGGACTAACCATATAAATACTGTGGCTACAAGGTCAGGTCAGAGGCTAGGAATCCTGCGGCAGGTAACTCACTTCTGACTCCCCAAAGCTTGTTCACCATCTACAAGGCACAAGTCAGGAGTGTGATGGAATACTCTCCATTCGCCTGGATGAGTGCAGCTCCAAAAACACTCAAGGTGCTTGGCACCGTCCAGAACAAAGCAGCCCACTTGACTGGCACCCCTTCCACAAACATTCACTCCCTCCATCACCGACGCACTGTACGGCAGCAGTGTGTACCATCTACAGAAACTCACCAAGCCTCCTTAGACAGCACTTGCTAAACCCATGACCGCTACCATCTAGAAGGACAAGGACAGCAGACACATGGGAACACCACCACTTGGAAGTTACCCTCCAAGCCACTCAAAATCCTGACTTGGAAATATATCTCCATTCCTTCACCGTCGCTGGGTCAAAATCCTGGAACTCCCTTCCTAACAGCACTGTGGGAATACCTACATCACATGGACTGTGGCGGTTCAAGAAGGCAGCTCACCACCACCTTCTCAAGGACAATTAGGGACGGGCAATAAATGCTGGCCTAGCCAGCGATGTCCATCCCATAAATTAATTTTTAAAACTTTAAAATTAGCAGAATTTGGACAAGTTCAGGGTTTAGCAACAGTGCAAAGGCTCATTGTAGAGTCAGTGCCAGAAGAGTTAGTGGCAGACAGTAAGTAGTAAGGTCCAGTAAGAAGGCAGCTCACCACGACCTTCTCATGGCAATAAGGGATGGGCAATAAATGCTGGGCTAGCCAGTGATGCCCACATCCCATGAATGAAACACAAGATCAGCCATGATCTTATTGAATGACGGAGCAGGCTCGAGGGGCAGAATGGTCTATTCAATTCCGATTTCTTATGTTCTTAATGAATATTTTAAAAATGTGCAAGATTATGGTTTTACACAGCGGGAATCTTTACATAGATGTAGCTGGAACACAGACCTATACACATCTCATATTTAGGAAAACTAATATAATGTTGTTTGCTATTTATAGCCAAATACTCAACTGTGCATAAAACCACTATCTTGTGGTCACATACATTATCAAAGTCAACTCAATGGGCAGAATTTTATGTCCCGCGGGAAGGCGCATGCCCGACCCGATCGGGTGTAAAATGGTGCATGGTGACGTCGGGTGAGAGTCCCAATGTCATTGCGCACTCGCGCAATATTTCAGATGGTGGGCACGCGAGATTCGGCAGCATGCCCGCTGACAATTAAGAGGTCAATTAAGGCCATTAATGTAGCAATTAACTGATTTTTTGCTGCCCGTCAAATGTAACGCTTGGCAGACGGACAAATCGGCCAGGCGGCCTTTGGATTTTTGAGGAAACCTCATCCAAGGACGGGATGAGGTTTCCAATATTAATTTTAAAAATTAAAAATGTTTGGGCAGAATTTTTATCATCAATATGTTTATTGATGGGTGTTTCTTATGGGTGGAATTTTTTCCCCGCATTTTTACATCCTTATTTGATGGTTTCAAATTCTTCAGCTCCCTGAGGCAGATCTCTGCCTTCAGGAAGCTTTCCTTCCGTGCTGACTTCAGCGCTCACCCTCCTCCTGCCTCCACCCTGGCAGCGCTGAGCCTTTCAGCGTGCCTTTCACGCTGTCTAGCCGCTAATTGGCCAGCCGGCATGAAATCACGGTCGGGGGCCATTCGCGGGCGGAGGACTGTTTCCCAGTCGCTCCCGGGTCCGCCCACCGCGCCTTGCCCGACAAATGGAAAATCCTGCCCAATAATTAATAGTTGATAAATTCCACTACGTACCATTTAGAAAGATGTAATTGGACATCAATTTAATTTAAATTTTGGTTTGGTTTCTTTTAAGATCTACCCAAATGTGAAATCATCAGTTTTTAGAAAGGTATATTCTATAGCTGCTGTTTCCACTTGGATACATTTCTCAAAGACCTAATAACAGCTGTGTTTTTAGGGGTTAAATAAAAATTCTCAATTTTTCGAAGATGACGTACAGATTGCAACTTATTAACAAGCCAATGCAACATAAAATACTAACCAATGTTTAGTTTTGATTAAAGGAAAAAAAGGCAAAAAAAACTTGCAACAGTAGTCAAGTTGACTGTTGCAATATTAGCAGAATAACATTCAGCAAGATTTTTGTTGTAAATATTGTTAACCAATTCATAAATGCATAAACATTACATTCAGTTATGTTATTTCTAGAGCATTCACATTGACCAGATTTGAAGCATTTCTTACCTGTTCCGTTTACTTGGTTACATTCAGTCTGATCCTCTTGTCATTTTGTTTCCTTGACTAATTATGTCAATTTTTCTTCCCCAGTTTTACTATGCTTTTCTTCCCTCTTCAGACGATGCTGAATTACATTGAAATATTGTTCTCTTGTTGCTGACAGTGTTACAATATTTTACCCAATTGGCCATTTTAAAATGGGAGCCAAACAGTAAATATTGAAAGGAACCATGAAGAGGGTGGTGCCACAGCCAAGCCTGACTTTGACATCCTGACACATGCCCTTCCCCACACAATCGTATGGTGATCAAGGGCAGGATTCCCGCCTGCCCTAGCTGATGGATGTTATGCCCGGTTGCAGAACCCACACTGCTGCCATAGCGGAGATCAGCTAACTCAGCTTAGACAAAGGATTAAACTTACTGCCTTTCTGCTTTAAATGGCCCAGTACCACAATACACAGTGTCATTTGCTAACCTCTCCTGTGTTAAATAGATTAATACATTATTCATTAGAAATTTGAAGTAAAAATGAATTGCATGCACAAAAGAAATGCAAATGAATGAATGGGTGCCAAAAATAGCTCAAGATCTACAAGGGTGTTGGGGGAGGGGAGGGGTGGGGGTGGCAGTAGGAAAGATTTTTGAGAAAAGAAACATCATTATTCAGAATAACATTCTGTGTCAAGTTAAAATGTAAGGAGGTTGAATACTAGAAGATATTTCTGTTATGCTATCATCATCAAATATGCCCAAATCTAATTTGGGGACCTGGTCACTATTTAGCCTAATTACATACATGTTTATTATGACACCTATATTTGCCTGTATGACGTATCAAGTTCTTTTGTTTTGCAAACTTGGAGTATCTATGCAATGTGGAGATACAATTAGTAAATATCATTGTAAACCTTATAGAGTACACACAATCTTTTCTGAAATAAAAACATATGGTATTCAGACTTAATAAAAAATGTTATCTATTTTATATGAACTTGTTTACATTTATGGATAAAGGGGTGTTCTGAACATATGACAATTATTGTGTTGTGTTTGTTCTGTGACGGTCTCTTTTTGATTATCCAGTATTATAGGTTTTATAACTTTGTCACTTATATCTAACAGGTCTCATGTTAATTTTTTCCTCAGGAATTCAAATATAACTTTATTTATT
Source organism: Cetorhinus maximus (assembly GCF_964194155.1). Taxonomy (NCBI): domain Eukaryota; kingdom Metazoa; phylum Chordata; class Chondrichthyes; order Lamniformes; family Cetorhinidae; genus Cetorhinus; species Cetorhinus maximus. The sequence continues at coordinate 49,226,725 of NC_135885.1, forward strand.
AGTGTAATATGAATGCCTTTTTGGATCTGTGTTTTGGAAAAAATCACAAAAGTAAAAAAAGTAAATAAAATGTATTTTGTGTGTCTTTGTGACAATTTGTAAATGAGTTAAATAATTTGGAAAGACCCACAAAGTTCTGTTGTTATTGTATTTAATCATTCAAATATATTTTATTGCTGCTGGAAATCTGATATATTGTATCTAAAAGAATATGCTTATTTTAGAAGTTACTTATCATTTTTTCATTGCACCATGCATCATTGCTGACCAAGAGGGCAGATAGGCAACCAACTCTTCTTCCTGCCACCTATATCACTGTATTCAGTAAGTCCCAGTTTTAAGTCATTCCACTTTAACATCGCAGATATAATGGGGCCGGTATGTCCACTTATCAGCGGGATTTCTATTTTAACATCGTTTCAAGCTGGGGCAGAGGTAGCATCTCCTGACCTGACCAGTGCCATTTTGGGGCAACCTCTCTTGCTCCCTAACGCTCCTGTTCATTGCCTGTCCTGTTCCCTAACGCTCCTGTTCACCTGCTCTCTTGCTCTCTGACCCAGCTGTTTGCCACCCTTCCTGCTCCTTGACCCTCCTGCTTGCTGCCTCCCCTGCTGACCACCATGCCTCTGTTCACCATCCCTTCTCTTCTCCGACCCTCCTGCTCACCATTTCTCTCCCCTTGCCAACGCTCCTGCTCGCCGTGTCTCTCCCCTTGCCAACCCTCCTGCTCACCGTCTCTCTCCCCTTGCCGACCCTCCTCGCCGTGTCTCTTCCCTTGCCGACCCTCCTACTCACCGTCTCTCTCCCCTTGCCGACCCTCCTCGCCGTGTCTCTCCCCTTGCCGACCCTCCTACTCGCCGTGTCTCTCCCCTTGCCGACCCTCCTACTCGCCGTCTCTCTCCCCTTGCCAACGCTCCTGCTCACCGTCTCTCTCTCTCCCCTTGCCAACACTCCTGCTCACCGTCTCTCTCCCCTTGCCGACCCTCCTGCTCACCGTCTCTCTCCCCTTGCCGACCCTCCTACTCACCGTCTCTCTCCCCTTGCCGACCCTCCTACTCACCGTCTCTCTCCCCTTGCCGACCCTCCTACTCACCGTCTCTCTCCCCTTGCCGACCCTCCTACTCACCGTCTCTCTCCCCTTGCCGACCCTCCTACTCACCGTCTCCCCTTGCCGACCCTCCTCGCCGTCTCTCTCCCCTTGCCGACCCTCCTACTCACCGTCTCTCTCCCCTTGCCAACGCTCCTACTCGCCGTCTCTCTCCCCTTGCCGACCCTCCTACTCACCGTCTCTCTCCCCTTGCCGACCCTCCTACTCACCGTCTCTCTCCCCTTGCCAACGCTCCTACTCACCGTCTCTCTCCCCTTGCCGACCCTCCTGCTCGCCGTCTTTCTCCCCTTGCCAATGCTCCTGCTCGCTGTCTTTCTCCCCTTGCCGACCCTCCTACTCACCATCTCTCTCCCCTTGCCGACTCTTCTGCTCGCTGTCTTTCTCCCCTTGCCAACCCTCCTACTCACCGTCTTTCTCCCCTTGCCGACCCTCCTGCTCACCGTCTTTCTCCCCTTGCCAACCCTCCTACTCACCGTCTCTCTCCCCTTGCCAACCCTCCTGCTCGCCGTCTTTCTCCCCTTGCCGACCCTCCTGCTCACCGTCTCTCTCCCCTTGCCAACACTCCTGCTCGCCGTCTTTCTCCCCTTGCCAACACTCCTGCTCACCGTCTCTCTCCCCTTGCCAACACTCCTGCTCGCCGTCTCTCTCCCCTTGCCGACCCTCCTGCTCACCGTCTCTCTCCCCTTGCCGACCCTCCTGCTCGCCGTCTTTCTCCCCTTGCCGACCCTCCTGCTCGCCGTCTTTCTCCCCTTGACAACCCTCCTGCTTGCAGCTCCTCTTGCTTGCTTCCTCCCTCTCATTGACCCTTTCCCGAACATTCTTCGTAATTCTACATAACAGCGATTTTCTGCAAACTACATTAAAAAAACTTTCAAAACCAGTGATATTGTCACCTTCCTTGCAGTCTGCAAGCCCAGCTGTTGCTCCATGTAGTTTGGAAAAGGCTAGTTTCAGCTTGAGTACAGTGTTAACAGCAAGGGTTTGGGAGAGGGAAGTGGCAAGCGGGAGAGGCAGCAAGTGGAAGGGTCGGTGAGCGGGGAGGGTCGGCGAATGAGGAGGGTCAGCGAGTGGGAGAGGCGGCAAGCAGGAGGATCGGCCAGTGGGAGGGTCGGTGAGCGAGAGGGTTGGCAAGTGGGCGAGGCAGCGAGCGGGGAGGGTTGGCGAGCATGGAGGGTCGGCGAGCAGGAGAGGTGGCGAGTGGGGAGGGTTGGCAAGTGGGAGAGGTGGAGAGCGGCAGAGGCAGTGAGCAGGAGGGTCAGCAAGTGGAAGACTCGGTGAGTGGGAGAGGCGGTGAGCGGGAAAGTAGGCAAGCAGGAGCGTCGGTAGTGGGAGAGGTGGCAAGTGGGAGGGTAACTCTTTTGTTACAAAACAATTAAACTAACAAAATAAGGGACAAAGTAAAAGGCAGCCCCTTGAAGGTAAACTGCAAAAACAAAAGACAAAATTTATAGGAAATTTACAAACATTAAACCAAAATTTGATTAAAGGGGCCGATAAAGTACCCCAGTTCCCGTGATGCCATTCGAGCCCAGGAGGCCTTGACTGTGCAGGGGACACAGCATGCTCCTTGTCCAGAGACACCCGGCTGCAAATGTAGCCGTGGAAGAGGGGCAGACAGTGGGGCCGGACGACCCCCTCGATCACCCCTTGCCTGGACCTGTTGATGACCAACTTGGCCAGGCCCAGGAGCAGTTTCACGAGGAGGTCCTCCTTCTGGGCCACCCTCTGCATCAGGAACGTGAGCTGAGGTGCAAACAAAACAAAGGCAAAAGGTTTATCAAGTAACTAAAAGGGGGTGCAGCCTACAACAACTTACATGTGCGTGGTCCACGGACTCCACAAGGTCGCAAAAATGGGATTCCATGAACCGACACATCCTACGGTTGTATGGGACTGCTGCATGCAACGCCCTCCAGCCCAGGTCCCGGAAGGAAAGGGGGAAAGACTCCTGTGTAGACAGCCCACCACTGGGGACCCCCACCGCTGGACGGCAACAAGGCACGCCAGGGCATGTCTGGGTGGTGGGCCAAGGAAAGGAAGTGAAGGGCGTGCAGCAGCAGACCATACAGGAAACCCTTCTGTGCCGTGCTAAAGAGCACAGAGGGCATTTCCGCGAGGCGATTCATGTTGCTGGGCTCCAACTCCAGTGGGAGGATTCGGGGCTTGGGGCCAATGTGGAATTCCGTCCGAACAGGGATACACTCGGATGGAAGACCAGCACACACCTGCACCACCTCGAGTCCCAGTATGACGTTGGGGCCGGGCACAACTGTCCTAAGGTCTTGAATGGCACTGGCCGCAAGCCAGATGTCCATGGACACACGATGCGCCAACTCTTGTGGAAGCATCCAGCCCACTCCTCCACCACCCAGCACGTCGCCGATCCTGGTCACCCCGGCAGCCACAGCCCTCCTCTCCGCCAGCCACTGAAAAGGGCGGAGGGGCGGATTCCTGAGCAGCAGCTCTCTGGCGATAGCTGCTACTCCTGACGGGGGAGAGCTGCGTCGCAAGGCGACCATGTTCCAGACTTTGATCAGGTCCTGGTAAAAGACAGGCCATGCCTGCAAGGAGCCACGAAGGCCCCTCCAGTCTACAAACAGGATCTGCACGTCATAATTCTGGCAGTGCACCTGGCAGAAGAAATACATCGCCAGGGCACACCATCTCAGAGCAGGCTCAACATAAAGGTATCACTGCAGGGCCTGAAGGCTGAAAGTCACCACCTGGGTGCACAGGCACACCAGCGCCTGACTGTCCTCCCTAAGCGGGAGACTCAAAACCTCAGCAGCGACCCAGGGCAAACTTTTGTCCCAGAAGAAATTGATGAGCATTCTCTGGATTTTCATGACAAAATCCAGGGTAGGGGTTAAAGTGACCAGCTGGTACCACAACATGGTGGCAATCAGCTGGTTAATGACCAGAATTCGACCCCAGTAAGATAGCACTTGGAGCAGTCCTGTCCAGTGCCACAGGCGAGTGGTGACCTTGGCCTCCAGCTTCTGTCAGTTCGCCGGCCAGGATTCCTCAGCAGGGCAGAGGTGGACCCCCAGGTAGAGGAGGCTGGTCCTGCTCCAGGTGAAAGGCCTGAGCTCCTCGGGTAGAGGATCCATCTGCCACTGACCAACCAGGAGTCCAGAACATTTGCCCCAGTTGATCCTGGCAGAGGATGCATCAAAGTAGACCTCCTGGCACTCGCGCATCTTCCGCAGGTCAGCTGGGTGAGTGAACATGAGGAGCACCTCATTAGCATAAGCTGAGAGGATCACCCCGATGCTCGGCCCATGTGGAACCAATTCCGACAACCTCCTCTGCAAGAGGCACAGGGAAGGCTCCACACAGATAGAATACAATTAGCCAGAAAAGGGCAGCCTGATGTACTCCTCTCCAAAGTGAAGGGATGCCGTCAGGGTCCCGTTAACATTAACTAGACACTCTATGGCACTGTACAGAAGTCAGGTCCGGGTGACGAAATGCGTCCCAGACCTGAATGCTCGCAGAGTCCCGAATAAATATTTGTGATCCACCCTGCCGAATGCCTTTTCCTGGTCAAGAGACAGGAAGGCGCTCAATAGACCAGTCCTCTGGAAAAAGCGGATAATGTCCCGAACCAGATGGATATTGTCAAAGATGGTTCTGCCCGGGACTGTATAGGTTTGGTCAGGTTGGAACATGTGGTTCAGCACAGTGCCAAGGCGAGAAGACATTGCTTTTATCTCTTGGATAAATGAGTTTGTTGGCCAATCGAACTCTAACTGCACGCCTTCCTATGTTCTCATCAATTGTTGCTAGCAATCAGTAATAGGGAGGTACTGATGTAAGAATAAACAGTGATGGTTTATTGAGACATAGGGCAGATCACCAGATCATACATGCTCACTCAGAAACCTCCAGAACTAGACTTACAGTTCCCAATTGCCTGCGCTGTACAGTGATTAGTCAGTGCTGTCACATGATCAGTACACTTGCATTCTCTTAAAGGGAAAGGGTACCTCACTTTGCCACATCCTTAAAAATACAGCTAACAAGCTTAAAACGCATTAACTATTTACACGATAACTATTTATAGATCAAGTCTCTCAGGAGTCTTTCTTGAACGTATTAAGCGTCTCAGTTCAACAACCTTGGCTGCTTTTTTTGAGGCCTCTTTTTCAGGAGACAGTTGTCCATTAGGTTCCTCATTGGAAATTGACAGGTTTGACTCCCTGACCCCCTCGGGTCCCACAGGCCTCACCGGTGCTTCCAAATCATGTGACCTGACCTCTACATGCAGCACAAACTCAAGTGTAGATGAAGACTGCATTTCTTCTCGCAGGACCGGTGTTCTTTTTTGGAGATGATCCACCTGTCATCTAATTATTCAGCCATTTACCAATACGTTATAGGAGAGGAGTCCAGTTACTGCACTCACCTCACCTAACAGCCAATTGGGTCCATCTCCAAAGTTCTTTGCGAGGACCAGATCTCCCACCGTGAAAGTTCTTTCGCGACCTTAACCATTGTGCCTGGTTTTCTGCGCCTCTTGGCTTTTCTCCACCCTTCCCTCTAAATTCGGCTGGATTAGGGTCAGGCGGGTGCAAAGGCCTCTCTTCATTAGCAGTTCTGCAGGGGCAATGCCAGTCATCATGTGTGGCGTGGTACCAATATGTGAACAAGAACCAGGGCAATCTTGTGCTGATGGAATCCCCTTCCATCTTTTTTATCCCGAATTTAAAGGTTTGGACTGCCCACTCAGCCATGCCGTTTGATGCTGGGTGGTAGGTTGAGGTTTTGATATGGGTAATGCTGTTAATGGTCGTGAGCCTGTGGAACTCCCTGCTGGTAAAAGTGGTCCCGTTGTCGGACACAAGGACCTCCGGCAACCCATGCACGGCAAAACTCTGCCGCAAACGGTCTATGGTGGCAGCCGGCATGGGCGGCTGGACTTCATAGATGTCCATCCATTTGGAGTGGATCAGTAAAAGGAACATTGTGCCCAAGAAGGGTCCCACATAATCGACATGGAGGCGCACCCATGGCCGCCCCAGCCATTTCCATGGGTGCAATGGAGCTAAGAGGGGGAAGCTCTATGTAGCTGGGCTAATAATGGCCTTCGCCTCCTCAGGGGCACGATAACCCTTGCTCCCCAGAGTAATATGCCATCCTGGCAGGAGAGTTCATATTTGCGATCAGAATAGGGTTTCATCTCCTTGGATTTAGATCCACCTGACCAACTATTCAAAACCTGCTCCCGGACAGTAGACAATAGTGGGTCCAGGCTTGTCCACTCACAGATTTGTCTGGTCTGAACAGGGGAGGAATCTAGAAAATTTAGCACTAAGGCCAGTTCTTGGGGAATCAGAGCCTCCCCGTTATTAGCTGGCAGGGGAAGGCAGCTTAGCACGTCGGGATGTGCAACGTGAGTTCCTGAATTGTGAACAAAAGTGTATTCGTAGGCAGCTAATATTAGTGCCTATCTCTGGATGCGAGCTGATGCGATAGATGATATCACTTTGTTTTCTCCATATAATCCCAGTAGGGGCTTGTGGTCAGGTATAATAAGGAAATGATGACCGTGGAGGTATCGATGAAACTTCCGGACGCCGAACACAATAGATAAGCCCTCCTTTTCAATTTGGGAATATCATCGCTCTGCAACACTGAGCTTGCGAGATGTATAACCAATGGGTCGTTCGGAGCCATCCGCCATCCGATGTGCAAGGACATGTGAAAGGCCCCATAAGGGCTGTATCACATGTTAAAATTAATTCCTTCTTGGGGTCAAAGTGGACCAACAAGGCCAACAATCTTAACAATCACTTTACTTTCAGGAAGGCATCCTGGTACGGGGCTTGCCAACTCCATTTCCGGTTCTTCTTAAGCAGGCTGTACAATGGGGCCAAAACAGTCGAGAGATTTGGGAGGAATTAGCCGTAGTAGTTTACCATGCCTAAGATGGCCTTAAGCTCTGTGGTATTTCTTGGGGCAGGTGCCTCGCGAATGGTCTGGACTTTTTCTTCTACAGGATACAGGCCCTGCACATCAACCTTGTGGCCCAAGTAAACTACCTCCTTAGCTTGGAATAGACACTTCTCTCGTTTTAAATGTACCCCAACTTGTGCAACGCGTTTGAGCACCTCTTCTAGATTTGCTAAGAGTTCATTGTCGGTCAGCCCACGACCAATACGTCGTGCAAGTAAATGATAATATGGGGCAGTCCTTGGAGCAAGTTTTCCATCATTGTTTGGAAATTAGCACACACCGAGGAGACCCCAAAGGGTAGATTTGTGTTTTGATACAATCCTTGGTGTGTATTAATGGTGATGAGTTCCCTAGAGTCCTTTCCCATGCTGGTAGGCATGGCTCATGTCTAATTTCGAATATGTGGTGCCCCCTGCCAATTTCGAATACAATTCCTCAATCTTGGGTATTGGGTGTCTATCAAGTTTGGCCACCTTATTGACAGTTGGCTTACTGTCAACGCATAGACGCATGTTTTGGTCCGGCTTCAGTACAGGTATGACGGGTGCCACCCACTTGGAAAATTGCACTGGTTGTAGGATGCCCAATTTTCCAGTCTGTCCAGTTCGGTTTCAACTTTGTCCCGTAGAGCATAAGGAACTGGTTTGGCTCTTATAGATCTGGGGGTTGCATTAGGGTCTACATGGATCTTGGCCTGTAGCCCTGGAATCCTTCCTAACTGGTCATTGAAAACGGAAGCATACTTTTGCAACAATTTCTGTAAGCTTTTCATTGTAATTTGAAAAATATCGGCCCATTTCAATTTAATCTTTTCAAGGCAGTTGCGGCCTATTAAGCTGGGGCCCTCTCCAGCTACCACTAGCAAAGGCAACTTTTCAGATTGATCTCCATATGTCGCCGAGACTTGACATAACCCTTTCAGTCTTATTTCTTCACCTGCATATGTCCTCAGCTTTGTGTCCAAAACTTAACTTCAAAGGATGGGTTCCTTTACTCAGATATCTAAATGTATGCTCTCCAGTGACGGACATTGACACTCCCATATCAACTTCCATCTTGATGGGTTGTCGTTAATTGTAATGATTTTTTAATGGATTGGCTCAGTTCTACCCACTTTGAGGTTATATAATGAATGGATGTCTGATTCTATTTCTTCTGGCTTTTCCATGAGGCATATTTCACGATTTTTCCTTCTGCCTTTATAATGTTGTTTTAGCCTTTCTCTGCAGTGCCGCCTTATGTGGCCATAGCAGTGGCAGAAAAAGCACTCGACTTGTTTGAGTTGTCGTTCGCTCATTGGAGGCCTGGATGTATTTCTCTCATTCATTTTGTGGGTGTCAACTGCAGTACCGTTGTTTTTCAATGGTCTGGAGTTAGAGACCATTTCCCGCCTTCCCGTGGTGTCCAAAGTTTTTGCGTCATTTGTTGCTTGATTGTCCCGCTCGACCAGATGGACAGCACCATTTTGTGTACCTTTTATAATTTCGGCATTTCTAACAGCACTCTCCATCATGGTAGCTAATTCTAATGCCTTATTGAAGTCTAGACTAGATTCGGCTAGCAAATGCCTTTGGATAGTATCACCTCCAATCCCTCATATCAGCCGGTCACACAACGTATCACTAATAGACGTTCCGAATTCACAATGCTCAGTTAATGCCTTTAAAATGGCCACATAGTCAGCTATTGCCTCCTCTGGAAGCCTGTTCCTTAAACTGAACTTGAAGCGCTGCATAATAACCGAGGGCTTTGGTCTCAGGTGGCTTTGTACAATTTTTATTAACTTATTGAATGTCTTCGAGTCTGGGGTGTTAGGTGACGTAAAGCTGCGGATCAGCCCGTATGTTTTGCTCCCCACGAAGGCAAAAGAATCGCCCTCTTCTTCTCCCCGTGATGTCATTAGTTGTAAAAAGGAGCGCTAGGCGTTCGACATACTGAGACCAGTCATTTGAAGTGGGGTCAAATAGTTTGGCACGCCTGAACGGCGGCATCATGTACAAGGGGACTGCACTTCCGATAGGCTTTCCAAGTAATGACGAATTTAGGTTTTTGGCTTACCCCGGAGTTGCCCTTTCTCTTGGGTCTCTTATAATTTTCTGCCCATAGCCATTTTTCATGTATTTACCCTATTAAATGTATTGCCACTTTAAAGAGCAGTCACCATATGTGTTTTAACTCTGCAGCTGTTGGCTTTTCTCTGCTGGATTTCGCACTCTCTTTGAGTTTTGGCGGGATCCCCGCGATCGTGATTCTGCAGGTTTTTAAAAAAAATTTAAACTGCAGCACTGCTTTCTGCTCCGATTGCCGGCTGTCGCCTATTTTATAACTTAAGTACAGATGCTCTTTCCAATGCTTTGCTCACCCATCTTGAAATTTATTTTCTTTTGTTCTTTATCCTCGTCGCCACTTCTATGACTTGGATAAATGAGTTTGTTGGCAAACCGAACTCTAACAGCACACCTTCTTATGTTCTCATCAATTGCTGCTTGCAATCAATAACAGGGAGAGACTAATGTAAGAATAAACAGTGATGGTTTATTGAGACATAGGGCAGAGCACCAGATCATACGTGCTCACTCAATAACCTCCAGAACTAAACTTACAGTTCCCAGTTGCCCGCGCTATAAAGTGATTCGTCAGTGCTGTCACATGATCAGTACACTTGTATTCTCTTAAAGGGACAGGGTACCTCACTTTACCACAATTGCCCTGGCAAAGATCTTGTAATCCATGCTGAGGAGGGAGACGGGGTACCAGTTCTTAAAGATGGCAGAGATCCCCCCTCTTAGGCAGCAGGGCAATCACAGCCCTGTGCCATGAGAAGGGCAGCTCCCTGATTGCGAATCTCTCCCCCAGGCCCCCTGTGTAGTCATTCCCTAGGATGTCCCAGAACACCTTGATGAACTCCAAGGTCAGTCCGTCCAGTCCTGATGCCCTCCGGATCCGAGACAAGGGATCCGTCGTCGGCCAACATTGTGAGGAGCTGCTGATGGACCCCATACCTTTTTTCCAGTGAGTAGAAGAAGCAGGAGCCACGGTCCAGACCCTGGAGGAACTGGATCACGACCTCACGTATGCGCCGTGGGACCCGGCGAGTTGCAAGTCCCACAACACGCCCTTCTTCTCTTCATACGCCAGCTGCAGGGACGTGTCCTCGCCAGGGTGAAGGAGACGTGCCTCCAGGTCGAGCACCTCCTCCACCCTGGATTTCCGCCTCTTTGTCAACCCCCTCGCGTCCTCCTGACAGAAGATGCAGACGTGAGCCTTGCCCACATCCCACCATAGCCTCAAGGAAGCCACCCTGCTTCTTTCTTCAGCTGGCCCAGAAACGACGAATGGGTCCAGGAACTGCTCATCCTCCAGCAGCAGGTTGTTAAAGTGCCAGTAACTCTTTTGGGTCAAAACAATTAAACTAAATTAACAAAATCAGGGACAAAGTAAAAGCAGCCCCTTAAAGGGAAACTGCAAAAACAAAAGGTAAAATTCAAATGAAACTTACAAACATCAAACCAAAATGTGATCAAAAGCGTCTATAAAGCACCACAGTCCCCATGGTCCACACTCAGCATGGAAGGCCTCGATGGTGCTGGCAGACACCGCATACTCTCTCTTCAGAGACACCCGGCCGCGAACATAGCCCCGGAGGAGGGGCAGACAGTCGGGTTGGATGACCCCCTCGATTGCCTACTGCCTGGACCTGTTAATGGCTAACTTGGCCAGGCCCAAGAGCAGGTTCACGAGAAGGTCCTCCTGTCTACCGGCCCCTCTCCGCACTGGGTGCCCGTAGATCAGGAGCGTGCAAACAAAATAGAAGCATAAGGTTTTTCATGTAACTAAAAAGGGGTTGCAGCCTGCAACAACTTTCATATGCGTGGTCCACTGACTCCACAAGGCCGCAAAAAGCGCAGGTGTCTTGGGAGTCTGTGAACTGACACAACCTATGGTTGTGTGGGACCGCTGCGTGCAACACCCTTAACCCCAGGTCCCCAATGGAAAATGGGAGGACACATCCCTAGAGGGCCCCCCATTGGGGATCTTGGCTGCCAGGCAGCAACAAGGCACACCAAGGCGAGTCCAGATGGCGGGTGAGGGCAAGGAAATACAGGGTGTGCAACAGCAGCCCTTACAGGAAACCCCTACGTGCCATGCTAAAGGGCATGGAAGGCATTTCCATGAGGGGAATCTGGTTGTGGGGCTCCGGCTCCTGAGGGAGGGTTTAGGGCTTGGGGCCAATGTGGAATTCTGTCCGAACAGGGGTGCGCTCAGATGGAAGGCCACTACACACCTGAGCCACCTCGAGACCCAGAATGACATCGGGCCCGAGCACGACCGTCCTAAGGTCTTGAATGGCACTGGCTGCAAGCCGGACGCCACCAACGCACGATGCACCAACTCCTGTGGAATCATCCAGCCCACTCCTCCACCACCCAGCACACCCCCAATCCTGGTCACCCTGACAGCCACAGCCCTTCTCTCCGCCAGCCACTGAAAAGGGCAGAAGTGCAGATTCCTGAGCAGCGGCTCTCTGACGATAGCTGCTACTCCTGATGGGGGAGAGCTGCATCGCGAGGCGACCATGTTCCAGACTTTGATCAGGTCCTGGTAAAAGACAGGCAATGCCTGCAAGGAGCCACAATGGCCCCTCAGGTCTACAAACAGGAGCAGCATGTCATAATTCAGGCTGTGGACCTGGCAGAAGAAATACATTGCCAGGGCACACCATCTCGGACGGGGCTCAACGTAAAGCTATCACTGCAGGGCCTGAAGGCGGAAAGGTGCGGAGGCAAACCAGCGCCTGACCACCTTCCCTAAGGGGAGACTCAGAACCTCAGCAGTGACCCAGGGCAATATTTTGTCCCAGAAGAAGTCAGCGAGTATTCTCTGAATTTTTGTGACAACATCCAGGAGAGGGGTCAAAGTGACCAGCCAGCACCACTACATGGCGGCAATCAGCTGGTTTATGACCAGAACTCGACCCTGGTAAGATAGCACTCAGAGCAGTCCTGTCCAGCACCGCAGGCGAGTGGTGACTTTCGTCTCCAGTTCCTGCCAGTTCACCGGCCAGGATTCCTCAGCAGGGCAGAGGTGGACCCCCAGGTAGAGGAGGCTGGTCCTGCTCCAGGTGAAAGGCCTGGGCTCCTCGGGTAGGGGATCCATCTGCCACTGACCATCCAGGAGTCCAGAACACTTGCCCCAGTTGATCCTGGTGGAGGACATGGCAGAGTAAACCTCCTGGGACTCGTGCATCCTCTGCAGGTCAGCTGCGTCGGTGAACATGAGGATCACGTAATCGGCATAAGCCGAGAGGACAACCCCGATGCCCGGCTCACGCAGAACCAATCCAGACAACTTCCTCCGCAAGAGGCGCAGGAAAGGCTGCACGCAGATAGAATATATTTGGCCAGATGGGGGCAGCCCTGACGCACTCCTCTCCCAAAGCGAAGGGACACAGTCAGGGGCCCGTTAACCTTAACCAGACACTCTGCGGCAGGATACAGAAGTCGGATCCGGATGGCGAAATGCATCCTGAACCCAAATGCTCGCGGAGTCCCAAATAAATATTCGTGATCCACCCTGTCGAACGCCTTCTCCTGGTCAAGAGACGGGAAGGCGCTCAACAGACCAGTCCTCTGGGAAAAGAGGATGATGTCTCGGACCAGATGGACATTATCAAAAATAGTGTGGCCTGGGACCATGTAGGACTGGTCAGGGTGGATCATGTGGTCCAGCATGGTGCCAAGATGAGAAGACATTGCCCTGGCAAAGATCTTGTAATCTGGGTTGAGGAGGGAGACCGGGCACCAGTTTTTAAGGTGGCTGAGATACCCCTTCTTAGGCAGCAGGGCAATCACAGCCCTGCGCCATGAGAGGGGCATCTCCCCAGTAGCAATACTCTCCCCCTGGACACCTGCGTAGTCGTTCACCAGGACGTCCCAGAACACCTTGAAGAATTCCACGGTCAGCCTGTTCAGCCTTAGGGACTTGCTGTCGAGGGCGCTGGTCAGCTCCCCCAGGCTCACAGGAGAGTCAAGCTTTCCAGCGCCCTCCGGGCCAACCTGCGGCAGGTCTTCCCACAAAACTCTGCGAGTATCCTCACTGGACGGATCCGGAGAGAACAGGGCAGTGTACCACGTTTTGACAATGGCCCTGATGCCCTCCGGATCCAAGACAAGGAATCCGTTGTCGGGAGGGTCAGCGAGTGGGAGGGTTGGTGAGTGAGAGAGGTGGCGAGTAGAAGGGTCAGCAAGCGGGGAGAGTTAGCGAGCAGGAGGGTCAGCCGGGGAGGAGGCAGCAAGCGGGAGGGTCGGCGAATGGGAGAGGCGGTGAGCCGGAGGGTTGGAGAGTGGGAGAAGTGGAGAGCGGGAGGTAAATAGAAAGTGTTAGCATATATCTTTTATATTTTAAAATTTATTTTAAAAATTATTTCATTTACAAATATAGGAATTTAGGAATGTTCAGTATTTCTGCCTGCAGGGTATAATGTTTTCACATTATTTTTTGGCGCGTAAGGTCCTACAGAACCTAACTACAGCTTTTACATTGGTTGTTATGGCAAAATCAGACTTGCTTAATGTTCTCTCATTTAAAGTTGTACTTTTCAGGAAGGCAACTACAACGTTATGCAAGGAATTACTGTAATCGATCACAAGATATGGTACATGAATGCTTGGTGTGATTATGTTAATATTTGTTTCCTATCCCCATTTGAGAGGATGTACCTGGCCTTTGCTCCACAAGCTTTCAAAGTGGTAAGACACAGATGAATAACTGTGATTAAATCACAGTGTAAATGCCTGCATTATTACATAAGAAATTATGAACATTGACTTCTCTGATGGCTCACAAAATGAAGAGAGAGAGCAGGAACGACCCAGGTTTGCTCTTTTCTTTGCACAGGGTTAGCCAATCTCAGCCAAGTTGGCATCAAGAATATTACAGTTGGTTTCAGAATAGAGCCAGGCAGGAAAAAGTTGATCAAGAATTCTAATTGCTATCTAGTGACACCTGCTGGAGATCCATATATATGGCTAGCAGGTGAACCACAGAATCAGGCTTATCCTCCAGAATCAAATAACGACTGACAGCTAAAGGATCATTTTCCAACTTGTTCTTTTGGTGGATAGCCTTGCCTACTGGGAACACATTGGGGAATATGTGTTGAAAAGCTTGTGTACAAATTTCATTGTGCTTTCTCACCATACCAGAGAATAGAATGCCAAGCCTACAATAAAGATATGAACTTTAAGATGCACAAATCTGGGGATTGGATTTTCTGGTCCCAGCGCTTGGGCTAAAGGACCAATGAGTGCATTTGTCTGAACAGAGGAACAACCAATGCTATTAGATCTCTTGGAGTCAGCACTCATTTCATTTGCCGAGTGAGGTCCCATTTTGCACCTGCCTTGCACTGAAAGCTTGTCAAAGAGGGGAGAAGAATTTCAGTAGACATTAGCAGCTCTAAATGCTAGTCAGAAGTTAAAGGAGTGCAGCCATTTACAGTTAAATGTCATAGTGGGTATAAAAAAATATTTGTCTTTCCAAAGGCCTTGTAAAGCTTGATATGGTAGCTGCTTACTAAAAGGCTGTGTGAAAGTGATGGAACAGTACAGTATGCAAATCCCTTGTTGATGGCTACTAAAGTGGAAATCCAAATAGGGTAATTTGCAAGGCTATGGGAAAGAACTAATTAAATTGCCCTTACAAGGAGCTGGCACGGGCACAATGGACCAAATAGCCTCCTTCTGTGCTGTAAAATTCCATCGCACACCATAAAGTAAGTGTGAAAGATTGCTTTGTTTGCCACTCCATTGCACTGTTCCTAGAGGACAACAATCCAGCATTCCTGGCAGGAGGTGGCAGCCATAGCATTGCTGTGCGCACGGGTATTCTCTCATTGACTGGTTTCAGCGATGGTAATTTACATAAGCGTCGTATCTGAGATCCAATATAATTCGATGTGGACTAGTCTAGAAGGTTGTGTTATCAGAACAAATGTGACAGAGATGAAGAAACTGTGAAGATGGCATAGAAGTCCAGGAGGGAGCGAGGAATTGTAATCAAGGTAGCAATGGGAGTTGGTGGGCTTATAACGAATATTGGTTAATAGGCTATCCACAGAAATTGAGACAGGGAAGTGGAGGAAAAGAAGGGAATAGTCAGAGATGAACCAAGTGAAGGCAAGAGAGAATAGAAATTTTCCAGTTCAGGATGATTGCTGGAAATGGCACCAATACAGTCATCAATCTACTAGAAAAAGAAGTGAAGGAGGGGCCTGAGTAGGATTGAAACAAAACATGTTCCACATATCCCACAAAAAGGTAGGCATAGCTAAGATCCATGCAGGTTCCCATTGCAACACTTCTACTTGGAGGAAGTGAGTTGAGTAAAAGTAAATATTGTTGAATGTGAGAACAAGTTGAGTCAGGTGGAGGAGGGTAGTAGTGGATTGTAGTGGTTGCGCCTCCGTTAAAGGAAGAGGCGAAAAGTCCGCAGACCATCTTGGTGGGGGATGGAGATGTAGAAAGATTGAATGTTTATCGTGAAAAAGAAACTGAAAAATGTTAAAGTGACAGAAGGCATTGAACAAGTCAGTGATGTAGGTGAGATGGGACTGGACGAGGGGACAAAAAATGGAGTCGAGATAGGAAGAAAGCACTTCAGTGGTTGTCTGAGTTGGCCTTCAGCTTCTGGTAGAGGCTGATACACCAAACAACAAAGACATTGTATTGAACCTTAGTTATATCACACTTACAGACACTGGAGAGGTATACAGGTTGGACAGGTATACAGGTTGGACAGGTATACAGGTTGGACAGGTATACAGGTTGGACAGGTATACTGGTTGAGTCTCTTCTCTTAAAAAAAACAGATAACCTAGTAGAAATGTCTAAAATTATGGGCAGCATTTTCTCATTGGCGTGTGGCGGCAGGCCCACGATGATCTCTGATGAGCACCCGCCATTAATTAACGGGCCAGTTAAGGGCCATGAGCCAGTAATTGACTCCAATTTTTCAGGGCCCGTGCAATCTTCAGATTGTCGCATGGGCGCAACAGGCAGGTGGGTAGGCCACCTTTTTATAAACCTCATCCATGGTCAGGGTAAGAGGGATGAGTAGGGTCGCGAGTGGTCTTTGGCAACATTTAATGTTTAAATTTACTGCTATGTGCCTGTGTGAGCAGGAATATTTCAAATCTCTTCACAGCTGTTTGGACAGGTCAGGACTCTGGAGTAAACATCATTTTTGGGGCCTTGCTGGCTTCGCAAAACCTTCCCTTACCCTGGGAATGGGAGTTGTGCTCTCCACTGGAGGCATCTCCTCTGAGGAGAAAGGGAGAGCCAGAGTGGGGGAGGAGGCCAGGAGTACATATTCAGCCTCCAGGGGAGCCACTTTTGGGAGGACAGGCGCAGGCACAAGGGGCGCAGGGCCAACAGGAAGTGCAAGGCATAAGGGGCCGCAGAAGATGCCACTATCCTGCTGCCAGGGATTACAGGTGGCGAAACAGCTACCTCAATATGTCTGAGGTGCAGTGCCGAAGGAGGCTCTCTGTCTCAAGGAAGACAGTGACCTCCATCTTTCAGGTGATAAACTCTGAGATCTGTGCCAACTGTGTGGGTGGGCACCCCATGCCAGTGGCATTGAAGGTCACGGCTGCCATCAGCTTCTATGCCTCCAGCTCTTTCCAGGGGTTGGTGGGTGATCTTTGCGGAGTCTCCCAGTCAGCTGTTCACACTTGTGTCAAGTAGGTGACAGACGCTCTGCTCAGGCGTGCATTGACTTTCATCCACTACTGCTGGGACAAGGCCAGCCCACCACAGATGGACCTCCAACACACGCCAGGGCTGCAGGCTCCATACTCGATACCTGAGAGCAACATCTGCCTGGTTAGGAACATTAACTATGTGCCTTGTCAATAAAGCTTAATGACAAACAAGTCACTCATAACATCATGGGTTCCCGTTCACCTGCAGAAGTAAGGAATCACCCTGAGCCATGTTCACACATGAAGCATTTAATGAATCACAAAATAAAACAGAAAAGAAACTTAATTCAAAGGTGTTCAGTATCACACCAAATTATAATTAACTAATAGCAGGGCAACATAAAACCACCAATGAGAAGCCCTTGGTGTACCTTAAGTTTACGTTTTTGGGTGCTGCGTCTAGGTGCTCCCCCCCTTGCTGGCACTGGCATTCGAGACAGCCTGCTCACTCTGCTGTCCTGTTGGCCTGGTGGGCGTCCTCTGGCCCGTGGAGCCTTTGATGGCCCCACCTGGGAGGGAGTGGCCAGTGCCATGGTTGGCATCTCCACAGTCGTCGCAGCCTCATCGGATCCCATGGTCACTACAGAGGGGCGGAGGAGCTGCTACCCTCATCCAGAGCTGAGAGGAGCCAGCAGAGACGACATGCAACTCGTGCACTGACGTGAGGTCGCTTCAGACCTCCCTGCTCACCATTGATAGATGGGCACCTAGCTGGGATATTTGGTGCCCAATCCATCTCCCACACTGGCACTGGCCAGCTGAGGTCAATGCCACTGTGAGAGCTTGCAGGTCTGAGCACATCCCCAGGCAGGTCTGATTGTTCTCCTGGAGGACCCTCTCCATGAGAGTCGCCACTCTCTTCGTGGAGGAAGCATTGCGCTCGGCCATGAGGCTCATTGCATTGCTGATGTTCTCCATGGACTCCTCCATCACGGAGACCATGCCTCACATTTCCTTATGTATCCCCGCCAGATCCTCCCGCAGACCCTGCTGGACTTCCAGCGTCTGCTGCCTCAGTGACGACTCCAGAGGCACATCATCAGCCACCAACTGAGCATGTGCCTGGTCCCCTGCAGTCCTCCAACTGCCGGCACCATGGGCACTCTCTGTCTCCGCCAGCTTCTCCAGTGAGTGTGAAGTGCCACTGTGCCCTAGGACACTAGTCGATGATCTAATCCCCACCGAGGTGCTAATATCTGCGCTGTTGCCTGCCTGGCAAAGATGGTGCGACACTGGTGCTTCCAATTCTTCTGGGTCCTCAGGTGTTAGAGGCAGCCCCTCTGCCTCCTCCTCCTCCTGGTCCTGCTCCGGTGATGCTGAAAGGAAGAACAAGGACATTTGATTAGTTGAAGTCAACACAATATCAATGTGCATGCCTGGCCCCCGGATCAGTATGCGCTCATCCTTCCATAATCAATGGGAAACCCATGTTGGAAGCTTAAATCACTAAACATTCAACAGTAGAATGGCTGCTGGGACAGACATGGTGACCTCAGTGCACGGCACTCTTATCTCCCCCTGGCACCCCAGCCTCATCGCCGCTGGTGGACCTGGGTGCATGGCACCTCTCCAGCTCCATCGCCTCCTGCTCGTATCTGGTTATTATGGGCAACTGAGCCTGGCCTCCACCAGTCCGCATCTACTCTGTAGGAGAGCCTACCTGCTGTGTTAAGTGACCTATGCCAACACGGTACTCACCCTTCCCGAGCACAAGAGGTCGTTGAAATGCTTGCGGCACTGAACCCAGGTGCGTCGCACCATGTCGTGGGAATCTCTGCCACCTCCTCCCACGCACGTTTGGTCATGTGGGGGGGCCTCCTCCTCCCATCCCTGGGAACGAGGATCTCCCGCCATGCTGCCACCTCCTTGAGGAACACAGCAAGGCACTCATCGGAAAAGCTAGGGGCACAGTGCCCCGCTGACCTGCCCTCCTGCCTGGCCTGCTCACAAGCAGCAGGGTTCTGGGGAGCCCTTCTGCTGGCCATGGTTCACAGTCTTCGCAAGGCTGCAGGAGCGCTATTTAAACAGGCCGCCGGGTCGCCATTGGACCTGGTGGCCATTGCCATAGGAGAGAATTTTCTCCCCGCCCATGCCCACTCCCGATCAGCCTGCCCGATGGGGAGAAAATTCTCCCCTATGGAAAGTTCTGATAGGATGATCAAGTATACACAGAGACTGTTTCCACTAACGAGGAAGATCAAAACTGGAGGCCTTCAATACAAGTTAGTTAAATTCAATTAATACATTTGGAATATAAAAGCTAGTCTGAGTAATGGTGACCATGACAACTATCACTGATTATCATTAAAAACCCCTCTGGTTGATTAATGCTCTTTAGGGAAGGAAATCTGCTGTCCTTACTTGGTCTGGTCTACATGTGACTCCAGACCCACAGCAAAGATAGGAGAGAGGCAGGAAACCTCTGACCAGTTAGCCTAACATCTGTCATAAAGAAAATGTTGGATTCTATTATTAAGGATGTTGTAGCAAGACAGTTAGAAAATCTCAATGCAATCAGGCAGAGTCAATATGGTTTTGTCAGAGGGAAGTTGTGTTTAACTAATTTATTAGAGTTCTTTGTGGAAGTAACAGGCAACATGGATAAAGGGGAACCCGTGGACGTGGTGTACTTAGATTAAAAATAAGGGTTCTCCTTTAATAGAGATGAGGAGAATTTTTTTTCTCTCTGAGGGTTGTGAGCCTGTGGAACTCTCTCTTCACAGAGAGTTGTGGATACAGGGTCATTGAATATTTTTAAGGCTGAATTAGATAGATTCCTGGTTGACAAGGGAGTCAAAGGGTATGAGGGTGGACAGGAAAGTGGAGTTGAGGCAACAATTAGATCAGCCATGAATCTGTTGAATGGCAAACAGGCTCGAATGGCCTACTAAGATAAAAGCAAAATACAGCAGATACTGGAAATCTGAAACAAAAACAAAAATACCTGGAAAAACTCAGCAGGTCTGACAGCATCTCCGGAGAGGAATACAGTTAAAGTTTCGAGTCCATATGTCTCTTCATCAGAACTAAGAAATATAGAAATGAGGTGGAATATAAGCTGGTTGAAGGGGGGTGGGACAAGTAGAGCTGGATAGAGGGCCAGTGATAGGTGGAGGCAAAGAAGAGATTGCCAAAGATGTCATAGACAAAAGGACAAAGGGGTGTTGAAGGTGGTGATATTAGCTAAGGAATGTGCTAATTATGTCTTTAAGGGTAGAAAGCAGGGCGAGCAAGTGACAGATAGCCCTAGTGGGGGTGGGGTGGGGTGGGGGGAAGGGATTGAAATTGGCTAAAGGGTAGAGTTAAAACAATGGATGGAAATACATTTAAAAATAATGGAAATAGGTGGGAAAAGAAAATATATATATAAAAAATTATAAATTATTGGAAAAAGGGGGATTGGAAAGGGGGTGGGGATGGAGGAGAGTTCATGATCTAAAGTTGTTGAACTCAATATTAAGTCCGAAAGGCTGTAAAGTGCCGAGTCGGAAGATGAGGTGCTGTTCCTCCAGTTTGCATTGAGCTTCACTGGAACATTGCAGCAGGCCAAGGAGGGACATGTGGGCAAGAGAGCAGGGTGGTGTGTTGAAATGGCAAGTGACAGGGAGGTCTGGGTCATGCTTGCGGACAGACCGAAGGTGTTCCGCAAAGCGGTCACCTAGTCTGCGTTCGGTCTCTCCAATGTAGAGGAAACCGCATTGGGAGCAACGAATGCAGTAGACTAAATTGAGGGAAGTGCAAGTGAAATGCTGCTCCACTTGAAAGGAGTGTTTGGGCCCTTGGACGGTGAGGAGAGGGGAAGTAAAGGGGCAGGTGTTGCACCTTCTGCGGTTTCATGGGAAGGTGCCATGGGAGGGGGTTGAGGTGTAGGGGGTGATGGAGGAGTGGACCAAGGTGTCCCGGAGGGAATGATCCCTGCGGAATGCCGCCAGGGGTGGTGAAGGGAAGATGTGTTTGATGGTGGCATCATGCTGGAGTTGGTGGAAATGGCGGAGGATGATCCTTTGAATGTGGAGGCTGGTGGGGTGATAAATGACGACAAAGAGGACCCTATCATGATTCTGGGAGGGAGAGGAAGGTGTGAGGGCGGATGCGCGGGAGATGGGCCGGACACGGTTGAGGGCACTGTCAATCACTGTGGGTGGAAAACCTCGGTTAAGGAAGAAGGAAGACATGTCAGAGGAACTGTTTTTGAAAGTGGCATCATCAGAACAGATGCGACGGAGGCGAAGGAACTGAGAGAATGGGATGGAGTCCTTACAGGAAGCGGAGTATAAGGAGCTGTAGTCGAGGTAGCTGTGGGAGTCGGTAGGCTTGTAATGAATACTGGTGGGCAGTCTATCACCAGAAATTGAGACAGAGAGGTCAAGGAAGGGAAGTGTCAGTGATGGACCATGTGAAAATGATGGAGGGGTGGAAATTGGAAGCAAAATTAATAAATTTTTCCAGGTCCAGATGAGAGCATGAAGCGGCACCGAAGCAGTCATCGATGTACCGGAGAAAGTTGTGGGAGGGGGCTGGAGTAGGACTGGAACCCATAGCCATACCTTCTATCGTCTCACTTCCTCCAAATAAAAGGTGTGGCTATGGGTACCCGCATGGGCCCCAGTTATGTCTGTCTCTTTATGGAGTATGTGGAACATTCCTTGTTCCAGTCCCACTCAGGCCCCCTCCCACAACTCTCCTCTCTTTCTCCCTCCCTCGCCACCTCTCTCCACCCCTCCCCTCCTCTTCTCATCCCCCAAGGCTCCTCCCATTCTCCGCCCTCCCTCTTCACCCTTCTCCATCCTTCTCCTCTGTTGCTCCCTCCCCTCCGCTTCTCTTCCCTCCCTCTCGACATATACTCCTCCCCTTTTCCCTCTCTCTCCATCCTTCTCCTCCCCTTAACCCTCCCTCTCCACCCCTTATCCTCCCTCCCTCTACATCCTTCTCCTCCCTCCCTATCCACACTGCTCCCTCTTCTGCTCTCTCCATCTTGACCCTTCTCACCCCTCCCTCTCCACCCCTGTCCTCCCCCTCTCCCTCTGCCACTCCCCACCCTCTCCTCCCCTTCTCCTCCCTCCCTCTCCACCCCTCCCCTCTCCAGCCTTCGCCTCCCCGGCTCCTCCCTTCCTCTCCACCCAATCTTCCCCTCCTCGGTCTCTCTCCACCCCGCCACTATCATTCCCCTCCCCCCCTCTCCATCCCATTATCTTCCCTCATCACCCCTCTCCTCTTCCTCTCCTCCCTCTGTCTCCACCCCTCTCCTCCCCCTCAACCCCTCCCTCTTGACCCCACTCCTCCCTCACTCTCCACACCTCTCCGCCCCTTCTCCTCCGTCCCTCCCTCCCCTCCCTCCCTCTTGACACATTCTCCTCCCCTTCTCCCTCCCTCGCCACCCTTCTCCTCCACTTCTCCCTCCCTCTCCATCCCTCTCCTCCCCTTCTCCTCACTCGCTCTCCAGCCCTTGCCTCTGGCTCCTCCATCCCTCTCCACCCCTCTTCTCCCCTTCACCTCCCTCCCTATCCAGCCATCTCCTCCCCTTCTCCCCGCTCCATCTCGACCCCTCTCCTTCCCTTCTCCCTCCTCTTTCTCCACCTATCTACTCCCTTTCTCCTCCCTCCCTCTCTACCCCTCTCCTATCCTTCTCTCCCTCCCTCTCCACCCCTCTCCTCCCTTTCTACCTTCCTCTCTACCCCTTCTCCCTCCCTCTCTACCCCTTCTCCCTCCCTCTCTACCCCTTCTCCCTCCCTCTCCAGCCCTCTACTCCCCTTCTCCTCCCTTCCTCTCCATCCCTGTCTCCCCTTCTCTACCCATCTCCTCCCCTCTCCCTCTCCACCCCTCTCCTCCTGTTCTCCACCCCTCTTCTCCCCCCTCCCTTTACACCCATCTCCTCACATTCTCCTCCCTCTCCTATTATTCTCCTCCCTCCCCTTCTCCTCCCTCCCTACCCCTCACCTCCTCCCTCCCTCTCCACCCTTCTCTTCCCCTTCTCCACCTGCCTTCTCCTCCCTCCCTCTACACCCATCTCCTTCCTCTCCTATTATTCTCCTCCCTCCCCCTTCTCCTCTCTCCATCTTCAACCACTCCTCCCATCCTCCTCCCTCTTCCTCCCCTTCTCCTCCCTCTCCACCCCTTCTCCTCCCTCCCTCTCCACCCCTTCTCCTCCTTCCCTCCCTTTCCAATCTCTCCTCACATCCTCCTCCCGCCCCTCCATCCCTTTCGTCCCATTGTCCACCCTCCCTCTCCTCCCCTTCTCCCTCCCCTCCATCCCTTTCGTCCCATTGTCCACCCTCCCTCTCCACCCCTTCTCCTCCCTCCCTCTCCACCCCTTCTCCTCCTTCCCTCCCTCTCCAATCTCTCCTCACATCCTCCTCCCGCCCCTCCATCCCTTTTGTCCCATTGTCCACCCTCCTTCTCCTCCCCTTCTCCCTCCCCTCCATCCCTTTCGTCCCATTGTCCACCCTCCCTCTCCTCCCCTTCTCCCTCCCTCTCCTCCCCCCTCTTCTCCCTCCCTCTCCTCCCCTTCTCCCTCCCTCTCCTCCCCTTCTCCCTCCCTCCCTCTCCTCCCCCCCTCTTCTCCCTCCCTCTCCTCCTCTCCCTCCCCTCCTCCCTCCCTTTTTCTTTCATTCACACATGGGGTGTGGGAGTTGCTGTCTAGGCCAACATTTATTGCCCATCAGTAATTGCCTTTGAGAAGGTGGTGTTGAGCTCCCTTCTTTAACCACTGCAGACCCTGTGGTGTAGGTACACCCACAGTGCTGTTAGGTATTTTGACCTAGCGACAGTGAAAGAACGGCAATATATTTCCAAGTCAGAATAGAGAGTGGCTTGGAGGATAACTTAAAGGTGCTGGTGTTCCATGCATCTGCTGCCCTTGTCCTTCTAGATGGTAGTGATCGTGGGTTTGGAAGGCGCAGTCTAAGGAGGCTTGACGAGTTTGTGTAGTGCATATTGTAGGTGGTACACACAGCTGCCACCGTGCATCGGTGGTGGAGGGAGTGAACTCATCTAGGCAAGTGGAGAGTATTCCATCACACTCCTGACTTGTGCCTTGTAGATGGTGGACAGGCTTTGGGGAGACAGGTGGTGAGTTACTCACTGTATTCTTCCTAGCCACTGACCTGCTCTTGTAGCCACAGTATTTATATAGCTAGTCCAGTTCAGTTTCTGGTCAATGGTACCCCCCAGGATGTTGATCATGAGGTATTCAGCGATGGTAATGCTCCTCTTACAGTCCTACCTCCACCTTCTCCTTTTCCACTCCTCCCTCCATCTCCTCCTTCCACTTGCTCCCACACTTTTCCCTCCCCCTCCTCCCTCTGCCTGTTCCCACACTTCTGCCTCCCCTCCTCCAGCCGTTCCTTCTCCACCCCTCTTTTTTTTATTCATCATGGGATGAGGGCTTCATTGGCTAGGCCAGCATTTATTGCCCATCCCTTAATGCCCTCAAGAAGCTGGTGCTGTGCAGCCTTCCTGAACCACTGCAGTCCATGTGGTGTAGGTACACCTAAAGTGCTGCTAGGGAGGGAGTTCCAGGATTTTGACGCAGCGACAGTGAAGGAACGGCTATATACTTCCAAGTCAGGATGGTGTGTGGCTTGGAGGGGTACCTTCCAGGTGGTGGTTTTCCCATGTGTCTGCTGTCCTTGTCCTTCTCGATGTGGTGGTCATCAGTTGGAAGGTGCTGTCTAAGGAGGCTTGGTGAATTCCTGCAGTGCATCTTGTAGATGGTGCACACTGTTGCTACCCAGTGCGTCTGTGGTGGAGGGAGTGAGTGTTTGTGGAAGGGGTGCCAATCAAGCGGGTTGCTTAGTTCAGGTGGTGCCAAGCTTCTTGAGTGTTTTTGGAGCTGCGCTCATCCAGGCAAGCAGAGAATATTCCATCACACTCCTGACTAGTGCCTTGTAGATGGTGGACAAGTTTTGGGGAGTCAGGAGGTGAGTCACTTGCTGCAGTCTTCCTAGTCTCTGACCTGCTCCTGTAGCCACGGTATTTATATGGCTAGTCCAGTTCAGTTTCTGGTCAATGGTAACCCCTAGGATGTTGATCAGGTGGTATCCAGTGATGATAATGCCATTGAAAGTCTAGGGGCATTGGTTAGATTTTCGCTTGTTGGAGATGGTCATTGCCTGGCACTTGTGTGGTGTCAATGTTACTTACTACTTGTCAGCTCCAGCCTGGATATTGTCCAGGACTTGTTGCATTTGGACATGGACTGCTTCAGTATCTGAGGAGTCACGAATGGTGCTGAACATTGTGCAATCATCAGTGAACCTTCCCACTTCTGACCTTATGATAGAAGGAAGGTCATTGATGAAATAGCTGAAGATGGTTGGGCCTGGGGCACTACCCTGAGGATCTCCTGCAGTAATGTCCTGGCCTGGTTGGATTCGTCCTGCTTTTTATGTTCAGGAAATAGCTGCGCAATTTTCCACATTGCCAGGTAGATGCCAGTGTTGCAGCTGTACTGAAATTGGTCTTCCATCCCTCTCCTTGACCCTCCATCCCTCTATACCCCTCTCCTGCCTCCCTCCCTCTCCACCATCCCCCTTTCTCCACCCCCTTCCTCCCCTTCTCCTTACTCTCTCCCCTCTAACTCCCTCTCTACACATCCCTTCCCATTCTCCTCCCTCCCTCTTCACCCATCTCCTCCTCTTCTCCTCCCACTGTTACTCCCTTCCCCCCTACCACCTCCTCCCCTTCTCCTCCCTCTCTCCCTCCACTCCCCTTCTCCTCCCTCCTTCCCCACACCTCCTCCCCCCTCCAAACCTATCCTCCCCTTCTCCAACCCTCTCCATCCCTCTGCACCCTGTCTCCTCCCTCCCTCTCCACCCCTTCTCCCCTTCCTTATTCTCCTCCCTCCATCTCCACCCCTCAGCTCCCCATCTCCTACGCCTCTCCACCCCCTCTCCTCCTCCCCCACCCTCCCCTCCTCCTCCCCTTCCCCCTCTCCACCCCTCTACGCCTCCCCTCCTTACCCTCCTACCCCCTTCCCACTCCTCCCTCCCACCTCCATCTTCTCCCTCCCCTCCTTCCTCCTCTCCTTCTCCTTCCTCCCTCCACCTGCACCTCCTGTTCCCTCCCCTCTGCTCCACCCACTCCGCCTCCTTCCTCCCCTTCCTTGCTCCCTCCCCTCCTCCTTCCTCCCCTTCACCTTCCCCTCTTCCTTCCTCCCTCCTCTCCACCTCTGTCTTGACCTCCACCTCCCCCCACTCTCCCCTCCTCCTCCCCCCAACTCTCCCCTCCTCCTCCCCACTCTCCCCTGCTCCCCACTCTCCCCTGCTCCCCACTCTCCCCTCCTCCCCACTCTCCTCCTCCCCCCTCCTCCCCACTCTCCTCCTCCCCCCCTCCTCCCCACTCTCCTCCTCCCCCCCTCCCCACTCTCCTCCTCCCCCCCTCCCCACTCTCCTCCTCCCCCCCTCCCCACTCTCCTCCTCCCCCCTCTCCTCCCTCTCCTCCCCCCTCTCCTCCTCCCCCCCTCCCCCCCTCCCCTTCCCCCCCCCCCCCCTCCCCTTCCCCCCCCCTCCCCTCCCCCCCCCCCCTCCCCTCCCCCCTCCCCTCTCCCCCCCTCCCCCCTCCCCCCCTCCCCCCCTCCCCCCCTCACTCTCCTCCCCCTCCTCCCATTTTTTCCCACAATGCCCCGGATGTCACTCTCTCACCAACATGGCGGCTCTCAGCGCTGCCGAAGTCATCGCTCAGCTGGAAAGCGCCGCCAAAGTTTTAATGGTAAGGGCCCTGTTCACCGCTCTGCTCCATCACTCAGTTCACAGGCAGTGCTGCTAGCTCCCAGTTTGGGTTTTTATTGTTTGCCTTGGGTTAATGGAGCTGACAGGACGGGGAGTGAAAGCCCGTGCGTGGCGCACTCCCCAGACCCGGGGTTTGTATAAAACTCCAGCCCGGGAGCGGCGCTCCTCCTGAGCCCAGGACAACCCGAGCCGGTGCAGCTCAACTCGGCTCTGTCCAACTCTACTTGTTTCGCTCTCTTAATCACGAACGGTTCTACACCCCACCTTATTAATTGGGGCATTAATTTTTACCTTTAATATACTAAGGGAACTACTGGATCTATGTCAGATTGTTTGCTCTCATCTTCAGTGGTGATATTGGTTGATTTTAAAAATATATTTTGTTTTAAAGATTTGTATTTTTAACTTACAATTCAGTGCAGCCCGTGGGGGAGAAAAAGTAATTTTCCATGCTATGTGCAAATCGGAATTGTGATGCTTAAAGCGAAACTTTTAATAAAAGATTGCACTTGAGCTTTAAAATGGCGTTTATCACAGGTTAAAGCTCTGGTGATTCTTGGTGAGACCCGCTCAGGTACACCATAAATAGGTGATTAGGGATGGTAAAGATCCATTACCTTCATCTTTAACGTTCAATCTAAATTAATATAGCCACTGGCTGAGGAGTTGTGAAATGGAGGCTATATTTTGTGTTGTACAAAGTCATTTGGATTATAATGTTTAAAACTATCATGAACTAGAATTCTCAACAGTGACTAATATTTGACTGCTCTAATGTTTGAATTGGCAAAGGAGAACAAGAGTCTAAGGAGCACATGTTCATGGAACTAATATGGCATACTCTGCCTGGTCATCACATGTAATGTATTGCAGGGCTATGTCACCCAAAAGAGGGAATATCTGAACTGTTTTCAAATGCATACCAAAATGCCAAATTGATAGTCTTTAGATTATAACTTTAAAATAACTTCAATGTTTCCTATTTTGAATAATTTAGGTTTATTAACATATTGTGTAAACTTAGGTTTATTTAAGGGAGTTATTTTTTCTTCAATTTCCTTCCTTCATCCAATGAAAGGTATTGACTCCTAATTGTGCTTCTGTGGAGGTGGGTACCCTCCAGGTCCTTTTCCCTTTGTCTTTTGGGTACGACATTAAACCCTTTCAGGCGGAGTCAGAGTTTTACAGCACGGAAAGAGGCCCTTCAATCCATTGTGTCCGTGCCAGTCATCAAGCCCCTATCTATTCTAATCCCATTTTCCAGCACTTGGCCCATAGCCTTGTACGTGATGGCATTTCAAGTGTTCATCTAAATACTTCTTAATGCTGTGAGGGTGCCCACCTCTACCACCCTTTCAGGCAGTGAATTACAGATACCCCCACCCTCATGGTGAAAAGATTTTTCCTCGAATCTCCTCAAAACCTCCTGCCCCTTACCTTAAGTCTATGCTTCCTGGTTATCGACTCTTCCTAAGGGGAAAAGTTTCTTACTATCTATGCCCCTCATAATTTTGTATACCTCAATCAGGTCCCCCCTCAGCCTTCTCTGCTCTAAGGAAAACAACCCCAGCCTATCTACTCTCTCTTCATTGCTGAAATGCTGCAGCCCAGGCAACATCCTGGTGAATCTCCTCTGCACCCTCTCTGTTGCAATGACATCGTTCCTATAGTGTGGCTGCCAGAACTGCACACCACTTCAGATGTGGCCTAACTAACATTTTATACAGCTCCATTATAGCCCCCCTCCTCATGCATTCCGTGCCTCGACTAATAAAGGCAAGTATCCCATATGCTGCCTTCACCACTTTATCTACCTGTCCTGCTGCCTTTAAGGATCTATGGACATGCACAACAAGGTCCCTCTGATGCTCTGTACTTCCTAGGGTCCTACCATTCATCATGTACTCCCTTGCCTTGTAAGTCCCCCCATAATGCATCATCTCTCACTTTTCAGGATTAAATTCCATTTGCCACTGTTCTGCCCATCTGACCAGCCCGTCTATATTTTCCTGTAGTCGATATAAAATATCTGATGGCACTATTTGAGGACGAGCAGAAGAGTTCTTCTGGTGCCCTGGTCAATATTTAATCATTTAACTAAAATAGTATCTGGTTGTTTATTTCAATGTTGTTGAACCAAAGCTGCGGTGTTTCCTTGGATTAAAACAGTGACTATGCTTCAATGCCGATAAGGTGCTTTGGGACAGCCTGAAGTCGTGAATGGCACTATGTGAATGCAAGTTCTTTTTTCAAATGCTTATTTATTCAAATGTAAGTTCAGTGTTGATAGCCATAATTCTTTTCTCCTCTGGCTTCCAGTAATCTTGCAGCCTGGGTCTGAGTCTGTGTAGCTACTGGGGTTGTACAGATTTGACCACAGATGATGATGTAGTAGTGATTGCCTCAACCATTAAAGTTGCAAGAAAACTGAAGCTAAAACCTGCTAACAAGCAGCAACCTTTTAAGGTAATTGTAAAGGGTAGGAGAGCTGTTTGGTGAAAGTAGGGTGCCCTTTTGGAGCAATCGAGCTGTTATGAAGGTAGTTTTTTTATGGTTTCACGGGATGTGGGCATTGCTGACAAGGCTAACAATTATTGCCCATCCCCGATTGCCCTTGCAAAGGTGGGATTGTGCGCTGCCTTCTTGAACCACTGCAGTTCTTTTGGTGTTGGTACACCCACAGTGCTGTTAGGGAGGGAGTTCTAGGATTTTGACCCCAGTGACACTGAAGGATCGGCGATGTATTTCCAAGCCAGGATGGTGAGTGGCTTGTAGGGGAACTTCCAGGTGGAGGTGATCCCATGTATTTGCTGCCCTTCTAGATGGTAGCGATCGTGGGTTTGGAAGGTGCTGTTTCAATCTTGCCGCTTACAAAGGAAGTTATCTGTACTTGTTCAATGAAGGAAATTATACTATAGGGGAAAAGGGTGTCTTGTAGTATAAGTTGTTGTGATGGCATTCTTGCGTTTGTTCTAAAGAGTACAAGATGAAAAGCTGTGGCAACATATCTTTCTTACCTGAAATGTTTAAAGAATTTATTCCTCATTATGTAATAGCACTGTAGGAGTACCTTCACCACATGGACTGCAGTGGCTCATGAAGAAGGCCCACTGCCACCTTTGCAAGAGTAACTAAGGCTCGGCAGTAAATGCTAGCCTTGCGAGCGATGCCCATATCCTGAGAATGAATAAAAGGAAAAGAGGCTGACTTGTGTCAACTTGGACAGTGATCTGTAGACTGAGTTTGGACAGTATAACAGCAAAATTCAGTTTTTGGCTGAAAGCCAGTGATTGCTTGCAAGTATTGATCTAGAACAGAAATCCAAAGGTGCTTCTCACCCACCCTTGCTTCCTACCCCAGATACATTGAAACGAATCGCAGTACCTGTACTATTTCAGTCAGCTGAGCACAGATCATGGACTAAACCTGAAACTTTCTCATCATCATGGCTAATTACTACTCTGGGTGGTGACTTTATTTGTCATCAGGGGGATATATTTATATTAACACTTCTCCAAAGCAGACCAGTAGACATCATTTTAACAGCTATCAAATTCACCAGACATAGGAACTAATATGAAAGCCTAGTTCGATACTTCCCTTCCTAACATCATTGTGGATGTACCTACACCAGATGGACTGTAGCAGTTCAAGAAGGTGGATCACCACCACTTTCTCGGGTGCAATTAAGGATGAGCAACAAATGCTGGCCTTGCCAGCAACGCTCATGTCCAAAATAAAGATAGAAACAATAACTTAGATTTGCTTTTGGCTTAATCAGGAAAGATAGATTGTTGTTTGATTGGTGGATATTCCTGTAAAGTGCCTAATTAGAGAAGTTTTTATTATTATAACTACATCTTATATAGTGCCTTTAACGTAATGAAATGTTCCAATGCACTTCACAGAAGCATTATAAAACAAAGAATCACACTGAGCCACATGAGGGGATATTAGGTCAGATGATCAGATGAAAAGCTTGATCAAAGAGGTAGGTTTTAAGGAGTATTTTAAAGGAGGAAAGTGAGGCGGAGAGGTGTAAGGAGGGAATTCTAAAGCTTGGGGCTTAGGCAACTGAAGGCACAGCCACCAATGGTGGAGCAATTTTAATTGGGAATGTACAGAGGCCAGAAATAGAGGAAAGCAGATATCTGAGGGTTGTGGGTGGAGGAGATTACAGAGATGGGGAGGGGCAAGGCCATGGAAGAATTTGGAAGCAAGGATGAGAATTTGAAAATCAGGACACTCCTTGACTAAGAGCCAACGTAAGTCAGCGAACACGGGGCTGATGGGGGAACGGGGCTTGCTGTGAGTTAAGACATGGGCAGCAAATTTACGGAGTGAGACCAGACAGGAGTGCATTGGAATAGTCGAGTCCAGAAGTAACAAAGGCAGGGATGAGGGTTTTAGTAGTAGATGAGCTGATACAGAGGCGAAGTCGAACAATCGTACAGAAGGTGAAAATAGGCGATCTAAGTGATGGCATGAATATGAGATCGAAAGCTAATTTCAGGATCAAATATGACACCAAGGTTGCAAACAGACTGGCTTAATCTCAGATCATACAGTTGTCAGGGAGAGGGACGGAGTCGGTAGCTGGGGAGTGGAGTTTAGGGCGGGTCAGAGAGAGCAGTTCTCATTACTTACCACTTTGGAGCTGTTGTTGCGTGGAAAGTATACAATTTAACACAAGGACACAAATTTTTTAACGCAGAAGTTTTGAAGATAAACTGGTTGTATGTGTAACTTTCTTTTTAAATGTCGCAACTTTGGTAGTAGCCAGTTCAAAACTGAAGTCAATTTCAGGTATCACAGGTAACTATTGATACACCGTCTGCTGCTATTCAGGGTTTGAACTGAAATGGTTTTGGGAAGTTGTTACTTGCTCAATATCAGTCGATGACTGAAAAAGAAGTCATTATTGTATCACCATAAGTGTGTAAAGACCATAAAACATAGGAGCAGAAATTAGGCCATTCGGCCCACCGAGTCTGCTCCGCCATTCAATCATGGCTGATAAGTTTCTCAACCCCATTCTCCCACCTTCTCCCTGTAACCTTTGATCCCCTTACCAATCAAGAACCTATCTATCTCGGTCTCAAATACACTTAATGACCTGGCCTCCACAGCCTTCTGTGGCAATGAATTCCATAGATTCACCACTCTCTGGCTAAAGAAGTTTCTCCTCATCTCTGTTCTAAAAGGTCTTCCCTTTATTCTGAGGCTGTGCCCTCGGGTCCTAGTCTCTCCTACTAATGGAAACATCTTCCCCACATCCACTCTATCCAGGCCTTTCAGTATTCTGTAAGTTTCAATCAGATCCCCCCTCATCCTTCTAAACTCCGTTGAGTATAGACCCAGAGTCCTCAAACGTTCCTCATATGTTAAGCCTTTCATTCCTGGGATCATTCTCGTGAACCTTTTCTGGACCCTCTCCAGGGCTAGAACACCCTTCCTGAGATACGGGGCCCAAAATTGCTCACAATATTCTAAATATGGTCTGACCAGAGCCTTATAAAGCCTCAGCAGCACATCCCTGCTTTTATATTCTAGTCCTCTCGAAATAAATGCCAACATTGCATTTGCCTTCCTAACTACCGCGTCAACCTGCAAGTTAACCTTAAGAGAATCCTGGACTAGGACTCCCAAGTCCCTCTGCACTCCAGATTTCTGAATTCTCTCCCCATTTAGAAAATAGTCTATGCCTCTATTCTTCCTACCAAAGTGCATGACCTCACACTTCTCCACATTGTATTCCATCTGCCACTTCTTTGCCCATTCTCCTAACCTGTCCAAATCCTTCTGCAGCCTCCCCGCCTCCTCAATACTACCTGTCCCTCCACCTATCTTTGTATCACCTGCAAACTTAGCCAGGATGCCCTCAGTTCCTTCATCTAGATCATTAATGTATAAAGTGAAAAGTTGTGGTCCCAACACTGACCCCTGCGGAACTCCACTAGTCACTGGCCGCCATCCCTTATCCCCACTCTCTGCCTCTTGCCAGACAGCCAATCTTCTATCCATTCTAGTACCTTGCCTCAAACACCATGGGCTCTTATCTTACTGAGCAGCCTCCTGTGCGGCACTTTTCAAAGGCCTTCTGGAAGTCCAAGTAGATAACATCCATTGGCTCTCCTTTGTCTAACCTACTCGTTACCTCCTCAAAGAATTCTAACAGATTTGTCAGGCATGACCCCTTGATGAAACCATGCTGACTTTGCCCTATTTTACCATGCACTTCCAAGTATTCTGAAATCTCATCCTTAATAATGGACTCTAAAATCTTACCAACGACCGAGGTCAGGCTAATCGGCCTGTAATTTCCCGTCTTTTGCCTCACTCCCTTCTTAAATAGGGGGGTTACATTAGCTATTTTCCAATCCTTTGGGATCCTCCCTGACTCCAGTGATTCCTGAAAGATCACCACTAATGCCTCCACTATCTCTTCAGCTATCTCTTTCAGAACTCTGGGGTGTAATCCATCTGGTCCAGGTGATTTATCCACCTTCAGACCTTTCAGTTTTCCTAGCACCTTCTCCTTGCTAATGGCCACCATACTCACCTCTGCCCCCCGACTCTCTTGAACTTTGGGGATGTCACTCGTGTCTTCCACTGTGAAGACTGACGCAAAGTACCTATTCAGCTCCTCCGCCATTTCTTTGTTCCCCACTGCTACTTCTCCAGCGTCATTTTCCAGCGGCCCAATGTCCACTTTTGCCCCTCTCTTACCCTTTATATAGCTAAAAAAACTCTTGCAATCTTCTTTTATATTACTGGCTAGTTTACCCTCATATTTAATCTTCTCCCTCATTATTTCCTTTTTAGTTGTCCTCTGTTGGTCTTTGTAGGCTTTCCAATCCCCTGGTTTCCCACTGCTCTTCGCCGCATTGTATGCTTTATCTTTAGCTTTTATGCTGTCCCTGACTTCCCTTGTCAGCCATGGTTGCCTCGTCTCCCTTTAGTATGCTGCTTCTTCCTAGGGATGAATTTTTGATGTGTCTCCCAAATTACTCCCAGAAACTCCTGCCATTGCTGTTCCACTGTCTTTCCTGCTAGGCTCATCTCCCAGTCAATTCTGGCCAGCTCCTCCCTCATGCCTCTGTAGTTGCCTTTATTCAACTGTAATACATCTGATTCCAGCTTTTTCCCCTCAAATTGCAGGGTGAATTCTATCATATTATGGTCACTTTCTCCCAAGAGTTCCTTCATTTTTGATGTTGGGATGAGTTATAATAAATCCTTGGTGCTGTATATTGTTTCAGTTCTGTACTAAACTGTGCATTGAGATATTGGAGTGGAAAAGTATAAAGTATTAGTTTTCCCATCACACTGTTGTGCCTCGATGAATAATGTGTATTATGAATTATTTGTTATACTTATTAGTATCCAAACTTTGCTTACCGCTCACTTGTTACCTTCATCACTGAAGGTGGGCAGAGGTAATGTTTTCACCCGTTTGTTAGCCTGTTTGTCTGTAAACAATATATCTCAAAAAACTAATGGACAGATTTCAATGAAGCTTGGTTCACAGATGAGATGTGACCCAAGAGAGAAAGGATTAGTTTTTGGTGCAGATGCGGATCTGAATCCGAATCCGGGAGTGTTTTTTTTTAAAGGATCCGTTAACATTGGAGATGGGACGAATTGACTTTTTAGTATGTTGTGGGTTGTTTCTTTATTAAAATGTTGTTCATTATTTTAGAATGTTTTGAATTGTCCAGCTGCTGTGGTGGAATTTGTTGCAGTTGTCAAAATGTGAGCAGTTTATTCAGAGCAGTTTGTTGGATCTGGATTGGCCTGAAGCCCCCTCAGTGAGATGGAAGCTCTTAAGAAAAATTTCTTTTCTCAGCTCTGTAGTTACAAGACATCAACCAGGCAGGGAAAAGTCTCAAGGAAGAGCTTCAAAATTGTAATAATTTTAGGTTAACACAGCATGGTGGAGGTATGCGCATTACTGAGTGCTTTCTTCACTTGGCTATGATTGTAAAGGGCTCTGTGCGCTGTTTCAGTACTATAGCGAAAATGTTGTTAGATCTGAAGTCCTTGTGGTGTGCAGTTTTGAAATCAAAGCTTACTGATGTCGACAAGTTGATCTGTCAATTCAACTCGGGATGCCAGATTTAAGCTACTGAAAATGACCTACTTTATTCTTTGGAGTAACCATGCATTTATAAGGTTTCCCTGTCCATACAAGGTTTTATAAGGTTTTGGTAAAATTAAGCAAAAGTCGACGTTTCAAACAAGATGCATTGGCCTACATAAGTGCAAACACTTGCTCTGTTGGGTAAACTGAGTATGAAAGTTTGCAAGGGGGAGCTGCTGTAAACATTGACATTCCTGTAATGCATGTCCTTACAGTGACAGTGTTCACTACCAAAAGGAAAGCAATACTACTATTGCAGAAAATGGTTAAAAGTGAATGAATACACTGCCCAACAGTAACCTGATGACACTCCTCTCCCCTGGCACAGGATTTACTTTGTGGATTTCAGAGGTTCAGTGACCTTAGTTTGAAAACCTGTGTATCGTAGGTATCCACTCTGTTGCCCTGTCCAATAGAGCAACACTGGCAGAGACCTGGAACCAGGCCAGGTGCTGTTTTGGCTGTGATGGCAGGTGGTACCCAAATACTTTCTGTATGTTGAATTGGAGCATGACCTGGCCATCCATACCTCCGCTATGAGGACACCTGCTAGATAGATAAGATGGTGACATTGCCACTGACAACTGGGTGATGGCCGCTGAAGGCCGTGACCTCTGGAGGCTGACTGGAAGGGCAATGGAAGAGGTGAGCAAAACAAGAAGTTCAGCTGTCTGAGAAGAGGGCCCAGAGAAAACAGAGGTCATTGAATCATGCATCTCAGCCCACTGTCTTACCCTGTAGCAAATGCAGCAGAGACTGCCATTCCAGAGTGGGGCACCTGAGCCACACCAGGTGATAGTTAACACAGAGTTGGCCACCATGGCACAAACCATCGTCTTATGACATGGCAGGCTGCCACTGGTATGTGGGATGGAATGAGGAGGGGGAAAATACACCAAGGCTAATACTGCTCCTTTTTTAAAAAAAAATGCACAGCCAGAAACAAATTTAAGGTGTTTTTCTTAACCCTCTGTTGCTGTCATTGTCAAATGTTAATCAGGCTACAGTCTTTAAATACAGGTAAAGTGGTAAATGTAGGTAGATATTCCTACCCGCAAGTAGACTTTCTTCCTTT
Organism: Cetorhinus maximus; assembly: GCF_964194155.1. NCBI lineage: Eukaryota > Metazoa > Chordata > Chondrichthyes > Lamniformes > Cetorhinidae > Cetorhinus > Cetorhinus maximus. Next base: position 49,262,500 of record NC_135885.1, read on the forward strand.
GGGTACTGTATGTCATAGAGATCAGTGTTATATACTCTTAATGGTGTCTGTAACCTACTTCCTTGAAAGCTAGGCCCTGTTGTTGTGCTTGCTCAATTACATATAAAGGGTGTTATGAAAGCTATACTTAGCTCGTTGAGAACAGAGGTGGGAGCTTCAACCCCTGATGCACCTCAGAGTTTTTGAAGAAAAGCGGGCTGCACCTTGCAGGTCTACAATTTTTACATTCTGTGGGCCCAGGGTGCCTGTGCAGGAAGAAAAATGGCGTGAAGACCTGGGTCATGTGTCTGGGAGCAGAGCACCATTGACAACAAGCATCCTAGGATGGGGAGAAGGGACAGGGAGAGGTCCCAAAGGGAGAGGGGACAGAGAGAGGTCCCAAAGAGGGGATAGGGACAGAAAAAGGCCCCAGTTCAGTTAAAAGAAGAGAAGCAGAGAAACAGGCTCCAAACAGGAAAAGGGTTGCCAGTAGAAGAGGGCCCAGGAGAAGCCCTGAAGAGTCAAGAAGGCCAAAGAAGGTTGGTTACTCCGTGCTGTGGGCCTTCGGGGCAAATGTACCCCTTTGGAGGCACAGCTGATGAGCTGAAGTTATGCTTGTGGGTTGGCGCTTGAGTGCATACCCGGGAATTCAGGGGAACGGAATCTTGGGAGGCATGATTGAAACCCTGCGGGGTGGGCTGTTGTTGATGCTGTCTAAGTTAAAGCGTCTTTTGGAGAGAATTGCCAAGATAGGTCTTTGAAGGTGAAGACTGAAATCCCTTGTGACAGAGACAGAGTTTCAGTGAGATTGGTTGACTCTGCTACTGATGCCTGGGTTGGTTGTTGAGAAATCCATGGACTCTGTCTTGGTCACATCTGCCATTTATTGTGTAGCGTGGTATGTTTGACCACATTTAGCTTGTTAATTCATATGTACCTCATATACTTAACCTGAACGTTACAATATAAGGTAGATATTGGGCCGTAACTTATGAGCTCCAGGGCAGTGGAGGGTATGGGGGTACCCCAAAGATGTGCTGGGGGCCCCCTGCCCCAACCCTTGGAAGTTCCTAGGTAAGAATTGCATAGCAATTGCCTGGGAAGTTCAAACTTCTGATGGGCAATTGCCCTAGGATTATGTTGTCTGGAAGCTTCTAGTCATGATCTTTGATGGAAGTGACAGTTACAAGATGGCTATCTAGCACTCAGATGAGGCAGGGGTGCCTTTTGGTATCTGTAACTGTGACTGAGCAGCCCTCTTTAGGATCCACTCTGCTCACCTCTTATTGGGGAGCAGGCTAGAAAAGGTGCCCTAAACATAGTCTGCCTCACTTCTCCAGACTGGATAGCTGCATCCAGAGGGATCACTTGTAGTAGAAATACAAAAGACAAAAGTAGTAAAGTTTGGGGCCTGGAACATCAGGACCCTCATGGATACACCCAAGAGTGAGCGCCCAGAGAGTTGGACTGTGTTTGTCACCAGAGAACTCCAGTGATATGACATGTTATTGCTGCTCTGAGTGAAACCCGGTGAGCTGGAGAAGGTTAGCTCAGGGAACTCCACAGCAGCTATACTCCTGGAAAGGGAAATCAGAAGAAGAACGCAGAGTTCACTGAGTTGGATTTGCCATCAAGAATGAACTTGTGAACCAGCTTCATGAGTTGCCTCCTGGGAGAAATGAACGCCTCATGACTGTTCATCTCAAACTGGCAAGGAGCCAACTTGCCACCATGATCAGCCCTTTGCCCCAATTCTGGATGATGATGACAATGAAACCTAGGAAGAGTTCTATGCCAAACTTGACCAAGTTCTCTGTGGGGTTCCAAAGAAGGACATGCTTATTCTTCTTGGAGACTTCAACGCCAGAGTTGGAAGAGAAACCAATGTCTGGAATGGAACCTGTTGGCAGTGAAGGAACTGAAAATGTCAACTTCAGCGGCATTCTTCTTACCAAATGTGCAGAACATGGGCTTATCATTACCAATACTCTGTTCCACCAGAAGAACAAGTACAAACCGTCATTGCAACACCCATGGTTCAGGCTTTGGCACCCGATTGCAATTCCAGGCAAGGATGATGACATAATCAAAGATGTCCACAACACCAGAGCAATGACGGGGGCTGATGACTGCTGGACCTATCACCAACTTAATCTTCAATTATGTCCATCAATCTGGCTCCCAAGCGATTGGTGCAACAGAAGAGATGTCCATGAAAGATCAGCCTCAAAGCTCTGAAGGATCCAATTGAAAGAGACTCCAACGATGCCTTGGGGAAAAATGTTCAAACTTCAATTAAGAACAGAAAACAAGTGTCCATGGTGGTTGGGATGTCCGTAAGTCCAATATCATCAATGCCAGCAAAGACATGTTGGACATTCTGTCAGGAAACTTAAGGATTGTTTGATGAAAATGATCAGGCTATCAACGAACTGATTGATTGTAAGCGCAAAACTTTCTACACTTGGTGGAATGACCCAAACTCAAAGCCAAAGAAACGAGCTTACCAACAAGGTACAAAGGTGCACCTACGACAGAACGTGAGCAGACAAGGCAAAGGAAATTCAACATCTCTTTGACATGAATGACATTTGTGGCTTCTCTGCCATAAAGACCATTTATGGCCCAAGTACTCAAGGACCAGCTCCTCTGAGGCCTAAGGACAGGGGAGGTCTGATCAAGGAAAGGGAAATTGTCAATTCCCATCGGAGATAGCATTTTGAATACCATTTCAATCAAGAATCAATTGTTGATAGTGTTTTCAATTCCACCCCACAACACCCAGTTAGAAACGAGCTTGGAACTCCATCAATGCCTATGGAGGTGTTGAAAGCCATCACACAAATAAAGAACAACAAAGTAGTACAATTGATGGAATCCATGCTGAAATCTTTAAGTACAGAGGAGAGGAACTAACATTACAGCACCATGCCCTTATCCTAGAGATTGGGAATGATGAGGAAGTCCCGAATAATCTCCCAGGGATGCCATTTTTAAAATTCATTCATGGGATATTGGCGACGCTGGCTAGGCCAGCATTTATTGCCCTTGAGAAGGTGGTGACGAGCTTCCGCCTTGAGCAGCTGCAGCCCATGTGGTGTAGGTACATGTGATGTTAGGGAGGAAGTTCCAGGATTTTGACCCAGTGACGTTGAAGGAATGGTGATATATTTCCAAGTCAGAATGGTGAGTGGCTTGGAGGGGGAAACTTCCAAGTGGTGGTGCTTCCGTGTGTCTGCTGCCCTTGTCCTTCTAAATGGTAATGGACATGGGTTTGGAAGGTGCTGTCTAAGGAGCCTTGGTGACTTCCTGCAGTGCATCTTCTAGATGGGGCACACTGCTGCCACTGTGTGTTGGCGGTCGAGGGAGTGAATGTTTGTGGATGTGGTGTCAATCAAGCAGGCTGCTTTGTCCTGGATGGTGCCAAGCTTCTTGAGTGTTGTTGGATCTGCACTCATCCAGGCAAGTGGAGAGTATTCCATTACACCCCTGACTTATGCCTTGTATATGGTGGACAAGTTTTGGGGAGTCGGGAGATGAGTTACTCACCGTAGAATTCCTAGCCTCTGGCTTGCTCTTGTAACCACAGTACTTATATGACTAGTCCATTTCAGTTTATGGACAATGGATGTTGATAGTGGGGGGCTCAACAATTGTAATGCCATTAAATGTCAAGGGGCGATGATTTAGATTCTCTCTTGTTGGAAATGGTCATTGCCTGGCACTGTGTGGCCTGAATGTCACTTGCCACTTGTCAGCCCAAACCTGGATATTTTCCACTTCTTTCTGCATTTGGATATGGACTGCTTCAGTATCTAGGATGCGCAATGTTCAGCATCATTTGCGACATCATCAACCATCCCCACATCTGACCTTCTGGAAGGAAGATCATTGCTGAAGCAGTTGAAGATGGTTGGTCTGAGGAACTCCTGCTTTGATGTCCTGGAGCTGAGATGATTAACCTCTAACAACCACAATGATCTCCCTTTGTGCTAGGTATGACTCCAACCAGTGGAGAGTTTCCCCCCTGATTCCCATTGACTCCAGTTTTGCTGGAGCTCCTTGATGCCACACTTGGTCAAATGATGTCTTGATGTCAAGGGCAGTCTCTCTCGCCTCACCTCTGGAGTTCAGCTCTTTTGTCCATGTTTGAACCAAGGCTGTAATGAGATCAGGATCTGAGTGGCCCTGACGGAACCCAAACAGTCAGTGAGCAGGTTATTGCTAAGTAAGTGCCACTTAATAACGCTGTTGATGACCCTTTCCATCATTTTACTGATGATGGAGAGTAGACTGATGGGGCGGTAATTGGCTGAGTTGGATTTGTCTTGCTTTTTGTGTACAGGACATACCTGGATAATTTTCCACATTGTTGGATAGATGCCAGTGTTGTAGCTGCACTTGGCTAGGGGTGTGGCAAGTTCTGGAGCACAAGTCTTCAGTACTATTGCTGGAATATTGTCAGGGCTCAGAGCCATGATTGTGACAATCTTCAAGAAAGGGGACAGATCTAACTCTGGAAATTATAGAGCCATCTCCCTGTTTACTGTTGCAGGAAAGATCATTACAAGAACTCTTAATCAACTGATTACACTTGCTGTGGAGCTAATCCCTGAATCTCAATGTGGTTCAGGCCATCAAGAGGCATGGCTGACCTGATTTTTGCAGCTCACCAACTGCAAGAAAATTATCACTAACTACATCAACCCCTCTATATAGCGTTCCTTGACTTGACAAAGCCTTGGATTCTTTAAATGGTGAGGCACTCTGGAAGATTCTGCTGATGTATGGATGCCCTCAAATTTATCATCTTTCACCTGCTCCATGATAACATGAGAGCGGTGATCCTTAACAAAGTATTCATTACAGACCCTTTTGAGGTTAAGACAGGTGTCGCATAAGGTTGTCATCACTCCAACTCTCTTCTTTGATTTTCCTGCTGCCATGCTCCATCTGACTAGAGACAAGCTTTTACAGGAGTGCAGCTTACTTATCGAATGGACAGTAAGCTATTTAATCTCACATGACTCCAATCAAAAACTAAGACCGCTCTGTCCTCATTCATTGAGTTCCAATTCGCTGATGATGCTGCAGTAAGCGCTGTGTCGGAAGCGGATCCCCAGAGAATCGTTGACGTATTTACTGAGGCATACAAGAGGATGGGACTTACACTCAACATTCAGAAGACCAAAGTCCTCCATCAGCAAACTACAAATGCACATGCCCCAGCCCTATTGATTAGGATTCATGATGAGTGCCTGGGAAACGTGGAACAATTCCATTATCTTGGAAGTTATCTTTCACAGAAGGCTGACATTGACGATGAAATCCAGCATCACCTGAAATCTGCTGGTGCTGCCTTTGGCCACCTGAAGGAGTGAGTGTTTGAAGATCGTGGCCGTGAAAACTGAAACCAAGCTCATGGTCTGCCATGCATTTGTGATCCCTTCCTTATTGTACAGTGCTAAAACATGGACAACCTTTGGACAGGACCACAAAGCACTGGAGTCATACCATCAATGCTGCCTGCGGAAGATCTTGCACGTTAAATGGGAGGACAGATGCACCAATATCAGTGTGTTCTCACAAGCAGGCACCAAAAGCATCAAAGTTATGATCATCCGCCATCAGCTTTATTGGACTGGCCACGTAGTTTGGATGTCAAATACCAGACTCCCAAAGCAGGTCAGCTTCTCCCAGCCCAGTCAGGGTAGACACACCAGAGGAGAACAGAAGAAGCCCTTCAAGGATGTGCTGAAAACCAATATGAAGAATTGCAACATTGACATCAATTCCTGGGAGACCATTGCCATGGATTGAATCAGATGGTGGCAGGTCTGTGGGATGGATTGCAGCATTTCCAGACCCAAAGACGACAAAATGAAGAGGAAAAGTGAGAGCAACGAAAAGAACACACCGTGACCTGAACTGATAATACACAACCCGATGCCCCATATGACAACAAATGCCCGACGTAAATTGGCCGCCTCAGCCATGTGGACTCATGGAAGACAATCGGCCTCACTAGCGAGGGACATTTAAAAAAATTAATTCACGGGATGTGGGCTTCGCTGGCTGGGCCAGCATTTATTGTCCATCCCTTGTTGCCCCTGAGAAGGTGGTGGTGAACTGCCATCTTGAGCTGCTGTGGTCCATGTGGTGTAGGTACACCCACAGTGCTGTTAGGAAGGGAGTTCCAGGATTTTGACCCAGCAACAGCGAAGGAACGGTGATATATTTTCAAGTAAGAATGTTGAGTGGTTTGGAGGGGAACTTCTAGGTAGTGGTGTTCCCATTTATCTGCTGCCCTTGTACTAGTTGGTAGTGGTCATGGGTTTGGAAGGTGCTGTGTAAGGAGCCTTGGTGAATTCCTGCAGTGCAACTTGTAAATGGCACACACTGCTGCTACAGTGTTTTGGTGGCCAAGGGAGTGAATGTTTGTGGATGTGGTGCCAATCAAGTGAGCTGCTTTGTCCTGGACGGTGTCAAGCTTCTTGAGTGTTGTGGGAGCTGCACTCATCTAGGCAAGCGGAGAGTATTCCATCACACTCCAGACTTGCACCTTGTAGATGGCGGACAGTCTTTGGGGAGTCGGGAGGTGAGTTACTTGTTGCGCAATTCCTAGCCTCTGGCCTGCTCTTGTAGCCACAGTATTTATATGGCTAGCCCAGTTCAATTTCTGGCCAATGGTAACCCTCAGGATGTTGTTAGTGGGGGCTTCAGTGATGGTAATGCTATTGAACATCAAGGGGTGATGGTTGGAACTCTCTTGTTGGAGATGGTCATTGCCTGACACTTACGTGGCACGAATGTTACTTGCCACTTGTCAGCCCAAGCCTGGATATTGTCCAGGTCTTACTGCATTTTGACATGGGCTGCTTCAGTATCTGAGGAGCTGCAAATGGTGCTGAATATTGTGCAATCATCAGTGAACATCCCCACCTCTGACCTTATGATGAAAGGAAGGTCTATGATGAAGCAGCTGAAGATGATTGGACTAGGACACTACCCTGAGGAACTTTTCCAGCAGCGATGTTCTCAAGCTGAGATGACTGGCGTAGAACAACCACTACCACCTTTTTTTGTGCTAGGTATGACTCCGACCAGTGGAGAGCCAATATACTAATAGTATTCATACTTGCACAGCTAAGTTTTCTAGAAGCAAATAAACTTCCGTAGGTCAGCCACTTTTCTTTCATCAATGCAAGTATCTTGGAGGTATTAATGTTTGAACTGTACCCAGTTCTTAAACTAGGTAACTCTAATTAGTGAAAAACAGAATACTGCAGATGCTAGAAATACTCTTGTCAGGCAGCATCTGTGGAGAGAGAAACAGAGTTAATGTTTCAGGTCGATGAGCATTCATCTGCACTCCTGAGTATTTCCAGCATTTCCTTTTTTTAATTCTAATTGACATTATCCATATTTGCAGGTAATACTCATTCTGTGTACTATTGTAGTGGAGACATTATTATTTTCAACTCATAATTTGTTTCTCTGTAAGGCAAGGAGTAGATTTAAGGTAAGGGAAAGTGAGGGATAAACTGAAAGTGATCTTTAAAGTTTCGAAAGAGCTTAATAAGAAAATATATTTCCACTTGTGGGGCAGAGCAAAACCTAGGGACCATAAATATAAGATAGATAGCTATTAATAAAACCAATAGGGAATTCAGGTGAAACTTCTTTACCAAGTGAGTAGTTAGAATGTGGAAATTGCCACCATAAGGAGGAGTTGAGGTGAATAGCATAGATTCATTTAAGGAGAAGCTAAGTGAACAGTTGAGGGATAAAGGAATTGAAGATTGTGCTGATAGAGTAGATAAAAAGGGAGGGAGCATTCTTCTGTGGAGCATAAACACTGGCATGTGCCAGTTGAGCCCAATAGCCTGTTTCTGGGCTGTACGTTCTATGAAATAGTGGACAGAATATCATGTTAATGGTTTGAGTTTATCCCGTAAGATCTCCAGCGATTTCTAAACTTGTGCGTGCACTAACATCATGGAATTACAGAGCAAATTCTAGACAATTGTGTAATGATAGAATTAAGAATGTGGGGAGCACTACTTTCCCTGCAGATCTTTTGTTCCTTGGGTATGCCTTGCATTGCATTCTTGATATTCAACAGAATATTTAAACTCCTAACATGAAGCATAGAACACCATTCTCAAGCAATGATTGCTAAACACTACTACGAATGTAATTATTACCATTCGTAGTGTTTGATTATGAAACCATTCAATTAACTACAGTGCATTTATATTTATGTCAGTGATTATATTGTACTTTCTAAGTGGGCCTCCTTTTGGTGTAGAAGTAGTTTGAAAATTACAGGAAGGTGATGTGACAAACTTGATTCCAAAGTTCATGATGTTTCTTCCCTTGCTTCCCCATGCCACCATCCCCACCCCGCCCACACTATTAAAGTGTAATGTATTTGGGTAAAAAGAGAGTTGTATGCCCCAGATACAAATGGGCATAATTCTGTTGGTTCGTTATTTGTTAGTGAAAATTCCAACACTACTTGAATCTAGCAACACTAATTGTAATGACGTGCAAACTCCAAAGTTGTAGATTGGGTTGCTACTATTGACAGTGTGATTTTTATCTGAATCTTTCACTGTGTGATACCTGGCACAGTTTGTTCTTAATTTAAAATCTTGATAGCAAACCTAAAACCAGTCTGACAGAACTCTTAACATATTATTTATTGAAGTTTTTTCATTTAGTTGGCAGACTTGAACTGTGGAGAAATCGGTCACAGTATGGGAATGATTCACTCGTGCATGAATCAGTTATTAAAAATGCTAATACAAAAGCAAAACCCCGTGAATGCTGGAAATATGAAATAAAAGCAAAAAAATGCTGGAAATACTGAAGTCAGGAGAGAAAGAGTTGGTGTTTCAGGTTGAAATTTTATTTTATATTAAAACTCTTGGTACTTTGGGGATGAATTTTTACAGTGGTTCTCCTCATCAACTCTAACTTTGCTAGCAGAGCCAAGGGATCCCCGGAAAAATCGTATATAGACTGTTTACTTTATTTTTCATGGGTTTCAAAGAAGCTGCGACCAAACATATAGTGATGAGGGGGAGAATTCCTTTGGAACTTCACCCACTCCACCCCGACCTTCTGTCTTTTACAACCGTAGCATTTTTGAGTTGTTTACTGCTGACTGAGCATAAAAATTGTATGAGTCTATTAGACATAGCTTAGCTTATCCATCCAATGTGTAGTACTTGGCAACAAAGAAAAACAAAGTTTATGGCACAGAAAGCTGCCATTCATCTCATCATTTCTGTGCTGTTTGAAAAAGAACTATCCAGCCTAACCCCTCTTTCCAGCTGTTTATAGCTCTATAGGTTACACCTGCAAATGCATATCCAAGTATTTTTTAATTGCAATGAGGTTTCTGCCTCTACCACTCTTTTAGCTGAGAGTTCCAGACCCTAACATCCTCTAGGTGAAAATATTTCTCCTGAAGTCCTCTTACCTTACTACCAATTACTTTAAATCTATGCTTCCTGGTTATTGACCTCTTTGCTAATGGAAGATTGTGCTTCCTATCTACTCTATCCAGGCTCCTCATACTTTTATACATTTCAGCCTCCTCTGTTCCAAAGAAAATACCCTCTGCCTATCCAATCTTTACTCTTAGTTAAGATGCTGCACACCTGGAACATCCCCATAAACCCCTGAACCCTCTCAGTGAACACATCCTTCCTGTAATGCCATGACCAGAACTGTACTCTAGCTGCTCTCTTGTTTTGTACAGTTGCTCTTGTGCTCTGTGTCTTGGCCATTAAATGAAAATACTTCATATACTTTTTAATCATCTTATCCATCTGTCTTACTTTCAGGGATCTGTGTATGTGCACTGCAATGTCCCTCTGTTTCTCTACACCCTACAGTATCACACCATTTATTGTGTATTCCTTTTGCTTTTCTGCCCTCCAGAAATACATCATTTCACACTTCTGTGAATTTCATTTGTCATTTTTCTGCCCATCTGATCACCCCATTGATATCTCCCTGCAGCCTATAGTTTTCTTCCTCCTCAACCACCATAAGGCCAATTTTCATATCATCTGCAAACTTCTTAATCATGCACCCTAAACTTAAGTAATTGATTATATACCACAAACAGCAAGGGACTGAGTACTGAGCCCTGTGAGACCCAACTGGAAATGGCCTTCCAGTCACAAAAACATCTGTTGACCATTATTCTTTGTCTAGTTCAGCTTCTAGTCTCTGGCCACTAAGACAATTTTGGATCCAACTTGTCATTTTCCCTTGGACCCCATGAACTTTTAATTTTCTGATTGATCTGTCATGCAGGACTTTCAAAACCCTTGCTAAAATCTGTGTAGACTACATCAAATATGCTACTCACATCGACCCTCCTTGTTATCTCCTCAAATACTTCAGTCAGTTGTGTTGAATTTCATCTGCCACTTATGTAGTCCATTTACAGATTTTTTTTGTAGATGATTGGCTCCCCCTCAGCCCATTGTTTAGTTTAATCTATGAATTTTTTTCTTATTTGTTTTCTGGGTGTAGACGACACTGGAAAAGCAGCATTCATTGCACATTCCAAGTTGCGTTGAGAAGCTGGTGGTGAGGCACTTTCTTGAAGAACTGCAGTTCTTGTATGATGTTGATGCTCACAAAATTATATATATATTATCCAAGATGAGGTCAAATAGAAATGATGGGACTTCACAACACTATTGCTCTTATCCTACTCATTGATAGAGGTTGCAGGAAAGGGGGACATAATTGAAGTAACCATGGTGAGTTGCTGCTTTGTATCCTGTGCATCATGTGAACTGCAGTCGTCATGCATTGGTGATGGATTGGTAGATGTTGAGACATGTGGCATGGGTACCGATCAAGTATTCTATCCTGGATGATATCTAGCTTCTTGAATATTGTTGCAACTATATCCATTCAAGTAGTGAATAAACTGACCCGCTCCTGATTTCAACCTTGTGGATGGTGGAGAGGCTTTGAGGGATTAAGTGGTGAGCCACTAATTATAGACGGGCCAATCTCTCCCTTGCTGTTCAAGCCATGGTGTTCTTATGGCTTTATCTAGTTCAGCTTCTAGTCCCTGATATGTTGGTTGTGGTGATCTTGGCAGTGGTGGCGAGTTGAAGGTCCATTTGAGTGACTGGACTTACTTTTCAAGATGCCAGTTACTTAGCAAATATGCGACAAGAATGCTAAATGTCATTTCGTAACCTAAGCCTGGGTATTATCCAAGTCCTGTTGTCATCTGTCATGGGCTGCTTCATTATTAGCTGTGAAAGGAGTGTAACACTGTAGATTGGAATTGAACAACTCCACTCTTGACCTTATGATGGACAGAAGGTTATTGAGGAAGCAAAAAATGGTTGACCGAGAATGCTTCCTAAGTGATGTCTCAGCAGTGATGTCCGTGGATGAAGATTTTTCTCCAATGACAGCCATCTTCCTTTGTGTCATGTATGACTCCACAAGCATGAGTTTTTCCTTTGACTGTCATGGTTCAGTTTTGCTAGAGCCTTTAGTACCATTCTCATTGGATTGTTGCCTTGATGTTGAGGGCAGCTACTTTGGACCATTTTGTATTGGATATCTGAATCCAAGTAGAGTAGGAGCTGTAGGGACCCCTACAAGGATCAACGGGGAACACCACTCAGCACTTTTTTCCTCTTTCTCCCCACCCTGACGTCACTCTTTTAATGAGTGCTTGCTACTTCATTTAATCGGATGTTCAAGCTTTACCACAAACATTGAGCACATGTTCTAGGATGCCACTCAGCACTGAGGGCGCGCTGCATTGTCAGAAATGCTGTCCTTTAACCATCTCGTAAAAGGAATAGATAACTGAGGGCCTGTTTACCTGCTGATGATTCATGTGGATGATACAGATCCCACGGCGTTATTCAGAATTAATGAGGAGTTAACCCAGTGTGCTGACCAACATTGTTCCTCAACCATTGCAACCAAAAATGGTCACTGATTTCATTGCTATTTATAGTTCTTGATTTGTATAAAATGACTGCTGTATTTGCCTAGATAAGTCACTATGCTTCAAAATAATTAATTGCACATGAAATGCTTTGAGATGTTTCTGGGAAACATGAGGCATTGTACCATTGCAAGCCTTTTTTTAAATTCTCCCAGGGCTGCTTGCTGTTCTTTCCCAGTGGCAGAAGGTAAATGAAAACAACCTGGGAATGAACTATTTTCCTCTCACCTCATAAACTCAATGTATCTATCCCCAGCATGCAGCTTTTATCAGGAGCTTAGTTTGGAGGAGACAAATCCCTATTCCATCATTTTATGCTGTTGTGTATGTTGTTTCACTGCACTAACATGCTAAAACAGGCATGTACTAATAGAAAATGTTAGTGACTTATGTAACAAGAATTTAACACTGTTCATGCTCTTGAAGCAGCAGCCAAATGTTGGTCCGTGTGAAACATTTTGTTTCTGTTCTGTCCCTGGTTCTTCTGATGTTTGATGCTCTTGTAATTATTAGAAATAGGAACAGGAGTAGGCCAGTTGGCCCCTCGAACCTGCTGCACCAATCGATAAGATTGTCACTAATCTGATTGTGGCCTTACTCCTCTTTACTACTTGTTCCCCCCTTGACCCCCTTGTCAGTCAAAAATCTGTCTAACTCAGCCTTAAAAATATTCAACAATCTAGCCTCCATTGTTCTCTGGGATACAGAATTCCAAAATCTAATAACCCTCTGAGAAAATGTTCCTCCTCCTCAGTCTTAAATGGGTGACCCCATATTTTTAACTGCGCTCCCTAGTTTTAAACTCCCCTCACAACATCCTCCCAAAATCCACCCTGTCAAGTCTCCTCAGAATCTTTTATGTTTCAATGAGATCACCTCTCATTCTTCTAAACTCCAATGAATATAGGCCTAACCAGCTCAATCATTCCTCACAAGACATCCCCTTCATCCCACGAATGAGCCAAGTGAACCCCTTCTCTGAACTGCTTCCAATGCAATTATGTCCCTCCTTAAAGAGACCAAACTCTGCACAGTACTACAGATGTGGTCTTGCTAAGGCCCTGTACAGCTGTAGCAACACTTCCCTGCTTTTATACTCCATTTCCCTGGCAATAAAGGCCAACATTCCATTTGCCTTCCCAATTACTTGCTGTACCTGCATGCCAATTTTTTGTGATTCATGTTCAGGGACACTCAGATCCCTCTGTACTATAGCGTTCTGCAGTTTCCATTTAAATAATATTCTGTTTTTCTATTGTTCCTGCCAAAGTGGACAACCATACTTTTTTTCCCACACTATACTCCATCTTGCCCACTCACTTAATCTATCCATATCCCTTTGCACTCTTTGCAATTTGCTTTCCCTACCTATCTTTGTGTCATCAGCAAATTTAGCAAATCCCCTTGTAACTGAATCATTTTATGTCTGTGAATTCCCCATCCTCAGCCAGGGTCCCATTGCCCAAGCGATTGGGTTTAATGGTTTGTCTCCACCAGTTGAATACCTCGGGTGATTGCCTTGCTAATGGGGACAGGATATGTGGTTCCCTCATTCCCCTGGACATTGTCCTTGATGGGCCTTTGCAGACATGGTGTCTCCACCTCAGTAGACTGGAATGTGGAAGGTACAGTGCAAATTGTGCAGCCATCTTTGGGTGCAAGCTCAAGTCACCTTAAGTCTGTTTTTAAAAAGTTGAATCCGGATTTCCAGCTGCTGGATTAGAAAATCATTATTTGACATAAACCATGCTTTTGTGACACCTCCACATGATGTGGAATGAAATATGACAACAGCAGCATTTCATTATATGGTTGGAATAAAAAAATATACACACTCATCCTCAAAACACACTTACCAACCTTACACTGCAATAACTATGCTCTGTTTAAGTTTTCATCAAGGATGATTCTGTGCTGAGTTAAACACTGGTTAAAGCATCAGCTATTGCATTGTTTTGCCTTGCAATGTGGATAATCTTTGGGTGATAAGGTTGCAAAAGCAGGCTCCATCGAAATTATCTTGCATTCTGGGTTTGGAATTTCTCCATAAAGGTCAAAGGGTTATGAACTGTATGAGCAAGGTCTCTCTATATCAGTTTGGGATTTATACTTCAAAGTGCTTGAGAGCTAGAGTTCCTTCTTCACAGCGGAGTATCTCTTTTGGTGTCTGTTTAATTTTTTGGAGAAATACCCACCGGCCTTTTGATGCCTGATTCATCATGTGGAGCAGGATGGCACCTACCCCAAGGTCAATAGCGTTGATTACCACTTTAAATGGTTTGTAAAGTTTGGAGCTGTTAGCACTGGTTCGTTGGTTAAGATGGCTTTCAGCCTCTCAAAAGATGTTTAGCACCTCCCTGACCACACTACCATCACTCTTTTCTGTAACAAGTCTGTGTGTTGAGGGGTTGGGTGGGTGCTGTAGTGCTGAAGTTTAGGCCGAACTTGGGGTCGAACACTCACCCCCAAAAAATGCATCATTTTCCATTTGGTCGTGTGGATGGGGATATCCATCAATGCCTGTATGTTTGCTATGCTGAGCAGCCCTTGCCCTAGGTAAGTTACCTGAGCTTTAGTGGGCTCGCTCTTTGTGAGATCACTAGATCAGCCTACTGTAACCTTTGGAAGAGGGCTTCTAACTTGTCTAGGTGGTCCCTGTATACTAGCAGATCATCCAGATATACTACACGTCTGGGTAGGCCAGCCGCTACCTGGTTCATCAGCTTTTGGAAGGTGGCTTTGGCATTCCTTAATCCGAATGGCATAATTTGGCACTGGGATAAGCTGTCCAGTGTGACGAAAGCTGAGATAATCTTAGCTCGCATGGTTAAGGGAACCTGCCAGTACCTTTTTAACAAATCTATTTTTGTTATGTAAGTGTTGCTTCCTACTCTATCAATACAGTCTTCCAGATAGGGAATCGGTAAGAGTTGTCTCTGGTCACTGCATTAACCTTCCTGTAATCAGTGCAGAACAAAAACAGGATTACCTGGTAAAACTCAGCAGGTCTGGCAGCATCGGTGGAGAAGAAAAGAGTCGACGTTTCGAGTCCACATGACCCTTCAACAGAACTGAGTATAGTTAGGAGAGGGGTGAAATATGAGCTGGTTTAAGGTGGGGGGCGGGGGAGAGAGAAGTTGAGGGTGGGGTGGTTGTAGGGACAAGCAAGCAGTGATAGGAGCAGATAATCAAAAGATGTCACAGACAAAAGGATCAAAGAGGTGTTGAAGGTGGTGATATTATCTAAGAAAAGTGCTAATTAAGAATGGATGGCAGGACACTCGAGGTACAGCTCTAGTGGGGGTGGGGTGGAAAGACTGACAAGGTATTAGTTGTAGATTTAAAAATAATGGAAATAGGTGGGAAAAGAAAAATCTATATAAATTATTGAAAAAAAACAAAAGGGAGGGGGAAGAAACGGGGTGGGGATGGGGGGAGGGAGTTTAAGATCTAAAGTTGTTGAATTCAGTATTCAGTCCGGAAGGCTGTAAAGTGCCTAGTCGGAAGATGAGGTGCTGTTCCTCCAGTTTGCGTTGGGCTTCACTGGAACAATGCAGCAAGCCAAGGACAGACATGTGGGCAAGAGAGCAGGGTGGAGTGTTAAAATGGCAAGCGACAGGGAGGTTTGGGTCTTTCTTGCGGACAGACCGCAGGTGTTCTGCAAAGCGGTCGCCCAGTTTGCGTTTGGTCTCTCCAATGTAGAGGAGACCGCATTGGGAGCAACAAATGCAGTAGACTAAGTTAGGGGAAATGCAAGTGAAATGCTGCTTCACTTGAAAGGAGTGTTTGGGCCCTTGGACGGTGAGGAGAGAGGAAGTGAAGGGGCAGGTGTTGCATCTTCTGCGTGAGCATGGGGAGGTGCCATAGGTGGGGATTGAGGAGTAGGGAGTGATGGAGGAGTGGACCAGGGTGTCCCGGAGGGAACAATCCCTACGGAATGCCGCCGGGGGGGGTGAAGGGAAGATGTGTTTGGTGGTGGCATCATGCTGGAGTTGGCAGAGGATGATCCTTTGAATGCGGAGGCTGGTGGGGTGATAAGTGAGGACAAGGAGACCCTATCATGTTTCTGGGAAGGAGGAGAAGGCGTGAGGGCGGATGCGCAGGAAATGGGCCGGACACGGTTGAGGGCCCTGTCAACGACCGTGGGTGGAAAACCTTGGTTAAGGAAGAAGGAGGACATGTCAGAGGAACTGTTTTTGAAGGTAGTGTCATCAGAACAGATGCGACGGAGGCGAAGGAACTGAGAGAATGGGGTGGAGTCCTTACAGGAAGCGGGGTGTGAGGAACTGTAGTTGAGGTAGCTGTGGGAGTCGGTAGGCTTGTAATGGATATTGGGGGACAGTCTATCATCAGAAATTGAGACAGAGAGGTCAAGGAAGGGAAGAGAAGTGTCAGAGATGGACCATGTGAAAATGATGGAGGGGTGGAGATTGGAAGCAAAATTAATAAATTTTTCCAGATCCCGACGAGAGCATGAAGCAGCACCGAAGTAATCATCGATGTACCGGAGAAAGAGTTTTGGGAGGGCAGAGCCTGGTTGAGCCATCAGGCTTGGGCGTAAGCACAACTGGGGAGCTCCAGCTGCTTTGACTGACTTCAATCAGGTGGTGCTCTAGCATGTACTGAATTTCCTTCCAAACCTGGGTCAGTTTCCTGGGACCTAGGCAACAGGGAATTTGTTTTAAAGGAGGGGTCTCTCCTGTATCCACATCATGTAGGGCTAGGGTTGTGCACCCTGGTTTGTTCCGAAGAATTTCCTTAAATGTTGCAAGCAGCCTAGTCAGGTCTTCTCAGTTCTGCATTTAAATAGGAGAGCACGGTATCTAATCTCCCCAACATTTCAGTGTTAGCTAACCAGACGATAGGGGATTCAATTTGGGTGTCATCTAGGTCTTTCCTCTCTCTCTCTCTCTAACTCGTCCTCCCTGTCCCTTTTGCCACCTTCTTTCCTGACTACCTGACAGACTTGTGCTTCTTTGTTTCCTTCCTGTTTGTGATACTGCTTTAACATATTGACATAACACAGCCTTTGTTTTTTCCTACAGTCTTGGGTGTCAGTTAAATAACTCACCATGCCAATCTTCTTTACTACACCTGTAGCGGCTATTGAACTTGACTTTCAGCGGATCACGCTGTTCTGGTAGTGGCACTGACACATGGTCTCCTGGCTGAAATATTCTGGCTTTGGAATGTTTATCTGCTTGCCTTTTCATAGTTTTTCTGGAAGGTTTTAAGGTGCTCCTGAGCCACAGCACAGGCTCTGGTGAGCCGCTAATGGAGTGTGGATGTTTTCTAATATGGAGGATTCTTCCCTTTGCTCTAAAACCCTCTCCTTAATAGTTTAAGTGGACCTCTCATCTTGTGTCCATAAACTAATTCAAAGGGACTTACATTGGTGAACTGATTGGGTGAGTCCTTGGTAGCAAACAGGAGAAATCCCAGCTTTTTGTCCCAGTCATGTGGGCATTCATTTCTGTATGCCCTTACAGGGCCTTTAGGGTCTCATGGTACCATTCCAAAACTCCTTGTGACTGTGGGTGATAGGCTGATGAATTTAGCTGGTTATGCCCAGATTGCCCATGACCTTTTGAAAAATATTGGACATAAAATTCGTGCCCTGATCTTACTAGATCTTGGCAGGCAACCTCTATTGGGTAAAGAATTGATTTAGTCCCTCCACCATTACCTTGGCAGAGATTGCTCTTTGAGGAGTGGCCTCTGGAAATCAGGTAGCCACATTCATAATGGTGAGAAGATACTGGTAGCCCCCTTTTGTTTTCAGCAGAGGCCCCACACAATCCACTAACACCCTGCTGAATGGTTCCCCAAAAGCTGGTATCCAATAACTGGGAAGAACGTTTCGCCAAGGTAAGGCAGAAACTGGGCATTTGGGAGCGGCACTCCCTCTCCATTGCAGGTAAGAACCCGGTCATCAGTTGTGAGGTGATTTTGGTGTTGCTGTATGTGTTGTGGCCCATACTCCGATCCTGTGCCGTAATGGTCACCTGAGCCATCTTCTATTTTGTCTGGAGGTCAAAGATGGATCCCGTCCGCAAGGACACCATGTATAAAGCTCTGAATAGAGGGGGTGGAAATAACATACCCAACACTACCCTCATCCTGATGGCTACCTTTGTGTGCGGCTGCATCAAGCTGTGCATAGACCCTTGGTACGCAAACACCAGGTGTCACTTTATTCTGAGATTCTACCAGTCCCCAGAGTTGCGAAGGATGGGTCCGGCCACATTGCTGTGGAACACTTCAAGTAGTTGGACCGTGCTATATTACCTGTCCCTCATCAAAAAGTTTGTGCAGAAAAGCACCTTTGATCACAATTCCATCCGACAGCGGCCCGCGTGTAATGTCCTCGAGGCCCTGCTGGAAAAGGAGATGGTGGATCCTGTTGGCTGGTTCCCCGAGGAGACTGTTAAAGTAATTTGGCAGAATGCCTCATCGCCAGAACTTTCAAACAAGCACCAAGATGTAGCTTGGCTAGTGGTGAGAAGAGCACTCCCTGTCAGATCCTTTATACACACTTGGAGTCTCTGCGCCACCATACACTCCTTGAGTGGGGAAGAGACCATCGCACACCCTTCTGGAATGTACCTTTGCAGAGAAGGTCCAGAAAGAGATGCAGTGGTTTTATCAAGGTTCATCCCGAGCAGCTCAGTGACACACGACTCTGTGCTGTACAGGTTGTTCCCAGGGATGTACATGGAGACAAATATCAATTGCTGCTGGAGGATCATCAAACTGGTGAAAGATGCTCTTTGGTCCACCCGTAACTTGTTGGTTTCCCAGTGGAAAAAGTTGTCTATGAGCAAGTGTTGCAGAGTGGCACATTCCAAGGCCCAGGACTATGTACTGAAGGACGCACTAAAGCGGGCAGCTGGCACAAAGGCACAATGGGTAAAGGCCACTACCTAAGGCCTTCCAGTGATAGTGCTGGTAATTGGGGCAGGTAACTGTGTAGAACCCCTCGTGCTATTTGCTCTTCATTGCATGGATATAGTAAATGCAGCTGTATCGGGGTATCTGAGTGCAACGTGCTCCATGGCGAAAAGTTGAATATTATTGCACTTTCCATAATGACCAGTATGAAATGTTTTGGAATGTTCTTTTGGATATTTTATGAATAAAGTATATTTTTGGAAATAAATGGGAATTAGGGGCTGGTATGGGAATAGGGACGAAAGTTTTATTGTAGGTTAGGGCTTCCCCACAACCTGGCATATGTGGCAAGTTTTACAAAACTCCACCACAACTTTGTGGAGGTGTGGCCAGGCAAATGCTGGCTTGTGCGGGCTTCGGTTTTTCGGTTACTGACATGTCCAGCCCATCGTGAGCTATCTTCAGTATTTCCCTAGTGGCACTATTAGCTGGTGGACTGCTGTCTGCCCTTCATCCACAGGCCTGTGAGGAGGTCTCCGCTTCCTCATCAGCTAATTTTTAAAAATAATAGCATTCCATAACTCCCTGTGCTTCAGCTTCAGTTTGGGTAGTCTGTTCTAACTTTTTTAACACTGGGCCGGCTTGCTGAGCCTCAACCAAGGAAGATCTGCTTAACACTTCCTTTGGCTCATCTAAATTTCTGAAGAAGGTTTTGGATAATCAGGCGGCAGGGACATCTGCACACCTGTAGTGCTGGTCCAGCATCCTCTGCTGGAGCTTTTTGGTTGCGGGCTGGGTTACCATGCAATTAGGGAAAATGCCAGGGAACTTCGCTAGTAATTGCTCTGTCTTCCCTTACCTTGTTTGGTCTCTAAGACCATTGGGGAAGCTAACAGCTTCACCCCCACCAGGTCAGTACCAAGGAGCAGGTCGATCCCATCCACCAGTAAATTAGGGACAACCCCTACGATTACCGGTCCTGAAATAAGGTTGCACTCCAGGTGCACCTGCTGCAAAGGTATGGGCATATACCTTCCCCTGATACCGTTCACTAACATTTTGACATTCAGTTTGCTCTCTGGTGGAAAGGCCATGCCCTTTCCTAGCAGAAAGGACTGGGTAGCCCTTGTATACTCAAGTATGATTATTGGCTTACTTGCCTCACTCGAGGCGTATCAGATCACTTCTTCTTTAGACACAAAACCCTGGTAACTCTCGGGTTTTGTTACATTCTCTTGCACTCTCAGAAGCACATTTACAGGGATTTCCTGCCACACCCTTGTCTGCTATGCTTTCCATCTGGGTCCCTTTGCCTGCACTGATCTGGTGTACCCCATCGAATCCTATGGATTTTCCCTGTAACTTCCAGCAATCAGTTCGAAGGTGGCGTGCCTTGTTGCTGTGGAAATGCACAGGATTTTAGGGCATCACTCCTGTTCTCAGCACTTTCTTTTTTGGCCTGAGGAGGACTCCTATGTTTCAAGCTTTCCCTCCTCGCCCATGGCTGTTCATCCTCCTATCACCCAACTGTTATCCTTTTCAGGTTTTTGTGGGTGACCAGAGAAGTTTCCCTTGGGATAAGGGTTTATAGACAAGCTCATAATCATCAGCCAGAGTTACTGCCTGTCTGGCTTTTGAAACATTTTGTTCCTCATGAGGGTTTTTATGGAAAGAGGAAGTGAGCTTTGAGCTCCTCGACTAGGATTGCCTCTCTGAGGCTTTCATAGGTGTGCTCTATCTTACACGCCTGTATCCACCGGTCGAAAGCAAGTTGCTTAACCCTTTTGAACTCCTCGGGTTAAGGTGCTTAATTGGGGGAAGGCTAATTATAACAATATTAGGCAGGAACTGAGGAATCTAGACTGGAGTCGGATGTTTGAGGGTAAATCAACAACTGACGTGTGGGGGGCTTTCAAACGTCAGTTGATAAGAATTCAGGACCGGCATGTTCCTGCTAGGATGAAGGATAAGCATGGCAAGTTTCAGGAACCTTGGATAACGAAGGATATTGTGAGATTAGTCAAAAAGAAAAAGGAAGCATTCGTAAGGGCTAGAAGTCTGGGAACAGATGAAGCCCATGGAGAGTATAAAGAAAGTAGGAAGAAACTTAAGCAAGGAGTCAGGAGGGCTAAAAGGGGTCATGAAAAGTCACTGGCAACCAGGATTAAGGAAAATCCCAAGGCCTTTTATACATATGTAAAGGGCAAGAGGGTAGCCAGGGAAAGGGTAGGCCCACTCAGGGACAGAGGTGGGAATCTGTGTGTGGAGCCAGAAGAAATGGGAGAGATACTAAATGAATACTTCTCATCAGTATTCACCAAAGAGAAGGACTTAGCGGTCGATTTGTCTAGGGAAGACTAGTGTAGATAGCCTGGATCATGTTGAAATCAAAAAAGAGGAGGCGTTAGGCGTCTTGAAGAATATTAAGGTGGATAAGTCCCCAGGGCCAGATGGGATCTACCCCAGAGTACTGAGGGAGGCAAGGGAGGAGATTGCTGGGGCCTCGACAGAAATCTTTGTATCCTCACTGGCTACGGGTGAGGTCCCAGAGGACTGGAGAATGGCCAATGTTGTTCCATTGTTTAAGAAGGGTAGCAGGGATAATCCAGGAAATTACAGACCGGTGAGCCTTATGTCAGTGGTAGGGAAATTATTGGAGAAGATTCTTTGTGACAGGATTTACTACCATTTGGAATCAAATGGGCGTATTAGTGAGAGGCAGCATGGTTTTGTGAAGGGGAGGTCATGTCTCACTAACTTGATCGAGTTTTTCGAGGAAGTGACAAAGATAATCATCGATGGAAGGGCAGTGGATGTTATATATATGGATTTCAGTAAGGCCTTTGACAAGGTCCCTCATGGCAGACTGGTACAGAAGTTAAAGTCGCACGGGATCAGAGGTGAGCTGGCAAGATGGATACAGAATTGGCTTGGTCATAGAAGACAGAGGGTAGCAGTGGAAGGGCGCTTTTCTGAATGGAGAGCTGTGACTAGTAGAGTTCCGCAGGGATCAGTGCTGGGACCTTTGCTGTTTGTAGTATACGTAAATGATTTGGAGGAAAATGTAACTGGGCTAATTAGTAAGTTTGCAGACGACACTAAGGTTGGAGGAGTTGCAGATAGTGAAGAGGATTGTCAAAGGATACAACAGGATATAGATCGGTTGGAGACTTGGGCGGAGAAATGGCAGATGGAGTTTAATCCGGACAAATGCGAGGTAATGCATTTTGGAAGGTCTAATACAGGCAGGAATTATACAGTAAATGGCAAAACCCTTAAGTGCATCGACGGGCAGAGGGATCTGGGTGTACAGGTCCACAGGTCACTGAAAGTGGCAACGCAGGTGGATAAGGTAGTCAGGAAGGCATATGGCATGCTTGCCTTCATTGGCAGGGGTATTGAATATAAAAGCTGGGAAGTCATGCTGCAGCTGTACAGAACCTTGGTTAGGCCACACTTGGAAAATTGCGTGCAATTCTGGTCGCCACATTACCAGAAGGATATGGAGGCGTTGGAGAGGGTACAGAGGAGGTTTACCAGGATGCTGCCTGGTCTGGAGGTTATTAGCTATGAGGAGAGGTTGGAGAAACTCGGATTGTTCTCACTAGAGCGATGGAGATTGAGGGGCGACTTGATAGAAGTTTACAAAATTATGAGTGGCATGGACAGAGTAGATAGTCAGAAGCTTTTTCCCAGGGTGGAAGAGTCAATTACTAGGGGACATAGATTTAAGGCGAGAGGAGAAAACTATAGAGGAGATGTACGGGGGAAGTTTTTTACGCAGAGGGTAGTGAGTGTCTGGAATTCGCTGCCAGGGGAGGTGGTGGAAGCAGGTACAATAGTGGTGTTTAAGAGGCAACTTGACAAATACATGAATAGGATGGGAATAGAGGGATACGGACCCCGGAAGTGCAAAATGTTTTAGTTGAGGGGCAATATGATCGGCGCAGGCTTGGAGGGCCGAAGGGCCTGTTCCTGTGCTGTACTTTTCTTTGTTCTTTGTTCTTTGAACTCGTATGTACGTTTGTTTAGTCTGTTTTCAGAGAACTCAGAATTTTTGGTGATACATTTCCAGTACAAGCTCGTATGCACTCAGGGTAGCATTTTTGATGAACTCTTTGTTGGACAGTTTGCTTTGCAGTAGCAGGGTCCAGCCCTCTGCTGGCCACTTCAAAGGCTTCAAATGAGATGAAAAACACTTCCACAGCTCCCTCATCGAACTTTGGTAACAATTGGGTGTACTTTTAAGAGCTCAGTCCTGAGCTAGGTGCAGTTCCTTCACTAGTGGTGCCTTCACTGGGTACAGTGGACCTCTCCCTACTCAGTTCATGCTGCCTTATTCTCTTTCCTGCCATTCCTCCTGGAAAGTCCTGTCTTTCTCCCTTTCCTGGAATTCTCTCTCCTTCAGTTCCTGTGTCTCCTCTTTCTGTTCCTGGTAGTCTCCACTGCTCCAACTGTATCTTTGCTAAAGCTAGCCTGTCTGTTTCAGATTCTATGCCTGTCTCCTGGCCTTCAAGTTTAATTTCAAAATGATTGGCCACAAGTTTTAGGATTTTGGATTTCCTAGCTTTTGGGTGGATATTTATCTCTAATTGCCTAGCTATACTCCTTAATTCTCCAATGGATAGCGCTTTTAAACTGCCCCAAGTTACCTCATTCTGTACTAGGAAGGTAGTGGCCTCGAATGTGGACATTTTAGTACTCTAGCACTAAAAACCACAAAGCCTGTATTGAAGGTTTTAAATCACTTATAGGGATCAATTTGGTTTCCCGCTTCCAATTTCTTGCTTGCCTGTGGGTTCGATCACAGATGCAACCTACAAATTTCTGTTATGATCAGGAGAGGGAGGGGTTGAATGGCTCCCCTCTCTTCGCACTCCTTGTTTGACTCTAACAGCGTTTTTGTGAAAAGGGTAATTCAGCGAATGTTTACTGTTCACGCACTGTGATCATACAAGAACCATTTGGACAGGTTTTCTTGAGTTTAACAAAGAAAGAAATAAATAAAATGCACTCTGATTTTTGCACACATGCACACTCAGTTTATACACACACACACACACACACACACACACACACACACAAAATAGAGTGGGGAAAGATTGATGAATCGAATTGGAGTCCAGAGAAATAGAAGAGGCATAGGGTCTGTAGTTTGGTGACTTGGCTGACTTCAGGATGAATTAGGTGGTGCTGCTCTTTCCCTCGTGGATCCAATTTAAAACTGTAGCCGGCTGATTTCTCCTTCTGGAGACAGTAGTGCTGGGTTGATTTTCTTCAAGAAACCTTTGTCTGCAGAAGAGGCATCCCTGGGTGGTCACAGTCAGCAAATAGGGTTTGAAAGATAGGTTGGAGAGAGGAAGGAGAGACCCCATTAGGGTCTTCTCTTGTCAACATCTCACCTGCTTATCCTCTTACTGCAGAGAAAGCAGAAGCTTAAACACAAAGGGTGGGCCTGTTACATGACTGTCGCCCATTGATTCTAACATGCTCGTTTCTAGTTTTTTTGTGTGTAATTCCCATGTCTGGGAATCCCCCTCTCAACCAGAGTCCCATTGTTCAAGTGGTTGGGTTTAAGGTATTCCCATTGTAGCTTGATGCACTCATGCCTTGGAATCCCAGCTTTCAGCTAGGGTCCCTTTGCCCGAGCGATTAGATTTTATGGTTCGTCTCCACCAATTGAATACCTCGGGTGATTGCCTTGATGCTTTGCTAATGGGAGCAGGATATGTAGTTCACTCTCATTCCACTGGTCATTGCCCTTGATGGGTCTTTGACAGACATGATGTCTCCATCTCAATGAATTGGAATGTGGATGTTGTCGTGATGCAAATTCGGTAGCCATCTTCAGCTGCGAGCTCATGTCACCTTTAATCTCTGCTTGTAAAAAGTTCAATTTGGGTTTCCAGCTGGTGGATTAAAAAAATTGTTATTTGATATAAAGCATGTTTATGTGACAAATATAATAGTTCAATTTTTGAGGAGATCACTAGCATGGTGGATAGCTGTCTTATGGTTGTCGGCTACATGGACTTCCAGAAGGCATTTCAGAGGATTCTAAACAAATTGTTAGCAAAAATGGGATCGCACAGAATTGGAGACATGGGCCCCGTGCAGTGCTGAGGAAATGCGATGTAGGTGTGCCATCTTTCAGCTGAAACATTAAACTAGAGCCCTGTTTTCACACACATGTAGACGTAGAAGATCTCTCAGCACTATTTTGAACACCTAACAGATTGGTTATTATCATGGTGCTATTTGTGGGATCTTGCTGTGCAAATTAGCTGCTGTATTTCTATATAACACCTGTTACAACATCGCCAAAAGTACTTAATTGTCTGTAAAATGCTTTTGGACATCCTTATGTCGTTAAAGGCACTATATAATTGCAAGTCTTTCTTTAAAGGGCTTGTTCTTGGACGGCATTTGCCATTCTCCAGTGACCTGTGCTGTGGCTTCAGCTTTTCACCATACAACTTGTATGAAAGAATGATGAATTCTCTATTCAAGTTCTCAGATCACACTAAGTAAAGAAACACACTGCATGTGGGCAAAACTATGGCAGGTAAAATTCAATGTGAAGAAATATTATATCTTCCATTTTGGATTTGAGAAAGACCAATTGACAAGTTTTCTTCTTGGTGAGAGACTAGGACCTATGGAAAAGCAAAGTGATTTAGGTATCCATGTACACAAATCATTAAAAGGTAGGGCACAGGTACAAAAAATAATCAAAATATTATTGGCCTTTATCTCAAAGGCTTTGGAATTCTAATGTGAGGAAGCGATACTTCAGCTATACGGAGCTTTGGTCAGACCTCATCTGGAGCACTATGTTCTGTTTTGGTCACTGTACCTCAGACATGTTGGCCTTGGAGGCAGTATAGCATAGATTCACCAGAATGATACTGGGACTTAAAGGGTTAAATTATAAGGGCTAGAGGGCATACACGGTTTAAACTCCCTGGAACTTAGAATGGGTATTTCAAATCGTAAAGGGTTTCGAACAGGGTCAAGTACGAATAAACTTTTCTCTGGTGGGTTAATCCAGGTCAAGAGGGCATAGTCTTAAAGTTTGAGCTAGACCATTTATGGGTGAAATCAGGAATCATATTTGCACAATACAGTGCAAATCTGGAACACACTTTTCCCCAATAGGCTATGGATACTGGTTCAGTTGAAAGTTTGAAGGGGGTCAGTAAATTTTTGTTAGCTAATGCTTTCAAAGGCTGTAGAATGCTAGTAGGTAAATAGAGTTAAGGTGCAGAACTGTCATGCTTTTGTTGAGTCATGGAACATCTTAAGGGGTTGTATGGCCTTCTCTTCTTGCGATGTAATTAGATGAAATGGTCTGTACATGATGGCTGCTGTGGTTTCCTCCTAAACATTGAGCACAATTTGGTAGCTGCATACGTGAATCAAGATGAGGTATGTCAGGGTTGGTGTGCAGTATTAAGAATTTTTGTGAGAAACAGTACAGCCTATATAATGGCATGTTTTTTGAGGTCAGTGGTGAAGAAAGCTGCCTGCAAAGACCTGGCAATCTCTTTGGTGCAGATTTGCACTTTCACAATGTTAGTTTGAATCTGGCTCGAAGTCAAGGGGATTCACCTCCCCCACCCCCTTGACTTATCGAGCAACAATGATATCATCAAGCAGGGAAAACAGCCAATCACAATGAAGTACTCTCTCAAACAGAAAATGGCTTAACACTAAGGGAAGAATTTTCCGTGCCCGGCGGGTGTGATAGTTGGCGTGAGCGGACAATATAGCGTGATCTGTTTCACGATGGCGGGAAGACAGGTTGCGATTGTCTGCTCAGCCTGCCAATGGTGGGCCATGTTTCCTGCCATTGGTCGCCAGGAACCTCTTTGTAATACATTAGATTATCGTTTCCAGGCCATCCTGCTAGGCTCATGCACCCCTGCTGGATCGTCCACCCACATTGGCGGGAAAGCACGCCAACGTGTTTCACAACAGCACACAGATGATGTGCACTTGGCGGCCTGCACTTTGGGTGAACTGGAGGTGAGTGCACAGCAACGTTCTGCGGAGTTCGCCAGTGTCACCTGTTGCTTTGCGGACTTCCACAACGCCGGGGGAGTCAGGGTTAAGTGCCACCCTGCCTCGGGAGCGACTTTTGTGGGTGAGGGGGAGCAGGGGGGAAAGTGCAACTTTGCCGTTGAGACGACTGGTGGCGGGGTAGAGTGGTGGTTAAGGGCAGCCCTACCTCTCAGGTGACTGGGGCGGGGGCAAGGGCAGCCCTGCAGTTGAATATAGTGCACAAACATTTGGGGTGGGGTGGGGGGGGGGGGGGGGGTGGTGGTGGTGGGGGGTGTAGGGTGGGCAAGGGAAGTGACCACGCATTCAGGAAACCTGTAGAAAGTGCCCATTCCTCTGCAGCTGAGACGGTTCAGACACACCCACATTGATATGATTGGGGTTGGGCTCCTAGCTTATCTGCCCACTCGAACAACGCAGATGCATCAAAGTGCCACCGAGTTCTCCAGAGCTCCACCCACCCCCTGCACAGACTGCAAATTCATGAGCACTTTAATGGACTGCAGACATTGTACAATCTCCTCGCTAAAGCTGGCCATGGAGCAGTCACTGCTGGAGGTGCACACAGCCCCTTGCAATGTCTGCATCCTGGTTTGGACCACTCTCCCCCATGGTTCAAGCTGACAGGGCAGCCATCCAGCGCACTAATCTCTGGCCATTCAAGTGGTGGCCAACACTCTCCGGGAAGGATTAAGAAGCCGTCACACTTAACCAGGGACAGGTTCTTAGTAGACTCATGCTAACCGTGTGTCTCTCTTTCATCTTTCAGCACTGCCGAGGTGCAGGCAATCAGTAATCACACCAGCGTGAGAGAGGTCGGACCCATCACTTTGGTCTGAAGGCTGCACAGAGCACAGGGAAGAGGCCCTTGAATGAGACACCTGCCTTTGCCTTGTGTGGAAAGGTTTCACATCTGAGTGACAAGAACACTGCTCACCAGAACAAGGAGCCATGGGCAGGGAGACATTCTTGGGAGTTTATTGACAATAGTGAACAGTATGTACAAGTGATTAGCAACCGTGCCCAGGCTGTGCAATTAATTCTCCTTAACTGTCCTAACCCTGCCGCTACATCTTGGTGCTTCCCAGACATCCACAGTGGAGGTGAACGCAGCCTGCTGACTGTGACGCCCTGTCTGTGATGACTTTGGTGGGCATCCTCTTGAGGGCTGAGACTTGGAGGGCCCTGGCCTGCTTTCAGGGTCCTGCTGTGTGGCATTGGCCCCCTCCTCGGAACTAGAGCTGCTGAGGTTACAGGAAGAGAGGAATCGGATGGGCCGGGTGCTTTTGGAGTCACCTGGATGGATGGACCTGTGAGTGCGCACCTGCGGATCCTCCTCTCTATGGGTGCCCGGGGGCCCCTGGCTGACTCCTTGAGGAGCAGGGGTAGCTGGAGTGAGATCAAGCTGCCCAGCATCCTTCTCGCGTACACACTGTTGGAGGCCAACTATGGCATCAGCAATGGAGTTGAGCCTGTGTAGCGGGTAGGAGCGAAGTCCTGGACCAAGGCAGCCACCACCCTACCAGTGTTGACCTCAGTGCATTGACATGCTGGCGCTATCACCTCAGAGTGAAGGCGGATGAACTCCTCCATCAGGCTTTGCAATCTGACGAGTGCAGTGGATATCTCTTCCTGATGTTCCCGAGCTTGCCTTTGCCGCTCCAGCAACTGTGACATAACCGAGTCCAGGGGTTTGTCATCTGACTCGGACTCAGCAAATTTCTGGCCTCCAGCAGTCCCTCGAGTGCTGGACACCTGGGAAGGCCTTGTGTCCACCTGCAGTGGATCAGACAGTGCGATGTGCTCACCAGATTGTGATCCTGGGGCTACTCTAAAGCTAGGTCCTACCGAGGTGTGTGTCTCAGCGCTGGTGGACGGTGTGGGTGAACACTGTGATGGGACTTCAGGGAGGGTGCCTCCAGATTCCTCTTCAGAGGTTTCCTTGGGGCTTGATTGGAGGCCCTGGGTCATGGACTCTGCTGCCTGTTTGCCAGATGTCCCTGCGAAAGCAAGAAGAGATAGTTAGTGCATGGCAGTGGTCAGGCATGGTTGTCTGATGGGTGTTGCACTGCTGGATCCTCACTTGGTAGAGCAGCGCCGACCTCACCGTCATCACAGGACCAGTCTAGATCGTGGCAGGTCAGCTGGTGGCTCTACTTTCAATGTCCGTGAGGACCTTGATTTCGGGCATTCCGCCACTGGTCGGCAACCTCTCTCTTTTGTTGTGTGCCAGCTTGTCTTGCATGGATCGAGATGGAGAAAGTGTAAGCAGGATGCCTGCCAGGCCACATGATAAATGTGCCTGGCCTGTGCGGGTGATGAGTGGTCCCATGGATGGGATGAGGACAATGAAGGCGGGTGTGAGAGAGTGAATGGTGATGTCCCTTGAACTGGCAGCGAGTGAGGGCCCCGTGGGTGTGTGATGGGTTTATGAGTGTGTGCGTTGAGAGTGATGGAAAGAGTGACTTACCCCTGGCGGAAGGCAGGAGATCATTCATCCTCTTGTGGCACTGGGTGGCTGTCCTCTTTTGTAGGGTGTTGGCACTGACCATTACTGCCACCACCTCCCAAACCAGATTGATCACGTTGCTGCTCATTCTGCAGCCAAAGCGGGGGTCCAAGACATCCTGGCAGGCCTCCATGGCATTCAGCAGTCGCTCGAGGGACCCATCATTAAACCAGGGTGCTGCAGTCTTCATGCCTTTGAGGGCCATGTCTCCCAGGCTGCAGTGGTGAGCTGGAAGTAATGAGTGCAGTGCTTGCAGCTGGCCTTTAAACATGACGCCTGGTGTGATGCAACAGCGGGATAATGCTATGTGGGCAAATGAGGACCCCACCTGCCATGGAAACGGCATGTTTCCCGGGAGTGCATAAATAATGAGGCGGTGTGAAAACCTGTCAACGCCGTCAGTGGGCAGCATGCTGTTTTACCCACCCGCTACTGCACTTAGTGCAAATTTGGGAAAATTCTGCCATAAATATGAGGATTCCAGATGTTGCAGTCTGTTTGAAGAGTAATGGTAGCAAACATTGACAGTTTCATCATTATTAATTCAAAATCCAGGCAGTTTTTAGCATAAGTGTGGTGGTATTGTTTAATGTTGGTGATCAAGATAATTAAGCTTCTAGTTTTAAAAATCAATGTTGAAAAGTATATCTTTCTTGGATACTGAAGTATTAATCTTGAAATAAGAACAGGTGTTTGTGATGCACACCTTCTTCCTGAATGTTGAGTGAAACACTTGCATTGAGCAGTGTTGAGTGCTTAGATCAGGTATATCACAGTTAGCTGAGAGTAAAGCTTTCTATCCTGCAGCAATATACCTTAATCCCAGCCTCAGGAAGCAACTACTGTGTCATCTTGCAGGTTTCTCAACAGCAGCAATCTGACAACCTCTCATTTGGACTCAAGTCACACAGGACACAGATCAAGCTGTACCTAAGCCACTTTGCCACCCAGTTCCTCTTGGTATATTTTTAAGCAGAAAGTGGATTTTAAGTTTTGGTGGAGGAAAATGAGAGATTTCTAATATTGCATTTTAAAGTTGACTTACCTTTTTGTGCACTCAAATCTCGTAGTAAATCGATACCAGAACAATTGTTTCTGATTTATTCTTGAGTTCGAATTCAGGCATCTTAAAAATCAATTATGTATAATAAACATACAATAAAACGCAATCTCAGCAAAATATTAGATTCCTTCTGTACCCTAAGAAGGAAGGAATAATAGTGCCTTTCACATTCTTGGGCACTCTAAAGAGTTTCACAAATATTGAGTTACTTTTGAAGTGCACTTTTGTAACCATATAGATAGACATGGCGGGCAATTTACACACAGCAAAGTTCCACAAACAGGGCTGACAAAATTACTAATGAATACCTAGAAGTTACAACAGAGGCCATTCAGCTCAACCAGACCATGTTTCATTTACCCTCCATGTGTACAAATAGTCCTAAACACATTTACCCACTCTTCCTAAACCTTCCATTGCTTTTCCCATTATCCACTTATCCAATCTAAATGTTGACATTTCAATCTGAAGCACTAACCCTGGAAGTGAATTCCAGAGCCACATAACTCTCTTGTAAAGATGCTCCTCCTGCTCTTGTTACGAGCGTGAGATTTTATAAGATGGTTATGTTTTAAACTGTCACTTTTAATTCAAGGTAAAATGGCACATTACACCTGCTACTAGTTCTGCCCAACGATAAACCTGTGTGGATAAGGGCAACAGTTCAAGTTTTATTGAAAGGTGCCAGATTTAACACCTGAACACAAAAGACAGAGCAGCTGAGTAGACTTGCAGACTCTCGAGCAGTCTGATTCAGAGATCCTGGACAGAGAGAGGAAGAGATGCTGCTGTGTAAAAGAGCAGGAAAGCTATTGCTGTGAGAGCAGACTGCTGGTGAGAACAGATTCTCCATTCGGAGAGATGAACTTGTTAAAGGTTTAAAGACCGAGATGTCACTGGATAGTGTCTTGCTGCTGGGAGTCTGTTTGGGTATGCTTAGGAGGATTGAGTGAAGGGACTTCTAATAAGACTCAGGAAGACATGTGCCAGTGAGAGTGTGTACAACTCTGCTGAGTGTCTGGCATCAGGGTTATCGGTCTTGTTAAGAAGCTGAGAAAGAATTCCTGTTCTGTTGTTTAGAGTGTTAGTTGCCTACTAAGTCATGTTTCGTCGATGTTGATTTTACTTTGTTACAGAAAAAGTCTTAACTTGAAATCTTCTTATTTAGTTCCTTTTAAGTAGGTCACTGGGAATTCAAATCTCTTCAAAAGTTATCAATCTCTACGGGGATCATAACACACTCTGCCTTTGTTCTAAACCTTTTGTATTTGATCTTGTATGTATGGTTCCTTGTTCATGACCCCCTTTCAATCATAGAAAGCAGTTTGCTTCTATCTACCACCCTTCACCTTCAAACTTTTAAATGCTTCTGTGATGTCCTGTAATCTGTATTGTTCCAACATAAAAGGAACCAATTTTTCGAGTCTTTTTGTATTTTTATTTTCTCATACCAAGCAACATCCTCATGAATGTATATTGGTCTCTTTAGGAAAAATACAGAAGCTTTTTTTATAATGTGGAAATCAGTGTAACTCACAGTACTGTCATTGCGGTTTTGTATAGGGTCATCATTACCTACTGCCGTTTATAGGCTATAATTTTTGATAAAACCTAGAATTCCATTCACTTTTTGTTTTTATCAACCTGTTGTATTGCCTTTAATATCCTGTCAATCTGTGCCCCAAATCCTTTGCTGTTCCACAGCACTGAACCTACTTCCATTTAGTGCATAATTACTGCTATTTCATTTCATAAAAATGCATCCTCTCACACTGACATTGACTTCTTTCTGCCACTTTTTAGTCCTTCACTCACTATATCAGTATCCATTTCCATTGACTTTTGATCTTCTGTGAATTAACTAATACCCCTTTTTTTGGTGTTAACTGCAAATTTTGAGAGCGCTCTACCTGGGCAAGTCATTGATGTGTACAATGAAAAGTGGCCCCAGAGCTGAACCCTGTGGGATACAACAACCATTGTTTGCCCACTCAGTGGAAAAACTGCCCTTTTATTTTTTTTCACTCATCCCTTGAGATGTGAGCGTCGCTGGCAAGGCCAGCATTGGTGTTCTCATGCATCTGCTGCCGTTGTTCTTCTGGGTGGTAGAGGTTGTAGGTTTGAAAAGTGCTGTTGAAGGAGCTTTGGCGAGTTGCTGCAGAGTATCTTGCAGATGGTATGCACTGCTGCCACTGCGCTGGTGATGGAGGGAGTGAATATTTAAGGTGATAGATGGGGTGCTGATTAAGTGGCATCCATGGGCTTTCAAGGTGTTAAGCTTCTTGAGTGTTATTGGAACTGCCCTCATCCAGGAAAGTGGAGAGCACTTGATCTTACTCCTGACTTGAATTTTGTAAATGGTGGACAGGCTTTGGGGAGTCAGGAGATGAATTACTTGTCGCAGAATTCACTCTGACCTTTTGTAGGTACAGTATTTATGTGGCTGGTCCAGTTAAGTTTCTGGTTAACGGTGACTGCCAGGACTTTGAAAATGGGGGATTTGGCTATGGGGAGAAGGTGCGGGAGTGGCCCAAGATGAATTTCTCCTTCAGAGAGCCAACACAGACACAACGGACAAATGGCCACCTTCTGTACTGTAACCATTCTATGATTCTATATTAATGTTGTTGAACATCAAGGAGAGATGGTTAGATTCTCTCTTGTTGGAATTGGTCAGTTGCCTAGTACTTGTTACTTGCCACTTATCAGCCCAAGCCTGGGTGTTGTATGTGGGCACAAACTGGTTCAGTGTCTGAGGAACACTGAGCACTGCAACCATCAGCAAACATCCCCACTTCTGACCTTATGTTGATGAGAAGGTAATTGAGGAAGCAGCTTGAAGATGGTTGGTCTTTGGATACCGCCCTGTTGAGCTCCTGTGACAATGTCCTGGGTCTGAGATAATTGACTTCCAAGAATTCCAACAAAACTACAACCAGCTCCTTTCTGCTAGGTATGACTCCACCCATTGCGGAGGACCCCTGCCACCCCCGACCCCAATTCCCCATGACTCCCATTTTGCTAAAGCACCTTGATGCCATACTCGATCAAAAGCTGCCTTCATGTCAAGGGCAGTCACTCTCCCCTCACCTCTGGAATTGAGTTCCCTTCTCCATGTTTGGCCGAAGACTGTAATGAGGTCTGGAGCCTAGTGACCCTGGTGGGATCCAAACTGGGCATTGGTGAGCAGGTTATTGCTGAGTAAGTGCAGCTTGATTGCACTATTGTCGAACACCTTCCATCACTTTGCCAATGATTGAGAATAAACCGAGGGCGCGTTAATCGGCTCAATTAGATTTGTCCTGGTTTTTTTGTAGACAGGATTTACATAGCAATTTTCCGCATTGTCGGGTAGATGCCACTGTTGTAGCTGGACTGGAATCGCTTGAGTAGGAAGGCAGCTGGTTCTGAGGCTCAGTACTACAATGGAGATATTTTCAAGGCCTCATAGTCTTTGCTGTGTCTAGTGCCTTCAACCATTTCTTGATATCATGTGGAGTGAATTGAATTGTCTCACTTTGATTTTTATAACGGTTTGCTCTCCTCTGCCTAATAGCAGACCCTACAATCTCTCAACACATTGAGGCTTCTTAAAGTCCATGTACACTATGTGTGCTGCATTTTCCTCATTAGCAAATATGTTACCTCCTTAAATATGTTTTGATGATGTTGATGTTGGAATGTAGAGGAATACATTGGTGTAGCTATTCTGTTCCACTTCACAGTTTCACAGGATCATTTATGTCCACCTGAGTAGGCAGTTGGGGATTTGATTTAACATTTCATGTGGGAGATTTTGCCTTTGACAATGCAGCACTTATTCAGTACAAGTGTTAGCATAGACCGTACGTTGATAATACAGTAATCAATCTACATATAGACTAGGTTAACCAAATTAGCACTGATACTGGGAAGGTCGAATTCCTGGAATGTATATAAGATGGTTTTCTAGAACAGTTTGTTGAAGGGCTATTTTAGATCTAGTATTGTGCAATAAAAAAGGGCTAAAGGAACCTTCAAGGAAGAGTAACCATAATATGCTAGAATTTTACATAAGTTTGAAAGTGACGTAGTTCAATCCAAAACTAGGGTCTTAAATCTAAATAAAGGAAATTTACGAAGGTTTGAGGAGCAAGTTGGCTGTGGTTGAGTGGGAAACCACATTGAAAGATACAATGGTAGACAGGCAATGGCTAGCATTTAAAGAATTGCTACATGGTTTACAACAAATTTACATTTCCTTGAGGCACAAAAACCCAACAGAAAAAACAGAACAGTAAGAAAGGTGATCCAACTATAGCTAACAAGAGAAGTTAAAGATTGTATTAGACCAAAGGAAGAGTAAAGTTGCCCAAAAAAGTAGTAAGCTTGAGGATCGGGAGCATTTTACAATTCAACAAAGGAGGACCAATAAACTGATAAAGGGAAAATAGAATATGAAGGTAAATTAGTGAGAAACCTAAAACCAGACTGAAAGCTTATGTAGGTATGTAAAAAGGAAAAGATTAAAGATAAACCTGGGCCCATTACAGGCAGAGACAGGAGAATTTATAATAGGGAAACTCTTTCGAGTTATCAACAGTCACAGATTGCAACTCTTTCGAGTATAATCACAGTTCTTGGTTTCCGGGAGTGGGACATGAACCCACAACCCTCTGATTCAAAGGCGAGGGTGCTATGAACTGAGCCACAGCTGACAATAGGGAATAAGGAAATGGCAGAGAAACGAAACAAATACTTTGTAAATGTTTTCATGGACGAAGGTACAAAAAGATCTCCCAGAAATACTATAGAACCAAGAGACTAGTGGGCATCAGGAACTCAAAGAAATTAGTATTAGTAAAGAAGTAGTACTGGAGTAGTACTAACATCCCAGAAATAGCTGTAAATTAGGAAATAGAAGGGAGGGACAAACTGAGGAAAATTACAATCGCCAGAGAAGTGATATTGAGCAAGTTGGAACTGCAGGCTGACAAACCCCCGAGTCCTGATGGACTTCATCCTAGGGCCATGAAAGCAGTGGCTAGTGAGATAGTTGATGCGCTGGTTTTAATTTTCTAAAACTCCCGGGATTTGGGGAAGGTTCCATTAGATTGGAAAATAGCAAATGTAACTCCTTTATTCAAAAAGGGAGGGAGACAGAAAGCAGGAAACTACCGGCCAGTTAGCCTAACATCTGTCATAGGGAAAATGTTAGCAATTATTAATAATGTTATAGCAGGGCACTTAGAAAAATTTAAGGCAATCAGGCAAAACCAACATGGTTTTGTGAAAGGGAAATCATATTTAACCAATTTATTGGAGTTCTTTGAAGGAGTCACATGTGCTGTGGATAATGGGGAACCAATGATGTACTGCACTTGGATTTCCAGAAGGCATTTGATAAGGTGCTACATCAAAGGTTATTGTGGAAAATAAAAGCCCATGGTGCGGTGGGTAACATATTGGCATGGATAGAAGATTGACTGACTAACAGGAAACAGAGGGTAGCCATAAATGGGTCGTTTTCTGGTTGGTGGGATGTAATGAGTGGTGTGCTGAGGCGTCAGCTTTTTACAATTTATATAAATGACTTGAATGAAGGCACTGAAGATTGCGAAATTTGCTGATGACACAAAGATAGGTGGGAAAGTAAGTTGTGAAGAGGATGTAAGGATGTAAAGTGACATAGGTTAAGTGAGTGGGCGAAGATCTGGCAAATGGAGCATAATGTGGGCAAATGTGAAATTGTCCATTTTGGCAGGAAGAATAAAAAATAAGCACATTATCTAAATGGTGAGAGATTGCAGAACTCTGAGATTCAGAGGGATCTGGTTGTCCTAGTGCATGAATGACAAAAAGCTAGTTTGCAGGTACAGCAGGTAATTAGGAAAGCTAATAGAATGCTATCATTTATTGTGAGGGGAATTGATTACAAAAGTAGGGAGGTTATGTTTCAGTTATATAGGGCACTGGTGAGACCACACCTGGAGTACTGTGTACAGTATTGGTCTCCTGATTTAAGAAAACATGTAAATGCGTTGTAAGCAGTTCAGAGAAGGTTTACTAGACTAATACCAGGAATATGTGGGCTGTCTTATGAGGAAAGGCTGAACAGGTTAGGCTTGCATCCACTTTTGAAGAGTAAGAGACGACTTGTTTGAAACCTTTAAGATCTTGAGGGGTCTTGACAGACTGGATGTGGAGAGGATGTTTCCTCTTGTGGGAGAATCTAGAACTAGGGTTCATGGTTTAAAAATAAGAGTTTGCTCATTTAAGAGAGAGATGAGAAATATTTTCTGAGAGTAGAGAGCCTCTGGAACTCTTCCTCTTTGAATATTTTTAAGGCAGAGCTAGATAGATTCTTGATAAACTGGGGGCTGAAAGGTTATTGGGGGTAGGCAGGAATGTGGAGCGGATGTTGCAATCAGATCAGCAATGATCTTGTTGAATGGTGGAACAGGCTCGAAGGGCCGATTGGCCTACTCCTCCTAGTTTGTATGGAGAAATTAATGAGACTGAAAGTTGACAAAGCCTCTAGACCTGATAATCTACACCCCAGAGTTTTGAAAGAGTTGGCTGTACAGATAATGGATGCATCGGTGGTCACCTTCAAAAGTTCTATAGATTCTGGAATGGTTCCTACGGATTGGAAGATAGCAAATGTAACCCCACTATTTAAGAAAGGAAAATGGAGAACTACAGATCTGTTAGCCTGACATCATACAAACATATAAATTAGGAGCAGGAGTTGGCCATTCAGCCCCTTGAGCCTGCCCCACCGTTCGATATTATCATGGCTGATCTGATTGTGGCATGAACTCTACTTTCCTGACTCCCCTTGGTAGGTAGTAGTAAGGAAAATGCTAGAATCTATTATAAAGGATGTGATCACGGAACACTTTGAAAATAGTGATAGGATTGGGCAGAGTCAACATGGATTTATGAAAGGGAAATAATGTTTGACAAACGTGTTGGAGTTTTTTGAGGATACAACTAGTAGAATAGATAATGGGGAACCAGTGGATGTGGTGTATTTGGATTTTCAGAAGGCTTTTGATAAGGCCCCATACAAGAGGTTAGTAAACAATTTAATGGGATAATATACTGGCATAAATTGAGAATTAGTTAATGGACAAGAAACAGAGTAGGAATAAATGGGTCATCCTTGGGTTGGCAGCCTGTGACTAGTAGGAACCGCAAGGATCAGTGCTTGGGCTCCAGCTATTCACAATCTATATCAACAATTTAAATGTGGGGATCAAATGTAATATTTCCAAGTTTGCTGATGACACAGCTAGGTGGGAATGTGAGTTGTGAGGAGGATGCAACGAGGCTTCAAGGGGATTTAGACAGGCTAAATGAGTGGGCAAGAACATGACAGATGGAATATAATGTGAAAAAATGTCAAGTTATCCACTTTGGTAGGAAAAACATTAATGCAGAGTATTTCTTAAATGGTGAGACATTGGGAAGTGTAGATATCCAAAGGGACCTGGGTGTCCTTGTTCATGAGTCATAAAGCTAGCATGCAGGTGCAGCAAGCAATAAAGAAGGCAAACGGCATAAGAACATAAGAACTAGGAGCAGGAGTAGGCAATTCAGCCCCTCGAGCTTGCCCTGCCATTCAATACGATCATGGCTGATCTCATTTCGGCCTCAACTCCAATTTCCTGCCCTCTCCCCATAATCTTTCAACCCGTTACTAATTAAAAATCTGTATCTCTTTAAATTTATTCAGCGTCCTGGCATCTACTGCACTCTGAGGTAGTGAATTTCACAGATTCACGACCCTTTGAGAAAAGTAATTCCTCCTCATCTCTGATTTAAATCTACCACCCCTTAGCCTAAAACTATGGCCTCTCATTCTAAAATGCCCCACAAGGGAAAACATCCACTCCATGTCTACTTTGTCTATCCCCTTTAGCATCTGAAATACCTCAATTAGATCTCCTCTCATCCTTCTAAACTCTAGCGAGCATAGGCCTAAATTGCTCAATCTCTCCTCATGAGACAAACCCCGCATCTCTGGAATCAATGTAGTGAACCTCCTCTGAACCGCCTCCAATGCAACTACATCCTTCCTCAAGTAAGGGGACCAAAACTGTGCACAGTACTCCAGGTGCGGTCTCACCAATGCCTTGTACAGTTGCAACAACACTTCCCTATTTTTATACTCTATTCCTTTCGCAATAAATGCCAGTATGCTGGCCTTTATTGCAAGAAGTCTTCTACTCCTCTTGAGTATAGGAGTAAAGCTGCAATTGCTTTGAGTCTTGGTGAGACGGTGCCTGGAGTATTATGAACAGTTTTGGTCTCCTTACCTAAGGAAGGATATACTTGCCATAGAGGGAGTGCAATGAAGGTTCACTTGACTGATTCCTGGGATAGCAGGATTGTCCTTTGAGGAGAGATTGAGGAGACTGGGCCTGTATTTAGAAGAATTAGAAGTGATCTCATTGAAACATACAAAATTCTTACAGGGCTGGACAAGGTAGATGCAGGAAGGATGTTTCCCCTGACTGGGGGCTGCGGAGCCAGGGGACACAATCTCAGAATAAGAAGTAGACCGTTTAGGATTGAAATGAGGAGGAATTTCTTCACTCAGAGGGTGGTAAATCTTTGGAAGT
This sequence comes from Cetorhinus maximus, assembly GCF_964194155.1. Classification (NCBI taxonomy): domain Eukaryota; kingdom Metazoa; phylum Chordata; class Chondrichthyes; order Lamniformes; family Cetorhinidae; genus Cetorhinus; species Cetorhinus maximus. The sequence goes on from NC_135885.1 coordinate 49,301,625, forward strand.
CTCTACCCCAGAAGGCTGTGGAGGCTCAGTCATTGAGTATGTTCAAGACAGAGATTGATAGATTTCTAGATAGTAAAGACATCAAGGGATATGGGGATAGTGCAGGAAAAATGACATTGAGGTAGAATATCAGCCATAATCTAATTGAAAGGTGGAGCAGGCTCGTGGGATTGAATGGCATACTTCTCCTATTTCCTATGTTCTTATATTCTTGGAGTGGGGCTTGAAATCAAATTTTTTGACTCAGATGAAGCTATTTTGATCAGAATATCCCAGATATGATTCACTTTCAGTGCCGAATTAGGTGAATGCTGCCCCATACAACAGTTGGAATGCAATAAATTGTGGTTTCCTGGGCTAAGGATCAGCTATGTTCCTGTTGGTGTCAGCTGTGGCTCAGTTCATAGCACCCTCGCCTTTGAATCAGAGGGTTGTGGGTTCATGTCCCACTCCCGGAAAACCAAGAACTGTGATTGTACTCGAAAGAGTTGCAATCTGTGACTGTTGATAACTCGAAAGAGTTTCCTGTGTGATGCCCAACAATCCCTGTTGGAAAATGTGTATAGGTCCAATGAGAACAGGAATAGGTTGGATTATTTGGGGAATATTGACTTTGGGAAGTATAGGTGGATAACTGTACTGACTCTCTCTGCTGCTCTGTGGAGTGATGCACAGAAGTAAGTCCCAGCTATCACTCAAGTCTTCCTGTAATTTGCAGCTCAACCAGAGAACTGCAGTTTTGCTCCTACATGTAATGTGACCTATTGTGTTTACCGTTCCAAAGTTTTCTCAATCTGTTCAATTTGCCTTTGGAAGCTTCAAAATACAAGCACAGCCTGTCATCACATTTCATTTTTTTTTGTTGTCCTGCGCCTGCTCTAATGCTGGTAAGTAGAACTGAGAAATGCAGTTCTTTACTGAAGTTACTACAGCTACACCCTGAGTGAGCATGGTTTGAGATGAAACAGGTAATTAGACTGCAGCACTGTTAAGTGACCAGAGCTGAATGCTAGTTTATGGAAGGGGGATTCTTAGCATTGTGGCAATTGCTGATCATTTCCATAGCTAGTTCTTCAAGATTACTGGGAAGTTTTTACAATACAGACAAGACCATTTTGAAAATGAGGATACCTGGGCAGGGGTGAGGAAGGGCAGCTAATGCCAGTTCCTAAGAATCTGTTTGCAAATTTTTACTATATTTTCTTTACTTAAACCGAAATGGTTCCTGGCAGAAATGAAAAAGGGGCAAAAAAAAAATCAGGCTGCTCTACAGTGACACGTGGTGGACAGAGCCTGCAATTTTGTATCGACTGTACCAATGTGGTATTAACTCCGCTGTGTTAGAGATGTTTCAGCATGTAATATTATGTGGCATTCAAGGTTGAAAAGGCCCATTGCAATGCCAACTATAAGTTTAACATGTACTGCAGGTAAATGTTGACATTTATTATCACCATATCCTCTCAGCCACACAGCAACCTGAAAGTTCTCATGTAGGCTGCGCACAAGTTGGCCTCTTTAAGTTACTGTGTTCGTGGCCACAAAAAAAGGCCTGCAACAACAAAAAATAACTGGGAAGTATGTTGCTTCTTATGGGTTTTTCCATTGAGGTGGCATGGCATGGAACATTTCAGTGAAATTTGAAAGGTTAATGTCTATTGATGAGCGCCATAGGCTTCAGAATGGGTTGCCCGACTAAATTTGATTTACAGGATTCAAATCTAAGGCTGCATTTGACAGGCACTGGTTTGCAATTGCTTTTAAACATCCACTAAGAAACTAAAATTGCTACAGTATCATACAACCATATATAGGTGTTTTAAGTAACTCTGTAAAAATCCTATGCCAGAAGCTGCCTTTGTATGGGAGAACACATTACAGATATTGGCCATAGATTGACCTTGGAATGTTATCTATGCTCCATATAAACAGTCACTTCACACGGTTGACAGTTCATTATTTCAGATATTGATTTTGGTCTAACGTTTAGTTGTAACTGGTCGTGGGGATGGTATAAATGAAGGCAATGACAATAGGGTAAGACCTGAATGTAAGATAACAAGAAAAGATAAATCGATAATATGAATCTAATAGCATGATATTTCTGTTATTTGTAACTTTAATCCATTCTTTTCCATTTCTGACATTTTATTTCCTCACTTCATTTGAAAGTGCCAGAGCCTTCGTGATCTGTGGTTCACCAGGCATCCACTAGCACCTTGCCCAAGACCAACAGTACCTTGTCAGCTGTTCGTGTCAGCCTCAATGATAAGCATAGCAAGCTGTTTAACTATAGGTGGCATCACAGCAGAGTAATCTTGTCTTCATCTGATACCCTTATAAAGCATTTCCATCACTGGGTCAATCATTAGTGATTAGAATCTGGAGCACTGGCTGATTTGATTTTTTTGTTTTCCTCTTCCCTCAATCAATTGCAGCAGCCCCTTAATTGGCTAAGTCCATAGTGGTGATCAAATCTGAGATCTCCTTGTTTTGCATGGCCACATGGGGTAAGATCCACCTTAAAATTCACCTATCTGACCAAGCCCCCAATATTTACAGCTCTGGTTCGGTATCCTTTTTTATTATACTTTTGCCAAGTGACTTGGGACGTTTTTCTACATGAAAAATGATGCATGAATGCAGCTTGTTAATAAAGCTGCTGAGCAATCAGGGGATACTGTAGCTTACTTGTAAATTAATAACCTGGTTTAAAAATGTTATTTCCTTACCAGAAACCTGCAGTGTATTAAGAAGTTGATGTAATATTTTCTGCAGTGTTTGGTTTCGTAAACTAAAATAGCTAGTCAACTTGACACACATCATCCTGACTTGGAAATATATCACTGTTCCTTCATTATTGCTGGGTCCAAACCCTGGAACTCCCTTTGTATAACGGCACTTTGGGTGTACCTACAACACAAGGACTGCCACAGTTCAAGAAGGCAGCTCAGCACCACCTTCTCTAGGGCAGTAAAGAATGGGCAACACATGCTGACCTTGCTAACACTGCCCTTGTGCCAAGAACAAGTAAAAAAAAGTTAAAGGAAGTGACTGCAGTTTGAGCTGCAGGTAAGATGTGTAATTTGGGCATGCTCATTTTTGCTCATAATCTGTGAACCTCCATAGCGTCACATGCTTCTGACCATATCTCTGCCCATCTACTGCTAAAACCTATGCCTTTCTCACGTCCAGACTTGACCATTGTATTGCTAACCCAGCCTGCCTCCCACTCTCCATCAAATTCAGCTCATTACAAAATTGTGCAGTCTGTACCTTAATCTACATCAAGTCCTGCTTGATATTATTCCTGTCCTTACCTGACCTAAGTTTGGTCCCTCGTCTCCCAGTGTTTCAGATTTAAAATTCTCGTTCTTGAGTTTAAATCTACCCACGTGCTGCATCACCCCGCCAAGCTCTTCGTTCTCCTGGGTTCTAGTGCAGCTGTCTTTCTTTAAAATTCTCCCTTCCTTTAAGACCCTCTGACCAAGCTTTTGACCCCCTTTCAAATATCTCTTGGCGTTTTTTCCCCTTTATAGCTCTCTAGCACTTTGGGATGTTTTTCTGTGTTCAGTGTGCTAAATAGATATTTTAGCTGATCTGACTATTTTAAACTTCGATCAAGTAACGATGACTTTCACTGAGTGTTGTGTAAGTGCTAAAGCCTAGAAAAGACCAGATTTTATAAAGTCACTTGTGGGTTATTTGAATATTAGAATAATCATCCATCTGCAGGCCCAGAGTAAATGTTGCTGGTCTGTCTTTTTCCCATTATGCTATGTGAAGTAAGTTGAAACTTGGTCACATTGGTTCTAATCTGTTCCACCAGGAGCCTATTTACTTGAATATAGAAATTATAATCTTGCTTTATACTGCAGGGGGATGGAACTTGTTGCCTATGAGGGTGGTGGAAGTGGCGACAATGAATGATTTCAAAAGAAAATTGTTTGGGCATTTGAGGGAACTAAACTTGCCGAGTTACGTCGATAGAGCAGGGAAATGGGACTGACTGGATTGCGTTACAGAGAGCAGGCATGGACTCAATGGGCTGAATGGCCTCCTTTCATGCTGTGATGACAGTGAAAATTCACCTTTCCTTTGGATGAAGCTGGTTTGGAGACCAGAAGGTTGATTGGACAAGGGTGTCCAAATTTTTATTTTATTCATTCACATGTAGGCAAGGACAGCAGATTTCCTTCCTTAAAGGACATTAGTGAACAAGATAGATTTTTACAACAATCAGCATCATTAGACTTTTAATCCCAGATTTTCATCTGCCGTGGTGGGTTTCGAACCCAGGTCCCTAGACCATTATCCAAGATCTCTGGATTACTCATCCAGCAGCAATACCACTATGCCACTGCTTCCCCTGAAATAATTCAATCTCCATTTTAAGGTCCTCCCTTGAGCCATTTCACACAAATTTCCATTGTAATTTCCAATGCCCATGTTTATTATGGAAATTGCCTATGTAAACTTGTCACAGTATAATTGTACAGTCTTGCAATGGTGATGCCCCCCAGCAGCTCCCAAGTTTAGATGAACAGTTATTTTAATCATGGAAATAGGAATTTATAATGGAAAAAATTCTCAATGTGGTGACAAATGCAAGATACATTGATTGTCCAAATATTATGTCGGACTTGTTTGATCCTCACATGTACACGATTGTACACGAAAAATGGCAGGGACACAATTAAGCATCTGCTGTGGGGGTAGTTGATTTCAAGTTTCACATTGCCTAATCAATGTAAAGCGCCTAAAGAGTTTCACCAGGCACCCACAGCCAAAAGCTACTGAAAAGCACTGCTAAGATTTTGGACAATGACTTTATGGAACATTCGCAGCTTGTTTTTCATAAATTACAACAAAGAAGGATGCTATAGTATCTCTGCCAGTGCTAGGTCTTCAATTGCAGAATCTAATTTCATTTCCATGATCTTTTCCCTTCCTCGTCTTTTGTAGAATTATAAAATTTCACAGCATAGATGGAGGTTTTTGGACAATTGCATGCCTGTCAGCTCACAAAAAGAGCTAATGAATCAGTACCTTTTCCTGCACTTTCTCCATATTCTTTGAATTTTTTTCTCCAAATATTTATTTTCTAAACCAGCAGCATCTCATGCAGCAATAACTTCTAAAGAAAAAAATCCTTTAGCTCTCCCTTCATCCTTTTGATGATTTAAAATCTGTGCCTTCTATTTAATTCTACAGTCAATGAAAATAATTTTTACTGATTTAATTCCTTAAACTATTCATAATTTTGGACACCTTTTCATATATAAAAAAAGGCACATGTTTCTTATACCTAAAGTCTCAATCCATGTCCTTGGTATTCTTCTTAAAGGTAAGATGCTCAAAACTGGACACCGTATTCAAACAGGTTTAACATGACTACTTTGCTTTTGTATTCTATACTATTTTTTATATACAGTACCCCCATATCTTTTTTGGTTTGATCAATTTGTCCCTCAACTTTTAAAGTTCTTACCTTAACTGCTAAGCCTCTGCTTTCCTACTTCAAAGATTTATAATTTGGTTTGCATTTTTTCTTTTTCCCCTCAAAATCACATCCTTTTTCTCATCAAATTTCAAACACCTGCCCAATCACTGCTACTAGCTTGAACTTGAGTTGAATATTCTTTTGGCAGAAAACAATTGCTTTTTGTGGGAGAGGAAATAATTTGCAGTAATTTTTAGGAAGAGGCTTTACCATTAATGGAGCTGTTTACTGTAAATGAATGCCAGAGCCATGATGTTTACGTTGGATAATGATCTCTCAGAAAGTCAATGATGTAAGTGAGAAGGCACCTGTATACCATTAAATGATAAATAGGAATAGCATAGTCACTGCCACTTGGGATTTTACATATGTATGACATTTGTGCATTACACTTTACCATCTTCTACGATAACAATGTCAACTTCGTACGAATGTTTCTCCTTGCAACAAGGGATACCAGTGCGATGAATTAATGTTATTGCTCTTAGTCCTGCACTTTTTTTCCAAACTGGATTTTAACCTTAACTGGGAATTAGTGTGACATATATGCTGATTTATCTTTATTCTCCTTCTTTGTGGTCGAGTCTTTGTTCCCCTCCCTCCCCAAAACTGGCTTGGTTTTGTTCAAGAATGTACTGTTTTTTGGAAATTCTGTTACTGCATGGTTCACCTCATAAACTGGTCCCACTGGGTCTGTGTTGTCCTGTAGTTTGTTACAAGTGAGTAAATCAAGGACCTGAAGCCACTTTTGCAATGCCAATCATTTGGTTCGGATTCTAGGAGACTAATGCTCATATGCGCTCTTACTCTTTGTCAAAATCATAAGACATTGTTTTTCTGAGTCTGTGATTACTAGAATATTGGAGCTGTCTGTCCTCTAAAATTTGACATAAGCAGTTACCAGTGTAAAAATGCCTGAGATGTCACAAATTGATATCTTAACCTCAGTATTTTCTGCTGAGCAGCTGATGGTAGTCTGTGAATCTATGTAATATATTGGAGTAGTGATTTTGTTTTTGGTGCATGCCATTTTTGTTCCAGCGGTGTCATTAAGATGTCATGATAAAATAGATCTCAGTATCACAGATAATCAATCACTGCAGGGATTGTACTAGCTTCTGTGTATTAATCATAGTTTGTAACCATTCATCTTTAAGGACATGGTATTTTTGATGTGCACATGGAAAATGGAAAGAAATGTGCAGTGTTGTAGTCGGATTCTACATTGCACTTGCGATGCCATGGCATACAAGGCAATGGGCCTAGTGCTGGAAAATGGGATTAGAATAGTTAGGTACTTGTTTGACTGGCGCAGACTCGATGGGCCCGAGGGCCTTTTTCAGTGCTGTGGACCTCTATGACTCTGTGACTCTATTGTACCATTAGAGCTTTGCAGATAATAGCACAGAACTCAGAACAGTTTCTTGTAGTTTATGTAGATGCACAAAGCATGGTAAATAAGGTCGCAGAGCTGCAGGTACAAATAGCTACGTGGAGATAGGGGGCTAGATTTTACGGCCCCACCGCTGGACGTGTTTTTGGCTGGGGTTGGGGTGGGGCGGTCCATGTAAAATACAAGATGTGGCAAGCCCACCACCGCCTTGCATGCTCTGAGCTGTCAGCCGTAATATAGCGCTGCAATCAGCAGCCCACCCACCATATTTAAATAAATAATTACAGGTCAATCGTCATTCATGGAATATGGGCTACGCTGGCTAGGTCAGCATTATTGCCCTTTCCTAAGGTGGTAGTGAGCTGCCTTGAACTGCTGCAGTCCATGTAGTGTAGGTACACCCACAGTGCTGTTAGGGAGGGAGTTCTAGGCTTTTGACCCAGTGACAGTGAAGGAAAGGTGCAATATTTCCAAGTCAGGATGGTGAGTGGCTTGGAGGGGAATGTCCAGGTGGTGGTGTTCCCATGTGCTTGCTGATAGTAGCAGTCATGAGTTTGGAAGGTGCTATCTAAGGAGGCTTGGTGAGTTTGTTCAGTGCATCTTGTCCATGGTACACACTGCTGCCACTGTGTCATTGGTGGAGGAGGGAGTGAATATTTGTGGATGTGGTGCCAATCAAGCTTTGTCCTGGATGGTGTCAAGCTTCTTGAGTGTTGTTGGGGCTGCACGCATCCAGGCAAGTGGAGAGCCTTCCATCAAACTCCTGGTTTGTGCCTTGTAGATGGTGGACAGGCTCTGGGGAGTCAGGAGGTGAGTTACTCGCCGCAGGACTCCAGGCCTCTCACCTGCTCTTGTGGCCACAGTATTTATATGGTTAGTCAGTTCAGTTTCTGGTCAATGGTAACTCCCAGGATGCTGATGGTGGGGAATTCAGCGATGGTAATGCCATTGAATGTCAAGGGGAGATGGCCATTGCCCGGCACTTGTGTGGCGCGAATATTACTTGCCACTTGTCAGCCCATGCATGGATATTGTCCAGGACTTGCTGCATTTGGACATGGACTGCTTCAGTATCTGAGGAGCCACGAATGGTGTGGAACATTGTGCAATTATCAGTGAACATTCCCACTTCATCCTGAGCCCGCTATTGAGCTCTGGCACTGCTGGGACTGATGGAGCTGGAGGTCAGTCAGATTGGCCAGCAGCTCCTGAGGGTTGGACTTCCTCCCAGTGAGGGGCGGAAGTTCCACACTTACAATGTGGGTGGCAACAACTAGGTATTATCGCTGGCTTCTTCAGTCAGTTTCTGACTGACGTTGTAGCCGGAGTGTGACGAGCAGTACACACCCCCCCACCCTCCGTAACATCTAGCATCTGACATCATGATAACTGTGCCTGGATATAAGTTGTTCAAGATAGATAGGGAAGAGAAAAAAGGAGAGAAGATGGCAGTATTAAAGAGAATATTAGTGTTGGAGAGAGGATGTCTTGGAGGGGTTAGGGCTGAATCTATTTGGTTAGAGATAACATAAGAAATGGGAGCAAGAGCAGATTATACAGCCCATCGTGCCAGCTCCACCGTTCACTATGATCATGCCTGGTCCTGGACTTCAACTCCACTTTCCTGCCTATTTTCCATATTCCTTGATTTCCTGAGAGACGAAAAATCCATCTCAGCCTTAAATATATTCAATGATGGCATCCATAACCCTCTGGGATAGAAGATTTCAAACATTCATAATGCTTTGAGTGAAGAAATTTCTCCTCATTTCAATCCTAAATGATCAGTCCCATATCTTGAAACCATGCCCCCTTGCCCTAGATTTCCAAACCTCAGAATCTAATCCTGTTAAACCTCTTAATCTTGAATGTTTTTCGTGAGATTCTTTTAAACTCCAGAGAATGTAGACCCAATTTACTCAGCCTCTCATCAGGACAACACTCTTGTCCCAGGGACTGATCTACTGAACCTTTGCTGTACCACCTCCAATGCAAGTATGTCCTTCCTTAAATGTGGAGATCAAAAGTGCACAGGTGTGGTCTCACCAATGCCTCTGTACAGTTGTAGCAAGACATCTTTATTTTTTTACTTTAATACCCTTACAATAAAGGCCGCCATGCTATTTGCTTTCCTAATTGCTTGCTGTATCTGCATGCTAATTTTTGGGATCCTTGTACAAGTACACCCAAGCCTCTCTGAATATCAACATTTGCAAATTTCACGCCTTTTAAAAACTATTCTGCTTTTCTATTGTTATGACCAAAGTGGATAACTTCACACTTCCCCACATTGTACTCCATCTGCTACTTTGCTCAGTTAAGCTGTCTATATCTCTGTCCTTCTCAAAGCTTGCATTCCCCCTAGCTTTGTATCACCAGGAAACTTAGATACATCGTGCTCTGTCTTTTTATCCAAATATATCTTGTAAATAGCTGGGGCCCCAGCACTGATCCCTGTGGCACTCCACAAGTCATAGTATGTCAACTTGAAAATGACCCATTTACCCCTACTCTTGGCTTCCTGTCCATTAGTCAATCATCTATCCATACTAATATAGCACCCCCAACTCCATGAACCCTTATCTTTTGCATTTAACCTCTTGCGTGGCAGCTCATCGACTGCCTTTTGGAAATCCAAGTATATCACATCTGCTGGTCCCCCATTATATACCCTGCTAGTTAGCTTGGATATGAAGTTGAGTGGTGGAAGCAGAGAGTAGCAGTGAACAGTTTTTTGGACTGGAGGGTTCCCAGGTTAGCACCACTGCTTTATGCGTGTGTGATTCCGCGATTGGATAACATTTGCTAAATAATAAGATAAAAGCAAAATACTGCATATGCTGGAAATCTGAACAAAAACAAAATGCTAAAAATCTCAGCAGGTCTAGCAGCATCTATGGAGAGAGAAACAGAGTTAACGTTTCAAGTCCATATGACCCTTCTTCAGCTCTGAAGAAGGGTCATACAGATGCGAAAGCTTCAGCTTCAGAGCTGGAGAAGGGTCATATGGACTCGAAATGTTAACTCTGTTTCTTTCTACAAATGCTGCTTGACCTGCTGAGTTTTTCCAGCATTTTCTGTTTTTATTTGATAAATAGTCCTCAGTGTGCTAAGAATTACGCTGACAACCAATTTAAGATTGTCAGTTGGGCTTGCAATATGGTGCATTTGCATGTACTGGAAGCTACATAGATTAATACATAGGACCCTGTTCTTTGCAGACAGAATGAACATGTACATACATTGCACCTGTTTCAGCTAAACAAAATAAGTGACAGCCTTTCGCTGACTCATTCCTCAGGACAATGCCTTGACCAATTTCGTCAAGCTGCCTGGTTTAAATTTCAGACAATGCTTAGCAGTTAACTGTCAGTCATCATGAGTGGTGCATTCTCCATGGCACTCTTCACATACAGTGCAAATGGTTGTTTTCCCCCTTATAATGGTATTCTTGTGAGTGTCCTGATGAGTGCATGATGAAAGCTTAGAGATGTCTCTTTTTTTCAGCAATACTCAGATTACATTATTTGAACATGACTTTCACTAGTTTCTATACCTAAAGTTATACTTGGGGATTGATGATGAACAGCCTATTTAATTAATAAAGAAACTCTAGCTACTTTGCCAGTTTGGTTTGTTAAATACACCTGAAGTTCCAACGTACCGCACTTCTAATATATGGAATCTTCACAGATCCAGTGGTACTTGCAATTGTTTTATGAGAAATTTAATTGTAACAATTTTCCTCCTCAAATATATTCAGTTTCTCATTTGTCTTTATTTAATTTATCTCCCATATATATTCTCTCTCTCTCTTTTTCTCTTTTCCTTTCTTTTTTCCCCCTTCCCCCTCTCATTAATGAAACTGCTGATTTTAATATTGATTTCTGGACCTACAATTGCTAGGTGCCTTCCAGTGTCTCACCTAGATAGTCTTTGTTTGAATATTAACAGTGTGTTTCACTGTGAAGCATCGCAGGTGAGGAAGTTTCTGTTACCAACTGACACAAACACATGCACTTTCCAGCAAAAGTCATGAATGGCAAGCAAGAGGTACAACACAGAATTGCTACTTTTGACGACAGATGAGGGAGTAAAACTGGCTGAATGATGAACAGTGAGAGATTTCATGTTTAGAATTTACCACTTAAAAATCAAGAATCAAGAGGGAGAATTGCTACTTAAATATAGCAGTGGAGGCACTGAGGGTGTTATTATTAGCTATTGATGTTGCATTGTTTCACTCCCTTATGACAACTCTCCCACTTAACTTTCTATGACTGCTACTAATGATTTTAGGCTGTGAAGATGTATTTACTATATAATTTTATTTAGTCATCAGTTTCCCAAATGTCTCATTCTGCGCAATGAATTGCTAGTCCAAACTATTCAGGATTAGTAATTCTGTAATGTAATCTTGTGATGAAGTTGTATGAAAGTGTAGGCATTGAAGTTTTGGTTTACATTAGCAGTATTTTTCAACTTCACAAAGTCACCTAGTTTGGCCGTAGAACACTTCCTATGAAAATGGATCATTTTGCATCCATGCCAATTGATTGTGTCTTTTTAACTCTAGCTGGGGGTTAGGGTTTTGATTTTCAAATCTTGTCAAGAATCCTTTTTCCTCTCTCCCTAGCCCCAATAGAGAAACAGCTGATCTCCACCAGATACCTTTTCCCTATGGTTCTATGAAATAGTGAATTTGGTAGAATTAAGAATTAAAGCTGTATTTTCCACTCTATGGTGATATGTTGACACTGCAGTACACCATACCACTTCACTGTCCCCGCAGTGTGCCATCAGCTGAATTGGGTTGAAATAGCCTGGGCACCCTATTAATATGCTGTTTGACACTCCTTCATAGCGTATTACAAAAAAGATATACAACAGAAAATAGAGGGTGGTGGAATGGAGGTGAGAATTGGTGCATTTAATTGTCACAGTGAAAGGTATACACACATTTTCATCAGATGGTTGAGTTAGTTTAATCTGTTGTAACATGGCTTATTAATTTAAATTTTCCCGATTGGAAAAATTAGACAAACATAATGCCAAATTTCCCCATTCACAAGTATGTTTTCCACGTGCAAAGCATCAGGAGAGGCGATGCCTGTCTGGAAGAGGCAAGATATTTATTAAAATAGGTAAATCAGCCTCCCACTGTCTTGCATTGTATTTCTTAATATTCATATGCATCTATATGGGTGGCTATCTGGACGCTAGATAATAGTAAATATGCAGAAATTAACAAAAAGCATAGTAGTGTTAACTGCTTTTCATGTTTGTTGATTTTTTTTGTTTTCTATTGGCCCTTAGGCCTCCTTTGGACTATCAAAACCACTCAGCCATTCTTTAGCCTTTGTACAAATGTTTGTTCATGGGATGTGGGCTACACTGGTAAGGACAGCATTTATTGCCCAAGTCTAATTGCCCTTAAGGTGGTTGTGAGCCACCTTCTTGAACTGTTGCAGTCACTGTGATGAGGTACTCCCCCAATGCTGTTAAGCAGGGAATTCCAAGATTTTGACGCAGCAACGATGAAGGAATGGTAATATAATTCCAAGTCAGGATGGTGTGTGATTTGGAGGGGAACTTGCAGATGGTGGTATCCCCTTATCCCTGCTGCCCTTGTCCTTCTATACCATGGAGTTTGGAAGTGCTGTTGAAGAAGCCTTAGCAAGTTGCTGCGATACGTCTTATAGATGCTACACATTGCAGCCACGTTGAGCCGGTGGTAGCGGGAGTGAAATTTAAGGTGGTCAATGGGGTGCTGATCAAACGTGCTGCTCTGTCATGGATGATGTTAAGCTTCTTGTTTATTGTTGGAGCTGCACTCTTCCAGACAAGTACAAGTTATGCGCTTGACTTATGCCTTGTAGATGGTGGAAGGTCTTTGGGGAAACAGGAGGTGAGTTCCTTGCCACAGACTTGTCTTATGTCTTTCTGCTACTAACTCCATTATTATTGCCAACAACAGGGAATCCTCAATCCGCAGTAGCTTTTTGTTTTTATAACAGGGAATCCCTGTCTGATTTTTTGGAGGAAGAGAATGAGGGAAAATGGTAGTGGGTGGGTGGGTGGTGGTGGTGGCAGGAGGAAGCAGGGGCTTAGTTGAACCCCATGAAAAACAGTGTAGGCTGCATCGCAGGAATTCTATTCACTTGCTGGTACCAGCACACCTGCACCTATAGAGGTGCGCATATTTCACTTTGACATGTATTAGTGCCTGTAGAGATCCCTATTCCAAAAGGAAGTTGGGATAGCAGATAACTCCCCATCCCAGTTTGCAATGCTTCGTGGTACAACATGAAAGAGGCTGTGCCATGTGATCAAAAGTCAGCGTTCTCTAATATTATTTTGGCAGGTACCTGGCAGTGGCTGGGAGTTACTGCCCTCATGGGCCTGACTCACCAGACATCCAGATGAATAACTGTACCATCTGTTGTAAGGGCACTGACAACTGGCATGCAGCATATAGCTGGCGTGGTCAGTGACTGAACTGGTCAGCTGTGACCTAAAACTTACAACCTTGCGTGCTGACCTGCAGTGATGCTTTGGAGAAGCGAAGGTGGCCATCTTCATCACAATAACCTCATGCAGCACCAGCTGTACTTTAGCAGCCATTTGTCCCTTGCCTGCAGACTTCTTCTTGCAATGTACGGCTCCTTTCACTATGGTTTTGCCTCGCGTTTTTTACCTTTCTACCTACAGGTTTGCCAAAGGCTTCTGGTGGCTGAAATGCCTTTTGAGCCTCTCCTAAGCGTGGTAAACAATTTTGTCATCCCTATTCTGACACCTCCCTTTAGTTATCAGTAATCCACCTGCACCAGAATTTCTATACCCACTGCACTTTAAGCAGATTTGCCCTTTAATCACATCATCAGCTGGTTGAGCTTATTACCTGTTTAAAATCATTCTTATTACAATCTTATTGCTCCTCTGTATAAAAAGAAGAAACATTTGTCAGTGCCTCTTATAGCTCTGTGTTGTAGCAGTCATCACATTAGATCTTTGAGTTCTACCTTGCAGCTGAAACAAATTTTAAACAATGTGCGTAACTTTGTACTTGCATTTAGGGATGGAAAGATTTTAAAAGTCATCAAAAGATATGGTATTGGGGAAACATAATTTTAGCCATGTTATGCTGTAATAAAGAGCTAGAAATGTGAACAAGCTTCATGACTGCTTGAAATGTATTTTTGGACTGTACATTTCAGCTTTGATTATAACTCAGTGGTTGTCAGACTGATATGGTGGTAAGATGGAGCTGCTCAAATGATTGAGAGAATAGTGTGCTAAGATAATCTGCCATTTTCCATCGAGAACATCAAAGAGAACTGGTTAGCTGGAGAAGTTCTCCCAGATCAAATAAAATGTTGCTCATTTTAAATGGGGAACTTGAGTTTACATGGTTTTTGTATGTATTTGGTTTGGAGCGGAAATATTTTGGAGTGAGAAGGGCGTAAAGTATAAATAAAGATAAAGATACATATTAAATTAAGAATGACTTCAAAACAAAATGGTGAACAGATTAAAAAGTTATATAGTTAACTTTAATTTTAAAAATAGAGTGCTGATGATATTAAGAGAGCTGCTTTCCAACAGAGCTCTTTCTGCATGGTGCAGTTTAATATGCAAAAGAAAAGTCAGAATGAGTGAAGCACCTTGCGTTAGCTAATCTAGTCAGCTCTCGTGATTGGGTCTTTCCAGACAATTTTTCAGATGTTTCAATTTTTAAATAATAAATAATGTTTTAGGTTATCCCTAATTGTTTTCAGTATTTTCTATTCCTTTATTTTCTATGCTAGACTTTCTTCATGGTTAAGAAAATGGGCTGAAGGTCTCTTTCCAGGAACCAGAAGCTCTGTAGCTAGACAGTGAAAGGCATACGAGTGACTTATGTTTTGTGTACTTTTCTTCCCCAACAACAAATAACATTTAAATAGCTCTCATAAGACAGTGGAGTGAGAGCTTTACATGAGGGACAGGGGTATCTTGAGTAAGGAGTGGGAGAAGAAAATTTAAGTACTGTTGGGGGAAGAAAATGTAAGTACTGTTGGAGAGAGACTTCCAATGGGAGGCAAAATAGTAATCGGAAAAAACTTTCAAAGAACATGGTTGTACTGACTAAAACAATGACTTGTACTAGCAGAACAGAATAAGTGGATGACAAGTGGTAATGCAGAGTAATAGCAGTGTAGGTGTGGGCTGTCATATTTGGTTGGGGATGTTTGCTCATGTAATATAAAGTGAGATATTGGAGGGACCTGAAACAAGAATTATGAAGTTATAAAATGGAGTAGAGAATCACTAGAGCTTGTTGGATGTTTGGGACAATAGGGTGGATTGAATAAATTGGGCAAAAAAGGGAGGATGATAAAGAGAGGATTCAAGAAATTACCCTTGAGGTGATATAGGTATGGATTAGGTTTTTGGTGGCAGAGGGAAGGCAGGTGAAAGGTGCATGTGGAAGTGTTTCAGAGACACAAAATGTTGCCTGGGGTTGTTGTGAACTCTAGACTCTTCTTGATATCTCAATAGTGTGCTATAGTGGAGCTGTGAGAACTTCACTGGGAGTCAAGAAAACAATTTAACCATTGTGATGAAGCACAAGTTTCGTCATTTCTTTACATTTAATTTTTATGTGGTTGAATATTTTTGTGACACATCTGTGAAGAAAACATGGTTTGCACTAAACTAATACGTAAAGCAGTCATTGATCAACGGATGATTTGAGTTCAGAAATATGTTATGGAATTGATTAATCCACATCTTAATGCTTCGTTCTATTACTTTGTTTAACAGCGCAGTATATACAGTATGTGGCTGCACTACTGATTCTTGGCAGAAGAGGGAGCTGTTGTCTGAAATAAATTCATTTAGGTGAAGTTGTTATACAATATGAAAACAGTTGATATTCCTATTTATGTAAAGGGGTGTCAATTATTTAATGCCCTTATTACTTGCTTAGGCTGCTGTTTTCAAAATAGGTTTGATGCCAAAGTTACTGACTAATAGTTCAATTCTGTTACAATCAGCTTGTGTTTATATAGGCACTTTTTGTGTCCCTCCAGATGTCACAGAATTATTCATTTTTAAAAAATAAAATCAGAGCAATTACTCTTGGATGATAAATGGTGTAGCCAATTTAGTCAGCAAGATTTCACAAACAGTAAGTACGTTGACTAACCTGTTTTTGATGGTAAACAAAAACAGAAACAGAAATACCTGGAAAAACTCAGCAGGTCTGGCAGCATCAGCGGAGAAGAGCAAAGTTGACGTTTCGAGTCCTCATGACCCTTCAACAGAACTAAGTAAAAATTTTACTTGGTTCTGTTGAAGGGTCATGAGGACTCGAAACGTCAACTGTGCTCTTCTCCGCCGATGTTGCCAGACCTGCTGAGTTCTTCCAGGTATTTCTGTTTCTGTTTTTGTTTTGGATTTCCAGCATCCGCAGTTTTTTGTTTTTATCTCTGTTTTTGATGGTGTTGGTTGAAGGGAAATGTTGGCCAGGCCACTTCTGAGAATTCCCATTCTTTTCCATAGCACAGTCTAATCAATTTTGGTCTACCTGATCCATGGGAAGAGGCAGACAGAGCCTTAGTTTGAAACCTGAAGAAGAGTCATACAGACTCGAAATGTTAACTCTGTTTCTCTCTCCACAGATGCTGCCAGACCTGCTGAGTTTCCCAGCATTTTCTGTTTTTTTATTTTGCTTTTAACTTAGTTTAATGTCTCATTGGAGCTGCTGCACCTTTGACATTGAACTCTTTCAATACTGCAGTAGAGAGTTAAGAGATTTACTTTTTGTTTTAAATGATTTTGCGCCATCAGTAAGACCACAGCTCTGTAACATCACCCAATTTAGCCCCTGTGTCGGCTCATCTGTTGAAACCCTCATTCATTCCTTTGTTTCCTCTAGTCTCGAATATTCCAGCACATATGTGGGTTGGTCTCCTACATGCAATCCTCTGTAAACTTCAGGTCATCCAAAACTCTGCCCGTGTCTTAGTTTACACTAGGCCCTGTTCGCCTATCACCCTTATGTTTGCTAACTAACATTGGCTCCTGGTCAAGAAACATGTTGATTTTAAAATTCTCATCCTTGTTTTCAAATCCTTCCATGGCCTGGCCCCTCTCTATCTCTCTAATCCCCTCAGATCCAAAATCCTCCCAGATATCTGCGCTCAACTAATTCTAGACTCTTGATCATCCCCAGCTTTAATTGCTCTGCCATTGGTAGTGGTGCCTTCAGCTGCTTAGGCGCTAAGCTCAGGAATTCCCTCTCTACACCTCTCCCCCTCTCTACCTCTTTGACCAAGCTTTTGGCCATCTGACCTAATATCTCCTTATGTGGCTCAGTGTCATATTTTGTTTTATAATGCTCCAGTGAAGCCTCTTGGGACATTTTATTACATTAAAGACATGATATAAATATAAGTTGTTGGTTGGTGCTCCAAAAGCAGTGACCCTTGTTCAACATATTTCCTTTTGCTCATGCATGTAGCTGTAAAATTACACTGTTAGCCTTGTATGAGAGCTTCAGCATTTTTGTTAACCAATTCAAAATAAAACATTAAATTTTGTTTTCTGCCAATTTGCATGTTTAGTGACAAAAGATGATCAGTTATAATATTTTATTTTCCTCTTCCACAGGCACCCCCATCCATGGTCAGTCATGAACAACGTCAACATGCAGAACACATATTCCTGTCATTTAGAAAATCAAAATCACCATTTGCAGTATGTAAACACATATTAGGTAAATCTGTCCTGTTTCTATATGCTTAAAATCAAGATTACTAAAGGATAATTCTCAGTTCCCTGCTTTTAATTCTGTTTGCACGTTCTGCATAAAGCCCTGAGGAAATCATCCCGTCATCAGTTATGAAAGCGTACTGAAGCGTGTAAGATAACAGAGCCTCTGCTTCAACATTCTTTTTTTAATGGGATTGTCAAATTTGATATTCTGTTTTTTTTTCTCTCTCTCCATGTGTGTCTAGCTGAGCCATACACCTGCTACGGTATGAGGGAATAGGTAGGCAACCTACTGTCTGCCTTCTGCCATTGTTAATCTTCAGATAGTCACTAGTTTTACTAAAGTAGCCTGGTGATAACTCCCCTGTTTTTGTTTAAATTCTCCCCTACCATGGCTAGGCACACATCTTTCAACAGTTCTCCACACCAGCATGGTTAGTATTAGGATATGGCAAGAATTGAATTTGTTCCTCCACTCTGCTCCTGCAGATTGCTGCTGCTGCATGTTTAAAGACTGTTCCCATCAATGTGTGGCTATGCTTTTGAATTTTGAATACAGCCCACAAGTGTGAATTGGCATTCGCTTTTTATATATCCTATGGACAATAATGTTGACAGTTCTACTGGTCAAATGTTATGATTTAGGTTCGCAGACATACTAAAAGATGATTTGTACTGGGGATTGGAGTGGCTGTGCAGGCTGTAAGATCTTGTGAACTAAGTCTTAACTTATCTTGAAGCGTCCCACAATTCACCTTGTGTTGGAAATTATTAGTGAGGTCACAAGCTGTGTGGAAAATAGAAAAAATCATATTGGTATACCAGCAGTTGCTGTTCTGATATTGCAATTAAAGTACAGTATTGGAACAAAGTAGAGGGACTTGTAACTGACCTGGAAATTCTTGGCTGACTCTATGAAATAGGAATTAACTAATAGGAGCGACTGTTAGTTCTGTGGGTGAGACTGAAGTTCTGTAACATAGGTCAATGTACAGAGATTCGGATATCAGATATTGGTAGATCTAAATCCAAGTAACAGTGCAAAGGGTCATCAGCTTTAAGTTTGTCAACATAACTTAAAAAACTTTTGTACACTATTTATTCTTAAGGAAATAGTAATTTCTCCCCATTCCTTTTCTCACCTGCCATACCACTTCCTGACTGAGCTGATTAATGACCTTGCCTCGAGTTTCTCTAGTGTGGTTCTTTAAACAGTTGGTAAGAAGGTTATGAATATATTTAATTTAGCTGTATGTTCAGTTTCTCTTTGTACTTTGGGTGAATGGCCTCCTCAACTGTCTAGCTGAGAATGGCACCTCCCATGTGAAGAATTGTGGGTGTTTACCCAGGAAGCAGCATGATGATGTGCTCCAATTCTTGCTATTCTCATTTCCTGTTTTGGCATAGATATTGATGCATAATGCAGTTGGTGAAACATTTCCCACTATTGATTGTTATGTGGAATTTGCCAGTGTTTATACATAATTATACTATATAATTGGTAATAAGGAATGATGATTGTTGTCTAAATTTTTTTGGTGTCTTCTTTGCAGAAACAAGTAAAGTTGACTACGTTCTTTTTCAAGCTGCCACAACCATAATGGAAGCAGTTGTGCGAGAATGGGTACTCTTGGAAAAAAACAGCATTGAATCACTACGGACATTCCTATTAACTTACGTCTTACAAAGGCCTAAGTGCGTGTAAACTATGTAAATTGAGTCTTGCGATATAATGAGAATTCATTATTAAACTAGCATACTCCAGCGGTTTGATTTTTGCAACTTTTCATTTATAGTAATGGATTTCAGGTTTGTTTGGAGTATATTTCAATAATTGTGATACATGTTCCAACTGATTCTCTCTCCATGTAGCGTCTGCATTGTCCAAGGGTTATGCCATAATATTACTGTGGGGCAAGGTGAGGAGGTAGGCCCCAAGAACTATCTTAGCCGGTACGGGGACTAAACTCACGCTGTTGGCGTTATTCTGCGTCACGCTTTAGCCATCTAGCCAACGGAGCTAACTGTCCCCTTATTCCAACTGATTACTCTTTATTATAATCCAAGTGCAAAATAAGCAGATTGTCAGGTTAATTAATTAGACTATTAATTTGAATCTGTTTAGTGGGTTTTCCTTTAAGCATTAAACCTTCAAATCAGAGGAGATTTTCTTTTTTTGGGGACTTGCCTGTTTAATACTCAGTTATATCAGAGACTTTGAATTGTGGCAGTGTAGTCTTTCAGACCAGTCCAAATCAAGACTTGCAACTACTAATGTTGAACTGCAATCACAAAGCCAGTCGAGACCCCGCCTTAGAAAAATAGTCCCAGCGCAATAGTACTGCTGGTACATGATTGTTTGAAAAAAATACCATGGAGTTTTTTTAAAAACACACAGTTGTCCAGTTGTTTTAAATTTAACTGGCAGCTGGTGAACTTCTATTTGAATACACGTTTGTAGACCTTTACCTTTTCCCCTTTCAGTAGAAATTTAGTACAGATGTCAGGAAGTATTTCTTGATGCTGATGTTCACCAGCTGGACTGGATTGCCTGGAAGAGTCATTAGGTTAGGACACTGGACCCATTTAACAAATGAATATGTGTTGTAATGGGAAGATGATAGGGTTGGTATTCTATAAGGTTGAGTGCAAATGAGCTAAAAGACATTGATGTGAATTTGTTTTAACATATGGTTCTTTGCATTTGATATATTATTGATCATAGTTATTAAGATTAATTGTATACCTACCATAATTTTCTCTTGAAAGTAGTTAATGTGTTTATTATTTCTTTATAGCCTTCAGAAATATGTTCGAGAGCAGATATTATTAGCAGTAGCAGTAATTGTAAAGCGAGGCTCATTAGACAAAACCATTGTCTGCAACAGCATCTTCCATGAAGTCAGCCACTTAATAAGCAGTGGTAACCCAGCAGTGGTAAGTATTCACTGCTGCCTCTTGGTTTTCACATTGTTGCCTTTATTGATACCTTTGTTAGTAGTGTTTTATTTCTGTGCCCTTTTGTCACATCTCAGATGGTTTTACTTTTACTTTCTGTTTTTTTCTCTTCACCATCTCTCTCCTGGTAGCCCCTGTAGGGCCAGAGGCAAGAACATTTTCTCAGTTGCCAAAAATTGAATATGGGAGCAATATCCCAGTGTATTCAGGATGAAGAAATAGTGGAAACCCTACAACTTCTCACCCATCTCCACAAAGCCGTCATTATATCCAACTCTTCCATGAGACCTAACACATTTTCTGTTTGCAACCTTCCCAACCCCAGCTGCATCTCCTATCTGACATTGCCAGCTCTTCACCTTTTCTCCATATTGTTTTAGCTCCTGGACACCCAACATCTCGTCTTCAGCCACACACTTGTTGACATTGCAGACCCATCCAGAATAATGGCACTTGAAGCTGAACATCATCCATGACTTAACTATTCGCTCAATCAGCACCCCTGCTGATGGATTGGATGTTCACCACATCTCTCACTGGAACACTGTGGCTACAGCATGTACAACCTGTAAGGTGGACTGTAGCAGATTTACCAAGGTTGCATTGACAACATTTCCCTGCAACCTTTAGCACCAAGAAGAATGAAAAAAGCATGGAAACACCCTCCACTTCCAAGTTTTCCATCAAGTCTCGCACCATCCCGATATGCATATATATAGACAATCCTTCATTGCTGATTGGCCAATATTTTGGAATTTCCCACCTAACACCATAATGGGAGCACCAGCATAACAAGGACATCAGTGGTTTGATCCCTCTGTACCTCTTATTTCTGGCCTACTTCCCATTCCATGCTCCCTCCATCCCACCAACAGTTGTTTCTTCAGCTGCTATGCCAAGAACCTCTGGAACTGCTCTGCTCAGTGTCCACCTCCCATGTTTTGAGACATCTCTGTATATAAGGAACAGTCAAAAAATATATATAATTTGTTGCTTTCCCTTCTTTGGCACTGTTCTCTCACTGCAACCCCCCTCCACCCTTCTAAACTACTGTTATCACCTTGGTTGTTAAAATACTCATTTTCCACTCTACTGTTTTCACTAACTACTACATCTTTAAACCTCTCCGTTTTCCCAAATTCTTGAATATGCAATTGTTACATAAATATACACATCACTGTTTCCTGTTTGGATCCCTTCAACTTGATCTGTCTTCTGGCCATAAACTCTAAGATCACTCTGGTAAAAGTAGTCAACAGTAGGCAAGGTGATGCCAGCTTCAATCATCTCTTCATCATGATGTCCTGCAGGCACCTTTGACCAGCCCTCTGTAGCACTTCTTCGTTGGTGATGTTGTCTCTCCATGTGATGTCTAGGATTTTGCGTATGTAGCACTGGTGGAAGATGCCCAACTTAATGTGACATTTTGGCTGCTCCATGTCTTGCTGGCATACGCTGTAATTGGTACTACTATCAACATGTAGAGTAGCAGGTTCATGGCAATTTTGATGGTGTTGGACATCCAGACTTGTAGAGCTGTTGGAAAATCAATGCTGCTTTGCTGATTCTTATGTGGACGTCGATTTCTACATCACCCTCCCTGGAGATGTTGCTCCCTGGGTAGTGGAAGTGGCCGATGTCCTAGATGTTCTGTTGCCCAATGGTGATGGGGGAGGGCCTTGTTGCTGTCCAATTGTCATTGTCTTGGCCTTCTTGCAGCTGATGCATAGACCAACCTTGGAGTTGCTACTCTCGAGACTGATGGTCATGTCTTGGAGCATGCATGATTCTTCGGTCAGCAAGGTGATGTCGTCTGCGAAATTCAGGTATGTCAAATGGTGGTGTTGCCACAGGCTGCCAAAGCCTGCACTCACCTTCGCCTTCCTCATGATGAAATCAGTAATGAAGAAGAAAAGGAATGGGGAGACTATGCAACCTTGCCGTACTCCTGTAATGCTGTTGAAGGAATACTTGGTGCCTGTGCTGACCTCGACGCAGCAGCTGGAATCACAATATAAGGCTTTGAAGATGTTAAACTACTCCAGGATGCCACACTGTCTTGTGATGACCAGAGTGACTGCCGATGCAAGTTGTCGAAAGCTTTGAAATCAATGAAGTTGATAACTAGTGGCACTGATACTTTAGGCTCTGCTCTGATGTTCCTCAGATTAAAGATCTGCTCATTGCATGCTCTGTTACCTCAGAAACCTGCCTGTTCTTCACTAAGGATACTCTCTACTTCTGCTTTTGATCTGTTGAGGAGCACCATGCTGAAGACCTTGCCAGGTACTGACAGCAGAGTTATGCCCCTTCAGTTACTATAGTCGCTGAGATTCCCTTTCTTTGGCAACTCTACAATTAGTCCTTGCCTGCAGTCATCCAGGATGTCCTCCTCAGTCCAGATCTTGTTGAACAGGTCTGTGAGCTCTGTTGTGACGGTGTTCTTGTCATGTTTCAATAACTCTGCTGGTATCTCGTCAATCCCAGGAGCCTTGTTGTTGTTCAGGCTCTTGATGGCTTTTTGGACCTCTGACGTGGCAGTTTCTCCAAGGTGACGTTCAGCTGCTAAGCTGCGATGCTGTCATTGAACTGGAACGTGGAGCTGGGGTTGGACTGGGTGATGATCTCCCAAAAGTGTTCCATCCACCTTGCCTCCTGCTCCTTGTCCGTCAATAGCATCCTGCAACCCTTGCCCTTGATTGATACAGTGGTGTAAACATTACAGTATAAAATTTTATTAACATCCAGTGGTAAGTAAACTGATACCATATGCCAATGTGGCAAAGAATGGGACATACTTGATGGACTTCCCTCTAATCTTTCCATGGTGAATATATTTGAAGTTAGCAAATCAAAGTGTTTATCTTTTAAAGGGCGTGGTATTAGAATATTAATTTTACATCACTATTTGTAGAAGAAATTAGTATTGTCAAAGTTTATTTAAAAATAATTTGCTGAGAAGATATTCTGACCTGTGCCTTTCAAAAAGTGCTAGGAAGAATTAATATTTCAGTTCTCCTGCTTGGGAAATACAGATGACATGAAGAACAGGCCTTTCTTTGGA
The DNA here is from genome assembly GCF_964194155.1 of Cetorhinus maximus. Taxonomy (NCBI): domain Eukaryota; kingdom Metazoa; phylum Chordata; class Chondrichthyes; order Lamniformes; family Cetorhinidae; genus Cetorhinus; species Cetorhinus maximus. Next base: position 49,325,301 of record NC_135885.1, read on the forward strand.
TATCTGCAATTATACTGAGCATAATTGGCCTTCCTGACCACATGCTGATCCTGTGATACCCAACATCTTAAGACAGTCAATGCTGAACTTTTTATTGGTCGCAGTCTTGTATCTTAACACGGTGCAGAATGGTGCATGAGTGTTTCATATGATGGCAATGTAAAACAGGTGACTTTATGTTCAGTATTTTGTTCAACCTAATGTTGGATGGTACTAGAGAAGGAAGTAGTACCATATTAGGTGGAGCAGACTAAAAGTACTATGAGTAATACGAAGATAGGTTTAGAACGCACGTACGTAAATGCACAAAGTATGGTAAATAAGGTTGGTGAGCTACAAGTGCAAATGGCCATGTGGAAATATGATTTAGTGGCAATATTGGAAATGTGGCTTGAAAATGGTGTGGACTGGAAACTTGAATATTCATGAATACAAAGTGTTCAGAAAAGTTAAGGAAGATAAAAAAGGAGATGGGTTGGTAGTACTGATGAGTGAAGATGATGTGTTGGAAAAAGAGGATGCCCTTGACAGAATCCATTTGGTGAGATTTGAGCAACAAAAAGGGTATGATCACGCTACTGGGGGTATTCTTTAGGCCTCCAAATATTTAGAGAGGGAACAAATCTGCAGGGAAATCACAGAGGTGCAGGAACAATAGAGTGGTGGTATTGGGCAACTTCAATTAGCCAAATGTTGTTTGGGATGATGTTAGAGTAGAGGAAAAAGATGGGGAATTTCCTTGACCGGTATGTTCCTGGTCCAACTAGGAATGAGGCATTGCTGGATCTGATGCTGGGAAATGAGTTGGGCCAATTGGACCAAGCGTCTGCAGGGGAACATTTGGGTAAGAATGGTCATCGTATCAAAAGGTTTAGATTAATAATGGAGAAGAGCAAGGAATGATTTAAAGTAGAAATTCTAAATTGTAAGGAAGCTAACTTTAATGGATCTAGCCATGGTAAAATAGAACTAAAGACTGACAGGAAAAGCTCTTATGAAACAAAGTGTGACCTTTAAAGAGGAGATATTTATGAATGATCTGAATATTGGAATACAGAGTAAAATTTCAAATTTTGCCAATGATACCAAGCTGGGGTTGTTCTCCTTGGAGCAAAGGAGAAATCTGATAGAGGTGTGCAAGATTGTCAGATTTAGATAAGGTAGACAAATAAAAGTCGCTTAGCTGATGGCACAAAGATTAAGGAACACGGATTTAAGGTTTTAGGCAAGAGATACGGGGGGATGTGGGGAGAACATTTTTATGCAGCGAGTGATAATGACCTGGAACTTTCTGCCTGTAAGGCTGGTGAAATCGGAGACGAAGATTATCAAAAATTTGATAGGAAGTAAACTTGCAGGGGTATGGGGATATAACGGGGGAGCCAGATTGTGAATGGATTGTCCACAGAATGTTGGCATGGACTCGATGGGCTGAGTGACCTCCTTCTGTACCATAATGACTGTAGACTCTGTAAATCTGTAACTGAAGTCAGGTCTGCTTCACAGAGGTCATGATTTTAACTCTGAACCAAGATTGGAGTAAATATTTCTGCACTCTTTCCACATAGGAATTTGCAGTGAAACAGCTGCACCAAATGGAAGTTTTCAACTGTAATGGAAAGGAGACATTTGAGCATTTATCAACGAAAACTGACGAGCACCAAACCCAGTCTGCATCTTCGCATAAGCTCAATAACCTTAATACCAGAATGTATGAAGTAATTATTTGATGCTGGAACAAATGTCCCCTTAAAACAAATTTCCTATTACGCCATTGATAATTGGCGTTAACAATAGATGCCAGTCACTTTATTAATTACATTTTCAAATTGACTGACTGGCACTCGCACCTTAACACCAGGAGCAAGCATTTCCTCATAACACCATTTGGAGCAAAAACATAAATGTGTTTATAATCAATGGGGTTATAATATTTTTATATTGCGCTTAGGAAATACACTTGCACCATATTCCCCCATCCCCTATTCAAGTTCCTCATTATGTCATATTGAAGGATGTTGTCCGATTTTAGATTTGCTTGTCACAAAATTAACACTCGTGATGGCTTTTACTGATAAAAATATTAGCTTATTATGAGTTCTGGCTTTCAAGTTGAAAGTGACAAGATTATGAACGAATTAATAATGGTGGAAAAATTATGAATCAACCATAATTTTCACAAAACCAATTGGTTTATGAAGTATTATTAGGCATTGACCTTTTGTCCCATGTTAAAATTTGGCTCCTATCTATACTGCAAATATATAATGCTAGTGTGCCTTAATATTCTGTGACTCGGCCTGAATACACTCAACTCAACTTAAGCTACCAAGGTCAAGGTATCACTCATGAGTGGCATTTCTGAACTGAAATGTTGCAGCTGACCCAACAGCATTACTTCAGCTGTTGTGTGCAGCTGTATAAATAGAAACACACTGGTAACATACTTGCAGTGTACAGTGATTAACTAGGTAGGAAGACGCACAGCAATTTCCCTCTAGACATTGGCTTCACAGACATAGCTTTGAACATTAACACTTCTGCAGACCCCACCTTGGCACCATATGGTCTGGGCTTCTAGCCAGTCACTTTGAAGTAGTAACAATGCTGACAATGATCTTGGGATAAATCTACAGGGGGAGAGGAAGCATTGAGATTGATTCAAAATTGGCATTTGAAGAATGCTCCAGTTTCCCCCTTGAGTTGTGCATGACTAATGCATGATTTCACAAATTATGTGGGCAATACTAAAACTGCAACAAAGCCTTTTTCAATCCTCTTGTATTCAGCTGCATTATCTTTATAATTTACTGGGAAGGAGCAATTTAAAATCTTGTTTTAGGTTTCTGCTAGCTTGTATTGATTAAAGAAAAATTGAACTCCATGATGAAAATACAGGTGAATTTACTATTCCTAGGATTGGTATTTATTGGTGCAGACATGATGGCACAAATGCTTTTTTAACATGACCCAAAGCTCCCTTTGCTTCAGCTGTTGTTTTTTGCCAACATCATGCACACTTATGTGCCAACAAGTGTTTTCAGATCTTCTGCCTCTGGTCACCTCTACATCCCATTCTTCCTCTGTTCTATTTCAGTAGTAGAACCTTCAGCTGTCTAGGCCAGACACTATAGAACTCTTTCCCTAAATTAAGCTGCCTTGCTGCTTTTCCATTCTTTGAAAGACCTTCAAAAACCCTACCTTTTGAATATTACCTTTGGTTAACTCCCTTATCATTTTTATTTTTACTTTTATTCAGCACCTTGAGGCATTAACTACATTAAAGATGCTAATACAAATGATTAAATTCATACTGAGTTACAGTTTCACTGTTCTTGTCTGTGACTGAGGTGCAGCTTTTGACATAGTGGACTACACCATCCTCACCCAATATGTCTTCCTCGTTGTCCAGGTTATTGACTTCCTGGGTTCTATTGCTAACCTATTCAGATATAGCCAGATGCTGTCTGGCACTAGATTCTCTTTCCACCCTGCATCATTATCTCTGACCCCAAGGATCAATCCTTGCTCCCCTCTGCTTCCTCACTGTCATGCTGTCCCTTGAAGGTATCATTGAAAAAATGAGGTATGCTTCCTCTGTCACCTCTACAGTTCCCTCTGCTACCACGGTGATGTTGGATTGCCTGTCGACATCCAATTTTAGAGTAGTAGTTACCCAAGTAAACATTGGGAAGACCAAAAGCCACCATCATCAGCCCAATTACAAATTCTGTACCCTCAGCATGGATTTCTTCACTTTCCCCAGACACTGAGGTTGAACTGTCTGTTTGCAATACTGAAACCCTATTTGACCATGAGCTGAGCTACTGAACCCATATCCTCTTTACAAAGATGGTTTACTTCTGACTCTGTAATATTGTTTATCTCTGTCTGAACCTAGTTCAGATAACCTCCAGACACCACCATTTTAATGCTCTTGGTGGCTTCGAGATAGGGCTTTCTACAAGATGCACTGCAGGAGTTCACCCAGGCTCCATAGACAGCACCTTCCAAACCCGTGACTGCTACCACCTAGAAGGACAAGTGCAGGAGACACGTGGTTCTCTTCCAAGCCACTCACCATCCTGACTTGGAAATATATCGCCATTCCTTCACTGTCCCTGGGTCAAAATCCTGGAACTCCCTTCCTAACAGCACTGTGGGTGTACCTACACCACATAGACTGCAGCGGTTCAAGAAGGCAGCTCACCGCCACCTTCTCAGGGTCAATTAGTGATGGGCAATAAATGCTGGCCTAGCCTGCAACACCCACATCCATGAATGAATTTTTAAAAAATTAACTGCTGCTGATCCAAAATTGTAGCTATGTACCGGTCCCCTCACGTATCATCCCTTTGCTCACTGATCTGTATTAACTCCCAATCACCAAATGCTTCAGGTTTAACTCCTTCCATGGCCTATTTCACTAAGCCACTGCACCCTTTCAGTCCTCTGCAGATTCTGCATTCCTTTCACTGGCCCCTTAGGAACTTCAACTCCCCCAACCCCAACCTTCATGTCACCATTAATAATTGTGCCTTCAGCAGTTAAGACACTATTGGTTCTGCAGATCCACCATCACCTCCTTTTAGGACCTTCCTTGAAGCATACCTCTTTGACCAAGCTTTTAGTCACCTCTCCTAATATCTTTTTAGTTCCTTATTTATGTTTGTCTAATTAATCTTCTGTGAAGTGCCTTGGGATGCTTTTCTACAATAAAGGTGCTTTGTAAATGGGAATTGTTGGTTTCTGACTAATAACTTGATCAAACAGCAGTTATTCATGTGCTGTTTGACTAATGGGGCTGTCATAGTGGAACTGAATTCTTTCTTGCTCTGATGTCCATACATGCATATTTCCAGCAGGGCACTCTTGGTAGCAGTTAAGACATAGAAACTTGTCTCACTTCCTCAATGCAGGGACTGTGTTATCAGTTATGGTGCCCCAACTGCCATACTAGCTGATGTCTGAACTTGTGCCGTGGATCTCTATGATCAGTTATTGATTGGATAACCTTACTAAACGGCTTGGACAAGTGTTGCCTCCTAGTTGTGGCCTTGATGCCCAGACTTATTGATAACTCAGCATTTATATTCTTAAGAATTTTCTTACTTGAGAAAAGTGATTTTTTGGGAAAGTTTTGAATCTGAAGTCAAATTGCCCTGCGTGCTGTATATGCTTGGTTCAATTTCAACTTGGCTCAGATGGTCGCACGCTCACCTCTGCATAATAGGATTTTTGGTTGAATCCTTGACCCGGGACTGAAGTTGACAAGCTAAGCTGACATTCTAATGCTGGACTACCTCAGTACACGTTGTCTGTGACATTAGAGCAGTTGTTAAAGATGCAGGATGTTCAAGGTACAATGGTGGTATTCAAAGAATCTGATTTTCTTCCAGTGTTCTGGTCAACATTCCTTCCTCTAACTAACAACATGAATACAAAATGATTAACTGATCACTTCTGGAATCTTTCTATGAGCGAAATAACTGCCATGTTTATCTACATAATCACTCCCACTGAGATGTGCGAATTTTGCTTTCCAATTTCCAGTATTTGATTGTTATAGATGGAACCCAGATAACATCTGTCATACTAAATCAGCTCTAATCACATCCATTCTATAGAACATCTGACCTAATGTTAAATATTCTCAGTTATCTTTAATGTCAACCGTACTAAGTTTATACAGCCCATTCCTGCGATTTTCCTATGACACAGTTACAAGTTCTGGGAGTCGAATCACATTTGTAAAAAAAAAATGTGTATCAACTAAGTGTTTATATGTAAATTTACTTTCTAAATGAATAGTTTAAACCAGGAACTTTTAATTAACCAAAGTTTAAGAGCCAAAATTCCAACAGTGAATCAAAATTTTAGAGCTAAAATTCCAACAGTGTGTTGTTTGAGGGTTACGCTCTCACTATAAGGCAACTACATGTTAATTTTTAAAATAAAATACATAGTGTATGTAACTATAGTAAGTGTTATATAATGTGTTCTGTAAAGATAGCACTTCTTATCATGATTTTCCCTTTGTGCTGTTTAAACAAGACTGATAGATGTAATTAATGTAAAATCTTGGCTTCCAGTGAGTTGCTCTAACTCTTTATTGAAGGTAGATGGCACTATGGCACTGTTCTCTATGGCACACCCGTATGAAGGTCAGGGAAAGTTGCTACAATTGCCTGTTGCTGCCTTTGGCATTTCATTCTAGCTGTTACACGTTCTTCCACTTCTTTACCTTTCTCCCCCTGCCATTACCCCTTTCTCTTCGGATCCTTTTCTGCGCACCATTGCTTCCAACTTCCAACAGCCACCTCCCCCACTGCTGCCTCTTGCCCTTTCATTCAGGCTCTTGGGACTTCAGGGATGATGGTACCAAAATGCACTACTGCAATATTTGTTGTCTGTAGTTTTTTTTAAGTTGTAGCTACTGCAGTTCAAATTTTAATATTTCTTGAATTTACCTTGCAGCAGACATTGGCCTGTTCAATCCTAACAGCATTATTAAGTGAGTTCTCAAGTTCCACTAAAACCAGCAATATTGGCCTCAGTATGGAGTTCCATGGAAGCTGCAAAAGAATATTTCAGGTAAAGTTTGTGTGCCAATATGTATCCTCAAGAAATTAAATATACTATATATTTTAGGAAATAATGAAACTAAATGTCTCAGTGGACAAACCTATGTGTTGAACTATCTTTGAGTGGACCATTATTTCTGACTTGATCTGAAACTTGTAATAACTTTATCCTTGAATATTTAATCATTTAATATTTTAAAGCATTACATTTTAATGCTTTTCGTCATCTCGGACTCATAAGATCATCGCTAGACCTGGACTTTGGCAGGGTGCACTTGTCCCATGGACTTGTGGTTATCTTTTCACTTTTCGTATTGTCTTAACTGAAGCTGGCATATCTGAAAGCTGTTGCAACAGTTTCAGAAAAACAATGAGCTAGACCTGAGAAGGAGCTAAATGTTTTGAATTAAACTAGTGGGAAACTAAATAAAGGTCAGGAACAGCTGGAGTGACCTTGGTTATTTTATCCTCTAATAGTTTTGAAATATGAACGTATAAAGAACCCCAAATGGGAGAATGCCATTCACCCTGTTGTCCTTTTGTTGCTGGCACTAGATGTTCTTGGAGTTATCTATTGTAACCACCTTTTCCTGTACCTTTTATTTTTTTATTTACAGAATAATCATGAACTCCCATATAGCTTTGTTTTTTTTTTGTTTTGACTTTTCATAATATTTGTAGCAGGCCTCAGAGAGTGTCTTACTAACTCTCCATCTCCTTCCCAATCATGTAGCCTGTTTTTGGAGCTTTCATTTGGAGTACTATGTGTTCATGTTGTATTTTGATTTTCTATTTTTTGGGGTACAATTCTGACCTCCCCAGCCAATGAGCATTGCATTTGAGTGTCAGAAGGCTATTTAACCACAGGTTGCATCACAAGAGAGCCCAATCCCATCTTTATTCAATGTCTATATGCTCTTCCAGCAGGATTATTAATTAACAGTCAGGAAGAAGAATCCTGCCTAATTTTTCCCCTCCTGGGCTAAGGAGGGGGATGGGCACCATGGTCAGTTGCAACGACTCTGCTTTTATCCTGGCTAAGATCAACTAATTCTGCACAAACCAGGGAATGGCCATCATATTTTGCTGATCTGTATAGCTCAAATATTCATTTGGTGAATTAGGTTAGCTCCCTTTCTCATGGCAGCTGATCCAAAAAGGGGAGGGCACCAACCGAACCCACCTGAAACTCTACAGTGCTGTCTGTATAATGCTGCAAGTTGCCTAATTGAGATAGGAATGAAGGAGAAAAGTAGGGAAATGCATGCAGAAAACGGGCCACAATATAGCATTGTACTTTCACTTGCAGCTACTGTTTCAGTTGTTTTCCAGTGATGTTTCTTTTCATCATTACATTTTCTGAAAAAAACATGCATAGTAATATGCAATAAATAGACAGGATCACTAAGTAGAAAGCTTTAAGCCTAGCTTTTTAAAAAAATCACAAAGTCAGAATCAAAATACTTATTAGTATTGAATTTAACTAGATTATGTGTGTGTTTACTTTTGTTCTTGTTACCGAAAATACAGGAAGATGACCTTCGCCAAATATTTGTTTTGACGGTTGAGGTGCTTCAGGAATTCAGCCGACGGGAAAACCTCAGTGCTCAGTTGTCTTCTGTATTTCAGCGTTACCTTGCACTAGCTAATCAAGTCTTGAGCTGGAACTTTCTTCCACCGAATTATATCCTTTCTTAAGCTTAATGTTTTGGTGTGTGGGGGCATGTTGTGTTCATTTGTTTGTTTTGAGATTGGAGGGATGATGAAGATTGGCTGTGTTTTAGAGAATATTTTTAAAATCTATTTTGGCTGAGGTGAAGTTCCACTTTCACTCCTCTTTTAACTTAGAGATAAAGACGCCATCTTTAAGCAATATGCACCACAAAATTCCCAAGTAAAATTTCTGTTCTGCGCTGTTAGTCTATACCGGCCAAAGTAGCAGATGGGCCACTGCACCCTTGGCTGGAGAAGGGTAAATGATCTGGAGTTCCAACACCAGATTAATGATCTCCTTCTGATGGAATTTTTTGTGTGTGGATAATTGGGTGAGAACAGGATTGGATTTCATTGTCATGGCCCCCACCCAAAATCAAATACGCAGCCAATACTCAAATCTGAAAATACGGACTTGGACGGAGGGCAGTATATGTCCTGTGGAGCAACACCAAGCAAGTGTCTTCTGGAGTGGCGAACAATAGGAGAAGGAGAAAGTATTGTAAATTCCACAGGTTGGCATTTTTTCATAACCATTTTATTTGGTTATCTTATTTTATAAGCTATGGTTATTTAAAAAAATAAATTCTCTATAACAATGATTGAAAATTGCTTGACCCTTGAGTGCACAGTCAAAATGGATTGCTATAAAATGTTGGGTTTAATAAGTATGTGGAGTCTAGGTATAACGCACGGTAGGAATAAAAATGCTGTTGACCCTTATGTTAGATTGCACTATTACAGGCAGAAAGATTATGGTATTTCTGTTAATATTTACTCTGATCATATATCTCTAAACAACTAGCCATCGCTAGTTCTTTGAAAGTTGTTGTGAACTACATAGCTCAGTAATCCTATGGTGCCAAAATTGTCATCAGTACATTAGTATGAATTGTCTTACTAAAAATAACAGGATGTGACTGCTAAATATTGCAGCTGGTTAAAATAGTGCCAATAAATCTAACTCCTTTGAAGAGATCACAAGTTGTCTAGCGTAATTCTGATCATTTGAGACAAGTGAACATGTTAAGATTTGATCATTTGTCTTTAATTCCATTTGTTAAGATGACTGTAATTTAATGCTTTTCCACCTCATTATTTTGAGGAAAGTGTTTTTTGTCTATGTTTTAACAAACTGAGAAACCCATGACTTTGCACGTGAGCAGCTGCCTAAAGTGATCATGAAGAAATTTTACAGCTTTATTACATCCCAGACATCCTAAGTGACCTTTCTTATAGTTTTATTCAACAGTTGGTATTAAGGTTAAGTATTGGTTGTATGGATCCAACTTTCATTTTAGACCACTTAACAAGAGCTTTGAAAAATGTTGTGCTTCTTATACTGATGTTTTTGAGAAGAAGGATTTTGTTTTAACTTGAATTCTCTTAAATGCAGTTATTTGTGGTATAGGCTTATAGCTTGAATTATAATTGTAAAATAATTGCATGCCAAATGTTGTAACTTGTGACTTAAAAAGGTGCAAAACCATTGCCATTTAAATTACTACCTGCATTCTTGGCTAAATGAGAGTATAGATTTTGACAGAGCACAATAAAATCTATGGAATGCCTCCCAAGTCAGAAGAGCCAAACAATGCATGAGTGCAGCACACGCAAGCTATATATAGGTGTTCCTTTCAAGTAGGATGCTCTTCAGCTGTGCCGTTATTATTATGTGCACTTCACAGTTTTCTCTAAACGTATAAAGTAATTATCAAGTAACTTCAGTCAGAGGTAAATTTTGCCAGACCTCCAGCAGCAATAGTCAAGAGATATTGCTAATAGGTACGTAGAATTTTTACTTTGTTTAAATTTCCCATCACAAAATAAGTTTAGCTTCAGAGATTAATGTCTGATCCATTTGAAATAGTATGTTAAGATCAATTTTAGTATTTACTAAAGAAACCTAGTTATATTTTTACTGTGCCAGGCAGCAGTTTTACATTGTTGGTCATTTTGAGTAACTACTTCTAGAGGAGCTAAAGTATTGCTGTGAAATTGTGCTGGTCATTTGCCAGTTTGTTTTTTTTAATAAAACATAAAATATTTTTAAGTCAGCTATAAATAATGGCAATCAGACAGTGTAATCTGCCTTTTCTTCTCGTCACTGTGTCTGTAGTGTTTGTGTATTGCCCGGTCTTTTATACTAAAATGAAAATCAAAATTATGCTGGCAAATTTCTTGAAATTCCACATGTGACTTTGTGCATCCGTATGCTTGAAGTCTCTGCATTTTGTAACAACTAAAATACATATTTTAAGAACTTTTGTTTGATTCCAAGGTTTATTGAAAAAGATTCATTAAAGCAGGCATTTTACTTTCCTTGAAAATACAGTTGAAAAGTTATATATGTTGAATCTGCTCATGCTTGTTTTAAAAAAATGTTTTTATTTATATAGCACCTTTCACATCTCAGGACATTGCAAAGTGTTTCACAGCCAATGAAGTATTTTTGAACTGTAGGCATATTGTTTTCAAGTATGTAAACGTTGCAATCATTGTGCACAGCCAAGCCCCCTAAACAGCAATGAGATAAATAAATAGGTAATTTGTTCTTAGTGATGATTTCAGGAGTAAGTGTTAACCACTGAAGATGCCCCCTGCACTTCTTTGCATGGTGTCATGAGAATTCACCCATCCCCCTGTGAGGGCAGGTGGAAGGGGCCTCAGTTTAACATTTCATATGAAAGTCTGCATCTCTGACAGTGCAGCACACCCTCAGTATTGTGCTGAAGTATTCATCTTGATTATGTGCTCATGCCTCTGGAGCGGGGCTTGAACCCATGACCTCTGACTCAGGCAAGAGTACCACCACTGAGCCAAGACTGACATCTGTTGTATGTACATGTGCAGTGTCAAAAGAGTGCCACAGACTGACTAACTACAGTTTGTTATTAATAAATACATGTTTAACCTCTGAATATTAGAAATAGTAATTGGACAATAATGGGAAAAGAGTCTGTTTGTGCTATCACTTATAAATCACGACACCTATTAATTAAAGTGCCTGTTCCCTCCCACCCCCCCACTGCCGCCGCCGTCGTACCATTTCAGATACTGTGGTTATTCATGTGATCATATCACAATGGAATGCCACATGATTGTAATCAAACTTTTATCTTGCGACCATTCATGGGTCTTGTTTCTGAACAGTTAAATGCTTTTATTGCTTGGCCTCATGCTGCAGTTATTCCATGTATTTAACATGGCTTAAAGTTTATTTCCATTACATTCTCCCTCTGAACTCATGTTAGTTGTAGCTAAGAAGTATTTTCCCCAGTAATGCTCCTCTATTGACCTTGACTCCAGATAACTGGGCAGGCATTATATAGCTATGTTTGAATCCTCCCAAAATGTGATGTTAAAGCCAACAGAATCCTGGCGAGAGACACTTCTGGACAGCAGAGTTATGGATCTCTTCTTTACAGTAAGTAGTATTCCAAATTTATATTCAGTAATTGGGTTGAAGACCAGGAGAAGCTGTATCATTGTAACTTCTGCATAATGTTTCAGTTATTGATCATGTGTTATGTTGGAGTATTGTTGAAGTAGGTCTTCCCCACCCTTGTGTTTTTTTGTATATTGTTTAAATATTTGCATGATTTTGCAAGAATTTATAATACAGTGAGGAATGTTTTTGTTTGTGTATTTTAGGTTTGTTCTAGAAGATGTCGTTTATGATGCTAGATGACGCACACTAAGATAATTGTGCCTGTGAATGATAGATTGATGTTAATTTTGCACCACAACTTATTTAGTAAGAAAACAGATCAGTGTAAATCCTGTAACTTATACTCTAACTACTTTGTATTTGCATGGTGCAATAATGTCAAATGTTAGAAGCTATAGTGTTCTTTTTCACCTTGAGGTGCTGCACAGTTAACCCAAAATTTTACAAAGCTGCCAAAAATCAACTGAGAAACAGACATTTAGTTGAAATACACCCAGTTCTTTTAAAGACTATACTTGTCACTTTTTCCGCTCCAAATACTTCACTATTTGCTTTAGTGTGTGCTGCACCATCACATGAAAATGTTCCAGAATTACTTCTAATACTGCAAAACATAAGTGCCAAGAGTGTTTCAGGGGGCGAAGTAAATCAGAGATGACCAGGATGTTAAGAAATTGAGTTTCTATGTTGTATTTCTTCAGTAAATATACATCTCGAGAACTCCTGTTGTAACTTCAACTGTGTGTCATACATTCATAGATATTTTCCCTTTACGTTTCACCATTAATATCACTTAAAGAATATTAGATTTAAATCTAAATTCAAAAATTGATTCCTGTCTTCAGGTACTGGATTAGTTAGAAAAGGTAGTATTTTGGAAGCCATCCACTCATGCTGCATCTATATAGTGAATACTTCTAGTCATAGCTGTTTACAGCACAGAAGGAGCCCATTCAGCCCGCTGAGACTATGCCAGCTCTCTGAAGTCCCATTTCCATTTTCTATGCCCTTAGCCTTCAAGTTTATTACCTTCGAGTGCCCATCCGATTTCCTTTTGAAATCATTGATTGCCTCAGCTTTCACCGCACTTACGCACAGGGAATTCCAGGTCATTGCTACTTGCTGCATAAAAATGCTCTTCCTCACATCTGCCCTGCATCTCTTGCTCAAAACTAATGGGAGCAGTTTTTCCTTGTCTACCTTAACCAAGAGTTATAATCTTGTACTCTTCTATCAAATCTCCCTCAATCTCCTTTACTCTAAGGAGAACAACCCTAGCTTCTCCAACCTAACATTGTAGTTAAAATCCTCCACCCCTGGAACCACTCTGGTAAATCTCCTCTGCATCCTCTCAAGGACTCATATTTTTCCTAAAGTGTGACGATCAGAACTGGATGCAGTACTCCAGATGGGGCCTAACCAAAGCTTTATAAAGGTTCTGCATAACTTCCCTCTTTTGTACTCAATACCTCTATTTATGAAGCCCAAATCCCATATGCTTTGCTAACCACTCTCTCAACCTGTCCTGCCACTTTAAAGATCGATGCAAGTGCACCCCCAGGTCCCTCTGTCTTTGTACGCTCTTTAGAAATGTGTCATTACATCTATATTGCCTCTCCCTAGCCCTTCCGGCAAAATGCATCACTTCACACTTATCTGTATTAAGTTCCATCTACTACTTGTCCACCCATTCTGCTAGCCCATCTGTGTCCTTTTGTATCATTGATACCAGTCGATTTTTATCATCCCCCCTGTTTGCCATTCTTCCAAGTTTGGCATCACCAGCAAATTTTGAAATTTTACTCTCTATTCTAGGTCCAAGTCAGTTATATAAATCAAAAGAACAGTGATCTAAGCACTGACCCTTGGGGGGACCTCACCTTCTACCCTCCAGCCTGAAAAATAACCATTTACCATGACTCACTGTTTTCTGTCCTTAAGCCAATTTTTATCCAAATAGTTTGTCAAATGCTTTCTTAAAATCCATGTAGATAACATCCATTATACCCCCTTCATCAACCTCTGATCAAGTTCTGAAGAAGAGTCATGCGGACTTGAAATGTTAGCTCTGACTTCCTCTCCACAGATGCTGTCAGACCTGCTGAGTTTTTCCAGCTATTTTTGTTTCAGATTTCCAGCATCCGCAGTATTTTGCTTTTACCCTTCAACCTTCTCTGTTACTTCATAAAAGAACTAAATTAAATTTATCAAATATGATCTGACTTTTACAAACCTGTGCTGGCTCTCCTTAATTAACTTAAGCCTCTCCAAGTGCTAGTTGATTTTGTTCCCCCCTGATTATTGTTTCTAATTCATACCACCACTGATGTTAAACTGACTGGCCAGTAGCTACTAGGATTGTCCTCATATGCTTTCTTGAGCAATGTGTCTCCAATCTTCTGGCACCGCCCCATATCTGGGGAAGATTTTGGCAAGCCCTTCTGGTATCTCCAACCCTGGGATGCAAGCCATCCAGACCAAGCAACTTATCCACTCTAAGCAAGGCCAGCCTTTCCAGAACCTCTTGCCTCTCAATTTTCATCCCATCTTTAACCTCTGCCATCGCTGCTCCTACTGATATTTTGTCAGCTGCTGCTTCCTTAATAAATAACCAATAGAAAGTACTCATTAAGTATTCTAGGTTTGTTCTGCCCCTCTAAGCATGTCTCACCCTCTTTGTCCCTAATAGGACCCACTCCATCTCTTACTACCCACTTACTATTTACCAGCCGGTAGAAGATTTTTGGGTTCCCCTTTGTTAACTGCCATACTATTCTCATATTCTCTCTTTGCCAATCTTATTTTCCTCTTCACTTTCCCTCTCAGACTATTACATTTGTCCTGTTACTTGCTTGAAGAGTTAACCTGACATACATTATACACCCTATTGTTTCATCATATTCTCTCTTCCTAGTCATCCAAGGAATGCTGGCTTTGGTCCCCCATCGTATGCCCTTTCTTCTATTACAGCTTTTCCTGTCGGTCTTTGGTTCCATTTTACCCTAACTTCATCCCTTCTCATGCCATTGAAATTAGCTGTTCCAATTTAGACATTTATCTTTAAATTGTTCCTTGTTCTTCTGCATTAATAGTCTAAACTCTTACCCAAGTACATCTTTGATTTCCTTACAGATTTGCTGCTTTACTTCACTCTAGCTATTTGGAGGCGTATAGAATACACCCAGTCGTGTGATTATACCCTTTATGCTTCTCAGCCCTAACCAAATGGAGCCTGCCTTTGGTGCCTCAAGGACATTCTCTCTTTCCAACATTACAATTTCTTCCATAATCAGTACTGCCACCCTACTTCCTTTTTTTGCTTCCCTATCCTTTCTGAACACTTTGTATCCTTGAATATTTAGCATCCAGTCCTCATCATTTTAAGCCATGCTTATGATATTGCCACTACATCATATTACCACATGGCTATTTGTGCTTGTAACTCACCAGCTTTATTCACTACGTTTTGTGCATTTAGATACATGCATTGTAAAGCTGTCTTTGTATTTCTCATAGTGCTTCTTGGTCCGCTCCTATCTAATGTGGTGGTACTACTCCCATCTCTAGTACTGTCCAACAAGCTCACTTTATGCACCTTATCCCTCTTTTCCACTTTTCAATGCTATTGCCCACCCCCCTGCCAATTTAGAGTAAATCCTCCCAAACCAGACTAGTGAGCCTCCTTGCGTGTCATGTTGAGTTGCAACCCATCCCTTTTGAATAGGTGCCTCCTGCCCCAGAACTGGTCCCAATGCCCCATGCATCTGAAGCCCTCCCTCCTGCACCTTGCCTCTAGCCATGCATTGATCCTCCCTAGTTTCCTATTTCAAAGTCCTACTGTTTATTTTATTCATTCATGGGATGTGGGTGTCGCTGGCTAGGCCAGCATTTATTGCCCATCCCTAATGACCCTTGAGAAGGTCATGGTGAGCCTGCCTTCTTGAACCGCTGCAGGCTGTGACGAAAGTATAGTCATTTTCATAATACTTTCCTGGTTATTATAAAGTAGGTTTATGGGTATAAGTATAGGTGGTTCTGTCTGCATGAGTTAATTACATTTGGAGTCAAGCAGACTGCAAGCTTGAAATCATCAAAAGAAGCTAGGTGCAGAAATGTGCTTGAAATGCTAATGAGTAAACATGGATGCTGGCTTAGCATGTATGGTGTGAAGGGAATTTGCATTTTTAGATAAGGGAAGGGATTGTTGGATTTTAAAGGGATCTTAGACTGTTTACAACTAGCCAAATAAGCAAGGCTAAGGAGTGTGTTTATTTTTCCCAAAGGTTACTGACAATATTGGCAACATGAAAGTTTTATATTATGAGAAAGATACAGTTTCAAAGACATATGGAATAATAGAATATACATATTAAAGAGAGAGAAACATGTATAAAGGAAAATGAAAGGCAATGTGAGGAAAGGGCCATGTAAGATCTAATAGGTGTGAGAGAAACAGCCTTCAAGAAGTCCCTTACCATTTGTGCATAAGTCTGCTATGTAAAGCAACTGAAGGTGGGGAAGCCATTTGGAATTCCTCTGTCAAATGGGTACTGTGTTAACTTGCTGGGTTTGTTTTAAATCTAAAACCGATTTTGGACTGTGCCTTAAAGAGGGTGTGTAACTGGAAGTCAGGTTAATTAGGAATTTTAGGAGTTGTAATAGCAGTAAGTAATTTGTAGTCTTATGTATGTGTTTGAAATCTTTTATTTTGTTAGTAAATATTCTAATTTAATTTTTAAGATCTCTAAAGGTCTTGATGGACTCATTACTTCTGAATTCAGTGCACACATCTCCTAATAAATACAAATTGCAAAACCGTTATGATAACGTGACCAAGTTTCCCTAGGGGATTTGGTCCGGCTGGCACACATCATCTGCCACATCATGACAAGTCCATGTGGTGTAGGCATACCCACAGTGCTGTTAGGGAGGGAGCTCCAGGATTTTGACCCAACGACAGTGAAGGAACGGCGATACATTTCCAATGTAGGGTGGTGAGTGGCTTGGAGGATAACTTCCCGGTGGTGCCGTTCCCTTGTGTCCGATACCATTGTCCTTCTAGATGGTAGTGGTTGTTGCGGGTTTGGAAAGTGCTGTGTCAGGAGGCTTGGTGAGCTCCTGCAGTGCACCTGGTAGATGGTGCACACTGCTGCCACTGTGTGTTTGGTGGTGGAGGGAGTGAATGTGGATGAGCTGCCAATCAAGCGGGCTGTTTGTCCTGGATGGTGTCAAGCTGCTTGAGTGTTGTTGGACCTCCTGACTTGTACCTTATAGATGGTGGACAGGCTTTGGGGATTCAGGAGGTGAGTTACTCGCCACAGGATTCCAAGCTTCTGACCTCTTGTAGCCACAATATTTATATGGCTAGCCCAGTTCAGTTTCTGGTCAATGGTAATCCCCTGAGTATGTTGATAGTGGGGAATTCAGTGAGGGCAACGCCATTGAATGTCATGGGGCAATGGTTAGATTCTCTCTTGTTGGAAATTGACAGTGCCAGGAACTTCTGTGGCGTGAATGTTACTTGCCACTTGTCAGCCCAAACCTGGATATTGTCCAGATCTTGCTGTATTTGGTCATGGACTGCTTCTGTATCTGAGGAGTTAGGAATGGTGCTGAAATTATGCAAACATCAGCGAACGTCCCCACTTCTGAGCTTATGATGGAAGGAAGGCCATTGATGAAGCAGCTGAAGATGGTTGGATCTAGGACACTGCCCTGAAGAACGCCTGCAGTGGCACCTTGGGACTGAGATGATTGACCTCCAACAACCACAACCAACTTCCTTTGTGCTAGGTATGACTCCAGCCAGCAGAGAGTTTTCCCCCCTGATTCCCACTGACTCCTGTTTTGCTAGGGCTCCTAGATGCTGCACTCGGTCATATGATGCCTTGATGTCAAGGGCAGCCACTCTCACCTCACCCCTGGAGCTCCACTTTTTTGTCCATGTTTGAACTAAGGCTGTAGTGAGGTCCGGAGCTGAGTGGCCCTGGCAGACCCCAAACTGAGCATCAGTGAGCAGGCTATTGCTAAGCAAGTGCTGCTTGATAGCATTGTTAATGACTCCTTTCATCACTTTACTGACTATCAAGAGTAGACTGATGAAGCAGTAATTGTCTGGGTTGGATTTGTTCTCCTTTTTGTGTACAGGACGTATCTGGGCAATTTTCCACAATGTTGGGTAGATGCCAGTGTTATAGCTATACTGTAACAGCTTGGCTAGGGGCATGGCAAGTTCTGGAGCACAAGTCTTCAGTACTATTTTCGGTATGTCATCAGGGCCCATAGCCTTTGTAGTATCCAGTGCCTTTAGCCGTTTCTTGCTATCACATGGAGTGAATTGAATTGGCTAAAGCCTGGCAAATGTGATGCTGGGGACCCCCGGAGCATGCAGAAATGGATTATCTTGGCACTTGTGGCTTAAGATTGTTGCACATGCTTCAGCCTTATCTTTTGCATTGATGTGCTGGGCTCTCCCATCATTGAAGATGAGGATATTTGTGGTGCCGCCACCTCTGATGAGTTGCTTAATTGTCCGCCACCATTCACGACTGGATGTGGCAGGACTGCAGAGCTTAGATCTGATCCAATGGTTGTGGCATCGCTTAGCTCTGTCTATCACTTGCTGATATGCTGTTTGGCATGCAGGTAGTCCTGTGATGTGGCTTCACCAGGTTGACATCTCATTTTTAGGTATAAAAGGAAAGAACTGTGGATGCTGGAAATTCAAAACAAAAACGAAAATATAAATACCTGGAAAAACTCAGCAGGTCTGGCAGCATCGGTGGAGAAGAGCACAGTTGACGTTTCGAGTCCTCAGTTCTGTTGAAGGGTCATGAGGACTCGAAACGTCAACTGTGCTCTTCTCTACCGATGCTGCCAGACCTGCTGAGTTTTTCCAGGTATTTATGTTTTTGTTTTTTTTTAATTTTTAGGTATGCCTGGTGCTGCTGCTAGAATGCCTTCCTGCACTCTTCATTGAACAAGGGTTAACCCCCTGGCTTGGTGGTAGTGGTAGAGTGGGGGATATATCAGGCCATGAGGTTACAGATTGTGGTTGAGCACAGTTCTGCTGCTGATGGCCCACAACATCTCATGGATGTCCAGTCTTGAGTTGCAAGATCTATTCAAAATCTATTCCATTCAACACGGCAGTAGTGCCACAACACAATGGAAGGTATCCTTAATGTGAAGATAGTGCTTCGCTTCTACAAGGACTGTGTGGTGGTCACTCCTACCGATACTGTCATGGACTGATGCATCTGCGGCAGGCAGGCTGGTGAGGATGAGACCAAGTATGTTTTTCCCTCTTGTCGGTTCCCTCACCACCAGCCGCAGATCCAGTCTAGCAGCTGTGCCCTTGAGGACTTGGCCAGCTTGGTCAGTGGTGCTGCTACAGAGCTAGTCTTGGTGATGGACAGTGAAGTCCCCCACACAGGGTACAGTCTGCACCCTTGCGACCCTAAGTGCTTCCTCCAAGTGGTGTTCAACATGGAGGAGTACTGATTCATCAGCTGAGGGGGGGTGGTATGTGTTAAGTGTTTGTCCTGATGCCATGAGACTTCATGGGATCTAGAATCAGTGTTGAGGACTCCCAGGGCAAATCCCTCCTGACTATGCAGCCAACTATGCTGGGGGTCTCCTGCTGGTGGGACAGGACATCATCCAGATATAGTGATGGTGGTGTCTGGGATATTGTCTATAAGGTATGTTTCTGTGAGTATGACCATGTCAGGCTGTTGCTTGACTATTCTGTGAGACAGCTCTCCCAATTTTGGCACAAGTCCCCAGATGTTCGTAAGGAGGACTTTGCAGGGTCAACAGGGCTGAGTTTGCAGCTGTCGTTTCCGTTGCCTAGGTCAATGCCTGGTGGCCATCCGGTTCCATTCATTTTAGACTTTTTAGTGGTTTGATACAACTGAGTGGCTTGCTAGGCCATTTCAGAGGATAATTAAGAGTCAACCACACTGCTGTGGGTCTGAAGTCACATATAGGCCAGAACAGGTAAGTGCTGCAGATTTCCTTCCCTAAAGGTCATTAGTGAGCCAGATGGGTTTTTATAACAATCGACAATGGCTTCATGGTCATCATTAGACTTTTAAGTCCAGATTTTTATTGAATTCAAATTTCACCATCTGTTGTGATGGGATTTGAACCCAGAGCATTACCCTCGGTCTCTGGATTAATAGTCCAGGGACAAAACCACTACATCATTGCCTCCCCATTAACTTCCTAGCTCCTGAAAATCTGGAAGCTTAATACCGCTAGCTCTCTTGTTGGTACTCATGCATACCACAATTTCTGGTTCATTGCCTTCCCAAGTCATTCCCTTTTCCTGAAACTAGGGTGGCAGTGCACCATGTGGGACTCACGTTGATGGTTACAGAAATGCCTGTCTGTCCATCTGATTATGAAATCTCCTATAATGACTGGCTTTCTATTCTTTGCTTTTCCTTCGTATGCAGTCCCATGCCAATTAATGCCATGGCCTGAATTACAGTCCTTTCAAGTGTTATCACTCCCAGTAGTCTCCAGTGCTGTGTACCTGTTTGAGAGTGACATACACTCCAAAGAATCCTGTATCGCCTCGCTCTTCCTATTCTTAGGATGGCCACCCATCTGATATCCAGAACTGATACTGCCAGTGGGCTGGCAAACTCCTGGAATGTATCATCTAGAAAACACTCATCCTTTCTGATGCTCCATAGCAATTCCAGCTGCTCCTCGAGTTTGGAAGTCCTGAGCTAGAGCTGAAGCAGCGGGAGACACTCTGGATACACGTCCCCCAAGACATGAAAAGCGTCCTTAGGTTCCCACATGGTGCAGGAATCACAGGCAACAGGTCTCAGATGCCCACCCATGATCAATAATAAAAACTTTTATTTCCTCTTTTAAATCTACTTAGTACCTTATTTAAACTATTAATTTTAATTAATGCCTCTAGACCTGATCTGTGCTAATATTCTTAATTCACCTACTGATATACTAAACAAAATAAAAACAGAATTACCTGGAAAAACTCAGCAAGTCTGGCAGCATCGGCGGAGAAGAAATCCGTCAACGTTTCGAGCCCTCATGGCCCTTCAGCAGAACTGAAGCCGGATATACTAATCCTGATTAAAGTTTTTAATTTCCCAGCTCCTAATTTGAATGAATGGCCTAGCTTGGAGAGAGAGAAAATGAGAGAAATACTCACCAACCAATCGCTTATCTGCTTTCCGGAGGTGTCACACCTTTTTTTAAATGCAGTTAGTCAGCTCTGAACCCACTTGAGCTCCCTTATCCTCTTGTTAGTCTCATTGTCTTCTCACTATCGGGCTTGCATTTATCCTCGTGCTAATCTTGCTGAGTTCTTGCCCTCAGGCCATCCTCGCGCTAGTCTCATTGTGTTCTTGGTCTGGGGCCTGCTTTGCTGCCACACGCTTAGCCTCTTAATGGCCTTGTTGTGTTATTTTTTTTTAAAAGTGTGAGATAGCTTCTTGACAGATGCATAGATTAAAGAATTGTATGATGATTGTTACCATTCTCAAACTTCTAGTGTTTATAAATACAGGGTGCAAACAGTTTTGCACCAGCTGTGTTGTAATGTCATTATAGCTTTGCAGTAGTACAAACGATTACTTTTTAAAATTTATTCTTTCATGGGATGTAGGGGTCACTGGCTAGGCCAGCATTTATTGCCCATTGCTAATTGCCCTTGAGAAGGTGGTGGTGAGCTGCCTTCTTGAATCGCTGCAGTTCATGTGGTGTAGGAACATCCACAATGCTGTTAGGAAGAGTGTTCCAGGATTCTGATCCAGCAACGGTGAAGGAATGGCAATTTGGATGTGAAATCACTGGAATTGTAATTAGACATGAGATGTAAAACCAGCTTAAGGAGACGCTACATGCAAGACATTATATGCATAGCAAAGTTTAAAATGCTGACAGTTGGTGAAACTAAACTGACTTTCGCATGCTGATGGGTGGAGCTTTCCATTTGCATTCAAGCACAACACACACAGCTCCATTTTGCTTTACCAGAGGATGATTTTAAATCTCTGATGTAGATGTGATCTGGCTCCATGGTGTCCATATAAGATACTAATCTTGTTATTTTTAATTGTGGAAGTAAACCTATTGCACTTCCCCATGAAGTGCTATCTATGTTTGTAATGTTTTCATTGTCTTACAAATGGAAAAATTACTTTTGAAAGTTGGTACGTTGTGGTCTTCAATGTTAAGGTGTAACAACATTTGAATTCCTAAGTGATTTGTTAACCTTGTGCTTTAGTGCAAAACACTATACAGCCCTCAAAAGACTCCTAAATTCAGTTTGACTGAGGTGAATTAAATGCCTCCCCGTTATTTTTCTGATGGCACCGAATAATACGATTTTACATCTGCTTACAATCCCTCCTTTATATATCCACTGCCCAGATTTCACTTTTATTTACGTGTCAACTATGTTCTGAATAATTTTGGGGAAACTAGTGGAAGATTGCATCACTGTTTCTGTGATCTCGGGTTTCCAACTCTAGTTTGTATTCCTGGAGATTGATCATATGACATGATCACATTGTATTCACATAATACCATTCGTGTGATGCTTAATCACATGACATTTCATCATGCGATACTTGCCTGCTGTTTGCAAATTTTATTGCATTTACCTTAGTTGAGTGTCTCAGTATCACTAAGCTCAAAATATTTGACTTTTTTATTTCATAGTGAGATGAGTAACACTCTTTATCAAAGAAAACAAAAGGATATAAAGATTTGACTATATGATGTTTAAATATAAACTATTCCTGTGATGTTTCTGCCTTACCAATTTCATGAGATACATCACTAATTCAAAAAAAAAACAATTTTGTGACATTTTACAATACATAGGTTTGTTTATGTTGTATTATTATAACTTAATTCAATACACTGACTTCCAGACATCAGTCGATGAAACTCAACTTCAGGTATCTGAGGCTCAGACCTCACTAACAAGCACCAAAGCTGTCTGACTCCTATAGTAAAATACAGCCATGAACACGCCTTCCCTCAAATTGTGTTGCTCTCTCCCTTTCTATCCTATTTAGTGTAACCCTTCTTCCTGGCCCACTTTGTGTTGCCTTCCTCTCTTCCTCCCTCTCCCAGTTTATGTTGTACACCTCTCCCTTCCCAGTTCATGTTGCGCATGCATGATCTCTCCCTTTCCCAGTTTTTGTTGCGCGTGCATGCTCTCTCCCCCGCCCAGTTTGTGTTGTGTGCTCTCCCCCTTTCCCAGTTGGGGTGGTGTGCTCTCTCCCTTCCCCAGTTTGTTTGTCGTGCGTGCATGCTCTCTCCCTTGCCCAGTTTGTGTTGTGTGCTCTCTCCCTTCCCCAGTTTGTGTTGCTCCCTCAGGACTTGGAGTTTCCAGGTGGTTTTCATTGGCTTCAGTGTTGTGGACCTCACCACCAGCAATAATGCAGTACATTCTATTAGTTCCTACCAGCAGGGCCGAGACAACATGGTTTGGTTGTAAGCCAGGACAGCCACAGAGCTGGGTATGTGCGAACCGCACATACAAAGACTGTTCCTCCTGCGTCAATGGCAGCAGCACTCGGGGTACCAATTGCCCATTCCTGTAATGGGAGAACCCTATTCTCTTTTTAAAAATATTCATTCATGGGATGTGGGCATCGCTGGCTAAGCCAGCATTTATTGCCTATCCCTAATTGCCCTTGTGAAGGTGGTAGTGAGCTGCCTTCTTGAACCACTGCAGTCCATGTGTTATAGGTACACCCACAGCACTGTTAGGGAGGGAGTTCCAGGATTTTGACCCAGTGACCGTGAAGGAACGGCAATACATTTCCAAGTCAAGATGGTGAGTGGCTTGAAGGGGAACTTCCAGATGCTGGTGTTCCCACTGATGTTATGGACTTTGTTGCAAGGAGAAAAAGAAATTGCCAGCAAAAAGTCAAGAACACATTAGCCATTTGCAGATTAGATTCATGTTATCAAACGTATGGATGATAAAACAAGCAGCTGAAGATTTGATCAGTTCAAGTGTAGGCAGCCACAGACAAATAGGGATGGGCAATAAATGGTAGCTTTGCCAGTGACACTGATGTCCCAAGGACAGATTTAAAAAAAGACATTTAGCAGATGATCTTGAATAGAGATTAATTGAGTGCTTGAGGAAAATATGGGTGACAAAAGGCCTAAAATATTTAAAATAAAAGCAAAAAACTGCGGATGCTGGAAATCCAAAACAAAAACAAAAATACCTGGAAAAACTCAGCAGGTCTGGCAGCATCTGTGGATAGGAACACAGTTAACGTTTCGAGTCCGAATGACCCTTCAACAGAACTAAGTAAAAATAGAAGAGAGGTGAAATATAATCTGGTTTAAACCCCCCCTTAAACCCCCCCAGAGCAATTATGTTCTTCCTGTAATGTGGTGACCAGAACTGTGTACACAATTCCAGCTGTGGCCTAACCAGTGTTTTATACGGCCCCAGCATTACATCCCTGCTTTTTTTTTCAATGCCTCATCCAATAATGGAAAGCATTCCATATGCTTTTTTTATCACCTTACCCACCTGTCCTGCCACCTTCAGGGACCTGTGGACTTGCACTCCAAGGTCTCGCACTTCCTCAACCTCCCTCAATATCCTCCCTTTTATTGATTGTTCCCTTGCTTTGTTTGCCCTCTCCAAATGCATTACCTCACACTTCTTTGGATTGAATTCCATTTCCCACTTTTCTGCCCACTCAACCAAACCATTGATATAGTTCTGGAGACAACAGCTATCCCCTTCACCGTCAACTACCCGGCCAATTTTTGTGTCGTCTTCAAATTTCCCAATAATGCCTCCCACATTTTAGTCCAAAGCATTAATATATACAACGAACAGCAAGGGCCCCGACGCAGCCCTGTGAAATGCCACAGGAAACCACTTTCCACTCGCAAAAACATCCATCGACCATTACCCTTTGTTTCCTGTACTGAGCCAATTTTGAATCCAACTCGTCACCTTCCCCTGTATCCCATGGGATCTCATTTTTCTGACCAGCCTGCCATGTGGAATAAAGACTTGGGGGAGATGTAGAGTAAAGGGTTAACATCAGAAGCACATGAAACACCACACGCCTGAGTAACAGAGATCTGGAGGGAGCAGAAGTTCCAACGTCGTGAAAAAGTCCCAACATGTATCTGCACCTCCCTTGGCCATCAACTCCTGGGGTGGCACTCAAACCCAGAGATTCTAGGTCAGAGGCAGGGATGCTACCCATTGCACCACAAGATCTCCTGTTCATTAAGTAGGAAACTCTAAATTCAAACTTCCAATGGCTGGTTGGACTTTTTGTAAAGCCATTAAGTTGCTGTGTTCACTGGTAAGAATGCAAATATAGCGCACAAATGTTATCAGTTGTGATTAACTGTAAACCGTGTGACATTTTTACATGGATGAAACTAATTGTGCTTTATCATGTGATCCCAGATAAAGCCTATTTTTGAAAAGCAGTGTTGTAATTTCAGGAACAAAGTTGCCTGCTATATGTTATGGCTTATCAGACTGGTCCTGTAATGGATAGGATGCGAACTGTCATTATCCCTGTTGAATGCATTGCATTTTGCTATGTTTTAATATTTTTGTTGAATTCATATTTCCTGGTAATGCAGTAAAACTGATCCTTATTTACAGTACACAATACATTTTTTATTATTGACAACATGACAGTTTAAAGCTACTTTAATTTCTTATCCTTAACGGATTAATGCTAAAACAGATGTCTGTGCTTGCTTGCCAAAGCTGTTTGCAATTTGTCACCAATTTATACTGAATAAACAGGCACACCTAAAATAACAGCCTATTGATGGATTAGCCATAACTACTCTAGTATTTTGTAAAGGCAATGCATAACTTTCAGTTCTCAAACTAAGATGTCATTAAATATACTCTTTGCTCTTTCCCTTGCTCAGTTTTGACTTTTATTTGGGCAGTGTTCTGATGTGTGACAAATGTACAAGGGCATTGATTTCGGCTTAAAAAATCCTGACTTGTAAAGTTCAGTCATGAAACACGCAGGTCTGGTCTTATTCTAAGACCGTGTAATTACCAAGTTTAGTATGTCTGATTTTACACAATTTAGACCATTGTATTCGTTTGCCAATTTGAACTATGTATGTCTTTAGATATTGACATTCATATGTAGCAAGTGGCTCAAGAGGTCATATGTATATGCATTATATGCCAGTATTTTGCAGATTTTTGGTCAAACAGTTTGCTATTAGTTGAATGGCTGCCCATTATTTGGCAATCTAAGGACAAATTTCCTTTTTTTTCTCTAGGACTCTCTACTAATGAAAAAAAAGCTTGCTC
This sequence comes from Cetorhinus maximus, assembly GCF_964194155.1. Lineage (NCBI taxonomy): Eukaryota > Metazoa > Chordata > Chondrichthyes > Lamniformes > Cetorhinidae > Cetorhinus > Cetorhinus maximus. The sequence continues at coordinate 49,351,387 of NC_135885.1, forward strand.
AGCTTTGCATTGATTTTTATCTGCTGTGATCTAGATGAGAAAGCCCAAGAAATACTTTTTTTTTAGGACTCTCTACTAATGAAAAAAACCTCTAAGTCCAAACTTTTAATACATATACTGAAAGCTAAAGAGGAAAGTTCAAATTGAGACAGTTTTTTTTCTTGTAGGTACATCGTAAAATCAGAGAAGATTCTGACATGGCACAGGACTCCTTGCAATGCCTGGCACAGTTGGCCTCCATCCATGGACCTATATTTCCTGATGAGAGAGCACAGGTTGATTACCTGGCTCACTTTATTGAAGGATTGCTCAATATGATTAACGGGTATGTTCAGAAGTTACAAACCAGCAAGATGAATCACTTTTTTTGTGCCATTACAGAATATTTAAGGAGCAATTTGCTTCTGTGGTAGTTTAATCTCAAATCAAAAACTGCAAATATAAATCAAACTAACTTGATTTTTAGTAAATCAGTTTTTCTTTTGTGTTTCTGATTATTTTGGTTTATGTTTTGTGGGAGTTGACTTCTAGCCCATTTAATTTTCTAGGATAGAAATCGAGGATTCTGAAGCTGTGGGAATTTCCAATGTTATGAGCAACTTGATTTCAGAGTTCCCACGCAGTATCTTAACTGCCATTCCAAGTGAACTATTTTCTTCTTTCATAAACTGCCTCACACATCTCACCTGCTCTTTTGGACGGAGTGCTGCTCTGGAAGAAGTAGTGAGTAATTTTTCATTTTATTGTGACATGTTTTGCCTTTAACTTCTGACTTGAAAACGAACAGACACTAGACTATTGACACATTTCTAGTGGTTTTCTGGTCTCAAAATTGCACATTTTCAGCAAAATTGTTTGATTAGAGAATAGAAAAATGCCACAGACTTGCCAGTTCCAAAATGACCTGAATATTACCAGTATGGTTTGGATATTAATCCAAGTATATTTTCCTATATGGTAAATTACATAACCAAAGAGCTCTTATTTGTGTGACAGGAACTGTTTTGTTCTGAAGGGAGAAAATTATTTTATAACAACATTCTTGGCTTTTAATAGTTTGACATGGCATACTAGTCAGAAGAATTTGCAAAAAATAAGTTGGATGTAGAAAGTAGCTCCACTGATGGCTTGACTGGTTATAGCAGTGTTAGCTGAGCCATACAGTTTAAAAACCTGTGGTAGTTGATGGAGTGACATGAAGGTTGCAAGTACTGATGTGTTTCAGAATATTAATGGAAAAATTGGTTACCAGTCAAAATCAACTCTTGTTGGAAATACATTCATGTAGATATTAAGTGAAGGCAAGATTAAACCTGCCTCTAATGTTCCCTGCAGTTAATAACCTGCTGGCACTCGGTCCAAATAAATTCTGAACGGCTATTTCGACAGGGTATCAGAGAGTGCCTGAGTCTTCAAATCATATCCCAGCAAGAAATAAACATCTTCAGGCAAAGAGGAGTGAAAGAAGTTGTGTGGTGGATGAAGTAGAGGTGGGGGGGCGGGGAAGATGGGAGGGAAAAATTAGACACCTTTTATTTTACACAAAATGTTTTGTGACTTTGATTTGGTATTTTTCGCATTGAATGTAAATTGGATTCTGCTATGTGGAGATGGCTTTCAGTAAGTTTTAAGGAGAGAGTTTGAGATGTTAGTAATACTGCAGATTGTGCAGACCAGTAAGGCGTTTTCCAATTTAGAAAAATTTAGTATCAGCGTATCACCATTTTGTGTGCAAGAATATTGAGTGTCTTTGTAGTGGTGTCAATTGTACGTTGTTCTGAATTCTTTTCATGGGTTCCTTGCCAACTTCATCTCGTAATTTTACTATCAATTTGTAAAATTTAATGTTGTTCTGTAAAACAATCAATCAATATTTGCAGTACATTTTAATATCATTCACATATGGTTCTAATTCTAGATGCTTTGACTAAAAGAATAGTGCCTACTAATTTTTGTTTTTCGCTAACATTCCTACCTACTGAAAAATGTATTCGTAACATCGTATGTATGAAAATTGAGTGATTTTGTAGTGACAGGAAATTTAAGAAACTGGGTTTAGGAATCAGTTTTGCATGTATTTTGATAACTTCCCAAGTGTTTGAGTTTCCAGTAACATCCAAGATTCTTACCCAAATGTGAAGGATTAATAGGCAATCTGATTCTATCTTCACACAACTGCTAGCCACCTCACATTAGCATTATCAGGAGCTTGAGGGCATTCTTAAAGAATGGTATGTAGTATGATGGGGAAAGGAGAAATTGGGTTATAAAGCACAGTTGACAAAGCTAAAAATGTAGCTAGATTTATAAGTGAACAAAGTCAAATCCACAAATTCTGTGGTAAAGAGAAAAGAAAATTCCTATTCCTGTGTACATTGGCATCATTTCAGTTTTGTTCAGACACTATTGTATTGGCAGTCTCTTTCATATAAGTTGAATTGCACCTTTTTAATGTGTATACCTATTGTGTAAAAACTAGTTTCTGCACTATTTTCAAAACAAAATGTTAGAAATGCAATATTAAATTGCAAATGCTAAGTTTATGCTATAAAGACCAATGTCCCTTCAAGGCATTCTCACTCCAGCTGCTATTGGTATTTGTAAAATAAACACATCCTGCTATAAATAAGACTTGTGGGTTAGTTTTAATAATCCTGGATTTAACCCCTAAGCATGGTTGCTCATATCTGCAGTATATTTTCCTTTCTAATAGGGTCTATGGAGAAAGAGAAAGCGAAAACCAACACGATAAATAAATTGACTTCATTATTTGTTCACTCAAATGTACAGAAGATTCAAGCAGTTCAAACTCTGAAATCTTTACTTAACACTTATGGTTCCTATAGTTGGATGGCTTTATTTGGAGAATTGTTTACTTTTTGCCTTTTTTATCCTGTTTCTACTCGAGTATAGTCTGTAGAGGCAATATCTTCTCTGACTAAATTATCAAACTCCATTTAGTACAAGTTACTCAAGATTTGTTCTGCATCAATGCTTTATAGGGGGATATTAACAGTGCAGTGCAATTCTGTCTGTAGTTTTGGCCATTGTCAGAACATTCCTCGCCTATTATCAATAAAAAATAGTTTTTTTTACTGTACTGGTCTTGCTATGGGCTTTCAGAAAAGTGGTGGAAAATGCTTACAGCTTTTGGTTGTGGAGATATTCTTATAATGTTTTTTGCCTAGAGAAATGAATGTTCTTTTGCTTCTATATATTTACTTTCCATTCAGTTGAGTCATTTAGTAAAGAGTGACTGATGCAATGTATTTATTTATAGCTGGACAAAGATGACATGGTGTATATGGAGGCGTATGACAAACTGCTTGAGTCGTGGCTTACACTCGTACAAGACAATAAGCATTTCCATAAAGGGTTTTTCACTCAACATGCTGTACAAGTTTTTAATTCCTACATTCAATGCCATTTGGCAGCACCAGAGGGCACAAGAAACTTGGTGAGTCCTCCTTAAAGGTTTGCTTTGTTTATATTTTTCACTTTTCCTCTAGCATAAAAGATGTAGAATATTATATTTTAACTGTAATGAAGTAGCAAATCTTTTATTCTTGCCCTCTGTTGGCCATTCTTGTTTTAGAAGGCTCCAATACCATCCAAATTTTATTGACGTTTTGAAATAATCTTGCAAATTATTGCTTTTAATAATGTGGAGCTGCTTTGGGTCAAATTATCCAATGTTAACTAACTTGATTTGAAATTTTCCCTTTGCCATTATCCCTTTGCTGTTTTCTCCCTATTCTTTTCCTTTGCCTTTTGAAGCTGTTGGCTCCCGGGGTGCAGTTGCATGGAGACTAGGTGCCCTCCAGTGGAGTTATTATTCATATGTGAGCTTTAACAAGTGACTTTTCAGGCTGTTTGACATTTGTGGGTATCACAGCTGAATATGATCCTGTCCTCATGTGACCTGTGGCATGCAGTTTCCAGCAAGGTCAACGGACAGCATCAGGGATAATTATTACTTGCTTAATCCTGGACGTTTAAGCCAAATGTACCACTGCAACTGCGATTCCACCTGAGATCGGCTAACAATACGCATTATGAATTAGTCGTGGAAATATGTAGACAGTTTTGTTCAGTTGTGTGCTAACTTTACCAACTGAGCCATATGAAAATCACCAAATAATTTTTTACTGGAAAAATCAAGTGTGCATTACTTGATGGCCTAATTGTGTGTGGCAAGAGACACTGTATAGATCAACTTCAGATCAAGTTTCATGCTTAATTATGACTCCAGCTTGTACTGTTCTGCATAATATGTTTCTGATGATGGATGTGGCATTGAAGTAGACTTGGGGAGCCAAAGTAGTTTGTTAAATATCTTAACTTATGCTGAGTGAGAACTTTTATCAATAGACATTTCTTTCACATGCTAAACTAATGTAAACTAGACTTCATTTGCTCTTTATTTGCTCTTGGGCTGTGTTAGCCTCTGGTAAGGCCAGCATTTATTGCCCATTCCTAGTTGCCCTCAATATAGTGTTGAGCTGCTGCCTTGACTGCTGCAGTCCATGTGGTGCAGGTATACTCACAGTGGTGTTAGGGAGGAAGTTCCAGGATTTTGACCCAGTGACAGTGAAGGAAAAATTATATAGCTCCAAGTCAGAATGGTGAGTGAATTGGAAAGGTACTTGCAGGTATTGGTGTTCCTATGTGCCTGCTGCCCTTGCCCTTCTAGGTAGTAGAGGTTGCAGATTTGCAAGGTGCTGTGAAAGGAGCCTTGGTGAGTTGCTGCAGGACATCTTTTAGATGTTTCTGGTCAATGATAGCCCCCAAGGTGTGAATGGTGCAGGAAACAGCGATGGTAATGTCATTGAATGTCAGGGGGAGATGGTTAGATTTTCTCTTGTTGGAGATGATCAATACCTGGCACTTGCATGACACGAATGTCACTTGCCACTTATCAGCCCAAGCCTGAATGTTGCCAAGTCTTACTGCATGCAGGCATGGACAGCTTCAGAATCTGAGGAGCTCTGAATGGTACTGAACACTGTGCAATCATCAGCAAACACTCCCACTTTGGACCTTCTGTTTGAGGGAAGGTAATTTGATGAAGCATCTGACGAAGGTTGAACCTAGGATACTATTCTGAGGAAGTCCTGTAGGGTGACGATGATTGACCTTCAACAACCACATTATCTTTCTTTGTACTAGGTATGACCCCCAACCAGTAGAGCTTTCCCCCCGATTCCCATTGGCTTCAATTTTGCTAGGGCTCCTTGATGCTGCACTCAAAGTCAAATTCTGCCATGATATCAAGGGCTCGATCTTGCCTTTAGAATTTTTTTTTGTTTTTTTTTGTGCACGATTGGACCAAGCACATAATGAGGTCTGGAGCCAAGTGGCCCTGGCAGAACCCAAACTTTGCATCGGTCAGCAGGCTATTGCTGAAGTGTGGCTTGATAGCACTGTCGATGGTACCTTCCATCACTTTGCTAACAATTGAGAATGGATTGATAAGGTGGTAATTGGCTGGATTGAACTTGTCCTGATTTTTGTAGACAGGATATATCTGGGCAATTTTTCACGAGGTCTGAGAGATGCCTGTGTTATAACTGTACTGGAATAGCTTGGCTAAGGATACAGCTAGTTCTGGTGCACAAGCCTTCAGTACCTTAACTGGGGTGGTATCAGGTCCCTTAGCCTTTGCTGTATCAAATCCTTCAGCTGTTACTTGATATATTGTGGAGTGAATTGAATTGTCTGAAGACTGGCATTTATGATGGTGGGGATCTCGGTAGATGGAAGAGGTAGGTCATGCACTTGGTCCTTCGGGTTGAAGATGATTGTGAATGCTTCAGCCATGTCTTTTTGCATTGACATGCTGAGCTGCCCCGGCGTTGAGGATGATGATGTTTTTGTAGCCACCTCCTCTGGTTAATTGTTTAATTGCTACCCACCCATCATGACTGAATGTGGCAGGACTGCAGAGATTAGAGCTGATCCATTGGTTGCGGGATCGCTTAGCCTGATCTACAGCATGATGCTTCCACTGTTTCGCACGCATGTGGTCCTGTTTTGTGTTTTCACCAGGTTGGCACCTCATTTTTAGGTATGCGTGGTGCTACTCTTGGCACTCCTTATTGCACCAAGTGTTGATCTGCTGGGTCTTTTGGAATGGTAGAGAGAGGGATATGCTGGCCCATGAGATATCAGATTGTGGTTGAATACAATTCTGCAGCTGATGACAAACAATGCCTCATGGATACTTAAGTTTTGAGCTGCTAACTCTTTTGCGTCTAGTCATTTAACATGGTAGTAGTGCCATACAACATGATGGAGAGTGTCCACAAGGACAGTGTGGTGGTCTCTCCTACCAGTACTGTCATAGACTGATGCATTTGTGACAGGTAAATTTGGGAGGACGAGGTCAAGTAAACCTTTCCCTCTTACTGGTTCTCACTATCTGCCACAGCCCGAGTCTGGCAGATATTTCCTTCAGGAGTTGGCCAGCTTGGTCAGTCAGTGGTGTGGCTGCCGATCCATTCTTGATGATGGGCATTGAAGTCCTGAGTACATTCTGTGCCCTTGCTGCCCTCAGTGCTTCTTCCAAGTGGTGTACTGATTCATCAGCTAAGGGAGGGCGGTAGGTGGTAATCAGTTTTCTTGCCTTGTGTTTGACCTGATGCAGTGAGATGTCATGGGGTCTGGAGTCACTGTTGGACTCCCAGGACCGCTCTGTCCCCACTGTATATTGCTGTGCCACCAGTTCTGGTAGGTCTGTCCTGCCAGTGGGACAGGATATACCTAGGAATAGTGATGGAGAAGTCTGGAACATTTGACTGTAAGGTTTGATTTGGTGAGTATAAACATTGGCAGGCTGTTGCTTGCCTCATCTGTAGAACAGCTCTCCCATTTTGGTGCAAGTCCCCAGATGTTAGCAAGGAGGGCTTTGCAAGGTTGACTGGGCAGCTTGTACCTTTGTCATTTCTGGAGCCTGGGTTGATGCCAGGGGTCTGTCTGACTTAATTTTTTGACTTTTCTGTAACAGTTTGCTACAACTAGGCCACATATGTTGAGAGTCAATCTGGAGTCATATGAAGGCCAGACCATGTAAGGACTCCAGATTCCCTCCCCTAAAGGATGTTAATGAACCAGATCAATTTTTATGACAATCCAATAGTTTCATGATCATTATAGACTTTTATTACAGATTTATTAATTAACTGAATTTAAATTCCTTTAGCTCCAGTGGCAGGATTTGAACTCATATCTCCGAAGCATTAGTCCGGATTTCTGGATTCTACATTACTGTTATGATCCCAGCTGATGTTAATACTGGACAAGTCAGATCTTTGATACTTGACGCTAATCTAAATAAGTCCTAATCGTTACTGCAGTGCTATTTCAGAATTCTTCCATAATCATAATTTCTCTCGTTCTCAAAATTTTGTTCTAATTTCAGTGATCAAAACCACTGATCCCACAGCATTTCTATTTCTCTTGCAAATTGCACAAATGCCTGCTTAGTTTTCTTTCTTATGGTCCTAAACTTGAATTGATGAGCTTCAGGGACAAGCTCATAAGCATTAAGTATTGCCCTTTTAACTTCTTCATAGCCTGCAGATTGCTCTTCTGACAAACTACTGTGCCTAGCTGTACCTTTTGGGACACTTTAACATTATAAGGTCCAAACATCTTTTGGCCGCTTCAACTTCACAGCTATCTTTTCCAATGAGGTGAAATACCTTTCAACTCTACCCTGTGTAATTTTAGGCACGAAACAAAGATTTTTAGTTAAATCAAAATCCTCAGTGGAATCAGCTCATTCTCTGAACCACTATCTCTTCTTTCATCCTTTATTCTAATATTTTCTTTAGCCAAGTCATGTTGTCTGACTTCTTTCTCTTTGAAACTTGAACTCAAGCTTTTGCATTTCCACTTCTTTCTTTTTCTTTCTCCTCTATTGCCAGTTCAAGCTTCTGCTTTTCTCTATCTCTTTCTATCTCAAGCTGCTTCATTTGCAACTGAATCTTAGCTAACTTTAGCTGTGATAGTCAATTTCAGGTTTCTCTCCTTTTAATTCTAAATGCTGGGTAATTACTTTAATCATATCACCCTTGTGAAATCCTGCTTTTATTTCTACATTCAATTTACCTGCTAACTCTCTCAGTTTAGCCTTAGTCAAGGGTTTCAAATAATCCACTGTTACATTTTCTATTCCCAGAAAAGTCTTAGCAATAGTCAAAGCCATTTTTGAGTTCCAGCCAGTGTAATATACTTCACAGCAAATCCTGTTCCTATGCCCAGTACCTCCACATACTAATTTCTTTAAGGATTCATATATCCCACTTAAATTTAAGGATTTTTAATCCCGCAGGAGCCCCCACTTTGCTACGATCTCAGCTGATGTTAGTGCTGGACAAGTCAGATCCCAGAGTGAAACTTGTCTTGATAGGTCTGAACTTTTATTTTTTTTTTAGAAATACGTGGCGGTAAGCTAATGAACAAATTCATAGGAGCCTGCTAATGAACTTTTAATACAAAGGATAAAACATTTATTAAACAAGAAAAAAGAATTATATTATACCAGACAAAAAGGTTGGAAAGATCTCAATACAAACACAAGAAAATGATTCGAATATTCACTATTTTTTCACCCCAGCTATATGTGTACAGACGTACAAATTTGGAAAGATAAGGTAATTTACAATACCTATCTTATACTCCAATATTCAAGGTAAGTACTCGGTGCATGTGAATTAACAGGTGAACTGTGGTCAGGCACCCAACCCCAAAACAAGTGACAGATGCCGCCAAAACAGATTTCATGGATTTCTCAACAACCCACCCAGGAGCTTGTCACATCGTGAGCCAATCGGTCTCACTGAAATGCCGTCTTTCTCAAAAGGCTTTCCAATCTCCACATTTGAAGATCTCGCCATGGAATTCTCTCCAAAAGTCACTCCCACTTGGTCAGCTTCAATCAGGATCCACCTCCAGGGTTTCACTCTCGCCTTCTGAGATTCATTTACGCTCGATCACCGCGTATACTCAAGCTTCACCTTCCAAGGACACTTTCAGATTTTTGGCCGTGTCAAGCAGAACACCACTGCTCCGAAGGTTACCTTTGTCTTTACAGACTGCAGCACGGAGTCACCAACCATCACCTGCCTTCTCAGATATTCAGGATTTCTCTTAAGTTCACTTACTCCACGTTTGCTCCCCACAGCTTTCTCTCTTCAATTCGGAGCCTATTGCTCTGATCCTTTCTTTCAACTTAACAGGTTCTGTATCTGATTTCTGTCCATGTCCCTTACCTGGGACTGTCTTCTGGGACCTCCTTTCTGTCCCACTCCCTTGTTTTGAACCCTTTTGGTTTGGGAGCTTCTCCCTGTCCCCCTCCCCATGTCCTGCTCCCTGGGACACCCTCTTTGCAATGGTGCACCTCTTTGGATCCCTGACCTGTAATTTCATGCTGTTCCACTTTTCTTCTTATTCTTCTGCGCATGTGCGCAGGGCCGGTTCCTGGCTGAAGCATGTAAACATGAACTAATATATGCGGCCCTTTCCTGACCAGCACATGTGTGAAATCAGTGAGCTGTGCACGTGTGGCCATCTCCCAGCGCCCGGCGCATGTGAAGAAGACACGAAAACAGAAAAAGATTCAAACTGCGCATGTGCACCAGTTTCCAGCCAGCACGTGTGCAGAAGTTCCGAGGCCCGCTGGGAACTGGAGTTCCTGAACTCTGACTCTGATTTAAACTTAAGGTAAGATTTTTTTCCCCTTTTCTTTCATCACATTACCACCCTGCTACTGTCATCAAACATTAGATTACTTTCACAAGAAGGTCAAAACTTATAACTGTTTAAATAACTTCCGGTTAACACATTGTGCTGGGTTTATCTTGACAAGGTCATCCTTCAATATTTAGTTTGAGTCTGATCAGCTAGGTCAGGGGTGTGCTTCAGTTACTGAGAGCACTACTTTCATGTGGTAATTTATCCAAGGGCTGTATATATAAATCCCGAAGCAAGTAATATTCTTGATATACTTCTTTTGGAGACTATCCTGTAAAGATTTTATGAACTATTTGCCTTGGTTATGGGTCAAAGACTCCATTTAATCTGGCACAATGTAGGATAACTCTCTGGTCTTAATTTAAGTCCTGGTATGATATGGTGGTTTTCCGCACCTTAGTTCCATCTTTTGGTGTCATCTTGCCTCCATGATACCACTCTCTTGAAGTCAGAAAGTTGCTTGTTCATAAAAAGTGGGTTACAAGAGCTCATATATTGACAAAAAGTATTCATCATTCAACCCATTGTAGATGAATTCTCAAATGTGAAACTATGTTGTGTTAGAAGGATTTGTATGTAAAGTACCTTTAGGATGTTAGTGTTACCAGTTGTAATTTGCAGCTTGAATTTGCATCATGCTGCAAGTATGATCATTCATAGTGAATATTGAAAGAGCTGTAAAGTTGTCTGAGTGCTTTGCATTGGGCAGTACTAAAAGAGTAACAGGTCATGAGGAAACATTTTGTGGCATGCATACTTGGGACAGTTATTTGATATTGGAATCTTTAAGACAGCTTTACTTTGGCAGCTTTCCTGAGACCTTCCATCTCTTTCCACATTTGGAGCCAGGTTCTCAGACCATTGCTATATTTGCCCATCCACTTTCTCTGGCTATGCATTTTGCATGCTCTCCTGAGGAAATTAGCCTTGTATGCAAAAGAGAGCAGCCATCCTTCACCCTAGCCCATCTAATATGATTTCAAGGTAGCATTGGGAAATCTGTGAATGCAAAGGTAAGGACCCTCTATTTTAAATATAGCAGGATTCGCCACTTCCCGCTCTTTCTGCCTGAATGGCACAACAATATGAATGTTTACCCTTATAGTTTTTGACTATTATTGACTACTTGCCACTCTTCTAAAGCTGTCTAACTCTTGCTCTGTTATACTTCTGTGAGCAGCCCTCTGTTACCTTGCTCATACAATCTTTCATGTATGAGCCTAAATAAGTGTTAGTAGTTTATTCAGTTCTGCAGGTGCAACAGCTGAGCCCAGTCCTGTCCTAACAAGGTGACTTCACATGGGCAAGAGTTTCCCCGATGATGATCAGGGACCATGGTTGTTTCTTTATTTCCTCTTCTTAGCCTGGGGTGTGCCCAGCTGAGGCTTGCTACTTCAGGACAGTCTAGGAATTGAAGATAATATACTTTCAATGGTTGCTTTAGCATTGCACTAGGCATTGCTGTTACTGCCACTGGGGAACCACCAAAGAGATTATTAAGGGGCATGAAATCTTCAACTTCCTGATTAGAACTTATAGAAAGGGTAAGTTTTTGGTAACTTTATCCAAAGAATCAACAATACCTAGATGGTTATAATTTTGTGTAGGCTTCAAAAATAAGACGAAAGAAAAGAAAGACTTGTATTTACATTGTGCCTTATCACAGCACAGGGTAATGTCTCAGCACTTTAAAACCTTTTCTTTGAAATGCAGTTAATTGATGACAAATACATTAATAATTTTCACACAGTAAGACTCCATAAACAATAGTAAGATGGATAACCAGTTAATCAACTTTTAGTGGCAGTGAATCAGAGAGGAATGTTAACCAGAACAGTTTAATGGCTACATGAACAGGTAAAACCCCTTTTACATAGACTAATACAGCATTGAAGGAGGTGATTCAGCCCAATGTGGCTATCTTGGCTTTTTGGAAGATGTATCCTTTTATTACCACCTCTTTTATCTATTTTAATCTTATTAAATTTCTCTTCTACGTCTCCCTTTAATGTGATATTGAAAGTATTCTCTTGTTTAATAAAGACAAAGTAGGCATTTAGTACCTCGCTATGCTCTCTGCTTCCACACAATGTCCTTTATGTTCCCTAATTTACCCCATCCTTCCTTTTGACTATCCTATTACCCTTTACTAGTCATCCAAAGGTTGGTGCTCATTTAATACTGTGCTAATGTTACAGGTTTTGTTGTTAAATCTTCTTAAATCTAAAATCATAGATTTTGCTCTTAATCCTGCAGTGGGACTGGAACCTTGATTCAGACAATCTTATCAATTGAGCTGAAACGTGACTAATTTTGCAATTTTTTAACATCTAATTTTTGAGCTTAATTTATTGCATTCTTACGTATGTTATTTAGGTTGTCCCCTTAACTGTAAAACAAAATATTCACATATATAAGCTTAAGAGTATATATAACATATATAACCATAAGAGTACATGGGTTTATGATACATTCATGGTTACAGAATATTATATTTCCTTTACATTCAGTTAAATCATTTCATACTAAATAAGGCAAACTTGAGTTTGACCGATAATGCCAACATGCTTACAAATATTGGTCAGGGTATTTTAAGTTAAGTATCTTTCTCACTTTGAGGAACCAGTTTCCTTAGTTTGCTAACGTTTATAATGAACAGCATCCTCTAAAATGAAGCCCAATGGGTCTGCAATAAATTCAACCATACAAAATTCTTACCATGTATCATTCAGACTATCTTCAATGTATTTAGAAGAATGCTTTCTCGTATGGCACTTGTGCAACACTATCATTTATGTAATAATGTAACACGATATGTTTTCAGCTGGACATTTAATTTAAAAAAGAGGATTCTTTTGAGGGGTTTAAAATCCCAGGCCAGCCTGATCAATCAGATTCCTCGATACAAGAATGTCTAGGTCATTGCTGGGGACATGTTATTTTGTGCACTTGGGTGTTCACTGAGATGGATTGCTTAGATTCCTGACATGTTTGTGAAACTGATCTTGGCAGTCTAGTCAGTCCTTCCTGTTGAAACTTTGAATTCATTCCTTTCATTTTGTTGATATTAATATTTTCACACACATTGGAGTTTCTCTCAAAAGATAATCGGATTTCCATCTGCAATATTTAGATGGACTACTTATATTATGGATTGATGCAGTAAAGCAACAGCCAATACTGTTGTTAACTACATTGGGAGACTTATGGATATTATGAAAAATATCTGCACACTTAGGCTGATGAAGTAACTCACAAGTGACTTAATTCACAAGAGGATCAGTTTAATGGTAGCTATTCTAAGGGTGTCTTAATACTCCCCATTATATCATGTAAACTGCCTCTCACCTCTTTTTCTAAGGTGCCTGGCTATATCATCATGAAGTCCACTGCTCATATATTTAAACTATCTGACAACTGATTTCAGTATCTAACCCTGTGATCCATGAAGCATTTATATGAAACTGAAGATTGTTGGCTTGTGATCTTACCGTTAACACTTACTATACAGTCAGCTGTAGTGTAATGAAAGGTATGTGCACACAGACCCCTTCTCAAAAAATCCTGAATATTCAGAGCTCAGATTGTAATCTTTACTTTTAGATGATAAATGCATTTTCTGCTAAATGTAAGCTTCCCTAGGCGCAGAAGTGTGGTATATCTTGATCATTAAATAGGAAGCATGGGAAACTGATCCACATTCACAAAATTTGCACTTAATACTTCTGCTTTTGCTTTCTTAATGTGTAACATTTTTAAGTCAATATAGGCAGGTGAGACTGCAAATGTACTGCCTGTAGAACAATATTAAAATGCATGTTAAAGTAATTGTTTGGGTCTCTGATTATTTCAGAGAATGTTGGACAAAGAAAATTATTTCGATAAGCTATCAACAACCCATACAACATACTTCCTTTCCTGAAAGGCAGGCCTAATTCCAGGGTTGTGTTAATGCTGCTATGTAAACAAGTCACTAGGACATGTCAAGACAAAGCCCAAAATTATTCTCTTGTTCAGTCTTTTGCCTCTAAGAAAGGGAGAGCTGCATTTATGCAAGTTCTGCATAAGCTCTGGCCCCCATAGGCATTATGTATTTAGAGCATGGCTGAGTGTAAATTGTGCGAAACTGTAAGCAGCTTTCCTTGTCTTGTCTTTTTGTATTTTTATCCAGAATGAATTATACTTCACAATGCACAAAATTTAGGTTTATGTTCTGTATTAATCATTGTAGTTGTTGAATGGATAGGCAAAAATTTGGCTAAAATGAGAAGTACCCTGGTAGCTTAATGATGTATGGTGCAGCTATACTGCTGCTCTGGACTTGGTGATCTACATACTTACGAACAGAAGAATTAGGAAAATAAGTAGGCCATTCAGCCCCTCAAACCTGCTCTGCCATTTGATGAGATCATGGCTAATCTGACTGGCCTCAATTCCACTTTCCTGTCTACCCCCTATACCCTTTTACTCCCTTGTCAATCAAGAATCTAACTCAGCCTTAAAAATATCCTTAAAGGAATACTTTAATCCTTAAAGGATGACAGGGAACCTTTTGTGTTACTGAGTTGCTGGATGTGACTTATATGTAACTTTTTAAAAGCAGGTGAAGTGCGTACATGCAATGGGAATTGGAGTCATGCTTGATGACAGCTATGGTGAATTTATAATGTGTGTTGCACAGCAACATTGGTAGTATTAGGTAAAAAGAGGTTCAGTCATTGAACTCTGCTTATCCATTAGCTGCACCTAACATAGTCAATGGCTTGTATGCTTTTCAAGTTTAAAATCTTTTTAGATATAGTGACCACTGCATTGGATTACAACACGCAAGCTTTCAGTCTCTGGGGTTTGTTGTATACAATCGTTGAAAGAACTGGGTTCAAAGGGAATGCCTTGTTTTTAAAGTCATGGAAGTAAAAATACAAGTTCATGCTGACTGCGGATTCTATGCAGTTCTTCTGATACAAGCATTCTCTGCTATTAATAGTAAAATAGATGTATGGACACACAAATTATATTCATTGAGACAAATTTTCACTTGTGGCATATGGATCCATAGAATGATGAGATATGGATTTGTACTCTAATTTTTTTCGTAATCTAATTCAGGCTGCACAATGAATGACAATTTATATTTATATAGTGCCTTTAACATAAAACTTCCCAAGGTGCTTAACAAGAGCATTATAAAACAAAATATAATACTGAGCCACATAAGGAGATATTAGTTCAGATGACCAAAAATTTGGTCAAAGAGGTAAGTTTTAAGGAGTGTCTCAAAGGAAGAAAGTGAAGTAGGGAGGCAGAAGTATAGGGAACATATTTCAGAGGTCAGGGCCTAGGCTCCTGAAGATGCAACCACCAATGGTTGAGCGTTTTAAATTGGGGGTGCTCAAACAGCCAGAATTGATTGAGCCTAGGCATTCTGGAGGGTTCTGGAGCTGGAGGAGATTACAGATATAGGGAGTGGTGAGGCCATGGAGGGATTTGAAAACAAAGATGAGAATTTTAAAATCAAGGTGTTGTTTGACCAGGAGCCAAAGGAGATCAAACACAGGAGTATTTGTTAACAGGTTTTACTGCGAGTTATGAAACGAGCAGTAGTTTTAGATAACCTCAAGTTTATGGAGGGTTGAATGAGGGAGATCAGCCAGGCGTGCATTGGAATTGTCAAACTTGGAGGGAACGAAGGCGTGAATGAAGGTTGTAGCAGCAGATGAGCTGAGGCAGGACAAAATGGGGCAATGTTATGGAGGCTGAAATGAGCAATCTTATTGGTTGAAAGACTGCCCTTGACATCAAGGCAGCATTTGACCGAGTATGGCATCAAGGATTCCTAGCAAAGCTGGAGTCAGTGGGAATCTGGGGGGAAACTGTCCACTGGTTTGAGTCATACCTAGCACAAAGAACGATGGTTGTGGTTGTTGAAGGTCAGTCATCTCAGTGCCAGGACATCACTGCAGGAGTTCCTCAGGGTAGTGTCCAAGGCTCAGCCATCATCAGCTGCGTCATCAATGACCTTCATTCCATCATAAGGTCAAAAGTGGGGATGTTCGCTGATGATTGCACAATGTTCAGCACCATTCGTGACTCCTCAGGTACAGAAGCAGTCCATGTCCAAATGCAACAAGTCCTGGACAATATCCAGGCTTGGGCTGACAAGTGACAAGTAACATTCGCGCCACAGAAGTGCCAGGCAATAACCATCTCCAACAAGGGAGAATCTAACCAACGCCTCTTGACATTCAATGGTATTATGATCACTGAATCCCCACTATCAACATCCTTGGGGGTTACCATTGACCAGAAACTGAACTGGACTAGCTGTATAAATAACGTGGTTACAAGAGCAGGTCAGAGGCTGGGAATTCTGTGGTAATAACTCACCTCCTGACTCGCCAAAGCCTGTTCACCATCTACAGGGCACAAGTCAGGAGTGTGATGGAATACTCACCACTTGTCTGTATGAGTGCAGCTCCAACAACACTCAGGAAGCTTGACACCATCCAGGACAAAGCAGCCAGCTTGATTGGCACACATCCACTCTCTCCACCACCAATGCACAGTGACAGCAGTTTGTACCATCTACAAGATGCACTGCAGCAATTCATTAAGGCTCCTTAGACAGCACCTTCCAAACCTATGACTGCTACCATCTAGAAGGATAAGGGCAGCAGATGCACGGCAACACCCCACCTGAAAGATCCCCTCCAAGCCACACACATCCTGACTTGGAACTACATTGCCGTTTCTTCACTGTTGCTGGGTCAAAATTCTGGAACACTCTCCCTGACGGCTTTGTGAGTGTACCTACATCACAGGGACTGCAGCAGTTCAAGATGGCAGCTCACCACCACCTTCTCGAGTGTAATTAGGGATGGGCAATAAATGCTGGCCTAGCCAGCAACGCCCACATTCCATGAATGAATTTTAAAAAATGAGGTTGAAACTTATCATGGAGTCAAACATGACACCAAGTTTGCAAACAGTCTGGTTTAATCTCAGATACTTGCCAAAGGGAGGGATGGAGTCGGTATCTAGGGAACGGAGTTTTGAATGGGGACTAAAAAACAATGGCTTCATTCTTCTCGATATTTGGAGGAAATTTCTGTTCACCCAGTACTGGATGTCAGATAAGGAGCCTGATAATTTAGCAAAAGTGGAAGAATCAAGAGTGATGTGGTGGTGCAGTAGAGCTGGATGTTGTCAGCGTACATATGAAAATTAATGCTGTGCCTTTGGATGATGTCACCAAGGGGCAGCATGTAGATGCGAAACAAGAGGGATCCAAGAACAGATCCTTGGGGGCAGCAGAGGTAACATTGTGGGAGTGAGAAGAGAAATCATTGCAAGTGATTAAATTGATAAGAAAGGAACCATGTGAGAGCAGTCCCACCCAGCTGGACAATAGTGGAGAGGCAGTGGAGAAGGATCATGTGGCCAACCATGTCAGTAGCTGTAGACAGGGTCGAGAAGGATGAGGAGGGAAAGTTTACCTTTGTCACAGTCACATAGGGTGACATTTGTGACTTGGATAAGAGTTGTTTTG
The DNA here is from genome assembly GCF_964194155.1 of Cetorhinus maximus. Classification (NCBI taxonomy): domain Eukaryota; kingdom Metazoa; phylum Chordata; class Chondrichthyes; order Lamniformes; family Cetorhinidae; genus Cetorhinus; species Cetorhinus maximus. The sequence continues at coordinate 49,368,692 of NC_135885.1, forward strand.
GTACAGTGACAGAGATGGAAACCTGATTTGCGGGATTCAAATATGGAGTTCCGGGGAAGGATTGGAATGAATTTGGGAGGCAACTACATGTTCAAGGAATTTGCAGAAGAAAGGAAGGTTCGAGATAGATGGTAGTTTGAAAGGATGGTGGAGTCAAGGGTTGGTTCCTTGAGAGGGGTGATGACAGAAAATTTGAAGGAGAAAGGGCAGAACCTGAAAAAAAAAGTGTTAATGATGGCAGCTAACACAGTGACCAGGAATGGCAGTTGGGTTATCAACAGCTTAGTAGGAAATAGGATCAAGGGAGCAGGAGGTGGGTCTCATGGGCAAGAAAGATGCGAGTTCAGGGCTAGGGCAGGAGGGAGCATTTTAGGAGATTTAGGCAGGCGAAGTACTGAATAGGAAAAGCAAAGCAATGTGAAAATAAATCACGCTTAGTGCTTTCGACCCACCATCCATCAAACCATTTGAAATTAACATGAGTAACAGATTGCAAATAGGTTACATGTGTGTTGCCTGGTTCAGGGAATGGTAAGAACAATGAGGCAAAAATAACTAGCAGAGTTGAAGAATAAATAGTCAGTTGGTATTTAATATTTTAATCATGCAGTATTACCAAAGAGCTTTACATTGGTGAAGATTTTTACAACTTTATATTCAAATATCTAACTTTTTTGTCTTTATTTAGACCACCAATGGTGTAACGACACGTGACGAGGAAGAAATCAGTGAAGTACAAGAAGATGACCGAGAGATGTTCTCAGACCAGTTGGCAAGTATAGGCATGCTAGGAAGAATAGCAGCAGACCACTGCATACCACTTCTTATAAGGTAGGTTGCTAATTTATTATTACAAGAATTTATCACACGATTGACTTAAAATAAATTATCATCTCCATCTTAAATTCATATGGCCATCTCTATAATGCTCATTTTGGGAAATGTTCAGAAATGAGTTTTAAATGGAATTGGTTGCTGCCTCATAACTTGAGGCAAAAGTATATCGAGTGTGTGTTCTGGGAAGTTACACTGCTTCCATTTATTCTTTCCTTGACCAATCCGATTGAGAAGAGATCCTTTTTTGTTTGCCTTTTTTTTAAGTCTCTTCCTGAAGACATTGCCTGGGGTACTATAACATTGGTAGTCTCTCTCCAGCATCATGCCCAGGTGGCAATTATTAATATGTCAGCCGTAATACCGAGTGCTGAAGGGCTATCCATTCATGGGAAGCATCATAGCCAAACAAAATTCTGACCTAACCTGACATCTATGTGCCACACCTCAGGATTTGCTGAAAACCGTTTGGAGTGAAAACCTAGGCCTATTTTCCCATCTTTAACCAAGACTAGTTGTAATAACTTATATTTTACAAAACACCTTTGCCATAGCAAAAAGTTCAAAGATACTTCACTTCATTTTCATTTTGAGGTACCTTACTAATGCCCTAATCTAGATCATCTAACTCAATAGTTTGAGGATTGAATCTGGAACGTTTGGAGCAGAGGACAATATAATAGGTCTCTGGGGAGAGGGCAAGGCAACGTGATTACTTTGGATTTCTCTGGAAAAGGGCAGGTATAGACACAATGGGCCAAGCTATGTTGTATGCTTCCATAGTTCTATCAAAGTGACTGCAATACCAGCCTAGCTCTGAATTCCTAAGAACAAATATTGGGCCAGAATTTCCAAGGAGTGGCAATCACAATGGGATTGCCACTCTGCTCCTTTTTACTTTTCCAGGCCAGGAGCTGCACATTTCCTGCCCGCTCTGCCAAACCAGGCCTAGTGAGAAATGTGAAGTGTACCTGGCTCAGGACTCCTTCCAGTGTAGGGCAGCAGATTCGGCGGAAGTGAAGCCACGTCCCCTTTTTTGCACACTAACTGCTGTAAAGCAGGTAAGTTTAAAAGTCCCAGCCACTTTGAGAAGCCAAGGAGAAAGTAAGAGCATGGGGATCAGGGTGGAGAGGGGTCGCATGGTCAGTCAGGGGAGGGGGGTTGAGGGGGTAGAATAGGCTTGGGTGGGTGTTAGGGTTGGGGGGTGTGGTGCGTGCGTGTATCTGATGGTCAGTTGAGAGGTCGGCAGAGTAAACCAGAGGTGGGGTGTCAGGGTGGGGGAATCAGCGGTTAGTGGTGGAGTAGGGAGTCCCCCAGTGCATCTTCTGCGGTCACTCCTGGCCCCCACCCCCCTGCAGGGAATGTAAGTTCTGGGACATTAGAAATAATCTTTTATGAAATGCAACTAGACAGATGTCTGAATTGTCAGCCTTCCATTGTCCCTTTATATGTGTACATAGAAGAACCAGCTAGTGTAGTTAGCGGGATTGGGACATTCGACTGGCACAGACAAATAAGGGGTGTAGTGAGGCTGTAATCCGATCCCATCAAATAGGAATGGTTTTATAGCGCAGACAATGCAAACAACTCCAAAAAGCAAGCACATTTCCTATAATGTGTTGGACCTGATGACCTTCAGGAATTGAGCAACATGTACGTTCAGACAGCACATGGAACATCATGTAGAGGATTATCAAAAAAAAGTTCTTCTGAAACTGAGATAAAAATGAACCTGAATATTTTTGAATTCTAACATTTCTTGTTTTCTCCTCTTATTAAGTCATTAAATGTATATTATGGGGAGATGGTGGCATAGTGGTAATGTCACTGGACTAATAATCCAGAGATTCAGACTAATGCTCTGGGACATGGGTTCAAATTCCGCCATGATAGCTGGTGAAATTTAAATTCAATTAATAAAACCTGCAATTAAAAAGCTAGTCTCGGTAATAGTGATCTTGAAACTGTTGCTGATTGTCGTAAAAACCCAGCTGGTCCTTGAGGCAAGGAAATCTGCCGTCCTTTACTGGTCCGGCCTACATGTGACTCCAGACCCACAGTAGTGTGCTTGACATTTAACTGCTCTCTGAAATGACCTAGCAAGCCACTCCATTCAAGGGTAATTAGGGATGGGCAACAAATGCTGGCTGTGCCAATGACTCCCACATACGATGAAAGAATAAATATGTTTTAAAAAGTCATTAAATTGATAGGTTAACAGACAGTAATCATCTATGGCAATGATGCCCAATAAGTTAGCTGTTAGCCACATGTGGTTAATTGGAAATCCAGATGGAGCTAATTGCATATTTGATTCATAAATTTAAAAAATGTGTAATGGACACCTGTGTTGGGATGTGATCTAATTACTCATGTTTGCACAGCATATTTTGTTGCGATCCCTATAGAGGCCTAAAACTTTTTAAAAGATATTTGTGCTCCCAGTGACCAACTTAAAGGAATTTCAAGTTTTAAGACTTTTGCTGTAGCAAACAAACTAAAAACAACATTGATTAAACATTACTTGGTAGGCAGCTAATTCTCTTTATGTTTTAACGAAACTGATAACTCCACACTGCATACATATCACAGAGAATATACATTACAGCATGCTCACCACAGGATTACAGACTTTATAGGAAACAGTCCACGGTCACTCCCAGCTTCCAGTGGGTTCACGTCTCCACTTTGCCGAGCCAGTAATGTCAAATGAACGTTGAAAGATACTTCCCTCTGGTTTTGGAGAACTTCCAAGCTGACTACCAATTGTAAGGTCTGCTTCCAGCCTCGCCAAGGCAAATCTTCCCGAGTCTTTAGAGTGCCTTTGGATGCATCTCTTTTACCAGAGACTGTCCTACCTCTCGCATTCCACCTGGTAGTTTACAGTGAACTCAGAGCTGCCTTCTCTCTGACCACGCCAGCTGCAGCCTTTTACCTCTGTGAGACCTCTCTCTCGCGCTCCCCCTTGCTCCAAAAACTGAGATCGAATGTCTGTCCACAGTTAGTCCAATTGCTCCTGCCTTTGTTTTCAAATGTGAACATGTTTCACCTTGCTCCAATAGCCAGCCACTCAAAAAGGGCACATCTTGGCAAAAGACATAATCTGCAACTGTGTTCTGAATGGAGAGGGAGGGCCAGTCGGTTGCACCTAATTGTGCAAGTTATCATTCTCAACAATCGTTCTGATCAAGTGAAAGAGTAAAATTGTCGCTTGAAACTGTTGGACGAAAGCCTAGAAGCTGTAAGAAGTACTGTCTGACAGAAGCAGTCCATGCACATATGCAGCAAGACCTGGACAACATTCAGGCTTGGGCTGTTAAGTGACAAGTAAGATTCGTTCCACACAAGTGCCAGGCAATGGCCATCTCCAACAAGAGAGAATCCAATCATTTCCCCATGGCATTCAATGGCATTACCATCGCTGAAACCCCCACTATCAACATCCCTGGGGTTACCATTGACCAAAAACTGAACTGGACCAGCTATATAAATACTATGGCTACAAGAGCAGGTCAGATGCTGGGAATTCTGCAATCAGTAGCTCTCCTCCTAACCCCTCAAAGCCTGTCCACCAGCTACAAGGCATAAGTAAGGAGTGTGATGGAATACTCTGCACTTGCCTGGATGAGAGCAGCTCCAACAACACTCAAGAAGTTCGACACCATCCCGACAAAGCAGCCCACATGATCCACCTTCAACATCAGTTTCCACCACCACCGATACACAGTGGCAGTAGCGTGTACCATCTGCAAGACTGCAGGAACTCGAGGAAGGCTTTGTCGACAGCACTTTCCAAACTTGTGACTCCTACCACCTAGAAGGACAAGGGCTGCAGATGTGTGGGAATACCACCACCTGCAAGTTCCCCTCCAAGCCACACACCATCCTGACTTGGAACTACATTGCCATTCCTTCACTGGTGCTGGGTCAAAACCCTGGAATTCCCTCCCTAGCAGCACCATGGGCATACCTTCAACACATGGACTGCAGCAGTTCAAGAAGGCAGCTCATCACCACCTTCTCAAGGGCAATTAAGGATGGGCAATAAAAATGCTGGCCTTGCCAGCGACACCCATATTCCGTAAAAGAATAAAAAAAATACATACCTGTATTCTAATCTTTGAAAAGGAAAGACCGCAACATTTAGCATTGAATGGTGCCAGATACTAAGTAAATATATTTGTGAAGTACATTTGCCTGTATTGCGAGTGAAGCATTTTGTGTTAAAATGATGTTTCCATTACATGTGACTACCGTTTTCTACTGGACAATATTGATCTATGTAAAGATAAATAATCCAGAACCAAGGTGATTATTGATCTGAATGTTCGATCGAGTTTTAAATAAGATGATTCAATAACTGTATAATCTCTATACTTTAAACTTTGTAAATACTAGAGCATTTTTTAATAAGAGCTATGAAGGAATAAGTGATAAATATTAGTTTTTGATTTTAGTCATGACTATGTAATGTGATAAATTTTTGTTTGTCCCTTTCTTTCTCCCATACACTTTTTTTTCTTGGAAACCTGTTCCAGTGTTTCTGTCAGTGTTCCTTTATATTCACCTTTGTAATAGCATAACAATAGCACCCAGGGTGATTTGTCCACCTTGTAAGAGTGCAATTGAGATAGTCAGTCATGCGTCCTACATCTTGTCCCCCTCTGTACAGTGTGTTACAGCCAGCCCCTGGAACAAATATCAATTGCCATTTTTTAATAACCTTTAGAGATTCCTTATGTGCACATTTGGGGATTAAATGCCAATGAATTGATTCTGTAATTTGATAAACTTGATTTTTCTTTTGCCTCATGCAGTTTATTGGAAGATAGAGTAACAAGACTTCATGGCCAGTTACAAAGGCAACAACAGCAGTTTCTTTCATCACCAGGGCCAGCAACATTGGATAATAAAGTACTGGATGATTTGTATGAGGATATTCATTGGCTACTTTTAGTCACAGGTAGGTTCACTACTAAGTATATCGTGACGAACCTTGCGCTTTGGGAAAAGCCTGTATTTTCTTTTTGTGAAGGTTCTTCACAAAGTGAAACTAAGATAACTGTGGCATTGAGGTTATTAGATTTCTGATAAGTTAAACTCTGGCTGAGGTTGTTATGGGATAGAAGCTTTAAATAAAAAGGCGAATAAAGCTAATTGGGATATCTAATTACAGCTTGGGGTTCTGCAGCTGGGAGAAGAAAACAGTTGCAGAAAGAAGACAGACACATCCTAGTGAAGAAACAGGGAGAAGTCTCTGAGAATAGGACAGGAACTATGAAACTGTGGGTGTAAGGGAGCTGAGGTGGAAAGTCATAGCAGCTACTGAAGGAGACCAAAAAGGCAGATTCCAAGAGCTGAGCATTGAGGCTGGGAAAGATGTAACCTTTGGGGGCCATTGGAAATCGGATGTGGTGAAACTGCTGTCAGAAGGGACTTGGGGCCTACTTCCTGTCTAAGTAAAGGAACTGAATCCCCACCTGGGAAATGCAGAGGGCTGTGGGGCTCAGTAACTGAGTTTAATGATGAGGGGTGGGAGTGCTTGTAGCTTTGTACAACATATCTTTGTTGTATCGATGATTTAGAGTGACATTTTCCTGTTTATTTGAAGTATCATTTGCCTGTTAATATTTAAATTGTGTTGATTTTGATTTGTTACTGTAAAAGTTTTAGAAGTTGAAATTTTGTCCATTGGTTTTCTTTCCATTGGCATTGTGGGAATTCCTTTCTTTTTAAAAAAAAGTCTCTATGGGGATTGTAATAATTTAAATATGAAAGAAAAAGACTAATGGGTGTTTATATTTATCTTTATTAAAAAGAAGGCTGTGTAAATTAAACCAAGTGACTTGGCAGTTCTTTAAAAAGAATTTTAAATTTGCTAATCACCAAACAAGTCAATTTTCTTTAACCTTTGGTCTGTTTAGCACTCTCCTTAAAATGATCATTTCAGACCATGTGTACTAACATAACAACCTATTGTAGAGTAGCCAAAAAGTTTAAATGTATGTTGTTTGCTGGAGTAGAGTTCATTTTAGTTAACTATGGAAGAATGCTCTTTAGAGAGCAAAAGTAGCTGCAGTGCAAGGTGGCCATTTCATAAGCATTTCAAGGAGTCAAATTACTTGAAAAAGGAATGTACACAACATTTTGGATTGTAAAAAGCAATGCTATGTATGGATTTGTATTGTTGGTATGAATATCTCTGTTTGTAGGTAGGAAGTTGGTGCTTTTATAACCAAAGTACTTGGGAGAATCTTGACATGGAAAACAACGCATATGGAGAGAAAGTCTGCTTTAAACTGTATTCCTTAATTGCATGATCTTCTCTCTGTATAATGAAATATTTTGTTATATGAAATTCACTTTGGTTTATGTTCATTGTCGCTTGTCAAGATAAATGAAATAAATTAATTTTACAGAATGCTAAACCGTACTTGTAACCTGGTATCTTTGTTAATGTTGCTAGGCTACCTCTTAGCTGATGATACTCAGGGAGAGACTCCTCTTATACCTCCAGAAATAATGGAATATTCCATTAAGCATGCCACTGAAGTTGACATTAACACAACACTTCAGATTCTGGGTTCCCCAGGGGAAAAAGCTTCCTCTATTCCAGGATGTAACAGAACAGATTCTGTGATTAGGTAAGAGTTGATTTTTTTTTTTAAGTGATATGATTGGAAGAAAGGTTGCTATGCATATAGTTTTCACTCAAAATCTTTCTAAAATTAGCTGTAATCACTGAGAAAATTAGAAACTGCTATCTTGTTCCACCCAAAACCTTGGACCTATTGAAAGTATAAGTGGCAAGTAACATTCGCAGCACACAAGTACCAGGCAATAGCCATTTCCCCATGACATTCAATAGCATTGCCATCACTGAATCCCCCACTATCAACATCCAGGGTGGGGTTACCACTGACCAGAAACTGAACTGGACCAGCCATATAAATACTGTGGCTACAAGGTCCCAGGCTGGGAATTCTGAGGTGAGTAACTTATCCCCTGACTCCCCAAAGCCTGTCCACCATCCACTACCAAGACACAAGTCTGGCGTGTGGAGGACTACCCTCCACTTGTCTGGATGATTGCAGCTCCAACAACACTCAAGAAGCTCAACACCGTTCAGGACAAAGCAGTCTGCTTGATTGGCACCCCATCCACCAACTTAAACACTACTCCCTCCACCATCAACATAGTGGCAGCAGTGTATACCACATACAAGATACACTGCGGCAACTCATCAAGCCTCACTCGGCATCACCTTGCAAACCTGTGACCTCTACCACCAAGAAGGACCACCAGATGCATGGGAACACCACCACCAGCAAGTTACCATCCAAGCCACACACAACCCTGACTTGGAACTATATCTTCACTGTTGCTGGGTTAAAATCATGGAACCCCCTTCCTAACAGCACTGTGGGTGTACCTACACTACATGGACTGCAGCAGTTCAATAAGGTGGCTTACCACCACCTTCTCGAGGCAATTGGGGATGGGCAGCACATGCTGGCCTAGCCAGCGACTCCCATATCCCATGAAGGAATAGGTAATAAAGAAAGTAAAAGGCCATAACTTCAGTGGAGTGTCAATCACAGTCAGATTGCCACTCGTCCCCTAGTTACACACTGAAATACAGCTTTCCAACTCGGGCCGGGTGAGGAAGGTGCAGCACACCGGGTTCCCAAGGCCTTCAGTTGAGGGCACCTGAGCTGAAGGTACGGAAGACAGGGTTGGTCAGTGTTATGGTTACCCAGGAGTTGGAAGGGGTTTTAATTCTTCTAACTTTTTCTGAGTATCTATTCCTGTAAGGCAGTCAGAACTATCCGAAGTTTGCGATTTATATCGGAGTTTTGGATGGTTCCCAGTGAAGAGCAATTGCCCAACAGAAGTTTGAACTTTCCAGGCAATTGACATGGAATTTATGTGGGGACTTCCAGGAAGATGGGGTGTTCCCCAGCACATTTTTGGGTCCCTCTCCCCCACCCCGGTACAATGCCCCGGAGATTGGAAGTTATGGACCAAAGTTTTAGATTAACTTTTAAAGTTCAGTCTAACCATTTGTTGTCTTGGAGTTCTGTCGGTAACTCTTGTATTTTAAACATTATGAATAAGCACTTCACAACTTGTTTAAATGTTACAAATGGCAATCACGTAACATTTAATAAATATTCAGTAATGGTGCTGTGCTTTGACTGGTGTTCTCACTCTATAAAATGTTCTGTAATGAAACAAAGGTTTCAATTAAATGCCTATTTAAAAAATTGTAAGTTTTTACACTTAAAGCTGTCCTCAAGGTTTACAGCTTATTTCTTTGGGTGTTGGTTAATATATTAGATGAAAATTAACTTTCTAAATTATGAATAGAAACAGATTTTGGTTTTAACTTTGATTTTTACACTTTTTTCAGTTCACTTGCTATTGTTTTATTATGGGTTGAACTTTAAACTGTGGGGATTTCAAGGACTTTAATGGAATGGAAAATCGATAGGGTGGGGGAGAGTTGAGGGCGTGTGTAACAGGTGGCCAATCTGGGGGGTTTGCCTGTTTTACACACCAAATGAAGTTCAAAGTTCCAGTCTATGTATTTATACTCTCCACTCTGGAGAGCAGCACAAATGCCCTTCAAACATCTGCAAAATGCTCTCCCTGTGTGACTGTTAGTAGTGTATTAGCAATTTAGGCAGTCGGTTGGATGCATCTTTTCCATCTCTTTCAAATCAAACATCTGATTTCTGTGTGATGGTCTATCTTGATTCTATGCCCTTCAATGATTTAATTGTTAAATATCTAGTGTGTGGTGTTGAGCAATGTAAACAAGTATGGTTCTGAGTTTGATGCTTAGACTCTAAGTTTGCTGATCTTAGCTAGCACAATGGCAGGACCTTACCATTGGCTCCATTGAGCGGACAGATCAACCATAGTTCTCATTTCTTGAGTTCTATGTGTAGGACAAGAAAAGCATGCTCAACGCATGCTCAAATAGCTAGTTGATGCTTGAAGGATAACATATAGGCGGGGTATGAGGGTAAAACATGCTTGTTGAACAGTACCGCTCAGTACCTTTAGGAGAAATGTGAATCTAATTGTTATTTTTTAGGGTTGCAAATATAAAAGTATTAAAGTGTATCTTTATGAAGTTTAAATTTATTTGAAACTGTAAGTAAACCTGAAAGGACCTGTGAAATAACACATCAAACTGATCCGAAATTCCTATTTCCAGATTGTTAGCTGCTGTTCTGAGAGCTTCAGAAGTTGAGTCTCGAGCCACAAGGGCAAACTTGACAGAACTCCTCAGTCCTCAAATGGGCAAAGATATTATGTGGTTCCTGAAACGATGGACAAAGACCTACCTTTTAGTAGATGAAAAACTTTATGATCAGGTATTCAATATTGAATGCATTTGTAACAAGCTATTGTTTCTTAATCAATTTTTTGGTTTGCGTTCAGATCTGGTCTTCCATGTCTATATGAGTATGTTCACTTAATCATTTTTAAATTCTTGTGCATGCCCCCTAATTGAACCTGTAGTATGTGTCAGTTCCCCCTCATATCTGGATGAGTAGTGTATCTGATAGGTCATTGCATCCCTTTGATGACTTTAAGCTATAACGTAGACTCAAGTGCACAGCGCCTTCATATTTTTCACTTCTGCGTTTGGTACCAATATATATCAGCCCCAATATTGCTAGTTTTCTTTGAAAAAATCCATATTCAAACAAACCTGCTTAATTTGCTTACTCGGTTCAAAATTGGATATAATGATTTTTAGTGAAGAATAAATTGTGTGTGCATTCCAGGTAGGGCCAATTCTGTGTAATAGATAAGGTTGATTTCAAGAAAGTTTGAAGAATCCTTCAGCTATCCCTTTCATGTGTATCCAACAAAAGTCATGCTTTTGGGTCACTGTTTAGACTGAAGCACTTTAACCTCTGTTGTACAATGTCAGAGTCACACATTTCAAAGATGCTTTGGTCAGTATGGGTATCTACTCTTGGAAATATAATAACTTATTGAAATTGTTAGTATGGTTAGCAAGACTTTGGATTTCCTGATTTTTCTACGTAAAGTCATCCAGTTTATTACAGAACCTAATTTATATTTATGGAATCTATAGCACAGAAACAGCCCAGCTGGCTTAAGCTGACATTTATGCTTCATACAAACATACATACATACATATGAACATACAAATTAGGTGCAGGAGTAGGCCACTCGGCCCCTCAAGCCTGCTCCGCCATTCAATAAGATCATGGCTAATCTAATAGTAAACTCAACCCCATATTCCTGCCTACCCCCAATAACCTTTCACCCTCTTGTTAAAAATATTCAAAGACTCTGCTTCCGCCACCTTTTAAGGAAGAGTTCCAAAAACTCTACCCTCTGAGAGAAAAGAAATTCTCCCCATCTCTGTCTTAAACGGGCAACCCTTTATTTTTAAACAGTCCTAGATTCTCCCACAAGAGGAAACATCCTCTCCACATCTACCCTGTAAAGACCCCTCTGGATCTTAAAGGTTTCAATCAAGTCACCGCTTACTCTTCTAAATTTCCAGTGGACATAAGTCTTAACCTGTGTCATGACTCACTGGGGATTGTGCGCTGTAGTATCAAGCCCCACTGCTTCCTGAGCTGAGACAGATGTGAAAGATGTAATTCAGACCACTAAATTGCCCCAATTCTACCTAACTGTTTAATTTAGGTTAAAAGAATACGAGCACTGGGTTTGTAAACTTAACAAATAAATAACTGTTTATTACACAAATTGTCTGTAACCAGTGGAAAAAGAAAGAAATATGAACTGCTAACTTTTAACTCTATAACTTAAACTCTACCCCTTCTTAAACCCCTATTCACACACGAGACACACAGCATGGATTTTAAGGGTGAGATAAAACAGTCCAATATCACCAATCTGGAGTTCAGGATTAGATGGGTTGACTTTGATTGCTTTCCAAATTCCTTGCAGGTTGTTGTGGCTGACACGAGGCGGTCCCCCAGCACTTGCAGTCTGTGATTCCCTGGTTGAAACTTGTTTTTAATGTCTCTACTCGTGATTTTTACCCTTTTCCTCCTGACAGGGGTTTCTCAAAGAAAGCAGAATACAGCAATGTGAGGAATAGCCAGCTAGCTACTATGGCAGGATTACTGGAGTCTTACAAAACACAGGAGAGAGAGGTTTCAGTTCTTTCCTCTTTTTAGGCTAGGAGCTGATCTACTGCACTATCCTCACACACAACCTGGCCACTTGGTCAGGAGCCAATCAAAATGCCATCACTAGGCAGTTCCCTCTTAAACCAGGTCATCTCTCCAGCACCATTCTGTCCAACCTGGCACATACTGTTTCAGGAGATAGCAACATTTCTTCTTCTTGCTCTAGAAGATTTTCTTCTTCTTGCTCTAGTGAACATTTCCCTTAAACTGCAGCCATGGTAGTTTTTAAAGCCACAGTCCAAGAAAAAAATAAAAATATTTTCTTTACACCTATCCAACCTTTCCTCATAAGACAACCTGCCCATTCCTGGTATTAGTCTAGTAAACCTCTGAACTGTTTCTAATGCATTTACATCTTTCCTTAAGTAAGGAGATCAGTACTGTACACAGTATTCCAAACGTGGCCTCACCAGTGCCCTGCAAGTCTGAAGCATAGTCTCACTACTTTTGTAATCAATTCCCCTCACAAATGATAACATGCCCTTAGCTTTCCTAATTACTTGCTGTACCTGCATGCTAGCCTTTTGTAATTCGTGCGCTTGGACACCCAGGCTCCTGTAAATCTCAGCTCTGCAGTCTATCACCGTTTAGATAATAAGCATTTTTATTCTTCCTGCCAAAATGAATAATTTCATATTTCAGGTGAGCATCCCCAAGCATACCCTTGATTTTTCTCTCTCTCATGTGCGTATCTAGCTTACCCTTAAATGCAAAGATGCTTTTTTCCTCAACTGCTTGTGATAGTGCAAAAGAAAAATACTGTGGATGCTGGAAATCTGAAATATAAACAAATACTCAGGTCAGGCAGCATCTTTGGAGACAGAAACAGAGTTAGCATTTTAGGTCTGTGAGATTTCATCAGAACTTCCTTGTGGGTAGTGCTTTTCACATTCTTAAGGAAGTTTCTCCTGAATTCCCTACTAGATGTATTTGTGACTATTTTACATTTATAACCCCATGTTTTTGAATGCCTTTAAGTGGAAATACCCTCTTTATGCCTACCCAATTGAACCCCTTTATCGTTTTAAAGACTTATATTAGGTCGCCACTCAGCCTTCACTTTTCTAGAAAAAAGTGCCCTAGCCTGTCCAGTCTTTACTGATAGCTCTAATTTTTCAGTTCTGGTATCCATCCTAGAAAATCTATTTTTTTAACCTTCTCCAATGCCTCAATATCCTTTTTATGATATGGAGACCAAACAGTTCACAGTATTGGGACTTCTTTTCACACCAAAGCGTTTGAAAAACTGTTAAATGATTAATGGGGCCTTATCACAAAATAGCCCCTTTTTCTCTTTTGTTGGATGATTTTATATCCAATAATTTGGTTTGCTTGTTTGACCAACATTTTCAGTTTCCTATGTTACTGGACAAGTTGCACTACATTGTGAAATTTTATCATGTGTTCTGTCCCTTTTTTATGAAAGGTTAAAAGAAATTACTAAGGGAAGCATACTAAAGGGATCTGTTTTCTAGTGCTTTCTTTATGTCTCCTGATTGATTTAGAAGAAAATAAGACAAAGCTACAACGAATCTTGGGAAGAACAAAGTAGTGGCGATCAAAATATGTTGTGGTCGTAATTATGTAAACAAGATGAAAGTGTCAACTTGGCTTAGTTGGTAGCGATGGCCTCAAACCAAGGACCTGGAACAATTCATTTAGGCTGAAGTTTCATTTCATTATTTAAAGGTGTTATCTTTTGCATAATAAACTAACCCTGAACTAACCTGTTCAGATAGAAGTGAAAAGATCCTATGGTATTATTCAAAGGAGCAAGAGGTTTTCCTGGTACCCTGGCCAACATTCTTCCCTAAACAGCCGCACCAAAAATAAATTATTTGGTTTTTCATTTACTTACTGTTTGTAAGGGCTTGCTGTGTACAAATTGCAAGAGAAAACACGATACAAAATAAAAGTAGTCCATTTTTTGCTAGAGATTCTAAAACTGATAATATGCTATATTATCTTTATTATTTTATAATCATGAGCAATACTGTTGGAACAATGGTGAAAAATAACTCCAGTGGAAAATTTGAGATTAGTTTAAAAAACAGTGAATTTAAAAAGCAGCGAAGTTATCAAAGAAACTGAAGACTTATCTGTGCCTTCCCAAGGACACCAAGATAATGGTGCACTGCCCATTATTGGAGAACTTTTGCAAAGTTTCCTGCTGCCCAAAGAGCTGAATGGGCATCAATACTAACTTTTTAATGCATGTCCTCTTTCCTTACAGATAAGTTTACCGTTAAGTACAGCATTTGGTGCAGACACTGAAGGTGCTCAGTGGATTGTCGGGTACCTTCTAGAAAAAGTTATCAGTAATCTTTCAGTGTGGATTGCAGAACAGGACCTGGCAAATGATACAGTTCAACTCCTTGTAACGCTAGTAGAGAGGAGAGAACGGTGGGTACTTGGTAAAGTGGGCAATAACAATAGAACAAAAATCATCAGTCACCATAATTTAGCAGCCAACTTTCAACAAAAGCTGATTTTTCGAGAGATATTTGCCTCTTGCCTATCTATGTTGCCACAGTTACCATTAGAAACCAGTTCTTGAACTCTTATATAGTATTTAAAGGAATAAATAACTGAAATTATGGATCCATTAGGCCCTCCTTGCCTGTACTGAATTTAGACCTCTTGCAGGCTGATTTTTACACATCTGCTTTCTCCACATTCTCTTTCATATTCTTAAGTGATTATCAAGGACTTTTTTGTTAGTTATAATTGATTTAACATCGATTATCACTGTGGCAAAGCATTCCATGTTCTGCTGACTGCACAAAAAAGATTCTAATCTTCCTATTTGTGTATCTAATGCATATCTTGTATGCCCCTTGACTCTGGGTTTGCTCATGGTATTAATCAACATTTACAAAGTCCTTTTTTCCATTTTGACTATGTGTAAAATTTTAGAACATAACTGTTTTCCTTGTAAATCAAACCCCTCATCCTGGTAAATCTGTGTTGCACTTGCTTCAAGGCTAGTATATCTCCTTGCTGTATTGAAGAACCCAAAAATGCACAAAGTATTTCAGATGTTAGCTAACCATTATTTTGTTTAGAATTAGCATGACCTCTTTACTTTCATATTCTGTCGTGTTTGGTATAAATTCCCAAATTAAATTTAGTCTTTAATATGTTTATAGAACCCATTGCATTTTTTTTCCATAAAGCTCTTGACTTTCTTGTTTCTATTTGTGTGTTATGTTCCAGCATAAGAACTAACAATGACTAATTCAGTTGTTTCTCCAAAAGATTACTTAACCACACATTGCCTAACTGAAATGACTTGAGCACTGATGGGGTAGTTTGCTGGAAGCAGATGATGCTATATTTCAGTGCTTAGCCTCAAACAGGTGGCCAGCACTAGATAACATAATTTTATTAAGAAAATGAGGTTGCATTTTTGACAATCATCCATACAGCCTTTTGAGGCTTTATCTGGAGTATTGATTACATGAACATTTAACTTGGAGTAACACATTAAGTAGCTTATTGACTAATGATTGAAATGTTCTAAAGTGTATTGTACATAAAAGTTCAAAAGTGTGCACAGCCCAAAGATTTTGTAAAATAGCTGAATGTTCAAAAGAATTATAACTTTAAAGCTACTGGTATGTCAAAAATGTATTTTTGAAAAATTAGGCCATTTCACTTGGCATTACTGTTTTTTGTGACTACTTAAATCGTGCAATGAAATATAGACGTCATGTTATTTTTAAAGCAAGTTCTTATTTTGTTCATGATTTTAATGCCAATTATAGAGTTAATTGTAAGGTCATAACTGCTTTCAGGTAACTATAGTTCCCTTCTTTGAACTTATTTTAAGGAGTGGTAATTGATAACTGTTTCCTTTTAGGGCCAACTTAGTAATAAAATGTGAAAGCTGGTGGAATTTGGCAAAACAGTATGCAAGTCGAAGTCCACCACTGAACTACCTTCCTAGTAGTGTACAACGGACATTGATGAAAGCCCTGGTTTTGGCAGGGTTTGCTCATGTGGATACAGAAACAAAACAACAGTATTGGACAGAGGTGAGAATTTGAATATGGATTAAGTTTATATTTTGTCCAAAGTTTTCTGAGGGAGTTCCAGAACTCTAAGGTTAGTAAATGTGATGGAGTAAATGTCTCTGGAAGAGAATATTAACCAGAAGGTTCTAGGTTCAATCCGCTGGTATTCATTAAGTTAGCTGATCTCTGCTATATAATTTACCACTTCCATATCCTGTGGCCCTGCTGGAACATATGTAAATGTCAGTACAGGATAGAATCAAGCGGAGCTGTGGTATCCTCCATAGTCTGATTTGCTGCCGACATTGACACTCTAATTTTCATGGATTGGGGATGTTGTAAATTAGCAGCTATGTCTGTGAGGCAAGGAATATCTTACTGGTTCAGCGTTCATTGTGAGTCCCGTTAGAAGCACCCACCCTCCCAGTAGCAGCCATGTGCAAATGATGGTGCTGTAGACATGATGACATCGCTTATCCTAAATTCAGTTATTTCTGCCTTCTCATCCACCTTTGAAAAATGCATTATCTTTTAAAAGGCTTAATTCATCAAAGTGGATAAACTTGGTTAAAGATAGTGTTCATCTGAGAGTTTGCACAAGATTTTTGGCCATATCTTCATGATCACTGCAAATATCGCAATTTCTTTTAACACTCATACTCAAGAAATCTTTCACAACATTCATTATCATCCTTGGAAAGCATTTATTTCAAAATCATTGCTGAGTTAGGATTTGAGGACTGCACCATGAGAATCCACATGCTCATTGAAGAGAAACAACAGGAAACTGGGAAGAAAGCCAAATTAATCAAACAGCACCAGTGGAGAGCCACACCTTATCAACAGTACCCATCCAGTAGAATGTATGGACCAGGCAGAATTACTGAAAACTTTCTCATGAATCATCGAAGGGATTCTGAACATTGCTGCAGCCATACCTGAAACCAAGGCCTATGGCAGGCACAGCTCTGACCAGTGGCGTAGGGCAAATTTTAAGGTGCAGGAGCTCTAAGAAAATGTGTCAGCCATATCATTTCTAAATCTACTATTACGTTGTTTTCCTATGTATTAATCATCTGAGTCCCCAAAAATCAGTAAACCATGCTTTTTAAGTGAAAAATATTAGTGCCGGTAGGCAATAAGCATTTTATTTTGAACCGTGTGGTATTTTGAATCACTAGTCTTTAGCATAGCTAGAGTTTCATTATGCAACAGTTTAATTATTTAATTCAAGCCTATTAAAAACATGAAGTACAGAAAACTTTACTTGTAACTGGGGTGGTATATAGAGGGGCCACTGCTTTCCTTGATTTATATTAATAACCTAGACCTGGGTGTACAGGGCACAATTTCAAAGTTTGC
Source organism: Cetorhinus maximus (assembly GCF_964194155.1). NCBI lineage: Eukaryota > Metazoa > Chordata > Chondrichthyes > Lamniformes > Cetorhinidae > Cetorhinus > Cetorhinus maximus. The sequence goes on from NC_135885.1 coordinate 49,386,120, forward strand.
AGATGATGCAAGACTCAGAAGCATTGAGAACTGTGCAGAGGATAGTGATAGACTTCAAGAGGATATAGACAGGCTGGTGGAATGGGCACACACGTGGCAGATGAAATTTAATGTAGAGAAGTGTGAAGTGATACATTTTGGTCAGAAGAATGAGAGAGGTGACATAAAATAAAGGGTACAATTCTAAAGGGAATGCGGGAGCAGAGGGACCTGGGTGCATGCGTGAATAAATCATTGAAGGTGGCAGGGCAGGTTGGGAAAACAGTTAATAAATTATACTGAATCCTGGGTTTTATAAATAGGGGCACAGAGTACAAATGCAAGTAAGTTATGAACCTTCATAAAACGCTGGTTCAGCCTCAATGGGAAAGATGTGAAGGCTTTAGAAAGAGTGCAGAAAAGATTTACAGGAATGGTTCCGAGGATGACTTCAGTTATGTGGATAGATTGGCCCAGCTAAGGCTGTTCTCTTTGGAGAAGAGAAGTTTGAGAGGAGATTTGTTATACGTGTTCAAAATCATGAACGGTCTGGATAGAATAAATGGGGAGAAACTGTTCCCACCAGCAGAAGGTTGAGAACCCTAAGGTGATTAATAGAAGAACCAGAGGCGACATGAGGAAAAACTTCTTTATGCAACAAATAGTTTGGCCATCTGGAATGCACTGACTGAGAGTGCGGTGGAGATGGATTCAATTGCAGTTTTCAAGAGGGAACTGGATAATTATTTGAAGAGAAGGTTTTACAGGGAAAAGGCGGAGGAGTGGATCTAGCTGAGTTGTTGTTGCAGAGAACCAACAGAGAGGCAATATGCTGAATGGCCTCCTGTGCTGTAACCATTCTATGATTCTAGTACAGATACTTTCAATGAACTTGTAAACACAAGAAAGCTGAAGCTGAAGGTTACCCTGATAGTGTGATCAAGAAGGGTGGGAGGAGGCTTGTGTGGAACATAGACACCAACGTAGATGGGGTGGGCCAACTAGCCTGTCTCTGTGCTGTAAATTCCATGCAAAGCTGCCAGCAGGAAGTACAATCACTATACCATGTTTCTCATCCTCAGGCTGTCACAGTTAAGGAATTAATGTGAATCACTCTTCCCTCCCCCAGCCCATCCCCGCTCCCTCTCACATCCTCCACCACCTCACACTCACTCTCTCTCTCCCTCCTGAGCCCCTCATCTCACTCTCCCCCCACCTCCTCACTCTCTCTCTGCCTCCACCCTTTCATATTCTCTCTGCCCCCAACTCCTCACTCTCTTCTCCCACCCCAACCATCACATTCTCTCTTCCCCCCCCACCCACACACACTCACTATCTTGCCCACCCCCTCACACTCACTATCTCACCCACCCCCTCACACTCACTATCTCACCCACCCCCTCACACTCACTCTCTCTACCCACCCCCTCACACTCACTCTCTCTTCCCACCCCCTCACACTCACTCTCTCTTCCCACCCCCTCACACTCACTCTCTCTTCCCACCCCCTCACACTCACTCTCTCTTCCCACCCCCTCACACTCACTCTCTCTTCCCACCCCCTCACACTCACTCTCTCTTCCCACCCCCTCACACTCACTCTCTCTTCCCACCCCCTCACACTCACTCTCTCTTCCCACCCCCTCACACTCACTCTCTCTTCCCACCCCCTCACACTCACTCTCTCTTCCCACCCCCTCACACTCACTCTCTCTTCCCACCCCCTCACACTCTTTCTCTCTTCCCAGCCCCTCACACACACACTCTCTCTCTTCCCACCCCCTTTCACACACTCTCTCTCTTCCCACCCCCTCACACTCTCTCTCTCTCTCTCTCTCTCTTCCCACCCCCCCTCTCTCTCTCTCTCTCTCTCTCCCCCCCCATCAGATTATCCTGGATTTCTGGATTCCTTGGGGTTGTGGATGCTATTGATTGTACTTACTTTACACTGCATGTCCCAAATGTAGAGTTTCATTAATATGAGCTGTAAACGCTTCCATTCCATTCCCTACCTGTCATTTTCAAGGACAGGCACCGCTTCCTGCATGCAAATTCATGATATGCTGGGTGCTATCATGGTATTTTTATACTTTCAGTCCAGTGTCTCAGCACTGTAGTGGCAAAGGACTGTATGGCTGCTGGGTGACAGGGAGTTCTCACTACTTGCAGCTCTTGATCCTTCTTTGTAGGACCACCAGTTTTGCAGAGGAATGCTACAATGAAGCACATATTAAGACATTGAGAATTGAGCAATCCAGTTGAACACTCAAAAGAAGGTCTGCAGTATGAACCATGTTGCAAATTCTGATGGCATATATCATATGCTATCACATAGCCATACTATGTGATTCACAATTTTGCAGTCAGGAGTGGATTGATAATAGGTGCCCCAGAGCTTGACACTGGTGATGTTGACAACCTGATCCATGTAGAATAAGAAACAGATGCTGTGCCAGCAGCTGCTAGATGCCTGTGAGACAGATCTATTTTGGCATAATTCCATAGATGAATAGGGTACTATTATTAGGAACTCATCAAAGATCTCCCTCCTTTCACCAATTTCTTCATGGTCGAAGTAAAATCTTAATCCTGAGCCTTAACATTAACACATTTGATACTTGTTTTCAGTTGTCATTCGGGGGCTTCTTTGTGTTTTCGTCCTCTTGTATTACATATTCCAGCTTCTTACAAAAATATTATTTGGTTTTGTCATTTCACACCTCTTGTGACCATATGGGCTTTTCTCTATCCTGTTCTAAGTATCCTCCTATGTAGCACACGGTGGCCTGGAGTCTGAGATGCTGCAAAATATTCTTGGGATGGAGGTCAGCCTTCTCTTCATCCTCAGTCATGGAATGCACCTGAGAGAGGTTCACTCTTTTTCTGGTCTACTTGAATGGAGTGTCCCATTGTGCTGCTTCTGCGAGGAGAAACAATATCTGAGGCGCAAACAATAAATCTCCATTTGTTCTGGGAACACAGTTCCAGTTACCAGAGATGATTAGGAGAATGGACTTCACTGAATCTAAAAGATCCTTGAATCCTTGAGAATTCTTTAGTTCCTTTTGAGAGAGTGCACTGTATACTTTGCAATCCAATTGACATCATAATCAACAAATGGTCCCCGAGGTCTGCGGTTCTTCATTCAGTACTTCCCGCATTACGATAACTGATCTGATAAGGAAAGCTTTGCATAAGCTCATGCACCTGCCACTATCTCCAAATACATGTAACTGATCCTCTCCTGGCATCCTACTCTTTGTGGCTGCACCACTGAGGTGAGAGTGACTGTCCTTGACATCGAGGCCACATTTGACCGATTGTGGCATCAAGAAGCCCTAGGAAAATTGGAGTCAATGGGAATCAGGGAAAACCTTTCTACTGGTTGGAGTCATACCTAGTACAAAGGAAGATGGTTGTGGTTGTTGGAAGTCATCTCAGCTCCAGGACGTCAGTGCAGGAGTTCTTCAGGGTAGTGTTCTCGGCCTAACCATCTTCAGCTGCTTCATCAATGATCTTCCTTCCATCATAAGGTCAGAAGTGGGGATGTTCACTGATGATTGCACAATGTTCAGCACCATTCGCAACTCCTCAGATACTGAAGCAGCCCGTGTCCAAATGCAACAAGACCTAGACAATATCCAGGTTTGGGCTGACAAGTGGCAAGTAACATTTGTACCACACAATGTCAGGCATTGACCATCTCTAACAAGAGAGAATCCAACCATCGCCCCTTGACATTCAATGGCATTACCATCACCGAATCCCCCACTATCAACATCCTGGGGGTTACCATTGACCAGAAACTGAACTGAACTAGCCATATAAATACTGTGGCTACAAGAGCAGGTCAGAGGCTAGGAATCGTGCGACGAGTGGCTCACCTCCTGACTCCCCAAAGCCTGTCCACCATCTACATGGCACAGGTCAGGAGTGTGATGGAATACTCTCCACTTGTCTGGATGAGTGCAGCTCCCACAACACTCAAGAAGCTTGACACCATCCAGGATAAAGCAGCCCGCATGATTGGCACCACATCCACAAACATTCACTCCCTCCACCACTGAAGCTTAGTAGCAGCAATGTGTACCATCTACAAGATGTACTGCAGGAATTCACCAAAGCTCCTTCAACAGCATCTTCCAAACCCACGACCACTACCATCTAGAAGGACAAGGGCAGCAGATAAGATGGGAACACCACCACCTGGAAGTTCTCCTCCAAGTCACTCACTATCCTGACTTGGAAATATATTGCCATTCCTTCACTGTCGCTGGGTCAAAATCCTGGAACTCCCTTCCTTACAGCACTGTGGGTGTACCTACACCACGTGGACTGCAGCGGTTCAAGAAGGCAGCTCACCACCACCTTCTCCTGTGAACGAATAAAAAAAATCATCCATATGCTTGACAGTCAGAGTTGTTACACATTTGCTCAACTACATCAGGTTTCACTTCTACGCTTCCACCCTCTGGATTCCTTGTGCTCTCTGTTTCACCACATGTCGATTCCTTATTTACATAAATATTTGCCAAAGCTGGAGGGTCTCAGTAGGTCATGTTTAGCAACTTCTCAGTAGTATCCTGGCTTGTAGCCTCTGAAAGAAAAGACAGTGCTGTTAAGTCTGGTCTGCTTGAGCAACGTTCTTTCTAAATTAGCTATTTTGTGGATTTCAGATCAAGAGAGTGGTAGCTGGTGAAAAGATTGAAAAATACATAGAAATATTAAATAAGACAATATACGTTAATTTAAGACCCCCACATCCCCATCTCCAGCTGCCAGGTCAGAGTGGAAATCAGTTATTACCATTGCTTCCTCTTTGTATGCTGTTAACTGGCATATGTTGGCGTGTCCTCCTCTAGATCTCTGGCATGTATTGCTGCCTTCTACAGAAGGAATGCATCGTGTTAATTGGCTACAGCATTCTCCAGATCTAGCAATTACAGTCAGTCAGAATTTGTGGAATGGCGGACAGTAATGGTGATTGTAAGGGAGCAAGGACTTTGGTTGTGAGACTTCAGTCTGCTGGCAAACATTGCAGGATGTTAAACACTTGATGTGAGTGCGAAGTGACTTTGTTTTTGGAACAAGAAACATGGTGCTACGCAGTGAGACGTAAATAGAGGCCCCATTTGTCTCCCCACGTGGCTATCCAAGACACGGTTTGAAAAAGATGTGAGAGTTCTGTGGTGCCCTAGCCAGCATTTCTTCTTTAATCTATTTAAGTGAAATTGGTTGAAAAGTCATTTATTTCATTGCCATTTATGGAAACTTGCTCGTGTGTTTTTCCCCACAATTAAACAGTGCCTACGCTTCGGAAATACTTGTTAGGCATCAAGTGCTTTGGCATATTCAAAAGATATGAACACTATATAAGTAGAAGCTCTTTTCAAAAGAAAGACATCTCCAACATCTCACCTGTAACTCACCTTAAAACTTTGTCTAACTTCTGATCTAGTGAGGTCATTAAATTTCTTACTGCATGGAAATTGAATCCCAATTGCAAGCATGATTCCTCCTCCTTCATGACCTATACTGCAGCATCTGATGGTTTCTTCCCTGATACTCCAACTATTGCATCTCTGTCCTCTAATTTGGACCAGCAGCACTTCAACTTCAAAGAGCCATTTCAGTCCTTCTTCCAAAAACCTGCTCAGCTATTTAACTGCATGGAGCTCCAAGTCACACCCTTGATCTGCTCCCCTTCCTGAATTTTCCATGCTCTTCTGGCATACCTGACCCTTTTGACAGCTGTGGCTCAGCTGGTAGCACTCATGCACCTGAGTTGGAAGGTTGTGGGTTTGGGTCCCTATCCAGGATTTGAGCACAAATATCAAGGCTAAGACTGCAGTGCACATTGTGGGAGTGCTACACTGTTGGAGGTGCTCTCTTTTGGATGAGATATTAAACCAAGGCCCTATAAAAGATCCACAGTGCTATTCAGAAGAAGGTAAGATGAGTTATCCCCAGTGCCCTGTTCAATACTTATCCCTCAATCAACATCACAGAAACAGATTATCTGGTCATTATCACATTGCTCTTTGTGGGAGTTTGCTGTGTGTAAATTGGCTGCTGCATTTCCTACATGACAACAGTAACTACATTTTAAAAGTACTTCATTGGTTGTAAAGCACTTTGGAACGTCCTGTGGTTGTGAAAGGCGCTATCTGGAAGGTTTTTTCTTGTTGGCATGCCAATCATCGATATCCTGCCAATATCACTAAAATTAGTTAACCTTGTGATTTATGAAGGAGTCAGGCTTCTGAGTTTAGGCAAAACCCTCTTCTGCCACATTTACAGCCCTGCATCAGGGACCCAGGAATATCTAGGCAAGAATGGCCCATTGGATGAAGTGCTAGTCAGCAGTTGTGGAACTGTACTGAGTATGAATCTGTGCCTCAGGGGATGTGGGAAAGGAAATCACTTGACAAGTGCAAATTTATAACAATTGCTCTTTTTAAAACAGCCTTAGCTTAATTGAATACCTGATCAAATGCAAAGTGAGAAGTTTTGATACAAAGATAAATATTTCAAACGAAACAGATCTTATTTGGTTTTGTGAAAGGGAAATAGCGTTTAACCAACTTATTGGAATTCTTTGAGGAAGTAACAAGTGCTGTGGATAAAGGGGAATGAGTGGATGTACTGTACTTTGATTTCCAGAAGGCATTTGATAAGGTACCACATCAAAGGTTATTGTGGAAAATAAAAGCTCTTGGTACAGGGGGTAACATTAGCATGGATAGAAGATTGGCTGGCTAACAGGAAGCAGAGAATGGGCATAAATGAGTAACCTTCAGGTTGGCAAGATGTAATGAGTGACGTGCCACAGGGATCAGTGCTGGGACCTCAACTGTTTACAATTTATATAAATGAATTGATTGAAGGGATGGTTGTCAAATTTGCTGATGACATAAAGACAGGTAGGAAAGTGAGTTGTAAAGAGGACATGAGACTACAAACAGATATAGATAGGTTAAGTGAGTGGGCAAAGCTCTGGCAGATGGAGTATAATGTAGGAAAATGTGAAATTGTCCATTGGCAGGAAGAATGAAAGAGAGGCATATTGTCTAAATGGTGAGAGACTGCAGAGCACTGAGGTGCAGAAGGAACTGAGTGCCCTAGTGCACGAATCACAAAAGGCTAGTATGCAAGTAATTAGGAAAGCTAATAGAATGTTATCATTTATTGCGAGGGGAATTCAATACAAAAGTAAGGACGTTATCCTTCCATTGTACAAGGCGCTAGTGAGACCACATTTGGAGTACTGTGTACAGTATTGGTCACCTTATTTAAAGAAGGATGTAAATGCATTGGAAGCAGTTCAGAGAAGGCTTACCAGACTTATACCTGGAATGGGCGGGTTGCTTTATGAGGTAAGGTTGGACAGACTAGCCTTGTATCTGTTGGAGTTTAGAAGAGTAACAGGCGACTTGATTGAAATATAAGATCCTGAGGGATCCTGACAGGGTAGATGTGGAGAGGATGTTTCCTCTTGTGGGAGAATCTAGAACTAGGGGTCACTGTTTAAAACTAAGGGGTCACCAATTTAAAACAGAGAGGAGGCAAAATTATTTCTCTGAGAGGGCTGAGAGTCTTTGGAACTCTTCCTGGAAAGGTGGTGGAAGCAGAGCCTTTGAATATTTTTAAGGCAGAGGTGGATGGATTCTTGGTAAGTAAGGGGGTGATAGGTTATTGGCAGCAGGTGGGATGCAGATTTGAGGTTACTATCAGATCAGCCATGACCTTATTAAATGGTGGAGCAGGCGTAAGGGGCTGAATGGCCTAGTCCTGCTCCTTGTTCGTATTATTACTTGTGACATTGGCTAATGTTAAGGAGAGTTGTGTACTCGATAGCCATCTTAGTTTCCTCTTAGTATCAGTACTTAAATGCAATTTCAACATCTAAGGCTAGTTGATTAATGTGTGTTTTGCCACATCCACAAACATTCCCTCCCTCCAACACCGACGCACAATAGCAGCAGTGTGTACCATTTACAAGATGCAGGAATTCACCAAGGCTGCTTCAACAGCACCTTCCAAACCCACGATGACCACCATCTTGGACAAGGGCAGCAGATAAATGGGAACACCACCACCTGGAAGTTCCCCTCCAAGTCACTCACCATCCTGACTTGGAAATATATTGCCATTCCTTCACTGTCGCTGGGTCAAAATCCTGGAATTCCCTTCCTAATAGCACTGTGGGTGTACCTACACCATGTGGTCTGCAGCGGTTCAAGAAGGCAGCTCACCACCACCACCTCAAGGGCAACTAGGGATGCGCAATGAATGCTGGCCCAGCCAGCGAAGCCCACATCCCATGAATGAATAAAAAGACCCAAAGGTAGGTAGCTAGTTAGCAATGCTACCCTTGTGCTGAGACATATTGCTAGACAGTTAACCAATATGCTGCAACCAAAATTTGCACCATTATACTCATAAACTTGAAAATTAGGTCTGCTGATTCATGACCATTGATCATTAGGTACTTGGAGATAAGTGGGGCATGACAACCATTTGATCCCTAGTATTAATCGGAACTTTTCATTTTAAACCAACTGATATATTCAGTACAAAGAATGGCTTGGAGCAGCATCACTAGCATTAAATTCAGATTTTTAAAAAGATTTTGGCTTTAGGAGTTGGTATGTTGCAATGGGAAATGCAACATCAAACATTATGTATTCATAGGATAAGAATAGATTGGGCTTGACCTGACAGCTATGTGGCTGAATCTCTGATTTTGTATTAGATTATTGTAGTGACTTTTTGAAGTCAACTTGTGGACAACAGAGTATACAAAATAAATCCTAAACTACTACATAGGACCTAAGCTCCTGAATTCCACCCCTACATCTCTCTACCTCTCTTCTTAACTTTCCTCCTTCAGGACATTCCTTAAAACCTACCTCTTTGACTAACCTTTTGGTCATTCAATCTAATATCTCCTTTTTTGGCTCGATGTCATATTTTGTTTTATAATACTCCTGTGAAGTGCCTTACGTTAAGGTGCTATATAAATATAGGTTGTTGCTACCATGCAAATCCATGTGCTTCAGGCACGAAAGCCCCATAGCCCTCTAATCAAGGAGATCAAAACTGCAATGCAAGCTGAGATACCATCAAGGCCTCATCACAGTTGTATCCATTTGAGGACATTGGATATCAGACTTTTTAAAAAAGATTTTCAGACTTATCTGTAGAAATGTCGCAGAGCTAATTTTTAATTAAATTTCAAAGGAACAAAATTTATGATTGTTGAAACCCTCATCTCAAGATGAGAAATATTCCATGATGATTCACTTTATCATGTATTTGTAAAATATATTTTTCTTAGGTTCTCCAGCCACTCCAACAGCGATTTCTTAATGTTATAAACCAAGAAAACTTTCAACAAATCTGTCAGGAAGAAGAGGTGAAGCAGGAGATCATTGCCACACTGGAGGCACTTTGTGGAATAGCTGAAGCAACACAGATAGACAATGTAGCCATTCTGTTCACCTTTTTAATGGACTTTCTCAATAATTGCATTGGTTTAATGGAAATTTACAAGAACACACCCGAGACTGTTAACTTGATCATAGAAGTTTTTGTTGAAGTTGCACATAAACAAATCTGCTACCTTGGAGAGGTGAGTAGAATCAACGCTACTTTGTTCCACATACCTTCTTAGGACATTTTACTGGGAAAACAACTGGATGGTTCATAATTTACCCTCACCCACAATTACTGTCGGTGTTTCCTGTCCATGGGAGAAAGAAGTGTTTTAGACGCTTGCTTTACATGATCGTGGAGTAAGAACGGATTCCACTATTTTGCTATGTCATTGTAAGTCAGTAAAATGTTTGTCCAAAAGCAAAATTTTAGGATAAAAGCAAAATACTGCGGATGCTGGAAATCTGAAACAAAAACAGAAAATGCTAGAAAACCTCAGCAGGTCTAACAGCATCTGCGGAGAGAAAAACAGAGATAACATTTCGAGTCAGTATGACCCTTCAGAGCTAAAGAGAAGTAAAAATTTTAGCCTTTAATATGCTTCTGCATCACTGCTTACGTGCTGTTTACTCAATACGTAGGACCTGAATTAGGTCAGTCTCCTTTAATAATAGTGAGACGAAAATTACTCGCTATGTGACTATTACGTTAAAAATGAACAAAAGTTCATTTTGGAAAAAAATGAATTGATTGGAAATGCTCGTTAATTGATTAGAAGTTCTGAACAAATTTGGTTTTATGCAGAGAAGAAGGAAATTCAAATATACTGCATGTTCTAAGTACCAGACTATAAAAATCTGCAGTTACATTATCATCAGTTGTATGAGTGGGCTTACTACGATTCTATGCAGAAATTTTCTGTTCGCTGTTGATGGACAAGAAGGAAGGATCAGACCACTGTCTGCTTAAGGGGTACTCAATACTTAGTCTTGATTGCAGCCAGCACAGAGAATATTCATTACAGAGGAAATATGTAGCATCTGAGTCTGTGCTAATTCAGAAAATTTACATTATATGAACAATCAAAGAGAAGCTAACTGCTTCCTGAAAACCACAGGGTCATTGTTTTACTATACGAAAATTCGATGAGGCTTTCTTCATTATTTCAATGACTGGTTTATTGCATATGCCAACTTGGTGATGAAATTGTTATTGATGAAACTGTCAACTTCATTGTTATGGAAAGTACTGCATCCTAGTCAAATTTTGAATAATTGCAAGCTAAATGTATTCAAATGAGAAATCAACTTCTTACGCAAAGTTCTCCAAAGAACAAAGACCCCTTGCTCTCATTGTGAGGATCAGGAGGCAAGCCTGCAAGTGAATGCTTCAGTTGGTCTTTAATTAGTGAACACATTCACTCCAAATCTTTAAAGTGGTACAGGTCGAGTATCCTTTATCCGCAAATCCAAACAGGGAACACGTCCAAAAACCACACACTTTTTTTTTAACCTCATCAACCTTTAGCGTGGAAAGTCTAGTTGTTTGTCTGCATTGTTTACCTTGTGATTTTTGTGGTGATCATGCCAAAAATAAACTTTTTCAGGTACCCTGTATTTATTATTCAGTGATACATCTTACTTCTCTAGCCATTTTATTTACTTTAGACTATAGCTAGCTTAGGCTATTGTAACGTAAGTTTATATGCAGTATCCGAAAACCAAAATTATCTGAAATCCAAAATGCAGTGGGCCCCGAGGGTTTCGGATAAAGGATACTCGACCTTCATGTTTTAAATTCAAATGTGTCAAAAATGCTATAAAAATCAATCCAGTGGAGCTGATCAAACACTGGAGTGATTATCCACATGAAAGATGGGGACTTCCTTGTGCAGTCCATAGAGGCAAATCAGGATGTCCTCTTCTCTCCTCCAGAGAACGACTGAACTTACAGAAAAAACTGGAAATTTGTCCCATTTCTTTGTACAACACAGTAAAACAAAAGTCTTGAATTAACTAAACATGCCTTTATGAGATATATAGGTTGAATTGCTTATATTGAGAATATTACAGAATTTTTGATTTTGTGTCTGACCAATATAGTTTAGAATGCTTTTAGGAGGTCACAAATAAGGTAGATAAGGGAGTGTCTATGGATGTTAACTGCTTAGACTTCCAGGAGATATTTAATAAAGTTTCACATAAATTATTAGCAAAAAATCAGAGTGCATGGAATTGAAAGTAGTCTTTTGACTTGGGTTAGAAATTGTTTGGGAGGTAGGAGATAGAGAAAGTGGATAAAAGGTTGACAAGATGTGACAACTGATGTAATCTGAAGATCTGTTCAAGGGCCTCAACTTGTCAACATATTTATTAATGACTTGGGTGTAGGAATAAAATTTTGCATATCCAAGTTTGCAGCTGACGTCTCAGAAGCAACAGTAACTAATGTAGATTGAAGAAGGGAAGTTGCAAAGTGAATATAAAAATTAAGTGAATGGACAAACTATGGCAAAGGGAGTTCAATGTGGGCAAGTATAAGATCCATCCACTTTGGACCAAAGGAAAATAAATGAGTATTTTCTAAATGTGAAAAATTAGGAATTAGATTTGGGAGTTCAAATACATACAATAAAGGGCTAATAGACTTATGCAAAATGCAGTTAAAAGGCTATTGGAATGTTGGCATTTAGCTCAAGGGGTCTGGAATACAAAAGAGGAGGAAATTATGTCTCAGCTGTGGAGAGCCTTGCTCAGACCACATCTGGAGTATAACGGTGTACCGTTTTGGGCACCAAATCTTATGGAGGATATCTTGGCCTTGGTAGAGGGGTAGATTTCATCAGAATTATACTGAGGCTTAGAGAATTAAATTCTACAGGCACATTGCATAAACTTGCTTGTATTCCTTTGAGTATAGGAGATTGAGGGGTGTCCTGATAGAGTTGTTTAAAATGTTAAAAAGGATTTTGTGGGCTAGATCCTGAGAAGCCATTTCGTTTGGTGGAGGAATCAAGAATAAGACAACATAATCTTAAAACTAGAGCTAGGCCATTCTGAAGTGAAATCAGGAAGCACTTTTCCATACGAAGGATAGTAGAAACTTGGAATCCCCTCCCAAAACATCTGTAGCTGGAAAGGCATTTGGAGCTTCCGTGATTGAGATTTTTGTTGGGCATGGGTATCAAGGGATATGGAGCAATGGTGGAAAATTGGAGTTCAACTATAAATCAGCTGTGATATAATTGAATAGCAAGTAGGTCTGAGGTGCTGAGTGGCTTATCCTGTTCCTATGACTTAATAATCTGTCCTTTTATATTAGTAGCCATATTGTTATTACGATGGATAATTGTGCCATTGAAAAGTGGGACAAAATCAGGTGTCCCGTTCCCTCCAGTAACTGCACATTATTCACAATAAAAATAATGTGCAGTTAAGGCTCACTAGCTTTAGAAACACACAACTAAATATGATTGAGCACCTCCACTGGTTTTACAATAATAGTACTCAACCTGTAGTTTTTTAAATGCATGTTGTTCATAGAGCCTCTGAAACATTTCCCAGTACTTACCAACCACAGCTGTATACTGAATTTCCAAATGCTAGGAAAGATTGCACAGCTTCATGCTTTCTGTTAGTTGATAGCTCAGCATGTAGAATTCATAAAGGTTGTATGTTGTTCCTAAATCCAGTCCAAATGAATCCAGGTTTCAGGTAGTTGGAATTATCTTTCCCATGTCTGACCTTTACTGTTGGTTTATCCACCTCACTACACTTTTTTAGTTGTTTGGTGGTACAGAACTTGAGTATCACTGAAAAAAGAGACTTTTTTTTGTCAAAGCTTTTTGTCTTGTACTCAGGACAATTCACAAGAATACCAAATATGAAGGGGACAACAATTTATACCATATGAGAAGAGAATGCTAATTGATTAACAAGTGGTCTCTGGTAGAGGTGTTGCCATGGAGAATGCACCAGTTGATGGTGACTGACAGTTAACTGCCAAGCATTGTTTGAAATTTAAACCAGGCAGCTTGACTCTGGTCAAGGCATTGCCCTGAGGAATGAACCAGCGAATGGCTGTCACTTAATTTGTTTACCTGAAACAGGCAGCATGTGTATACATGTTCTTTGTGTTTGCAAAGAACAGGGCCCTGTGTATTAATATATGTAGCTTCCAATACATGCAAATGTGCCACACTGTGAGCCCAACTGACAATCTTAAGTTGGTTGTCAGCGTAATTCTTAGCACAGTGAGGATTGTTTAGCAAATGTTATCCAATCGCAGAATTGCATCTAATGTTGGACCCTGTGTTTTGAGTTTTGCAAGCACACATGATATATATGACAGGGTTCGTCCTCACAGCCCACTGCATCTGCGCATGTATGGGCTGCCCAAGACACACAAGAGTGATGTCTCTTTACCCTCATCTTATATATGACCGGTTCTGCACAACATGACGACCAAATGGTTGGGCGAATTGTTACGAACAGTTTTGAGCAAGTTTTCCACATACAGGGTGAAGGATTCCTTTACATTTGCGAAGACCACACAGAACTTGCATATTGATAGCAATGCTGTGTCCACATGCTCATTAGACTTTGCTAACCTATTCACACTTAATGAAGCCATAGATATTTGCGCTGCAGCACTATATCGTGGTAATCTAGACCCACCACCATTGTGTGAATCAGTATTCATTGAACTTATGAACTTAGCAACTCGCGCAGTTGCGTTCAGTCTTAATGACACCATGTATGCCTAAATAGATGGTGTTGCCCTCTAGGCCCAGTTCTCTCAAACATCTTTGTTGGGCTCCATAAGAAATATGTCTTTGATGGAATTGCACCTAACCTCCTACCCCCTTGCATATTTCTGCTATGTAAATGGTAAGTTTGCTATATTTAAATCTGCAGCTGCATGTCATAATTTCCTTACATGTCTTAATGGGCTCCATCCTGTGCCTAATTCACCATTGAAATGGCAAATGTCAAATGAACTCCCTTTCCTTGACATACTAGTTGAGAAATCTTCCAGGGGGTTCGCTACCACGGTCTACTGCAAGCTTACCTTCACTGGTTAAAATACACGTTGGTATTCTTAGTTTTATATGCTATAAGATTGGCCTTATTGACAACCTCATAAATAGGGCCTGAGCCATTTGCTCACCATGCAAGCTTGATGCTGAAATAGGGCGCATCAAAGGATTCCTGCGGGATAATGGCTGCCCTGACCAGATCATTTTGCACTGTATATCGTGCAAACTCATGAATGGCAATCACTTTCAGCCCTGAAAATTGCCTAGTCTACCTCAGATTACCCTGGAAAAGCAAGGTATATCAAAATAGCTGTTTCATGCTGCTACTGTGCAGTATCAACACGAGTGATATTCACCACTAGCAAGATGCTGCCGTCAAGCCAAAAAGACGTTCTACCTATCACACAAATGGGTAATGTGGTATATGAATTTCAGTGCCGATGTGATGCTAGGTATGTCCCAAAGACTGGCAGATCATATCAAACATCATGCCCCTTCCGCTGTTCTCAAAGGTCAAGGTACACACTGTAGCCAACCAGCCTGTCCTCCACTGATTGGAGTCATACCTAGCACAAAGGAAGTGTTTGAAGGCCAATCATCTCAGCCCCAGGACATCATTGCAGGAGTTCCTCAGGATAGTGCCCAAGGATTAACCATTTCAGCTGCTTCATCAATGGCCTTCCCTCCATCTTAAGGTCAGAAGTGGGCATGTTCACTGATAATTGCACGGTGTTTCAGTGGCAGTCACAATTCCTCAAAAACTGAAGCAGTCCATGCTTGCATGCAACAACACCTGGCCAATACTCAGGCTTGGGCTGATAAGTGTTAAATAACATTGCACCACCCAAGTGTCAGGCAATGACCATCTCCAACAAGAGAGAATCTAACCATCTCCCCATGACGTTCAGCAACATTACCATTGCTGAAATCCCCACCATCGACATCCTGAGGGGGGGTCATGATTGACCAGAAACCTAAATGGACCAGCTATATAAGTAACTGCAGCTAAAAGAGCTGGTCAGAGACTAGAAATTCTGCAGTGAGTCACTCACTTCCTGACTCTCCAAAGCCTTTCCACCATCTGCAAGACAAAAGTCAAGAGTGTGATGAAGTATTCTCCACTTGCCTGGATGAGTGCCGCTCCAACAACACGCAAGAAGCTCAACACTGTTTAGGACAAAGCAACCCATCTACTACCTTAAATGTTTCCTTTCTCCATCACCAATGGACAGTGGCAGCAGTGTGTACCTTCTAGGGTGCATATTCTGTGCTATGTGGGAACAGCAGGACCCTTTCCATGTACTGGACAACGATTTGTGTCAGTTATAGCAGCTTGAGCCTGGGGTTTTGGAACTTGAGTAGCAGCTGCTGTCTGAGGTTGATGGCTTCATGAATAGCACATTTATCGATGTGGTCACCCCGCAGCTTAAGGGTATGCAGGAAGACAGGGAATGGGTGACCACAAGACATTCGAGAAGAAACAGACAGGTAGTGCAGGAGTCCCCTGAGTGCATTCCACTCTCCAACCAGTATTCCATTTTGAATACTGATGAGAGTGATGGTTCTGCTGTACACAGGGGTACAAGGGAAAGACTGGAAGAACAATAGTGATAGGTGATTCAATATCCTATCGACAGGTGTTTCTGCAGCTACAGACATGATCCAGGATAATTGCCTTCCTGGTGCCAGGGTCAAGGATGTTGCTTAATGGCTTCAGAGCACCCGGAGCAGTCGTGGTCCACATTGGTACAAACAAGGCAGAAAGAGGGATGTGGTCCTGCAATCAGAATTTTGGGAGCCAGGTAGAAAATTAGCAAGTGGGATCACAAAAATATTAATTTCCTGATTACTCCCTGTACCACAAGCAAGTTAGTATTAAAATAAGATAAAACAGATGAATACATGGCTGGAAAGATGGTGCAGGAGAGAGTCACCTGATGGACTTTTAACAAAAGAATAAAACATTTATTAAACAAGAAAAGATGAACTGTATTACAATACTCCTTCACCCACAACTATACCTTTACAGATATACATATTTGTAAGGATAACACGTTACGAAAGCTACCTTATACTCTAATGTGCATAGTAAGTACACAGTCCACGTACCAATAGGCACCCTGTGATCAGACACACCACACTCTGAAACCAAGTGACAGATGCCACCTCAACCAGATGCTATGGATCTCTCTGCAACTTCCCCCAGATGCTTGGCACACCATGAGACAACCGGTCTCGCTACACTCCGTCTTTTACACGAGGGTTTCCAATCTCCACTTTACAAGACTTCCCCTTGGAATAATCTCTCAAAGTGACACTTTCTCACAGGTGCCTTCCGCAAGGGTTCACCCGCAGGGTTTCGAACTCTCCTTCCGATGTTCCTCTCCCCGGGTCACCACATGCGTTCAAGCTGTCTTCCACACACACTCTCTCTCCGACTGAGCCATCAACGTTACCACTGCTTCACATGCCCATAGCAAAGAGTTACAGACTTCAAGTTGTCTCTTTGGAGCTTCTTGCCTCTTGCAAGGTGTTCTCACTTTAAATCTGCTTTCTGCAGCTTGAAGCTTAGAGTGTTTCTCTGCCCCTCATTCTTAACTTCACTTAGGACCTTTTCCAGATTTCTGTTCTTCCCTTGACTAGAAGGTCTGCTTGGAACTTTCCCCTGTTCTGCTCCTCTGGATTTTGGTGTCTTTTCTTTAGCTTGGGACTGGTTATCTGTCCCCTTTGCTCCAGTCTCTCCTGGCAGCTACTTTCAAAACAAACTGAACTCAGACAGCTTCCAAAATCAAACTGCTGCTTCTCCTCTTCTGTGTGTGTCTGTGGGAGGGACCTGCCTCTCTGGACCCCTGTTGCTAGGCAACAGCCCAATTCTTCTACTCTTGTTTGTTTAATCTAGTTGCAACAATCGTGAAAAAAACATCATTATAAATGCAGGCACCTTTTTAAAGTGAAACTAAAACTCAATTTGACCTTTTCTCAACACACACACACACACACACACATACAAAAATACAAATCAAACTTCAACATTAAAGCTAAAACTCATTCCTAACACCCACAAATACAAATATAACTTACTTAAACTGTCTCTATTTCCTAACATAAGTTACAGGCACAGACTGACCTGGCTCAAAGAAGGGCAGAACTAGGTGTTAAATATTCTTGGATATAAGATGTTAATGAAAGATAGGAAAGGAAGAAAAGGGGGGAAGTGGCAGTATTGATTGACCATTGCGGTACTGGGGAGAGATGATGTCCCAGAGGGGTGAAGGACAGAATCAATTTGGCTAGAGCTAAGGGACAAAAAATGTGCAATTACATTGAAGTCCATAGGCTGCCAAATAGTGGGAAGGATGTAGAGGAACAAATCTGCAAGGAAATTAGAGAGGCGCAAGAATTATAGAGCAGTTATATTGGGGGATTATAATTGTCTGAATATAGACTGGGATAGTGGTAGTATAACAGGCAGAGAGGGCCATAGCTCCTAGAGTGTGTTCAGGAAAAATTTCTACAGCAGTATGAGAAAGGAAGCACTACTAGACTGGTTCTTGGGAAGCAGGTGGGCCAAGTAGATTATGTGTTAGTAGGAGAACATTTAGTGGAGTGATCATTGTATCATATATTTTATGTTGGTTATGGAAAAGTACAAAGATCAATCCAGAGTAAGAATAACTGGGGGAAAGCCAACTTCAATGGGGTAAGAATGGATCTGGGCTAGATAAATTGGAGTTAAAGGTTGGCAGGAAAAACATAGCTGAACAATGGGCTACCTTTAAAGAAGAAAGAGTTTGGGCAAAGTCAAGGTATATTTTCTCAAAAGGGTAAATAGATCCAGCGCTCCCTTCATGACAAAAGAAACAGGTTAAGATGGAGAAGAAAAAGTGTGCTTATGACAGATGTCAGGCGGATAATACAATGGAGAGCCAGGCTGAATATAAAAACTTCAGAGGGGAAGTGAAAAAGCAAATGAGAGGGGCAAAGAGAGAGTATGAAGAAAGACAACTAATATAGAAGACTTTGACATTCCCTTCTATAGGCATATAGATGGTATAAGGGTAGTTTTAGGTAAAAAAGGATTGGGGCCAATTAGGGATTTGCGCGTGGAGGCAGGGGGCATAGCTGAGTTATTAAATACTTTGCATCTGTCTTTACCAAGGAAGAAGATGCTACTCATGCCACAGTGAAAGAGGAGGTAATTAGTACACTAGAAGGGTTTAAAATTGTTGAAGGGAGGATATATTGGATAGTCTGACAGCACTTAAAGTTGATAAGGTACCAGGACTGATGCGATGCATCCAAGGATACTGAGGGAATAGTGTGGAAGTTGTGGAGGCACTGGTCATAGTTTTCCAGTCTTCTTTAGACTCAGGGGTGGTGCTAGTGGACTAAATGTCACACCCTTGTTCAGAAAGGGGTGTGACGTTAAGCCCAGCCACTACAGGTCAATCAGTTTACCTTCAGTGGTAGGGAAGCTTCTAGAAACAATAATTTGGGACAAAACTAATAGTCACATGGACAAATGCGAGTTAATTAAGAAAAGCCAGCATGGATTTGTTAAGGGAAAATTGTGTTTAACTAATTTGCTGGCGTTTTTTGAAGAAGTAACAGAGAGGGTTGATGAGGGCAATGCTGTTGATTTGGTGTACATGGACTGCCAAAAGGCATTTGCTACAGTGCAGCACAACAGACTTGTGAACAAAGCTGTAGCCCATGGAATAAAAGGGGAAAAAAAAGCAACATGGATATAAAATTGGTTGAGTGACAGGAAACAAGATTAGTGGTTACTGGATGTTTTTCAGATTGGTGGAAGGTTTGCAGTGTTGTTCCCCAGGGGCCAGTGTTGGGACCCTTGCTCTTCCTGATATATATTAATGACCCAGACCTTTGTGTATGGGGCACGATTTCAAACTTTGCAGATGATGCGAAACTTGGAAGCATTGTGAAATGTGAAGAGGATAGAGTAGAACTTCAAAAGGATATAGGTAAGTTGGTGGAATGGGTAGGCAAGTGGCAGATGAAGTTCACTGTGGAGAAATGTGAAGTGATTCATTTTGGTAGGAAGAACATGGAGAGACAATATAAAATAAAGGATACAACTCTAAAGAGGGTGCAGGAGCAGAGGGACATGGGTGCATATGTGCATAAGTCATTGAAGGTGGCAGGACAGGTTGAGAAAGCAGTTAAGAAAGCATACAGTATCCTCTGCTTTATTAATAGGAGCATAGAGTACAAGAGCAAAGAGATTATGTTGAACTTGTATAAGACACTAGTTTGGCCTCAGCTTAGGCATTGCATCCAGTTCCGGATGCTGCACTTTAGGAAAGATGAGAATGTATTGGAAAGAGTACAGAAAAGATTCACAATAATGCTTCCAGGGTTGAGGAACTTCAGTTATAAAGATAGTTGGAGAGGTTGGACTGTTTTCCTTTGGGAAGACTGAGAAATAATTTCATAGAGGTAGGTATTCATAGAGGCCTGGACATAGTAGATAGGGAGAAACTGTTCCCACTCATGAAAGGATCAAGAACGAGAGGGCACAGATTTAAAGTAATTGGCAAAAGATGCAAAAGGGACAAGCAGCTTGAGAAAAAACTTTTTCACGCAGCGAGTGGTTAAGGTTGAATGCGCACTGCCTGAGAGTGTGGTGGAGGTTTAGTCGGAGCATTCAATTTGGAATTACACTGTTTTCTGAAAAGGAAGAATGTTCAGGGTTACAGGGAGAAGGTGGAGGAATGGCACTAGGTGAATTGCTCATTCAGAGAGCCTGTGCAGACTAGATGAGCCGAATGGCCTCCTGCACTGTACCAATTCTGAAGTTCTGTAATCTACAAGTTGTGCTGCAGCAGCTAGCCAAGGCTCCTGGATAGCAGCTTCCAAACCTGCGACCTCTACCAGCTAGAAGAACAAGGGCAGCAGAGTCATGGGAACACCACCTGCAGGTTCCCCTCCAAGCCACACACCATATTGACTTGGAACTATATTGCCATTCCTTTACTGTCACTGGGTCAAAATCCTGGAACTCCCTCCCTAACAGCACACGGACTGCAGTGTTTGAAGAAGGTGGCTCCCCACAACCATCTTGAGGACAATTAGAGATAGGCAATGAATGCTGGCCTTGCCAGCCACATCCATATCCCATGAATGAATTAGAAAAACAATCTCTGCTTGATTCTCTGCCTTTTGCATCTGCTAGTTCATTTCAGTGTGAAAACTGATGAAAAACAAACATAATTGAATGTAAGAAGTCAAAGGAAGAATATTATTGAAAAACACTGTTAAAATTGTCTATATTTGACAAGTATTTCATGTTTTGTTGTCTTCCAAGCAGGAATACTTTAATTTTGCCTAAGTTTCTTTTACTTAGTTCAGTAACCATTTGTTAATAAAAGTGTGAGATTACATCGCTCTTGCCTCAGGATCAGAAGATCCTCGGTTCAAGTCCCCAACTTGGAGTAGAATCTTGACCAATACTTTGGTGCATTGCTAAAGATATGCTGCATTGTCAGATGTTGTCTTTCAGACAAGGCCTTAAACTGAAGCTCCATGTTAAGTGGTAGATCAGTTACATGGAGATAATAGATCCACTGATACTATTTGAATAACAGCAGGGAAACTCCCTTGTTGTCATAGTCTGCATGGATATCTCCACCAATTTTGGAACAGTCCATTTGCCTACCTCATTTTTGGGAACTTGCTGTGCTTGGCTTGTTTGTCTACATAATAGTGACATCACTCAAGTTAATCATTGGTATAGAAACATATTGCAATTTCTTGAAGATGTAAAAGTTGCTAGATAAATGTGAGTTTTCTTTTTTAATAAGTACATTACAAATGACAATGCTTCGTGTCCAAAATAATGAGATAAGCCCCCATCCTTTATTTTTAATTGCCTGTAATGTTAAATGTTTTAAAATGTGAATGTGTTTTATAATACTAAAATAAATAATTCCACAGCAACTATGATGTTCATGTTGAGCCTTAACATGGATCCACCCTCTCATCTCTATATGTCAGCTTCATAGCTGTGAGTTTCTATTACAAACGGGAAAGAAAACACAGCCCAGTGCCTGTTTGGAATGAAAGTTTACATTAAGTTTTGAAATTATTCGATCAGATCTAACATAATGTTTTAATTTTCAGTCAAAAGCCATGAAGTTGTATGAAGCCTGTCTGACGCTACTACAGGTTTATTCTAAGAACAGCTTAGGCAGGAAACGGACTGATGTAGCAGCAGAAGAAGAGCAGTATCAAGACTTGTTGCTCATTATGGAACTTCTGACTAACCTCCTATCAAAGGAGTTTATAGACTTCAGTGACACAGGTATGCATTAGCGTTTGCGTACAATAACAACCAAGAACTCTATGATAGTACAACGTGATTTATTTATTATTGGAGGTTTTTCACATGCAGAGTGCTTCTAACTCATGAATACCACATGTATAAATTATGAATACCTCTGACAGTGTAAAATTCCAATAATGCACAATAATTCAATGTTAAAATGTATCCCAAAAGTGTATTTACATTTTGGAATACATGTTAAGAGTGAGGCCATGATGAGCTGCTACATTGCTTAGGACTGAAATTAACACACATGGAATTTAATATTGTGCTTTTGAAAGCAACTAATATTTGCTATATCTGGGAATACTATACAGCTGCTATGGTAAGGAGTGGTACAAAGTAGTGGTATCTGGATTCAGGTTCACCATCTCTCAAGCTACTAATCTCTGCTGTGCCACTTGGGGGAAGAGGAGAAAAAACCTTGACAGGCTACTGTTACCACAATATTGTGGAGCTGAATGACCAGTGGTAGAGGGTTGAAAGCCGATCCACCAACCCATCCTTGCATCCACAATGCTGTAGCTTGTAATTTTGAATTTATAAAACTATTGTTTTGTGGGTGGAGGAGCATTGTTTCTGATTTTTGTTGTTCTAGGGCTCGTGTATTGCTATTATTCTCAGCAATGCTGTCCAATGTTGGAACTGCAGGACGCTTGTAAATATTAACTCTTGGAATAAGGAGATGGAAGGGGAAAGGGGAGTTTTTAGCTTTATCATCAGACCTGAGAAGTCATTGTGAAAATCTCCTAGTGACAAACTGTTCCTGAAATACATAAAATTCATATTTTTTTTTAAAATGGTATTTGGGAAGTTGAACTAACTAATTTTGCTTTTTAATTCACTAATGAAAAACAACAGAATCGTTTTCAAAGTTTCTTGGTCTTCCAGCAAGCGATGTCACGTACAAAATTACAGTAGTGTCCTTCCGGGGTTGTTAAAACTAAACAAAATGTTATATGCAGGCTTATGTCTCACCAAGCCCACCAACATATATTGTATACTTCAGTGACTGTTGATCACTAAATAAGTGGCTTAAAAGAAGCGCTCTTTTTACATTGTATTTTCTATATAGATGAAGTATTCCGTGGGCAAGAATCTGGACAGCCTGGAAACAGATCAGTGTCAGCTGCTGATGTAGTCCTTTATGGAGTGAATATTGTACTGCCACTTATGTCACAAGACTTGCTAAAGGTAAAGTGTATTTTTAATATGAATGTTTATTGCAAGGGGAATGAAATATAAAGGTAAGGAAGTTTTGCTACAATTGGATAGGACATTAGTGAGACCACATCTGGAATACCATGTACAGTATTATTGAGAGAGGATATAGTAGCATTAGAAGCAGTTCAGAGAACTTTCACCCAACTGATTCCTGGGATGAAGGGGTTACCTTATGGGGAAAAGTTGGACAGGTTGGGCCTGTGTCGTTGGTGTATAGAAGAATGAGAGATGACCTTGTTGGAACATGTAAGATCCTGAGGAGACTTGACAGGTGCTGAAAGGATGTTTCCCCTTGTGGGGAGAGACTAGAACTAGGGGACCTGATTTAAAAATAAGGGGTCTCCTATTTAAGACGGAGATGAAGAGAATTTTTTTTCTCTGAGGGTCATTGATCTGTGGAATTTTCTTCTTAGAGAGAAGTGGAGACAGGGTCACTGAGTATTTTTAAGGCTGAGTTAGATACATTCTTGATTGACAAGGGAATCAGAGGGTTTAGGGGTACTCAGAAAAGTGGAGTTGAGGCCACAATCAGATCAGCCATGATCTTGTAGAATGGCAGAGCAGCCTCGAGGGACCGAATTGCCTACTGCTCCTAATTCATATGTTAATATAATGACAGATAAGTGGAAAATAAGGAACCACAATCCCTTTTCTAATTCCTACAAACTGGAGACTTGTAGCAAATTTACATAGTTTGTTAGAGCGTAGAACAGTATGGATGAAAAGAACCATACACCGTGTTTTAGTAATTATAGAATTTAAAAACATCAAGTCATGAAAGCATATGGAAATAGGGTGGTGATAGTGGATGGTTGTAATTGGTAAATATAGTTCTGGGAAATGTTATGGTGGAAGTGTTCTTGGGGTTTGGACAATTCTATTCGATGTGTATTATGTTAGATTCATATTTTCAACAATTTTTTTTTTTACTTTGACAGTTTCCATCATTGTGTAACCAGTATTACAAATTAATCACCTTCATTTGTGAAATATTTCCTGAGAAAATACCACAGCTTCCTGAAGAACTTTTTAAGAGTCTTATGTACTCTTTAGAATTGGGCATGACTTCGTATCCTTTTACTGCTATTAGAATGTCTGATTTGTGAGAATTATAACATTGACATAAAATGTTTGGCTTGGTTTATATCTTGGATTGATCTGATGGTTTGGGGTAGTGATGATTGCTGCAGTCTGCGAGTTTGTGTTTTGTATGGGCACAGATCTGTCTCAGATATTTTTCTCTCCAGAAACTACAAGAAGAGTAGCACATGTAATGTTCCACAAATAACCATCAATAGTTTCACCCTTATCTATTGCTAAGGTCCAGTTTTCATTTTTGAGATTAAGATGGAAACCCTCAAGCATTGGATAATTTATTTTACTGGACTTCTATGAAACTGTAATTATTTTTTAGTAGTTAATAGAATAGAAATTGGGTGACAGTTAAGTAACCACTTGAATAATATTGTGGATTCAATGTCTTTGAAGATTTCTGTGTATTATTGAAGATGGACGTGAGCAGAGCCCAATTTATTACTATGATTCCAGGAGCTCTGAGGATTAATCTATATATCTTGCTTTACTATATTCATGACACATTTTGAATTATAATTTTGATATATTTGTTCATTCACAGAATAGATCCTATTTGAATTTTTCACATGTATCTTGTTTCTTTAAACTGCAAATAAGGAAATAGATAGCTGGATGGAAGTTCTGCATCTTTCCTTAACCCTTCCCTTTAGGATGACATCTGAAGTTTCTCAACTCTGTTTGGAAGCCCTCACACCTTTGGCTGAAACGTGTGCCAAGGCACAAGAGACAGAATCACCACTCTTCGCTGCAACCAGACATTTTCTTAAGGTACAACTTATATTGCTGAAATGCCAGTAATTTCTGACCACATTTTGTGTGGTTATGGTGTAAATAGGGAATTGTAGTGAATTCTTTTTAAATTGCTGATATCCAAGCGACTTAAATTGACCATCTTATTTTTTTGATCACTGCATGTCTATTCATTGAGAAAGCACTTTTAATCTTGTGCTCTGTGATTAAAATTCTGCTCGTATTGAGGATTTTTTTGTCATAACTATGTAATAACTAACATTTATTCTATTGCCATGAGTCTGCCATTTCCAGTCACTTTGGAAAAAAAAAAATATTTGTACTCTTGAGCTTTTATATACAAGTTGGAAAACCACTTTCTTTGGCAAACAACAGCTTGTGAATTTTCTTCAGAGTTGAAATTTTTAAGCACTCTTTGATTACATTCTTTAATATTTGTTTATCCAACACTCCTCATCGCACTGAGGAAGTGGGAGTTGAAGTCACAGGCAAAATCAGTATAATGTGGAAAAATGTGAAATTGTCTATTTTGACAGGAAGAATAAAAGAGAAGCATATTACCTGAATGGTGAGAGATTGCAGAGTCTGAGATGCAGAGGGATCTGGGTGTCTTAGTACATGAATTTGAAAAGGCTGGTATGCAGGTACAGCAAGTAATTAGGAAAGCTAATAAAATGTTATCATTTATTGCGAGGGGAATTGAATACAAAAGTAGGGAGGTTATGCTTCAGTTAGATAGAGCACTAGTGAGACCACATCTGGAGTACTGTGTAGAGTATTGGTCACCTTATTTAAGAAATGATGTAAATGCTTTGTAAGCAGTTCAGAGAAGGTTTACCAGACTAATACCTGGAATGGGCAGGTTGTCTTAAGAGGACAGACTAGGCTTATATCCGCTGGGGTTTAGAAGAGTAAGAGGTGACTTGATTGAAACATATAAGATCCTGAGGGGACGACAGGGTGGATGTGGAGAGGATGTTTCCTCTTGTGGGAGAATCTAGAACTAGAAGTCACTGTTTAAAAATAAGGGGTTGCCCATTTAAAATGGAGATGAGGCGAAATTCTTTCTCTGAGAGGGTCGTGAGTCTTTGGAACTCTTACTAAAAAGACGGTGGAAGCAGAGTCTTTGAATATTTTTAAGGCAGAGGTGGATAGATTTTTGGTAAGCAAGGGGGTGATAGGTTATCGGGGACAGGCGAGATGCAGATTTGATATTACTTTCAGATCAGCTGTGATCTTATTAAATGGTGGAGCAGGCTCGGGTGGCCGAATGGCCAACTCCTGCTCCTTGTTCGTATGTTCTTATTACCTATCACTTTCATCTCAAATCACACAACGGTCATAGAAACATAGAAAATAGAAGCAGGAGTAGGCCATTCGGCCCTTCGAGCCTGCTCCACCATTCATTATGAACATGGCTGCTCATCCAACTCAATAACCTGCTCCCGCTTTCACACCATATCCTTTGATCCCTTTCTCCCCAAGAGCTATATCTAACTCCTTCTTGAAAACATACAATATTTTGGCCTCAACTACTTTCTGTGGTAGCGAATTCCACAGGCTCACCACTCTCTGGGTGAAGAAATTTCTCCTCATCTGAGTCCTAAATGGTCTACCCCGTATCCTCAGACTGTGACCCCTGGATCTGGACTCCCCCACCATCGGGAACATCCTTCCTGCATCTATCCTGTCTAGTCCTGTTAGAATTTTATAGGTTTCTATGAGATCCCCCCTCGTTCTTCTGAACTCCAGCGAATATAATCCTAACTGACTCAATCTCTCTTCATATGTCAATCCCGCCATCCCAGGAATCAGTCTGGTAAACCTTCGCTGCACTCCCTCTATAGCAAGAACATCCTTCCTCAGGTAAGGAGACCAAAACTGTATACAATATTCCAAGTGTGGTCTCACCAAGGCCCTGTATAATTGCAGCAAGACACCCCTGCTCCTATACTCTAATCCTCTCGTTATGAAGGCCAACATACCATTTGCCTTCTTTACCACCTGCTGCACCTGCATGCTTACCTTCAGCGACTGGTGTACGAGGACACCCAGGTCTCGTTGCACATTCTCCTCTCTCAATTTATAGCCATTCAGATAACCTGCCTTCCTGTTTTTGCTACCAAAGTGGATAACCTCACTTTTATCCACATTATACTGCATCTGCCATGCATTTGCCCCCTCACTCAGCTTGTCCAAATCACACTGAAGCATCTCTGCATCCTTCTCTCACTCACCCTCCCACCCAGCTTTGTGTCATCTGCAAATTTGGAGATATTACATTTCGTTCCCCCACTTAAATCATTAATATATATTGTGAATAGCTGGGGTCCCAGCACTGATCCCTGCGGTTACCCACTAGTCACTGCCTGCCATTCGGAAAAAGACCTGTTTCTTCCTACTCTTTGTTTCCTGTCTGCCAACCAGTTTTCTATCCATCTCAATACACTACCTCTAATCCCATGTGCTTTAATTTTACACGTTAATCTCTTATGTGGGACTTTGTCGAAAGCCTTCTGAAAGTCCGAATAAACCACATCCACTGACTCCTCCTCATCAACTCTACTAGTTACATCCTTGAAAAATTCCAGTAGATTTATCAAACATGATTTCCCTTTCGTAAATCCATGCTGACTCTGTCCACTTCTGCCACTGTTTTCCACGTGCTCAGCTATTAAATCTTTTATAATGGGCTCTAGAATTTTCCCCACTACTGACGTCAGGCTGACTGGTCTATAATTCCCTGTTTTCACTCTGCCTCCCTTTTTAAATAGTGGGGTTATATTAGCTACCTTCCAATCTGTAGGAACTGTTCCAGAGTCTATAGAATCTTGGAAGATGACTACCAATGCATCCACTATTTCTAGGGCCACTTCCTTAAGTACTCTGGGATGTAGATTATCAGGCCCTGGGGATTTATCTGCCTTAAATCCCATCAATTTCCCCAACACCGTTTCCCTACTAATACTGATTTCTTTCAGTTCCTCCCTCTCGCTAAACCCTGTGTTCCCCAACATTTGTGGTATGTTATTTGTGTCCTCCTTTGTGAAGGCAGAACCAAAGTATGTATTTAGTTGGTCAGCCATTTCTTTGTTCCCCATTATAAATTCCCCTGTTTCTGACTGTAAGGGACCTACATTTGACTTCACCAATCTTTTTCTTTTCGCATACCTATAGAAACTTTTACAGTCAGTTTTTATGTCCCCTGCAAGCTTACTCTCCTACTCTATTTTCTTAATCAATTCCTTGGTCCTCCTTTGCTGAATTCTAAACTGCTCCCAATTCTCAGGTCTGTTTTTTTTTCTGGCCAATTTGTATGCCTCTTCCTTGGATCTAATACTATCTCTAATTTCCCTTGTAAGCCATGGTTTGGCCGCCTTTCCTGTTTTACTTTTGCGCCAGACAGGAATAAACAATTGTTGCAGTTCATCCATGTGCTCTTTGAATGTTTGCCATTGCCTATCCCCCGTCATCCCTTTAAGTAACTTTTTCCAATCCATCATAGCCAACTCGCGCCTCATACCATCATAGTTTCCTTTATTAAGATTCAGGATCCTAGTCTCAGAATCAACTACATCACTCTCCACCTTGATGACGAATTCTATCATATTATGGTCACTCATCCCCAAGGGGCCTTGCACAACTAGATTGCCAATTATTCCTTTTTCATTACACAGTACCCAGTCTAGGATGGCCTGTTCTCTAGTAGGTTCCTCAACATATTGGTCCAGAAAACCATCCCGTATACACTCCAGGAATTTCTCTTCTACAGTATTGTTACTAATTTGATTTGCCCAATCTATATGCAGATTAAAGTCACCCATAATTATTGCATGCGTCTCTAATTTCCCAACATCACCGCTACAGTTCGGAGTTCTATTTACAACCCCCACTAATGTTTTTTGTCCCTTAATGTTTCTCAGCTCTACCCATACAGATTCCACACCATCGGAGCTAATATCTTTCCTCACTATTGCATTAATTTCCTCTTTAACCAGCAATGCAACTCCACCGCCTTTTCCATTTTGTCTGTCCTTCCTAAACACTGAATACCCCTGGATGTTCAGTTCCCATCCCTGATCACCCTGCAGCCATGTCTCCGTAATCCTGACTATATTGTACCTGTTTATATCTATTTGCGCGGTTAATTAATCCACTTTATTGCGAATGCTCCTGGCATTAAGGCACAAAGCCTTAAGGCTTGTCTTTTTAATATTACTTGTCCCGTTCCCACTATTTTTCACTCAGGCCCTGTTTGATTCTTGCCCTTGATTTCTCTGCCTATCACTTTTCTTATTCCCCTTTCTGACTTTTGTTCTTGTCCTTGATTCCCCCTCCTTTGAGCCCTTGCATAGGTTCCCATCCCCCATTTTAGTTTAAACCCTCCCCAACCACTCTAGCAAATATTCCTCCAGGACATCAGTTCCAGTCCTGCCCAGGTGTAACCCGTCCAGTTTGTACTGGTCCCACCTCCCCAGAACCAGTCCCAATGTCCTAGGAATTTGAAACCCTCCCCCTCATCCGTATTTGTTCAGCCACGTATTCATCCGATATATCCTGCTATTTCTACTCTGAATAGGACGTGGAAACTGTTAGTAATCCTGAGATCACTATCTTTGAGGGCCTACTTTTCAACTTACTTCCTAACTCCCTATATTCTGCTTTTAGGACCTCATCCCTTTTTTTACCTATGTTGTTTGTACCAATGTGTACCACGACCACTGGCTGTTCACCCTCCCCCTTCAGAATATCCTGTAGCCACTCTGAGACACCTTAGCACCAGGGAGGCAACATACCATCCTGGAGTCTTGTTTACGGCCACAGAAACGCCTATCTACTCCCCTTACAATTGAATCCCCTATAATTATTGCATTCCCACACTTTTTACTCCTCCCCTGTGCAGCAGAGCCAACTGTGGTGCAACGAATTTGGCTGTTGCTGCTTTCCCCTGAGAGGTCATTCCCCCCAATAGTATCCAAAGCAGTACGTTTGTTTTGCAGTGGAATAGCCACAGGAGATTCCTGCACTGCCTGCCTAGTCTTCTTGCTCTGCTTGGTGGTCACCTATTCCCTTCCTGCCTGTGGCCTCTTAGTCTGTGGTGTGACCACCCCTCTATACATGCTATCCACGATACTCTCTGCCTCATGGATGCTCCAGTCGCCGCTCCAGCTCCGAAACCCGGGTTTCCAGGAGCTGCAGCTGGAGACACTTCCCGCACACATGCTGGCCCTGGGCACTGGAAATGTTCCCGGCTTCCCACATAGAGCAGGAGGAGCACACCATGGCTTTCAGCTCTCCTGCCATGATTTACCCCTTTAAATTAAATTAAACCTTTTGGAAGATACTTAATATCAAATAATATCAATTACTCTAGGGCCCTTCTTCCCTGCTCTTCGTTGTTACAGAATATAGCCCTTACAAACGATGAACCACAAAATAAGACCTTACAAACTATAAGCGACAAAAGTAGTAAATATTTACCCGACCATGCTCACAGTACTCAAAGGATCACCTTGTTCCCTCCTCATTGAACCCCCTTAGTCACCAAACTCCAACTTAAGCACTCTACTGCAGCCCAAAGCAGACAAAGTCAGCACTGTAAGATGGCCTGTTTTTATACTCTCTGCATCTAGCCTCTGAAAACCTGTTTAAGCCAGTTATCTAATTAACTAGTTGTAGTTGCAAGCAGAGCCTGTATAAACCCTGTTTAAAAGCTGGCCTAAAACTCACCTCCTTCCACCCCAAACAGCAACTTTTAGTTAATTACTAAATTAAAGAAAGACTAGACTTTAGATAGAAATTAACCCTTAAATTCCCTCAGTCACCAAACTCCAAATTAAGCACGCTACTGCAGCCCAAAGCAGCACTCCAGTGCAGACAAAGTCAGCACTGTAAGCGTAAACATGAATTACACAAATTTTATTATCTCTAAATTGGCAAGTTTGGATAATGGTTTTGCCTGGTTTCGAACCGGGGACTTTACGTGTGTGAGGTGAATGTGATAACCAGTAC
Organism: Cetorhinus maximus; assembly: GCF_964194155.1. Classification (NCBI taxonomy): domain Eukaryota; kingdom Metazoa; phylum Chordata; class Chondrichthyes; order Lamniformes; family Cetorhinidae; genus Cetorhinus; species Cetorhinus maximus. The sequence continues at coordinate 49,417,001 of NC_135885.1, forward strand.
ACTACAGAAACACTGGGCAAGTCACGTAATCCCCACCTCAATTTTGTATTTTATAAAGGCTCTGCCTGCAACTAATTGCTCAGTTGTTCTGTTCCTCCTGCTGTTAGCCATAGTAGTTAGCTTATGCTTTGCAAATGGACCTGGTCTTGCTACTTGTGCTTTAGTGTCGTCTTGATGAACAGTTTTGTAAACATCATTCAGGATTTCATTCTACAAAGTTAAAAAAACTACTCGTCCAAATCTTTAAATGTTACTTTTAAAAATGTCTTACCCAATCACAGATTGACCTAACCTGAGGATATCAGTCAAGGTGCCATGTCTATCATATTAAATTGGAGAGAAATATCCGAATGTTTTATATTTGTTGGTTTAGTACTTCAGCAAAAGCAGCTATTGTGGAAGGTATGATGCAGTTTGGCAATATTCTGAGATTATGCCAGCCTGTTCACAACCTTGGTATCATGTTTGACCCAGAGAAGAGCTTCCTATCTCATATCCATGCCATCACTAAGACCGTCTATTTCCACCTCCATAGCTTTGTTACCTCTAGACTCGGCTATTTCAATGCACTCTTGGCTGATCTCCCACATTCTACCCTCTGTAAACTTGAGGTTATCTGAACTCTGCTGCCCATGTCTCAACTCGCAGCAAGTTCTGTTTCCCTATCACCCCCAGCTCCCGGTCAAGCAACATCTTGATTTTAAAAATCTCATCTTTGGTTTTCAAATCCCTTCATGACCTCACCCCTCCCTGTCTCTCATGTCCTCCAGCCCCACCATTCTCCAAGGTATCAGTGCTCCTCTGATTCTGGCCTTCAGTGCATGCACAATTTTAATGGCTGCACAATTGGTGACTGTGCCTTCAGTTGCTTAGGCCCCAAGCTCTGAAATCTCCACTCTACATCTCTCTACCTCGCTTTCCTCCTTTAAGACACACCATAAAACCTACCTCTTTGACCAAGCTTTTGGTCACCTGACCTAATATCTCCTTCCGTGGCTCAGTGTCATACTTTGTTTCCATGTGTGCCTTAGGACATTTCATTACTTTAAAGGTGCTATATAAAAATAAGTTATTGTAGATTGCTGCAAGCTACATTCTGTCTTCCAGGCAATTACATACATACTTTCTTGGACTTCAAAGTTCCAACTGTCAGCATGGTCAGGATGCTGGTTGTTAAATAATACATAAACCAGTCACCTGCATTGCTCTAATTGACATTTATTCCAAATAGGTCCTTCAGTTCATTCTTGCATTCCAACTGACACATGGACTTGTAGCACCATTATAGATAGTTCTTTAGTCTCTGGGGAACGTTCTGACTAGTACCATTTTAAGTGTCTACAATGCAGAACTAAAATTAGCTAGAGGAAGCCATGTGAATAAGTATGCTCCCTCCAAGAAATCTATTTGATTTTGAGAATTTGAATTTTCTATACATCATTTTTGACCTAATCAATGTTTTAGTTTCAGCCAACCCCTTCAGACGACATTGGCACTAAGTATTCAGCCAATTGACTGGACACGACGCATTCTGCTCAGTTGACATTGAAGATACTAACTTTTAGTATCTTTCTGATTCAAAATGGGAAGAGGGTGAGCGAATCTGCCTCTTACCCTCACATTTCAGATCAAATCTGAATTCTGGACCTGTTGGAGTTACCTATCTATGAGCTTTCTACTTTCATTTCTAAAGCTATGCAATACAAGGGTGAACTGTTAGTCACAGATCTGTCACTGGTATTTCTAATAAAACGATTTGAGGTGGTATATTAACAAAAAAGGACAACCACCAAGAAGCATATTGGGTTAAGTGCTGCACTTTTTCCCATACAGTATATTAATATGCATATACTCAACTTATCTAGTGAAAAAATTTATCATAATGTGCTTGGAATGTATTTTCATTCTGTAGAGTTTGTCATTACAGCTCGTCTTTGATATGCTGGTATTGCAGAAGCACAATGCAGAACTTACTGATGCTGCAGGTGAAGCCTTCTACACACTAGTATGTCTGCATCAGGTAAAACTGCTTTAAAAACTCTTTCTCTGTCCCTTCCCCTTTTCAAATTAACCAATTTCAGATTCAGTATATTTTATTTTCTTATTTGCTTTATGGGGGAAATTGATGAGACATTCCATGTATTGTTTCAACAGGCTGAGTATTCAGAATTAGTTGAAACCCTACTATCAAGCCAGCAGGATCCAGTTATATATCAACGATTAGCAGATGCCTTCAACAATCTTACTGGAAGCAGCACTCCTCCCACATTGGACCGCAAGCAAAGGATGGCCTTCCTAAAAAGCCTTAAAGACTTTATGGCAAATGTCGGTGGTCTTCTATGTGTTAAATAGACTTGAGCTGCAAACACCCTTGTTGAAGAATGCACTGTAAAGCATGGAAAATCAAAGTTGACTGAATTTTATACCTGTTTAAAGGCTGTTGCCTGCCATCTTGGATTTTAGGCTCTCAGGATATTTGGTCTAAGCCTACCACATTAAGACAGAAGGATGAACCCACCACTATTCAGTTGCCAGTATTTCTTAGCCATGATTTGTCATATAATCTAATCGTTTACTTAAAAAAAAATGAATGAAAATAGTGTATTTTAGAAAATTCCAGTATGTGTGGATGAATGGGCACAGTGAATGGATCCAGTGCCTTTTCATGTCTGGTTTAAACCAGCTGCCCAAATGGCCAGATAAACTGTCTTATTGCTTATATTTGAACCCTTGCTTTGAGGGAATCACTGTAGACAAAATACACAGCTGTAAATGTTATGGCTGAAATGAGCTTTATTTTTTTTTCCAGCATATGGATTTATTTGTGACCTAAAGAAAACACCAAATTGTAGCGTTCGAAACTTGATTTTTTTTTCCATATCAGGCAGTGATCACGTCGTACACAATACTTCAGATTCACTTTGTACTGCCTGCTATTCAGAATAAAATATATATTTTTGCTTCCCAACCGTGAATTTTAGGAATTGTAACCAGTTGCCTTATTTTCTGTAAATATGAAAACTTTGTGTTCTGAAACACCTGAAACTGGATTGCCAAAGTGGCAACTTTTGTGTTGTTTTTTTTCTTGTAATTTCCCTTTCCTCTAAAATGAAAAGTTTGTCATTGTTTGGTGTCAAAAGTACCTGTAGTGTTAACATTTACTTAAGAATGGAAATCGTCATTTTGGATACTAAAATTAAGTCATTTAAGTTCTACATTAAGGCTTAAAGGGATTTACTTTTTAAACAAAACAAAACTTTACACCTGAACTGTCACACTGCTAGGTTCTTGTGTCTTATTTGAGCAATAATGAATTCTAGGGTGTGAATTCTTTAATAATGTACACCAGGATAAACTGGGCATTAGTTTAAAAAAAAACTCTAGTTTATGCTGTTGCATAGTCAATCAAACTTTTAACACTTTTAGAATAAATGTAAATAATCTGTTGGGCATTTTGTTTGTGACAAATTCGCCTTGACTAGCCTTTGGACAACAAATGACAATGTAGATACATAAGTAACTGCATATTATAATACTGCACGGTACATTCAGGATTCCAAAATGAAAAATTAAATTAATCAGGATGAGAGAGTTCTGAGTATGAACATGCAAATTAGTTTTAAAAATAGGGATGAAGTGAACAAAGCTTGTGGTCACACCATTTAATAGACGAAATAGAAAATGTACAGTAGTTTTGCTCAACATCTGAAAGAGAAAGATGGGTAACTTTGGATATGATCCAGTTTTAATGAAAGCCTCCATCCAAAATGTTCACTAATCTTTCCCTTTTCAGTGTTGATTTACTTGCTGTGCATTTTTATTTTTGGTATTGGTGGTTTTTCTGTTCACCCGAGAAGAGAGAGTATCCTCTTTGATGAACTTTGTACAGGTTGTATGTCAAAACTACTGAAAAATAATTGTACTTGGTTAAATTTCTTTTCAGGCCAGCAAACAAGTTAAGTGGAATTTTGTATGGGTCCCATAACACACTCAATTTAAAATAAAATTAAAGTAGCTAATGGAATTAAAGTTGCTGCATTTTTTGCTTTTCGCTTTTTCTGGAATATGAGATCTAATCTACAGAGGAGGAAATAGAATACATTTGAGAGTCTCTGCAGACTGTTTGTAGATCAGTTTTCTGTAGGGGAACTACTCCCAAACTCCAGGGCTCTTCAAATACTCTGTTTATGTTTGGGGGTTTTTCCCTTAGATGGGCAATGGCACAATTTACCACCCACTTTGTCAGGACTTCAAAACTCAATGTACAAAGTGAAGGTTATTCCATTTAATGAGGGAACATTTGACCCGGCATACTCTATATCTTCATTTTCAGCTACTTTGTTTATTTTAAATTAAGTTTGTACAGTACCAAATTCTGCAAGCTGGCCAGTTAACATGGTTATAGAACATGTCAAGAACCATATTGATACATGCTTTTTTTTTGATTAGTCAAATTATTACAGCATGCCATGTTTGTACATCTATTCTCAGAAAAGATGAGTGATCAATATATCACGCAGTGCTTGAGATGTGCATCCTATTTGGTGGCCCATATATTGAAATTTAACTTGCATATTTTATTCCCTTTCACCAGTCTCCCATTAAAATGCAGTAAATGTACAATACTGAATACTGCAATAATTTGAATCAATCGTCCGTTGTTTTTAAATAAGCGCCATGGAAATTGGTGATATCTTTTTGGGTGCACTGAAAGATTGTGATATTTAAATAAATCAAGTTTGAAGGAGTTGCATGTATACAAGTTGTACATTGTAGGAAGACCAACAAAAATGCAGTTTCAACTAATTTAAGCACAAAATGCAGCTTAAAATATTGCCTAGTAAAAATGAGCATTGGCTTTTCCTGTTTTGTTCCCCAGACCCCTTCCCTTCATGTATCATTCTGGAAGATGTAATCAGATGCAGTTTACCCATCAACAATGATTCTATTGGAATGCAAGATGAGATGATGATTATCAGCACACTGAAATAATGAACCTTAATCACCATATATGCTCTGTAGCAGAGTAACTATTCCTTGTGCAAATTTCATGTATACAAATTAGTGATAAGGCAATCTGGCTGTGTGTCTGAATTCTGCATTTCATATTACGAGATTAATGCAAATACATACTGAAGACCAAGATTCTTTTTCTGCTCTGATAGAATTAGAATCTATTGTGATAACTCAGACATAAAAAAAATGGGTGGTAGAGAAAGGGATGTAGTGTACAGATTTACTTAGCATTTGCTTAATGTTGTATTGTGTTTGAATTAAAGTTCAAAGGATGGTAGACTCAAGTATTCTACACCCATAAAAATTTATATATTGAATATGCCATTTTATCATGTTATGCAAATAGCTTCTATTCTACACAAGGTTAAACTGCTGAAACTACTTTGTTGGCTAATTTAATCATAAAATTTAAATTAATCACAAAAGGTCAAGTTGTACTTAAGAAAACAATTAAAACTTGTACAAAAATAATTTATAGGTAAAGAATGTCTCTTCACTATTGGCTGTCATACTTTTGACATTTTTAAATAATGCCACATTTTAGTTGCAATTCCATGGTCTTAGCCCTTATTCTGACCAGGAATATCCAGGACTGTTGAACCAAGTATTTAACTACGCTGTGAAATACTGCAGGTCAAGAAAAATAAAATACTCTGTCAATTGCTGCCATGTGACAACTACTGTGACCTTTTTAATTCATCTGGAATCTGTCTTGAATGAATCATAGCTTTTCTTGATGTGTAACCAGTTTGTGTGGTTATGCATAAGTTAATAGCTGTGATGCATTTAAATAATCAGTCTCATGTTTTGTGCATTGTTTTGTACTTTTTTGTGATTTATTTCGTCATGTTATATTACATCCCTGATGTGTGCAAGCACCATTTTATGTACATTATTTTATAAAAATTTTGACCAGTTAATTTTTTTAATTGCACATAGAAGGAATTGTAAAGAGTTGAGGATATGTTTTGGGGACATCTAACCTAAAATGTATCATATAAGTGTTCTTATAAAACTTTTTAATGTTTTGGTGCAGTTAAGTTCAGTACAAATTCTGACTATTGCATAGTCTACCCTTCTTGCATAGTACAAGATACATTTTTAAAAATAAAAATACACATGGAATGTTTCTCTGTATATATGCGGTGACGACCAAATAAACTTTGGCTGCTGTTTAAATCATCTGTCACCAATAAAAATTAGTTTTGTTTCTAGGCTTGCTCACACCACATTGAAACCACAATAGGAGTTGAAACATTTTTAATCTATTCTGTACTTTTTTTCTAAGCATGCAACGTGTCGCTAGTTATAGTTAACACTAAGTTGGGGGTTAAAATATCAATTTTTAAAAATTCTTTCACAAGATGTGAGCATTGCTGACCAGGCCAGTATTTGTTGCCAATCCCTATTGCCCTTCCTTGAGAAGGTGGTGGTGAGCTGCCTCCTTGAACTGCTGCAGTCTATAGGTACACCCACAGTGCTGTTAGGAAAGGCAGTGCTAGGATTTTGACCCAGCAACAGTGAAGGAATGGTGAGTTCCAAGTCAGAATGGTGTGTGGCTTGGAGGGAACTTGCAGTTGATGGTGTTCCCATGCATCTGCTGCCCTTGTCCTTCTAAGTGGTAGAGGTTGTGGGTTTGGAAGGTGCTGTCCAAGGAGCCTTGGTGAGTTCCTGCAGTGCATCTTGTAGATGGCACACACTGTTGCCATTGTGCGTCGGTGGTGGGTGGGGTGCCAATCAAGTGGGTTGCTTTGTCCTGGGTGATGTCAAGCTTCGTGTGTTGTTGGAGCAACATTCATCCAGGCATGTGGAGAATATTCCATCACACTCCTAACATGTCTTGTAGATGGTGGACAGGCTTTGGGAAGTCAGGAGGTGAGTTATGCACCACAGAGTTCCTGACCTAGAACTGCTTTTTTAGCCACCAGCCACAACTGGCTGGTCCAATTCAGTTTCTGGTCAATGGTAACCCTCTGTATGTTGATGGTGGGGTATTCAGCAATTATATCATTTAAACACCAAGGGGAGATGATTAGATTCTCTTTTGTTGGAGTTGGTCATTGCCTGGCACTTGTGTGGTATGAATGTTACTTGCCACTTATCAGCCCAAGGCTGAATGTTGTCCAGATCTTGCTGCATATGGATACAGACTGCTTCAGCATTTGAGGATTTGCAAATGGCGCTGAACATTGTGCAATCATCAGCGAACATCCCCACTTCTGATCTTTATTATTTAGGTTGTAATATTGCTAGAATTTGGAGTGTGATGAACATTGTAATGTAAAGCAGTTCTTTGGAACAGAATATTTTTGATTTGGTAGAATTCTTATTTTTCATGAATTTTACTTGAGGCAACTTTTGTGAACTCCTTTCAGCATCTAAGAAGTTTTGCCATTCATTAATTCTGTTTGACATTGAGTAAATTGATTCATGGCTTATGTAGGTATGAATTTATGTGTAAATATCAATTTATCTAGTAATGGCCATCCCTGATTTCTTAGGAGTATATATAAAGAGAAATCATGTCTCCTTGAAATAGAGCTTAGCAGCAGTTTTCCAAAATAGACTATTAATTTTGCAGTGCTTAAAATCCAATGGTGTTTTAGAAATTAGAATACCTTTCAGATCATAAGTGTTTTAACTTGAGGAGCTAGACATGTTGGATAGATAGTAATGGTGGGAATCTAGAAAGTATTGATTTTCAAATCCATAATTTTTTAGGCAAGCAAGAATTATTACTGAACAGGTAGTCCCTTTTAAAGTGATTAATTTCAATCTTAAATGGAATTACAAATCAATTTAAATCTATACATTTGTTCAAGGTTCAACATTTGTCTATAATGTTCTTGCAGTTCGCCCTAGACCATACTACGTTTAACAATAGCATCCATTATCCATCAACATTGCATTAAAAACATGTTGAGTAGAACAACACTATTAGGTATCAACTTGAGGTTAATTTCAAATGTGACTGCTGTATTGCAAACAAGGACTTCTGCACTTCCAGTGTCAAACTAACAAAGGAGGGAACATCAGTTAAAGAATGAACTTGCATTTATCTAGTGCCTTTCAAATCCTCAGGAAACCTCCAACTGCTTTATAGCCAATGAATTACTTACAAAGTTAGTCATTAATTTAATGGAGACAAAACGCAGTCAGTTTGTGCATAAATGCAACCAGTTGATCTGTTTTAGGTGATGGTGGTGAAGGAAAAAAATGTTGAGAATTTCCCTGTTCTTCAAGTCATGCCATGACTTTTTTATATCCATCTGAGCAGGCAAATGGGGCCCCACTTTAATGACAACCCCTCTGATGCTATAGTAAATAGTGCATTCTGGTGACCTCCTTACTCAGATGAGAGTACTACCACTGAGCCAAGGCTGACATTCTGTCAGATGTAAAAATACTAAAAGAGTCCATTCTCTATTATGCCAATTAGGTTGCTGCTAGCTTTAACTCCTCCAGTTGATTTTCTGCTGGTGGATTAACTTGTTAATCAGTTTTGCCTCAACTACAACCCAATCATTTCTCAACCCCATAAAGTCTTGCATATATTATTGGAAATTTTAAAAGTAGGATTTTTTCTTCAATACAATCATTTTGCAGTTGTATAACTAACCTTTATTGTTATCAAAGTCTTCAATTATCAGATATTCACTTTTATAGAAAAGCTAATTACGGCATGGTTTTTGTATTCTTAAACATTATTTGATCAATTTTATCGAAAAGTACTGTCATGAAGCTATTAATGCATATAATATTATTGGAAAATATTTTTCCTTTTCAAATAGAGGTTTAGTCTATGGGTGTGTCTTAATTGGATTAAAGCCAGCTAGTCTGGGTGCTTTGATGTGTACTAGTTTTGAGATGTGAGAGATAGTGAGCATTTGCATTTTTTTTGAATAGAGCATTCAAGAAGTGGGGTGAAATCTGGCACCTAGCTAGCAGAGACCAAGCAATGTTTATATAACTAGTAAAATTGGTACTATGAAAGGGGTGGGGTTTTAATAGTAGAAGAGGTGGAGTTCAAAGAGGCTGGTGATACAATGAGAATTTACATTCAATGAGATGTGCTGGATATAACCAATTGCAGTTTTCGTGTGTGCAGGGCAGAGGCAATGTAAGACCAAAGCAGCTGAAAGCCTACAACTGTCCACGGGAACCAAAGTGAAAAGAACCTTATTTTGAATTTGTAAGGTGAAAATGCTTTGCCTGGTGTCTGATTAAGTCTATGGGTTGCTGTAACCTTAATGGAGATTAGTTTGGGAATTTGTTAAAAGTTATGATAGTAATTTGTAACCATGTGTATATATTTAACTTGTGTAAATTAATAAAATGTTTAATTTAGTTAATATAAAACCTCTTGAACTAGTGATCTGATTCCTGAATTTAGAGTTGCATCTCAAACATGCCACTTAAAAATATAGGTTATGACAGTTGTTTAGTTTCCCTCTGGGATTTTTAAATAACTCAGCTTTACCAACTGCTGGGTCATAACAATACTATGTTGCCTGTTTCCAAACTGTCAACTAAAAGGTATAGATTGGATTTTAGATAATGCAATTCCAATTTATTTTTCTCCAACTAATCTGTTTCGATCTTTAACTATTTAGTGTAGAAATGAGACCCGAGGAGAGGGTCAGAATACACTTTATTTAACTATAGAACTGTCAGTTAGGTTTGTTCATTAAACACATATGTGATATTACTCAATCTGTTTGGTTTAACTTTATGACAGAAGATTATTTAGTGAATGTTAGCATTATTGTGAAGTGAGTAATATTCCAAATATTAATCATATCCGACAGTTACTTCAAAACTGATGAGTCTTCTAAAGACACTTGGTTCTGTTGCAGTAAAGTTTTTTTGTATGTTTTATAAAAGTTAATGAAGATGCTGTTGACGATGCAAGAGAAAAAAATTATTTTTAAAATTTGCATGGTGTAGGAGGGATCTAAATATTGCTACATTGTTGAAATTCCAAAGTTTAATGAGCTGCTGTTAATTTAAATTGAATGAAGCTTATGTATATCTCCAACTGTATATATAATTTCCTGAATCTGTTGACCAAAATGTTGGAAGTTCTGGTTTTCAATGAAGGTAACCATCCTGTATAATATATGTGTGTGTGCATATATTAGAAAGGAAGAAATCTCATCTTGAAAAATATGTAATATAGTTACAAACTGCAGTTCTAAAAGAAGATGGGTGAAAATTTACAATTATCAAAGTTGAGAATTTCTTTGGACTTAATCAGTTTTTCTAATAAAATGTATTTTAATACCACCTTGCATTTAGTAATAAGTTGTACTTCTGCATAAATTTGACACAGAAGGAATGTCTTCTGCTGGAGACTGTAAGTTTGGATGGAACTGTGATTGATGCCCTCCCTGGGCTGAACACCCTGCCATTACTAACTCTTAGGTGATCTTTTTACTGATGAATATATGTGAAGTGTGGAGAGCTGTTGTCACTTATGGAAAGGAAGAGGAGAACATCTTGTAGCATTCCTGGTATGTAGCTTTCCATGATGGGAACACAGATTGGGACTTGGGACCTTTAATCATCTTGACATAAATGACCTTCCCAACAAGTTTAAAAAAAAAGGGTGTGATTATTTGCAGATGGCTGCATGGTTTATGCACCAGGAAAATCTCAAGATTATATCAATTCATGCAAGATGATCTTCTGGAATTGCAAAAATGGCACGACCAATGGGAAATGGTATTCAATGCTAAAAAATGCTATCATGTTTATTAATAAAAAGGATCTACCAACAGATAGCTTTTAAGTTCTGTAATCAAATCCTGCAACAGGTAGATTGATTTACAACCATACCTGGGGGTTCATCTTAAAAACAATTTTCAGTGGGGATTCCACATTCAACAGAAAACATCCAAATCAAACAAGATTATTGCATTAGAATCTTTGGACTTGCAACAAGATAGTAATTATAGCTTACCAAACATTTGTTCGTTCACTCCTGGAGTATGCAAGTTGTGTGGGGGATCCTTATATGGCGAGTGATATAAATAAGTTTGAAGTGATTCAAGCTGCTCAAACCATTATGGGAAATACCAGAGTCTCATTCTTGATCAAAGATTTGGAATAGGAATCACTACAGCAAAGGAGGGAGAAACAGACTGACTAAAATATGGAATGGGCTGGTGAGAACTGACAGAAACAAGTAGTTGGTGCCCTCCGGTAATGACAAACCTAAGTTAGCCATCCCCACAAACTACAAAGACCATTTGTTTCTACGACAGTGCATCAACAATCTTTCTTCCTAAGGACAGTCCCACAATAGAACAAGCTGCCAAATAGTCACAGCTCCCATCTCTAGATTATTTCCATTTATAAGTTTTCATTATCAGGACTACCATCTCAGCAGATTATGCCTGGTTTAGCTGGTGCTACCTGTATAAATGTTGGTGGAATATGGCTTTTAATTTGTGATGCCAACACAACTAAAGCAGAAGCAGTGGAAAGGTCAGAAATTCCACAAGCCATGAATCCAGCACGGATCCAATCTCCTGATCTTCTGTCTTGCTGAGTGAAATTTCGAACCAGGAATGCTCACTCATAAAATTTACTCCTCAAATTGTGTGTGGAATGAGAGGAAAATTGTGATTTTTGGATTCCACATTGAACTTAGATTTTGTAATTTATTCTTAAACATTAGTTTCAAAGTCCCTTTCACAACCTAAGTCCACCCCAAAGTACCTTATTTTTAACTTTTGCTTTTATTTTGTAATGTAGGAGAATTGAAGGATTGCATTACTAGTAAGATGGGCAGTTGAAAAAATTTAGTGTGGGATGCAGCCATTCAGCTCATCGTACTTAGTCCCATGATTCCACTTTTCATCGGGAACCCTGTAAGTTCCTTATCCTCAAGTACTTGTTCAACTCCCTTTTAAAATTATTCATGGGATCTGCTTCCACCAGTTTTTCAGGTAATGTTCTGAGTGAAAAAAATTCTCCTCGATTTCCCTCTACATCTCTCAGCAATGATTTGAGTCTAGTTACTGATCCACTCCCCAGAGGCATAATATTTTTGTTAGCTATCAAAATCAAGTACCTCCCAGTCTGAAAAGCATCTACTCTCATCACGCTTTGCTTTTTTATTTCTGCTTCTTTGAATCCAAGTCTATCTCCATCTTCTCTTTTGACATCATGACATCTTTTATTTCTTCTCTCTCAGGTACTTTGCCCTTCTAATCCCTCTGCAAACCCATCACCGCTACACTGTCATCCTAATCTCCTTTCATTCCAGACTGCAAGCTCTCTTGGAAAAGCCCACAGCTACCCTTGTACCTGTCTCGGCATTCTGCTAAGAGCCCGTTGTGGCACCATCTTGTAAGCAGCAAACCCAACTATTCCATCCAAAAAGAGGGAACTTTTTGAGATGAACAGTAACAAGTGGAGAATAGGAGAGCTAACAGTGCAAAGGGGCATCAGAGAGAGTGACAGGAGCACTGACGGCAATAATGGGCAAAATATAACAAAGAAAAATAAAACACAAAAGTAGAAATGACAACACAATCACAAAAGATATACACACCAGCAAAAGACTACAAAGAGACAAGACATTGGAAACGAAATGTGCTGCCAATAACACGAAAACAACATTGGCAATGTAGCCAGCAATGTGAGCAATGCCATGGGAGAACACCAGTGATATTAAAAGTCTTGCGCCTGAAACAAAAACTGTGCATTTATATGGCGTTTTTAAGACCTTGGCAGTACAATCAATGAAGTACTTTGGAGTGTAGTCAATATTGTAATGTAGGAAATGTGGCAGCCAATTTTCATACTGCAGGCTCCCAACAAATAGCAGTGTGAAAATAACAATCTGAGATAATTTATTTTAGCGATTTTGGTTGAGAGATGCATATTGGCCAGGATACTCTGCTCTTCTTCAAAATTACTGCTATAAGATTTTTTTACATCCTGAGAGAGACCTTTTCAAGATTCTCTATGCTTTTTAAGTCTGCAGCTTAGCTTCTCATTCGAAAGACCACTTCTCTGCCAGTGTAGCGCTCCTTCAGAACTGAATGTGAGCATATTCAGTTGATTGTACTTGCTTCCTGTCACAATTTTGTCATACTTAGATTGCACATCTGGGTAATACTTTTACCTATAAGGTATGTATACTATTATATTTGCTTTTTAGTCCAAATTTAGTTAATCTTCTGAAGTGATTCTCCTAGCATTTACTTCACTTTAGTATTTGAAATTAACTTTAGATTTCTTATGTAAGATAATATCTTACTGAAATCTCCACAGTCCAAAGGCCTTTCTCCCTTTTCCTAAAACTCTAGACTTAGCTTGCGGCTACTCCAAAGCAAATCCACAGCCCTGGCTTAATCCTTTACTCCCACAGGACCACTCACCAGCAACCCAAAACTGGCCATCTCCCTTCTATGACTGGCAGTTGTGAATAGAAAGTACAGCTCTCAGGTTCTCCTTTCCCTAATACACCATACTATATCATCCAACACCTTTCATCCAAGAGGAGAATAGTTGCAGAAGAGAAAGCAATAGTAAATTAAAGATCAAAGGTTGAGTCGATACACTCTGATGTGCCATGAGCAATTCCAAACAGCTACTGACAAATGTTGCAGCAATACTTGAATTTATTAAGTACCTTATGTCTCTCTACAACATCTCATACTTTAAAGTACAATAACTGTAGTTACAAAGAGACTGCACCATTGATTTTGTAAAACAGCAGGATTCTGCCAAACAACAATGAGATAAATTACTTGTTTGTTCAGTAAAGGATGGTTGGCCAGGAAACTCTTTCAATAGTGCCATGCGGTCCCTAAAATTCATCTGAAACACAGAACAGGCAAGACCATGCTCTGGGAATAAATATCCTACATGATACTGAACCATATTAGTGAAGAGGCTATAAGGTTCAATACCCAGTTTGTGCTGTTAGCTGATCTCAGTCAGGGCAGATATGGCAGCACCACAATGTTCATCAGGTTCTCAGTTGATTTTTTACCTTTTTCACACAAAGTTTCCTGCTCCTAATTGCTATTGTGACTGGATTTCAGATGAGACTGAACTATGATCCCACCACATTCCATAGCTAAATGGCCTGTTGACACTGTCACAAAGATGAGGTTTACAGATGAAGAATGGCCACTTGAATGAATTAGAGACTTAGCTCCACCCAATATAAAAGAGCAGGCAGGTTACCCTAGAACAAAAAATAATATTCTTCGGTGGTTGCAAGGTTAAGTTTTGGTCTCAATATTTAGGAAGGAAATACTTGCATTTGATGTGGTGCAACAAAGGTTCACTAAATTGGTCCCTGGAATGAGAGGGTTATCCTATGATGAGAGGTTGAGTAAGTTGGGCCTATATTCTCTGGAATTTAGAAGAATGGGAGGCTATCTCATTTAAACATACAAGATTCTGAAGTGCCTTGATAGGAGAGATTGTTTCTGCTGGTCAGGGAATCTAAAACACAGGGGCATAGTCTCAGAATAAGAGGCTGATTATTTAGGATAAATTATTTCACTCAAAGGGTTGTGAATCTTTGGAATTCTCTGTCCTAGAAGGTTATGGATGCTCCATTGTTGAGTACATTTAAGGCTGGGATAGATTTTGGTGTCTCAGGGAATTAAAGGATATGGGGAGCAGGTGGGAAAATGGAGTTGAAGCCTATGATCAACCATGATCATATTGAATGATGAAGCAGGCTCAATGGGCCACATGATCTTCTCTTCCTATTTCTTGTGAAGGGTGCAATTCAAACACCATTGTACTGACTGTGCCACAGCTGAATGGCCTCCTACTGCGCTATAACCATTCTGTAATTTTGTAGGTAGTTCATGGGTTTACACCCATCATAGTGATCTCCGCCATGCTATCAAGAAGTACTATGTGGACATCAGGGGAGAAGGAAAATTAGAGGCTGTTACCCTGAGCTGCTCTATTTTATAATTCACCTTATACATCAACAAAGATAATGAAAAACTGCAAATGTTGAAATCCGAAACAGAAATTCTGTTAATAAACAACATATCAGCTGTGAAAAACAAAAATACAAGGTTTTGGTTGGAATTCTTCACTGGAAGCAGAACCCTTTCTCCTCAGATTTTGTGTGGATATATTGACAGAAATAAATTTGGAAAAGGTGATTGGGAATATCCATGAAAAATCGATTAGGTGTACCTCGTGCTAATGAATGAATCAAGATAAAGTTGTTTCTTCCATAATAAAAACAGAAAGTACTGGAAAAATTCATCCGGTCTGGCAGCATCTGTGGAGACAGAAACAGATCCAAAGAAGAGGACTCGAACGTTAACTCTGTTTCTCTCTCCACAGATGCTGCCAGACCTGTTGAGCTTTTCCTGCATTTTCTGCTTTTATTGCAGAGTTCCAGCATCCGCAGTATTTTGCTTTTCTTTTTATGTTTCTTCCAACCTTTGGTAAACACCTGTTAACCGTCTGAAAATTAATAATAGAAATCCAATACAGTGCATTAGAAAGTAGCCTTATTTGTAAACCTTCATTTGATTTTCCCCTCGATTATAAACCCACTAATTCAGCTCTTCCGAGGCTCTGCAATTACTCTTTGATAACCAGTTCCTTGGAAATGCATTAAAAGGGAAACATTTTGTCCTCTTCTTTTAAAAAAAAATCCCAAAGATGGACGACCACAACCTGCCTGCTTTTCCTCTAATATCCTCAGACTCTTCTGCCTCAGCTCCCGCTGACCTCCTGACCTGTTACCTCGCACCCCACCATAGCAACAAGGCACTTCCGGATCAACATTGCGTGCGTCGTTGCGTCACTTCCTTTGCGACCGCTGCCGCCGTGTTGCACGCGATCAAGTTCGTCGGCCGGATGTCGGAGGTGAAAGGTCAGGTGCTGTGGAACGTGTTGTGTGAGTACAAGATTATCCGGGCTTTTGTCTTGCTCTCCTGCTGTTAGGGGTTTCATGGTGAATTAAATAATGAAGGCGGGGTGGTAGGAACCGTGTCTCAGTATGTTATAGTGCGGGATAAAAACAGAAAATACTCAGCAGGTCTGGCAGCATCTGTACAGAGAGGACCAGAGTTTCAGGTTGATGATTTCTGGCAGAACTGGAAGTTAGAGATGATCAGTTTTAAAGCGAGTACAAAACCACCTTATAAACTATTGAATCCTTAACATCCTCCAGTCCTGTCGAAAGGTCATCGCAATGAAACGTTAACTGTTTTTTTCACCTCTATAGATGCTGCCTGACCTGCTGAGTATTTCCAGCATTTTCTGTTTTTATTATTATTGAAGGAAAAACTTCCCAACAGTCAGTGAAACATCCAGAGGAAGGGAGTGCATTCGTTCAACTGATGCAGTGATTTAAATGAAACTTCAATGGCTGCTAAAATAAAAGCAAAATATTGCGGATGCTGTAAAATTTGAAATAAAAACAGAAAGTGCTGGAAACACCTAGCAGGTTTATAACATCTTTGGAGGGAGAAACAGAGTTAACGTTTTGAGTGCAATATGACTTCTTCAGAACTGAAGGAAGATAGATAGAAAGGCAATGGGTGTTATGCTGTTGAAAGGGGGCAGGAAGAGCCAAAACAAAAGTCTGGGATAGGGGTAGATGGTGGGAGAGAATACATGACAAAAATGTCATGGAACAAAAAGCAAAGGGAGTGGTAATAGTGTAGTAAAGAAACAAAGCATTGGTCCAGATAAGTGTGATTGGCAGAATAATGAACACCTCTGTCCAAAAGCAAAAAAGCATGAAAAACCAGATTCAGACTGGCACATGACAAAAAAAAACAGACTCAAAGTGGGGGACAAAGTTCATGGTACATTGCAATCCTCAGCCTGCTGCAGTGTTCCAGTGAAGCTGAGTGAAAGCTCGAGGGACAGTGGGTTTATCTTTCAATTAGGCACTTTACAGCCTTCTGGACTCAACATTGAGTTCAACAATTTCAGACCATGACAGGCAGAGAGGTTTAGGGAGGGAATCCTGAGCTTAGGACCTAGGCAACTGAAGGCATGGCCACCCAATGGTGGATCATTCAAAATTGGGGATGTTCAAGAGGCCAGAATTAGATAAGGACAGATACCTTAGTGGATTGTTGGGCAGGAGAAGTTTACAGAGTTAGGGAGGGGCAAGGTCGTGGAGGGATTTAAAAATAAAGATGAGAATTTTAAAATCAAGGCATTGTTTAATGGGAGCCAATGTAGGTTAGTGAGCACAGGGGTGATAGGTGAATGAGATGGTGTGAGTAACGACAGAGTTTTAGATGAACTCAAGTTTGTAGAGGGAAGAATGTGGGAGGCTGGCCAGGAGTGTGTTGGAATAGTCAAATCAATGGCATAGATGAGAGTTTCCGTGGCAGATGAGCTGAGGCAGGTGCACAGTTGGGTGACGTTATGGAGGTATTAAGCGATATGAGGCAAAGGCGGATATATGGAGTTAGGTTGCAGATCAACAATGATTTTTTTGAATGGTGGAACAGGCATAGAATCATAAATTTCACTGTTCTTTGGGTATTCTTTCTTGATTCCGTGGCTTCAGACTGGAGAGCAAGTTGGATGCCTCTACAGTCGACCAATCGGAGAGTGGCATTGTCCATTTTGGGGAGAACTCAACTCGATACAAAAAGAGAAACTTAAGCGAAACCGGAGCTGTGAGAGAGACAGAGACAAAGAAATAGTTCAGGGGCTAAATGGCTTTTCTCCTGTTTGTACATTTCCTAGGTGAAAATAGATGGCCGTATGGATGGCCTGGACAAGTGGTCGGGTCCTCTTCTTGGGAGCAGACACATGAACAGCCTCAGGCAGTTACCAGGAGATGGATAGAGTCGGTAGTCAAGGAACAGAGCTTGTAGGTGGAATCAAAGACAATAAATGTAATCTTCCCAATATTTAATGGGAGGAAATTTCAGCTCACCCAGTACTGGATGTTAGATGAGCAGTCTGGTAATTTAGCAACAATAAGATAGATGAACTAGTGGCACAAATAGAGATAAATGGTTTAGATCTAATTGCCATTAGAGTTGGCTACAAGGTGACCAAGCTTGGGAAATAAATATTTCAGCGTACACAACGTTTTAAAAAGACAGACTGAATGGTAAAGGAGATGGGGTAGCCCTGATAATAAAGGATAACATAAAGACATTAGTGAGAAAAGATCTTGGCTCAGAAAATCAGGAAGTAGAATCAGTATAAATGAGGTTCAGGAATAGCAAGGTCAGATAATGCTGGTGGGGGTAGTTTATGGGCCCCCTCATTGGAGGAGGTGACCAACCATGTCAAATACTGCAGATATATTGAGAAGGACAAGAAGGGATAGTTTACCTTTATCACAGTCACAAAGGATTTACTTCGTGAGATTGATAAGAGCCATTTTGGTACTGTAGCAGGGCAAAAACCTGATTGGAGGGATTAAAATATGGAGTTCTGGAAAAGATGGGAAGGGATTTGGGAGGTGACAACACATTCAAGGATTTTGAAGAGGAAAGGGAAGTTGGAAATGAGGCAGTAGTTTGCAAGGATAGTGGGGTCACGGGTTGTTTTTTTGAGGTGAGAGGTGATGGCAGATTTGAAGGAGAGAGGGACAGAACCTATTAACTATATTTTAACTAACATTGGAGCCACGAAGGGAAGTTGGATGTTTGTGTTATTGTATTATTTGGTGTGTACAATACATCCTTTTGATTTATTCCAGGGTAATTTGCTGTCAGAATGAATGACAGTGATGATGATGACGACACTCAGTTGTCAGCCCATGCTTTGGCCGCCCTGCAAGAGTTCCAGTTGGATCAACAGAAGAAGCAATATGCAGGGTTCAGTAATTATGTTGTTGGGTCCATAGAAGAAGACTGGGTAAAATACTGATGATTTGTATTTGGCTATCTATTCCTGAAATATAGCTGGAACAATATTACTTAGGTGACATTTTCTGGTACATGTACACTACAGTAGCATGGGCGGACTCTTTTGTCATTAGGATTTTATTTAAGTATGATGGCGGGCTGGTGAATAGTGTGAAGCACAAAATGGATTTAATTTATACTAATTATAGCCTCACTTATGGTAGCCTTAAAGAATAACAGTTGTAAGGTGTCTCTCACTGGTAAATTAAGGCGCATTGTTGGGGCAGATCTGAATATACTTTACCCTGTGTGTAGCCATTTACCTGAATATGTTTGATGCTAACTTTTGGTGGATAAAGTTGATAAATGTTAAAATTCTCCAGGACTGACATATCTCTTCTTCATCGAAACAAAAATTCTTTAAAAAATTACTTTTGTTGAAAACAGAATGTTCTAAGCCTTGCCATACAGTAAAGGAAGTCTCCCATTTCCTGTAAATGTTTATTTTCCAAATGTAGTCTTAAGACTACATTTTACCAGGTCTTTGTCATTAAAAACATTCTTGTTTGCTCAGAAAATAAATGCTTGGAGGCTTGAAGCTCATTTTAAAGTGTCCTGCTTTTTAAATTTGTAACATACAGCATGGGCTACTGTCTCATTGGCTTAGCCCATTAGGATATAAATACTGGCACTGGGAGATTAGGAATCACTTTGCTAATTCAGAATGATGATTAAGGAGATATTTAAGAGGTTTTCACAATAATGACGGTTTTTGATAAAGTAAATAGGGAGAGTGAAACTGAGAGTGGCTGGAGGGATTGGTAAGCAGAGAACACAGATTTATGATCATTGACAAAAAAAATCCAGGGAGTAGGTGAAAAATGTTTGTACTCAGCGAATTGTTATGATCTAGAATGCATTGCCTAAACGATGGTGGAAGCAGATTCAATTGTTCCTTTCAAAAGAAAATTGGATATTTGCTTAAAAAGGCAAAATGTGCAGCGTTCTGTGGGAAGAACAGGGAAGTAGGATTTGTAGCTCTTTCAAAGAGCCAGCACTGACACAATGAGGTGAATGGCATTTTCTGTGCTGTATAATTCTGTGCTTCCTGTCTGTACAAAGCCTTTGATGTTGAAAAAACATTCTGACTCTTTCGGGCTCTGATGTATCAAGTTTTACAAATTTAACATTTACTTTTGCGTACATGCGCAGATGATCTTTTTTCTTGGTAGTTTTTGTTTTAGGTTAACTTCTTTAGATGTGATTTCATAGAATATCGTTAGATGATGCATTCAACTCGATTATAATTTGAATATAGTTGTGAATATTGGGACATTTGCACAGAATTATAGTTTAGGATGTTCATTTTTGACTGCATGATACAACTTTTAAATAAGACTACTGACCAGTAATGTTGCTAAACTATAATTTATAAAATTATTTTTAATAGCAATTAAGCCAATTTTGGTACAGTGATGAAACGGCTCTACGGCTAGCCCAGGAGGCAATTGAAGCTGCAGGAAGTGACAGCAGGTATATATGTTCTTTCAGCTGTATAAGTAACTTAATGTTTCTCAGGTGCATTATTTTAATCAAGAAGCAAACCTAAGTTCATGCAAGAAGTAGCTGAGACATGTGAATTAGGAAAGTTTCATATTCAATTCCTGATATTGTATTCAATTCCATATTGTGGTAAGGATGTTATTTATACATTGACTCAGCATCTATGATTTAAGGAGGGGAGAATTGTGCTGATCCCTATCCAGGCTCCAATGTTGGATGTGGTGATATTGGGTGAGGGCAGGATTGGGGTTGAATCTGATGTCTCCATCAAGAATATCTGCCAACAATCATCATTGAGGCTCACACTGAATATTAACAACTTGATTGGGGTACCATGGGTATTTTAGCTTATTGAACCAGACAATAACAAAGAATTGATGTCAACAGCAGAGAAGGGAAGCAATATTGCCAAAACAAAAAGGCCCGAACTAAAACAACTGTGTAATCCATGTGCAAATAATGACTATTGTTTTAGTCTGAGAAAATTGAGTTTTGTTGAGGTATTTGACTATGACAGATATCACAGCAGAGCTCATTCCTGTTAGTGTCCCTATTTCTAGAAAGGTTTGCTAGTTCGTGATCAGGATTGTATCATGTGTCCAATATTTTCTTCTCTCGTTTCTGAGAGCAGCCTAGCTGAAACTGGCTAACTCGAATCGAAATGTAAGACCTTCCTGGTTTTTATGGCTCAGTACCGTACTTGGGTCTAATTATCTAGAGAACCATCCAAGCCTAGGCATGCAAATTCATTTCAGGTCTCTGAAGTTCAGCCCCTTTTGATACACACTTGAAATTATATGGGTGAACCTTCCCTCCAAATCTTGGAAACCCTACTACTCCATTCTTGAAGTTGAGTGGAGGAGCATAATTCAGGATGAAGCAGCGTGCTACTACTATTCATTGCACCATCAGAAGCATCTGAAAAATGGAATCACTTGAAGAAAAATTAATATATCTTCTATAAGTATTACTTTTCTTTCTATTTTTCTAGGTCTCTGGTGAAACTCCTAAAAATATGAATTAAGGAATTCCAAGCTCTCTCTAGCACCTTATGCTTGTTTGAACTTGGAGGCTAAAAATGTCAGTCTATATACAGAAGTGATGCATTGAAATATTGTATTTTATTTATGTAATTTCTATTTCAGAATTGCCTGTATCAGTACCCCAAGTGTATATCAGAAACTGAAGCAGCTTTGGAATGGAGAGTTCTCTGCTGTTCTGTTGGAGTATGACAGGCGGTTTTCAGTTTATGGGAAGGAGTTTGTTTTCTATGACTATAACTACCCTATGAATTTACATGAAGATCTCCAACCTCACAGTTGCGACATAGTGATAGTCGATCCACCCTATCTTTCAGAAGAGTGTCTCAGCAAAATAGCATTAACAGTCAAATATTTAACAAAAGGAAAGATTCTTCTTTGTACTGGTATGTGGACATCTTTCATTTTATTGTGTTCATAGAAAATCACCAACTTTTAGCAGCTAATGAAACGTGAATGTTGGATATTGAAGGAATATGAATATAAATTTATTGATTGCACTCTCTAGATGGGTCTACGGACATGATTCCATTGACAGCAGTGGTGTGGATCAGACTTACAGTAAAGCAACTAATTGGTGTGCAAGTCCTGTTGATTCCTAAACTAAATTTATTTTTGGAATAAGATAATAGCCTGGATTTTGTGGTAGAAATAACAGCAAGATTACTCCACTGTAACTGACAGCAACTTTAGGAGAGACACAAGTGCAGAATAACAGAAATCCAGAAGGCCACAATAGAATAGCTAGAAGTGACCACAGTCCTTGTGAAGATTGTGATGACATCTTCCATGGGTAGTGTGGCACTACCACCTTGCTAAGTGGGGCAGGCTAAAGATAGGTTTAACAGCCAAAAATGTGGCCCACAGTGCTTCAATGGTACCATCAGGAATAGGAATATTGTATACCACCACGATCTGTGACCCAGCACATCTTTCATTTCTTGATCACCATCAAGCCAGGAGGCCAACCTTGGTTCAATGTAGAATTTTGAAGGGCATGCCAGGAGTAGTGAGTTTGCTGGTCCCCTACTTCAAACACCTTAATTTGAAATGCTTTCGTGAATTTGCCACACTTGACCTCTGTAGTCATCTTAAGCTCTGTGTTCTGTATTCTCATCTTTTCTGGTCTAGTGTGTGATTTATTCCACGCCTCCACCCCCCCCCCCCCACCCTCTTCTTCCCCTTCACAATGAGTGTCCAAGCCTTCAGCGACTCTTTTGTTGAACTTTGGAATTCTTAAACTTCACCCCACTTTCAGAAACCTTCTGGAAACTTACTTTAGTTATGCTGTTCCTCACTCCCCTTAACCTCTCGAGTTCATGTTCAATGTTCACAATTTATCCTAAAAAGTGCCTTGTGATGTTTCATTATTTGAAAGGCATTATATAAATATAAGCTTTTTAAATATAATGGTTGAATGAATAAACAGTGTGCCAAGAACAGAACAGAAAAATCCCAGATTTCATCCCCACTTTCCCTGTCTTTGTTCATGTATCTGGTCTTAACTGATGTCAGCTGGGATAATGCTGAGAGTCTCCTGTTAGTTTGTGGGGCTCAATTAGAAAAGGGGAAAAATCAGCCAGAATTCCCACTCATAATTGATTGGGCTCAGCTTTGATGATTTAAAATAGTTTATTAAAATTCTAGGCTCAGGATGGTCCCTTGGATAAGCTATCTATTTATAATATAGTTGAATTTTTCTATTTCAGGTGCAATCATGGAAGACCTAGCAGCAAAGTTACTTTCTGTGAAAATGTGCAAATTTCTCCCAAAACACAATAGGAATTTATCAAATGAATTTCGTTGTTATATAAATTATGAGTCTAGATTAGATTTGGACTCCATCTTGTAAGTTTTTAAAAATGGAAAAACCCTGTTTTATAAAAGAATTGTAACTGAAGTTGTGTCCTAAATAATGACACATGGATTGCAAGGGCTTGTCATAATGTATTATCTATTAAACTAACTGATCATCCATATTTCTGTGCTGCCATTAGCAATTTATTCCACAAATAATTTCACAAATTTCAATGTTTTTTCAGTCCATATATATAAAAGGGTTCACAGGTACAATATATAATCATCAGATGCTACGTTTGTGATTTTGATGCTGTTAAAAGGTCAGTTCATCACATGGTACAAGGGTATCAAGGATACATGGTACAAGTGTCAGGAAGTCATTCTGAACCACTGATGTCCCTTACAATACCTAATCCAGAGTGTCGTTTGCATAGTGGCAATGTTACTGGACTAGTAAATCAGAGACCCAGGCTAATGCTCTGGGGATATGGGTTCAAATCGCACCACAACAGCTGGTGGAATTTAAATTTAATTAATAAATCTGAAATTAGAAGTTGGTCTCAGTAATGACTATTGGATTGTCGTAAAACCTAATCTGGTTCACTAATGCCCTTTAGGGAAGGAAATCTGTTGTCCTTACCTAGTCTGGCCTACATGTGACTCCAGGCCCACACAACGTGGTTAACTCTTAACTAGCAAGCCACTCAGTTGTACCAAATCACTTCAGAAAAGCCAAAAAGAAACTCGACATCAACGTAGGCACCAGAAGCAGCACACTGTGCCCAGTCAACCCTGCAAAGTCCTCCTTACTAACACCTGGGGACTTGTGCCAAAATTGGGAGAGCTATGGTCCAGTATAGTCAAGCTACAGCCTGACATTGCCTGTAAGGTATGTTTCTGTGAGTATGACAATGTCCCAGACACCTCCATCACGATTCCTAGGTATGTCCTGTCCCATTGGCAGATGCGGCTGCACAGTGGTATGCAGTCGGGAAGGAGTTGCCCTTAACATTGACTCCAGACCCCAAGAAGTCTCAAGGCATCAGCTCAAACATGGGCAAGGAAATCTCCTGCTGATTACGACCCTCAGCTGATGAATCAGCACTCCTTCATGTTGAATATCACTGGAAGAAGTGCTGAGGGTGACAAGGGCACAGAATGTACTCTGGGCAGGGGACTTCCAAGTCCATCACCAAGAGTGGCTCAATAGCACCACTGTTGACTGACCAAGCTGGCCGAGTCCTGAAGTACATATCTGCTAGGCTGTGCCTGCAGCAGGTGTTGAGAGAAACAAGAGGGGAAAAACCTACTTGACTGCGTCCTCACCAATCTACCTGTCGCAGATGCATCTGTTCCTGACAGTACAGGTAGGAGTGAACACCACACAGTCCTTGTTGAGACAAAGTTCTATCTTCACACACAGGATTGCATCCATTGTGTTGTGTGGCACTACCATCAGGCTGAATGAGATAGATTCAGAACAGGTCTATCAATTCAAAATGGGGCATCCATGAGGCAATGTGGGCCATCTGCAGCAGCAGAATTATATACTGTTACCTCATGGCCTGGCATACCCCTCACTCTACCATTGCCATTAAACCAGGGAATCAATCTGGTTCAACAAGGAGTGCATGCCAGGAGCAGCACTGGGCATACCTAAAAATTTGGTGCTAACCTGGTGAAGCTACAACACAGGATTGCATGCATGCCAGACTGCAGAAGCAGCATGCAATACTCAGAGCTAAGAGATCCTACAATCGAAAGATCAGATCAAAGCTCTGCAGTCCTGCCACATCCAGTCTTGAATGTTTGTGGACAATTAAACAACTAACCCAAGGAGCAGGCTCCAAAATATCCCCATTGTCAATGTTGGGGGAGCCCAGTACATCAGTGCAAAGAATAAGGCTGATGTATTTGCAACCATCTTCAGCCTGAAGTGCTAAGTGGATGATCCATCTTGGCCTTCTCCTGAGGTCTGCAACATCACAGATGCCAGGCTGCAACCGATTCAATCCACACCATCTGATAGGGAGAAATGGCTGAAGGCACTGGTTACAGCCAAGGCCATGGGCCCTGTCAAAGATCCCCCAATACTGGGGAGATTGAAGCCATTGTCTTTGACGCCAACCGCAAACTGACTCCATTGCTCTCTCTGGAACTGAGGCACCAACCCAAGTATTCACGACCTTGGTTTCATATTTGACCATGAGATGAACTTTCAACCACAGATCTACAACATTAGTAAGACTGCTTATCATCCCCTCCATAAAGTTGTCCAACTCTGCCCCTGCAGGTCAACTGCTGCTGAAACCCTCACCCATGCCTTTGCTACCTTTAGACTTTACTATTTTAACATGCTCCTGGCTGCCCTCAGCGTTCTACCCTGAGTGACTTGAGCCAATTCAAAGCTCAGCTGCCTGTGTCCTAACTCGCACCAAATCCTGTTCATCCATTACCCCTGGTGACTTGAGCATCCCGAATTTTAATTGTTTCACCATCAGTGGCCATGCCTTCAGCTGCATGGGACCAAAGTTCTGGAATTCCCTCCCTAAACTTTTGTGTGTCACTTCCTCTCTTTCCTCCTTTTAAGGCACTCCCTAAAAAAACTAACCTGTCGACCAAGCTTTTGATCATTTGCCGTAATAGCTCCTTAGTGGCTCAGTGTCATATTTTGTTTTATAACACCCCTGGGACGTGCCTTGGGATGTTTCATTACATTAAAGGTGCTACATAAATACAAGTTATTGTCGTATATACCCAATTTCCTATTGAAAGTACTATTGAATCTGCTTCCATAACCCTTTCAGTATTGCATTCTAGATCATAACTCAGTGTGAACATATTCAAAGTCAAACACAATTTTATAATTTGTGGATCAAGTTCAAATCTGTAAGCACTTATTAAATCTGTTGTTCACAAAAATCAATTGAATATATTTGCTGGCTAGTAATCTGGAGCTAATAATAGGAGAATTGTGCTATATTTGATGTTTACTGAACTTCAGGAGAGTGCAGTCTTGGCTAGTCTATGTATAAAGCCCTGTCGTCCTTTGCCTCTTCTGTTTTGTGAAGCAACAGCAAGGAAATGATTATGAAATACCTCAAGTTATTCTGTACAATCATTATGGTTCTATATGAACTTTAAACCCACTTGTTTCCTAATACGTAACAAATTTTTATTTGATTGTAAATGAAGGTCTTCAGAACAACTTTTTTGATTAAATGGTGAATGATTATACTGATTATAGTTTATCAATAATGTCTGACGATGGTTGAAACCATTCACTTCATCATCGCATTAATTCAAGCATGTGATTTGGACTCTACCATATGGCGATGTCTGAATATTTACTCCAAAGGTACTATCAACCCTATTTTTCTGCCTAATGTTGCCCAGCCATCATCATGCAACTAAACCGTTCTGCAAACATTGTCATGAAATTCATGACTTTCAAAACATTCAAACTAACTAGTTGGACAGCTTGTTTTTGATCAGGATTTTCATGTTTTATTTGTGTCACATCCAAAATATACCGCTAGATACAGATTCATCAATTAAAATTGATATCTTACCTTGATCTCCTTGAACCTGGTTGCACATTTTCTTTTGTACATTCTGAATGATGTGGCACCGATTTCTGTTGCATTGCAACACGAGTGTAATGTAATTCCAAGATTTGGTCCATTTATTTTCTGCAGTTCAATTAGTTCTGGATGGTCCAAATATGGACAATTATTCTTGATCAGATGGTATGCAGTGTAGAAAATTGATGTAAAATTCAATTCAGCTACACACTGTCTAAATGTTTTTCATTTAAAAAAATTATCCAGAATCTTGATTGCTGTTTTGTGGATCAAGGAGCTTTTGTGTTCCCATATTATTTTTCTCAAAGATCATAATTTAATTCCTCTGTTAATGCTATTGCATATTGCCCAAAACTTGCACCATCGATACCGAATAACCAAGTTCTGAACATTCAAATTGCTCTCATCTTGTCAGTTGGGCAGTTTATCCAAGGATGGTCATTCTCTTTAAAATATCTACATAGCAACTGTTTATATATCTAGCCAGTTGTCAGTTCATTCTACATCTTCATTGCAACTATCAGTTATGTTTCTATTAACTCCAAAATTGCTTAGCTTTTGTTGGATTTGTTTCTCTACCACCATTTGATCTATCCCATTTGAATTGCATGTGCTACATCTACACTGCATCAGTGTTGTCACACAAGTGCAGCCACAGAACTGCGGATGTATTTTACGACCCAGCACAGCATTATATTCATAAAGAGTCATCTTTTTAAAAATATGCATAATTAAAAATAATGGACATGGGAAACTTTAAACTCAGTTCATGCTGATTAATATAGCATTGGAATGGTGTTCTCATCACTATATTCCTAGTTTCTGAGACTCAAAAGTGAGGAAAAAAATTACTGTACAAGACTTCCTTGATAAACAGTACTTGCTAAAGACAGAAACTCATTGCACCTGCTCATGTGACTTTGCAGAGCCAATACTGATGCTGAGTAGTTGCCCCGAAGCAATATATATTGGAGAAGGCATGGTGGCCAAAGGCCAAGAGTCCCAGGGAGAAATTGCCCTGATCATTTCTCCATTAGACAACTGATATGGCGGGGAGTGTGGAAAGCAAACACACTCATCACATGCATGTCCATTCTCCTTTTAACAGTTAAGTCAGCAACAATCCATTTTTATAGTTCTGTTGAGCTACTAGAATAATTGGAGCTTACCTCATAGAAGGAAGGCAGTCTGCCTAAAGCCATTTGACTGCTCTAGTTTTATTTACAAAATTACAGTTATACATATCAGTTTTGATTTTATATTTAATAAAAAAGCATCATTCAGAAAAAGTACAAGAATGGAATTATAAAGGCATAAAGATAAAAAGAAATTAATTTCTGCCTTAAATCCTAAATATTTAAATATCTTCCTTACGTATAAATGAAATATTAAACAATTAACAGATAATCAAATGTAATTACAACTAGTGATATTAGTCTACCTTTAAACATACATTTTAATGAGCCATAGTAACATTATATCACAAATTTTAAAATATTAAAAATATACAAGTTTTATATTTACAAGTAACTTATAGTTAATTACAAATGTAATAAATAACACATTAGTAGGTACATTAAAGAAAATACAAATATAAAATGAATACATTTAATGTATACATTATCAAAGCAAAAAAAAAATACACCAGCTATGCAAGTGACATTTCTTTGTTTTTTTTGGCCTGGAAGTCATTACTCTGGTAACAAATCATCTCCTAGTTCTTCATCTGCAAATTCATCATCTTCAACCCGTTTTCGAGCTGCAGTTCTGGGCCTTTCTATTTGTGGTCCAAGTGGATCCACATATGAAGCATCTATTATTACAGAGAACAATGAAAAAATTTATTTCAAACAGCACACATTTTTACTAAATTATTTTACAGGTCAATGCAAATCATTCAGGAATAATTGTCAGCTGGGTAATTGTTAGCTGTTTTACATGTTTGAAATCAAGATGAATCTACCAGTCAAAAATTGCTTGAAAAGTCTTAAACTTTACCTACAGAAATGAGTAATTTCATATTTTCTGTTTCTGATCCACAAATTAGAATTTTGGCTGTGGGTTAATAAAGTTAATTGAAATTGAATCTGAGCTCTATGGTTTACTCAACTAGTTACAGAGTTAAGTCAAAGTTCAATCAGAAATCTGATAAGCTTTACTTTTGCTGATTGATGGAAGGCAAAGACTTGAATCCCATCCATCAGTAAACTACAGGATGCATTCAAAGTTATCATGGAGGCCAAGACAATTTTACTAATTTGTAAAGATAATCGTAAAATATAAATGTTATGAACTAGGACATATTTCCATTACGTGGGTCATTTTAAATAACACAGCATACCTAAATTGACTATTAAGCTTATGCCTAAAACTAAAATATCAGTTTGGAGATACATACAGTAAAACACGTGAAATTTAAATATAGAACACCTAAAAATGCAAGGCAGCAGCAAAGCAACACAACTAGGAAGTTATTTATAAAACTAAGTAATGGATAAAAATAATTTTCACTACTTGTTAATCTCCTGTGGCATTGCACGAATTGGAACATTTGCCTTCACTATCCTACCTAGGTCTATTTAAAATGCTCATTACTGCTAGTGATGATTTTAGAACACATATTAGAATGTTTAAAATCAATGTATTCTTTTGTAGCATTCACGTTTATAATATGAAAATATCTATACTTCTGATTCTGGCATGAATTAATAATTTTATAGTATTTAATAAAAAATGCCCATAAATTTATTACATTTAAAAAGAAAAGAAAAAGCAGCAAAATATTCATAGTGCTCATAATTCTGACATGTTTTTTTGAAGTGGCAAGCGAAAGCGGTGGGGTAGGACAGGTAGGTGGTCCGTGATTAGAACAAAAATAAATTGGAACAGTTCTGATGTCATTACACTCAGTAGTGATGTTTTGCTAGGCGGGTGCGTGCCAGAGTCGGCTGTGTGTCTGCGGATATGTAAACGGCCTATTATGGCCCATTAAGGATCTAATTAAAGTTATTCTAATCGCTGCCCGTCCAACCTTAAGGTTGGCGGGCAGGCGAAAAGGCCAAGCAGCCTTCGCGTTTTTTAGGGAGCCTCATCCACGAGCGGGATGAGGTTTCCTAAACTAAAACAAAAATAGCTGGAAAAATTCAGCATCTGCGTTGAGTTCTGATGAAGAGTCATCTGGACTCGAAACGTTAACTGTGTTCCTCTCCGCAAATGCTGTCAGACCTGCTGAGTTTTTCCAGCTGTTTTTGTTTTTGTTTCAGATTTCCAGCATCCGCAGTATTTTGCTTTTATCTGAGGTTTCCTAAAGCATTTATTAAATAAATTTTTTAAATTTCCAAAATTTAAAAACATGTCCCAACTCATGTGACATAGTCACATGAGGGGACATGTTTAAATAAATTTTTACACTTTTTATTTAATAATTTTATTATCGATTCAATCTGCCTCACGGAGATTGAAGCGCTCTTTTGTACGCATGCATGAGGGAATGCTGGCCCTGACTTTCCCTCCTCCCCCTGCCCACACAGGTAGCGCTGAGCGCTACCGGCTGCATATTACGCTGGGCGGGCCTCAATTGGCCCGCCCACATAAAATGGTGGCGTGGAGCGATCACAGGCGGCAATCGGCTACACGCCCGCCCCCGCTCTCTCCTGCCCGCCATAAGAAAAATCCTGCCCTAAGAACCACTGTAATAGCTTATAGAAATATCACAGCCTGTTTTAGAGATTTTAGATACATAACGGCAAAAAAAACTTCCTTTAATTATGAAACACCTGCTATTCTCATAGAATACTAAAATTCTTACACATGGGAAGTATAGAATTATTTATTCACTTTGCCTAATGATCACTGTACAATGCCATATACTTTTCTGCATCACCAGTATGTATTAAGAGAGACCCTTATCCTCAACATAAAGAAAAAGATGATCCATGTACTTGCCTATATCTTTATTGTTGCTGGTTTCATAAGGATCATTAACCCCAGGCAGCGACTTCAACTTGGCACTCATCCGTTCTCCTTTGGCACTAGTAACATAGTTACTTTGCCCATTTTCTGAAATAATGCAGAACAGGCCGAGATGGAATTATGATCACAAAAATGGGAACCTCTGCATTAAATTTAAGGAGGTGCATTGATGGACTGGGGTTAGAAATTTGTCTCAGGCAGTTGCACAAAACGAGTGGTATTGGAGTAGCCGTCCGTTACATGTAGCATCTAATATTCAATTCCATTGCAGTAAATGGAATCGAATATCTACCCCTCCATGTACTAATATGGAAATAATAGAATGACTGTTTGCTGAGGTTCATAAGGATTCTTTTGAAGCTAGTATAGCTAACATGTCAAGACATTATTCTACAGGTTTCATCGACAACTTTCTCATTGCCTGAATGTTGTACTTTCAAAATCAGATAGTCAGGGCTGATTAAAGATAATATAAGAAGAGGTCAAACAAGTAAACAAGATAGAACTTATCATTTTGAAAGATTATCAACACAGCATTCTCCACCTCTGGCTGGGTAACACTCAGATAAACTCAAAACTGTTAGAATTAGTAAGGTTGAAAAATATGATCTATTTGAAGGTAGGTTTTTCTACAAATAATAATCACAGAATCTTAACGGCACAGAAGGAGGCCATTCGGCCCATTATGTCTGCACCGGCTCTCCAAATGAGCATTATGACCTAGTGCCATTGCCCTACCTTTTCCTCGTACCTGAAGTTGACAATCTCAAACTCCAAACAATATATATTCAATTCTCTGGTAGATAATACAAGGAAGTAGGTCTTAGGAGTTGTATAGGTACAGTGTTTCAAAACATAAATATATAGCACAAGACAATAGGAATCAATGGGAAGGCCAATTTAAATTAACACATTCCTGAAGTTTGCTAAGGTCTTGCATTGTGCCTTATTCACAAATGTAATGCAATATACAAGATTATTTCATGTTGACAGTTATTCATACTTTGAACATGGAGCCAGGATGAATTGGAAATTTCTAAAACCATATAACATGTTTAAAAAAACACACTTCAAGTAAACTGTATTACAAGCTAATGGAGCCCCTAAAGATTGGGAATGTATTTCATAACTCCACATGTGTATGTCACAATGACGTTAGGATCTCATATATATGTTCCAACTATTTTAATAAACTGAAAGCATACTACAGAATCTCAGAATCTGAATGCTTAAAATCAAAGAACTGAATTATCACAGTGTCCTTTCAATTCTGAGAGGTAGGTTTAAGTGCAATCCAATTTGAAGCTATTTAAGGCCTCTGTGCTCATTTTGAAGGTTCCTATGTGAAATGAGGTACAAATCTCCACTTATTTCCTCACTTCAGACGACAGCATAATTTACAAATAAATTAGCTGAATCATTTAAAGATGTTTCAAGCAATAGTAGTAATACAAATTACATTATTTTGACAATGTTAGTGATATTTGTTGCTATTTTGGGATCTGAATAAATGCAGTAAGTGTATATACCTTCCAGCATAATCTATACAATGTCATCCAATAGAAGATATCATTGTACTTTCCCCATAATTTCTTTCTCCTCTAAACACAGCAAGAAATTCTCTAAAGCTGATTTCCAATCATATTATCTGTCAGTTAGAAAAAGACTAAATACAAAATCAAGAAATGTGCATTTTCACTATCCAGAAATACAATTCTTCAATATTGTTCATCAGAACAGAGTTTTCAGGAATATTATTAGCTTGTGGAAAATTTGACTACAGAAAGAAGAATCATGTCACCCAACTAAAGTAAACTTTTTAAATAAACAAGCAACCATATCTTTGGAAGGAGGTGACAAACAGAAATCTCACAGCAGGATATAAGATATTATGAGGAGTTGATAATGTTAATTCATAGCACTATTTCAACATATTCCAGGATACTAGAATGGGGACGATGTAAAATTGATGAATGGACAATATAGGATAAATATCAGGAAGAATGTCATGAATAAAGTTATTAACAATTGGAATGGTCTTCCATGTAGAGTATCGGATGTCAAAACCTTAGTTTAATTTAAGAAACGGTCGGATCACGTGCATATACCAAATGCCCTCCTCCTATCTAGTGATTTTGTGTGGATATGTAAGGTACAGGTTCTACCATCAGAGGGCACCACAGGCAAAAATGTGTCTTTTGAAACCTATTTAAAGATTCAGTTTTTGTGTGAATTTAAGCAAAGCCTTAGAGCATCCCAAAGCATTTCTGTCACTAATGTACTTTTGAAGTGTGCCACTGATGAAGTGAGAAGACAGTAATCAATTTGTGCACAGCAAGTAATGAGATAACCAGATAATCTGTTATGGTGATGCTGGTTAAGGGTTAAAATTTGGCCACACTCCCCTGCTAAGGTTGCCAACATGGGCTCTACATATTCCAGGAGACATCGGAGGAAGTGACATCATAGAAAGCCGGTGACATGACGGGAGTGGATTCTAGGTTTATGAGTTGGCTGTACGAACAGAGAAAATACAAATCCTGCCCCACCTCCTCTTACTGCTGTCAATGTACAATAATTGGAAAGGTGGGAAGAGATACTGGAAACACCAGTGACAATAAAATCTCAATCTCAACTGAGCTGCTACTTACCCTCTGTCACGGCCATATCCAGCCGCTATGCTTTACCTTTACCTCAACTTATGGCATTTCACTTGACAAGTCACATCACCAAACTGTCCCCTGGCTGCAGTGTCCTCTGGGAGTTGTAATCTGCTCTCCGCCACGCAGGGATAGAGGGTCTACATTTCCCAGCCAGTGCCATGGGGCCCTTCTTCCTAGTTTCGGGGGTGACGATGCTTATGGATCAAATAGGCCCAACTCACTCAATAAGGTCAATAGGATACATTTTTAAAATCTCTCGGAAGGCTTTCTTTGGGCACTGGGAGATTGATGCCGATTCCAGTAGACTCCCAGCCATTTCGGGAGGTTTGGAAATCCTATCCCCTGCTCTTCTTCAAGATAGTACCATGGGATCTATTACACCTACCAAGAAGGCTCATGGGGCCATAGTTTAATGAAAGGTGGCATCTCCAACAATCTAGCACTCCCTTAGTACCATGCGATCACCTATCTGACTCAGACGTGAGAGCCAAGGCAAACAGCTAAGGTTAGAGATGGGGTTTTCTAGACACAATAGCATACAGTGCATCCACTGAGACTCTGGGGCAGATTAGAATTCTGTGCATTATGTAAATGTCCATTATGAACAGAATGCTTTGTTTCGCAAAGATCATATTCAGAACAAAGGAAGAAATTAAAACTTAGGGAAGCTCAGGGTATTGATTTTGTGATTTTTGAAAATTTCCAAATTTGTATTTTTCATAAGAGAAGCTTGTATGCATGAATAAGCTTATCTTGATATAATTTAATACCAGGGTTGGGTGAAGAGGTAATTTAGTGAGTTGCAGGACAGAGCACTTAGCAAAGTACAGAATGCAAGTGAAGAGGAGAAAGTACATTGGAACTGGAGTAGATGCAATTTTCTCAAGAGCTCCATTAATTGCTCAGCTAAGGAATTTGGAGCACATGGGTCTGCTACAAATGTAGTTTCGCGGTTCAATGTTCAAGTAGTTATATGAGAGTGTGCTAAGCAGCTTGTAAAGTTTGAAGCAATATGAATAAAGCCACAACTCTGCAAGACTATAAGACTGAGCGGAGACACCAAAAAGCAATTCAATGGATATGTTTAGACATATTACTGTGAAATAGCAATTTTATTTTGGTTATACAATAATTTTAGAGATTAGAGCTTCTAGTTACCAAGACAAAATTGTTTGAACAAGCAAGTTCAGGTGATAGAGGATTTCACCAGTAGAAATCTTTCATAAGATTTTTCCATGGCGAGATGTTGACACATAAGTTTACAACTATAAATGTGTGACACATGAAGTATGGGTAGCATGGCTGAAAGTGCAGGCAATTACAACATTTTTGTAATATGTAGATGAATAGATACTGTGTTAGGTGACTGCAGTGAAAAACAATCATAGCAAAGGCAAATGTGTCACAAATTTGACCTTTATGATTGCTCTCAAAGCAAAAACAGACTTCAATTAACTTTACCAGAGTGCAGTTATAGATTCATTACCTAATGAATGCTCCACCAATCCTGGTTATGTAGTTTGTCAAAAGATACAGTGACAATGAATAGGACTGGTTGATCCATAAACCATTAATTTTTATAAAATTCAAATTCATGATACATACTTAAATAGCGGCTTATTTGCCATACATACAAGTAGCCTGTTTGCAACCTTGGTATCATATTTGACACCAAGATGTACTTCTGACCACACATTTGCGTCATCACTTAGACTACTTACTTTGTAATGTTGCCTGACTGTGCCTGTCTCTGCTCATCTGCTGCTGAAATCCTCATTTATCCCCCTAGATTTACTCCTGGCTGGTCTCCCACATTCTACCCTCCATAAACTTGAGGTCATTTCAAAACTCTGCTGTCCGTGTCTAACTCGCAAACATTCTGGTTCACCTATCAACCCTGATTTGGATTGGCTTCTTGGTTAAGTAATGTGTTAATTTTAAAATTCTCACCCTAGTTTTAAAAGGTCTCTATGGTTGTTCCTCTTCCTATCTCTGTAATTTCCTCCAACCTCAGAACCCTCCGAGATATCTGCACTCATCTAATTCTGGCCTTTTGATTAGTCCTGATTTTAATCGTTCCATCATTGGTGGCCAGCTATCGCCTAGGTCTGAAGCTCTGGAAGCTACTTCCCTAAACCTTGCCATCTCTTTACCTTGCTTGCCTTATTTAAGGCATTCTTTAAGACCAAACCTTTGGTCATTTGACCTAATATTTCTTTAAGTGGGTCAGTATTTTGTTTTATAATACTCCTGTGAAGAGCCTTAGAACCCTTTATTGCGTTAAGGACACTATATAAATAGTTGTTGTTGTTGTTATAGTCATGCCTGGGTCAGGTCTCAGATTGGAAAGTGCAGAGGCAAATATAAACATGCATTATTGCAGAATTGTTGTCAATTTCATTTCTCATTACTAATCATTTTAGTCCTTGACTCAAAATCTGATCATCTGTACTTTTTGTGACCCACACTTGATTGCTGATTGATAAGT
Source organism: Cetorhinus maximus (assembly GCF_964194155.1). NCBI lineage: Eukaryota > Metazoa > Chordata > Chondrichthyes > Lamniformes > Cetorhinidae > Cetorhinus > Cetorhinus maximus. The sequence goes on from NC_135885.1 coordinate 49,452,965, forward strand.
TTGTAACGTGTAGGGAACATTCTGCTAATTTTTGACTCCACTTACAGGGATTAGGCACATTTAATGACAATAATATTGCAGAGGAATTCAGATAATGATTCCCAAGGTAATTTGCTGAATAAACAAACTTGCGACCATTATCTTATCTGGAGAGAAATCTGAACTTGGAACACCGAGGTTAGATAGACTATTTTTAATTCTTTGGTCATTTATCTTTTTGTATCAATGATTTGTAGCCAAGAAACAGTTCACACAAGGCAACAACTTAGATTTATTTAGCATTTTTAAAATTGTGAAATATTCTAAGTTTGGGAAGGAATACGAAGTTGGGGTAGGAATCAAGTGAGAGAAGGTAGCTGAAAGTAGTGCCAAAGAGTTCGATTTTAAGGAGACATAGCACAGTGCAGGGTTTTAGGGAGGGAGGGTGGAATCTTCCACTCCAGGACTAAATCCTATGATGGAGGTGGGATGTGGGAGGGACTCCCACCGCAGAGCATAGTGGGTAAACCTCCGCCAAATTGTGTGAAGTTCAGCTCATTAATCATGCTGCCATGAGGTTCATGTCAAATCTCGTGGCGGGTTGGGCAGGAAGTTGGCTGCCCCGTCATCATGTCCGGGCACCATATTTAAAAGGCACCCGGACACCACCAACCCCTTGCAGAGTTGCCCGTCCCCAGACCCCACCCCCCTACCTTACAGAGTTGCCCTTCCCCAGATACTCCCCCTTGCAGAGTTGCCCTTCCACGGACACCCCCTTGCAGAGTTGCCCTTCCCCGGACACTCCCTTGCAGAGTTGCCCTTCCCCGGACATTGCCCCTTGCAGAATTGCCCATCCCTGGACAACCCCACCCCCTTGCAGAGTTGCTATTCCCCAGACACCCTCCCCTCACAGAGTTGCTCTTCCCTTGGATCCCCCAACCCTTGCAGAGTTGCCTTTCCCCAAGACCCCATTACCCCCCCAGCCCACTCTTGCAGAGTTGCCCTTCCCTGGGCACCCGCCCTCTACCTCCCCAACCACTTGCATAATTTACCTTCCCCACACCCCCCCCACCTTAGACCTCACCTCCTGACACCCTCCCCCTCCTTCGTGTGTTTGAACCTCCCCCCCTTCCTTTGTGTGCATGCCATCTGCTGCACGATATCCTGCCAGTGCTGGGAGAAGAGTGGTGCAAATGGCAAAGGTAGCCTCTAGTGGCAGGTAACTGAAAGAGATCTCCTACGCCGGGTTCACACTACGTTTGCAGATCGGGAAAAGAATGGTCTGATTTCCCGCTGGCAGGGCAGAAGATTTCACAGGAGTTCAAGATTCTGGTCTGTTGCCTGTTAATGAGCATTCATGACTTGCAAATTACAATCCCAACGTTCACCAGCAGGAAAGATGACCTGCCATGGAAGTGCTGAGGGGAAGATTGCAACTTTCTTTCCTGCCAGTAGATTTTCGACTTTTGGCCTCACTCCAAATTTTCCAGTCTCTCCCACCACAATTCCTGCTGTTGAAAGGACTGGAGTTCCAAAGTGTGAGCGTGGCTGAAATCTCTGCCACAAAAAGTTGAGTAGAGATAGGGGAAATGTGTAACAGAGCAGAAGTGGAAAAGGGGAACTCACATACAGAGATCTACTGGTGGAGCAGACCAAAGAGGTAGAGCTTGTGGGGGGATTTGAAAACGAGGATTTTAAAATCAATACACTAAGGAGTGGGAGCCAGTGGAGATTGGAATGGAAACTGGGATTTTGTGCAGGAAAGTAAGCAGGCATAGAACATCTCTCTGAGTTTGAATTTATGTAGGATGAGGTTAAAGAGCCAAGCAAGGGGCAAAATTGAGGCTGGAGGATATGAATAAGGCTTCACAGGGCAGTAGGGGTAGAAAGTAGCAATGTTGACACGGAATGTTTGAGAGGAGAAATATACATTCTTGATGTTGGACTGGTTATGGGGGTTGAAGCTGTCCAAATCTAATCTAGCTAATTAACACCCCATCAGTCTACTCTCAATAATAAGCAAGGTGATGGAAGGTATCATTGACAATGCTGTCAACTGGCATTTCCTCAGCAATAATCTGCTCACAGCTGCACAGTTTGGGTTCCACAGGGCCACTCGCCTCCAGGCCTAATTACAGCCTTGGTCCAAACATACAAAAGAGATGAATTCAAAAAGTGAGGTAAAAGTGGCTGCCCTCAGCATCAAGTGTGGCATCAAGGAGCACTAGCAAACCTAAAGTCAATGGGAATCAGGGGGAAAATTCTCCAACGGGTTGGAGTCATGCCTGGTGCAAAGGAAGATGGTTGTGGTTGTTGAAGGCTAATCATCTCAGCCACAGGACATCGCAGCAGGAGTTCCTCAGGGTAACGTCCTAGGTCCAACCATCTCCAGCAGCTTCATCAAGGGCCTTCCCTCCAACATAAGGTCAGGAGTGGAACTGTTTGCTGATGATTGCACAGTATTCAGTACCATTTCCTCAGATACTGAAGAAGTCAATTCCCACACGCAATAAGACCTGGACAACATTCAGTCTAGGGCCGATAAGTGGCAAGTAACATTCAAGCCCCAAGTGCCAGGCAATGACCTTTTCTAATAACAGAGACTCTAACCATCTTCCCTTGATGTCTAATGCCATTACCATCACTGAATCCCCTGCCATCAACATCACGAGAAGGTCACCACTGACCAAAAACTGAACTGGACCAGCCATATAAATACTGTGGTTACAAGGACAGGTCAAAGGCTAGGAATCCTGCAGTGAGCAACTCACCTCCTAACTCCCCAAAGCCTGTCAACCATCTACAAGGCACAAGTCAGGAATGCAATGGAATATTCTTCACTTGCCTGGATGAGTGTAGCCGCATCAGCACCCAAGAAGCTCGAAACCATCCAGGATAAAGCAGGCTACTTGATCGGCAACCTGTCCACCACTTTAAACATTCATTTTCTCCGCTGTCATCAGTGTGTATCATTTACAAGATGCACTGCAGCAACTCACCAAGGCCCCTTCAACAGCACCTTCCAAACCTGTGATCTCTACTGCCAAGAAGAACAAGGGCAGCAAAAGCATGGGAACATCACCAGCTGTAAGTTCCCCTCCAAGTCATACATCATCCTGACTTGGAACTATATCGCCATTCCTTCAATGTCGCTGGATCAAAATCCTGGAACTCTCTTCCTAACAGCACTATGGGTGTACCTACTCTGGATAGACTGTAGTGCCTTACCAACATCTTTTCAAGGGCAAGTAGGGATGGACAATAAATGCTGATCTTACCAGCGATGCTCAGCCCATGAATGAATAATTTTAAAAAAGCTCAGTTCACAGACTGAAATGATCTTCAGCAGGTATTCAAGAATAGAAAATATATCAGAAGCTAGCGCAGGAGTTTCTGATGGAGGCCAAACAGGGTGGCTTCAGCCTGCCATTATAGAGCTGCAAACAATCTATGGATTCACATTAAACAAAAAGTTGAACAGCTTTGTGCAGTCACCCAATTAAAGATGGTGTTAAAAAGGCAAAGCTGGTGGGCATACATGTGAAAGTTAATCCTTCGCTTACAGATAATGTCACTGAAGGGCAACATATAAATGAGAAATAGAAATTATTCAAAGATAGAAGCTCTGCACAAACTGGAAGTGACTATTCAGGCATAAGAGGAGAATCCAGTGCATGAGAATGCATGCTAAATAAAGTCATGAAAGTCAGAGTCATGGAGGAGAGGCATTAGAATGTGATGCTATTCAAAACCAACACATAAGCAAAGACGACAAATTATAATAATCGTAGTCACAGGATTTCATTGGTGACTTTGACAAGTGTGGTCTCAGTGCTATGAACAGGACAGAAGGTGAACTGAAGGTATTTCAGCAGGGATTGGCAATATGTAGTTGGGTGGCGATAACATATTCCAAAACTTTAGAGAGAAAAGGAGGGTTGGAAAAGGGGTATTGTTAGACAAGACCAGAGGGGTTAAGTGCATTGGCAAGTAACTGTGTGTCTGACTACAATTTGGGGTCAGGCCTGTCAAATCAGACATGAACACATGCATATTTTAAAATCAATTTATTTTTTATTTATGATAGCCCAAGTCTTTCAGCAAAGCAACAAAATCACCATAGCAATAAGAGGATACTGCGCTATAGTCCCACTAATGGAAGCTTTACCAAGTGGATACAATGATTATCTGGCCTGGGAACTACATCAATAAAGGTTTCCTTTCTGCTGTGGAGGATTCATTGTGGCTCCCTTCCCAGGTGCATAACCTCTCTCATAATAACATTCATTTATCATTGCCATGTTACTGTATCTGTTACAACTCCCTTTAGTTTCTCCAATTTCACATGAACTTTATTACACTTGTCTGAGCAGATGGCACCCCTATGTGCTGATGTTATTGAAATTAGATTGGCAAACATCAATGACTATTCACTAGCATATCCTTTCCCTTTTCCATGCCATTTGACTTTCACTCTCATCCAATTTGCACATCTACAGACCCCTTTCATACATCCAACCTCAGCATTTCTTAGCATGTAAATACCGACGTATTTGATTTGTTTCCACACAGGCATCGTTCCAAATGTCTTAGACACTGATTAGCTATTCTAAAACATCATGGTTAAAAGTCACACTATTGTGCTTCTTAAATGAAAAGTTAATATTTCACACAGTTACAATCATAAAACATCACAGGAATATTACACAGGTTCTCTTTGAAGAACTAATCAGGCCTGCTGTAATATCCCTGATTAAATCTTTTCACCCTGGTCTGTGACACTCAACCAAGGTGTCATACAACAAGAGTAGGCTTTCTAAGTAGGTGTTTTCAATCATGGGCGACAATGCCTTAGGAGACATAGGATCATAAGAAATAGGAGCCGAAGTAGGCCATTCAGCCCATCGAGACTGCTCCGCCTTTCAATAAGATCATGGCTGATCTGATTGTGGCCTTAACCCCACTTTCCTGTTTGTCTCCCATAACCCTTGACTCCCTTGTTAATCAAAAATTTGTCTACTCAGCCTTGAATATATTCAATGACCCAGCCTCCACTGCTCCCTGTGGAAGAGAATTCTAAAGACTAATGACATTGAGAGAAAAATTCCTCCTCATCACCATCTTAAATGGGATTTTTAAACTGTGTCCCCCTAGTTCTAGATTCCCCCACGAGAGGAAACATCCCCCGAGCATCTCTCCTGTCAAGCCCCTCAGAATCTTAAATGTTTCAATAAGATCACTTCTCATTCTTCTAAACTCCAATGAGTATAGGCCCAATCTGCTCAACCTTTCCTCACAAGACAACCTCTTCATCCCAGAAATTAGCCTAGTAAACTTTCTCTGAACTGCTTCCAATGCAATTATATCCCTCCTGAAGTAAGACCAAAACTATACACATACTTCAGATGCAGTCTTACCAATGCCTTATACAGGCATATCAAGACTTCCTACTTTTATACTCCCCCTTGCAATAAAGGCCAACATTTCATTTGCCTTCCTAATTACTTGCTGTAACTGCATACTAACTTTTTACGATTCATGTACAAGGACACCCAGATCCCTCTGTACTGTAGCATTCTACAGTCTCTCTCTATTTAAATAATGTTCTCCTTTTCTAATCTTCCTGCCAAATTGGACAACCTCATATTTTTTCACATTATACTCCCTCTGCCAATTTTGCCCATTCACTTAACCTATCTATTTCCCTTTGCAGACTTTTTGTATCCTCCTCACAACTTGCTTTCCTACCTATCTTTGTATCATTAGAAAATTTTGCTACAGTACTGTCAGTCCCTTCATTCAAGTCATGAATAAAGATCATAAGTAGTTGAGACCCCAGGACAGATTCCTGCGGCACTCCAGTAGTTACAGTTTGCCAACCTGAAAATTACCTATTTATTCTGACTGTCTGCTTCCTGTTAGTTAGCCATTCCTCTATCCATGCTAATATATCACCCAAACACCATGAGCTCTTGGGCAATAACCTTTCATGTTGTACTTTATAGAATGCCTTTTGGAAATCCAAATATACTGCATCCACTAGTTCCTTTTTATCCACCCTGCTTGTTACATCCTCAAAGAACTCTAATAAATTTGTCAAACATGATTTCCCTTTTACTAAATCATGTTGACTCTGCCTGATTATATTATGATTTCCTAAATGTCCTGCTACTACCTCCTTAATAATGGATTCTAGCATTTCCCCAGATGGATCTGTTGACAGTGTTGATCAGCAGTGGACTAAGGCCAAATGGCTGTGAGATCTGGAAATGATTCAGCAGAGTGAAGGGGTATTAATTAGGAACTATAAGAATCCAGTCTGTGTTGGACAGAAATAGGAGAATCTCGAGGATGTTGTGAAGTCAGGCCTGAGATGGAGGGAGGGGCTTGGGTGTAGTCAAGAAGTATAGAGTGAATGGAAGACGCAGACACAGAACAGCAGCTCAATTCTGGTGATAAAGAAATCTTTGATCAGTCTCATAGCCTCCTTCTAAACTGTAAAATTCAATTATATGATTTTGAAATCTTTGGTAAAGTGGCCAAGTAACCAGGTCTGTTTTTCAATGAGTTTATGCAGCTGCAAATTTTGAGGGGAGAAATGCACACAGCTCAATTAGTTCAATTCCAACATTCTAAAACCATACAATTGAATCATAGAGTGATGCAGCATACAATGAGGCCATTCAGCCCATTTGTGCCTAATTATAGTGTCTTTATGGCACAGGGGAAGCCATTCAATCCACCCGGTTCATGCCAGCTTTCTGTAGAACAATCCAGCCAATCTCAGTCCCCATTCTATCCCCATAGCTCTGCAAATTTATTTCCCTCAAGTGCCTATCCAATTTCTTTTGAAAGTATTGATGGTCTTCACTTCCATCACCCCTATATGCAGCGAGTTCCAGGTTATTACCACTTGTTATGTAAAAAGGTTCTTACTCACAACCCCCTGTACCTTGTGCCAAACATGTTGAATCTGTGTCCCCTAGTCCTTGTACAATCAGCTCATGGAAACAGCTTTTTTTTGTCTACCTTATCTAAACCTGTCATAATCTTGTACACTTTAATCAGATCTCCCCTCAATCTCCTTTACTCTAACTTTTTGTCAGTGACCCATTTTGATGCCTCAGACTTCGTGTGACCCCAGAATGAAAATCTGAGGGAAGACCAGGGCTGTTGAGTGAGGAGTTTCAGTTGTTCAGAGGGGAGGGGTGCCTTCAGTTGTTGAGCAGGGTGGGAGAGGGGAACATTACCTATTCACAGGCTTCTTTTTTACAGCAGCAATTGGGCCTCAGAGAGCAGTCCATGAGCTCACATGCACCAACAAAAAAATGCAAGCATTTAAAGGGGCCTTGCAGCTGTCAGAAATCAGTATGAGTGCCAAGGCAGCCATTGCTGCCTCAGAGCTCACTACTCCAAAATCTCAACTCGCGACCCGATTGGGAGTCACAACCCGCATGTTGGAAAGCCCAGCTCTTTGGAGAACAACCCCAGCTTTTCCAACCTGTCCTTGTAGATAATTCCCTCATCTCTGGAACCATTCTGGAAAACCTCCTTTCCACCCGCTGACTCCCAGGCAAAACTATCCAACTAGTCTTACTTCCCCACTCATACCCCTTAAGCCTGCAGATTTTTCCCTTCAATTATTTATCATATTTATTTTTGAAGGTTACTATAAATCAGGAGATAGAAGGGAGTGGGCCAACTGGTCTCCTTCTGTTTTGTAATCATTCTATGATTTATGCAATTTTTTGATCACCACAGTTTAGCCTCATCCTGCCACTTTAAAATTTTTTCTTTAGTTAAGCTAGCATCCAAGAAAATGGTTTTCCATTTTTTGTTTATGAAGATCATTATGTTTTAGGGAACTATAATTGCTTCCATGTTTCTTAAGTGAACTTTGTTATTGTTACAAAGTTACAAGGCACAAGTCAGGAATACTCCCCACTTCCCTGGATGAATGCAGCTCCCACAGCACTCAAGAAGCTTGACACCATCCAGGATAAAGCATCCACAAACATTCATGCCCTCCACCACCGACACACAGTAGCAGCAGTGAGTACCATCTACAAGATGCACTGCAGGAACTCACCAAGGCTCCTTAGACAGCACCTTCCAAACCCACGACCACTACTATCCAGAAGGACAAGGCCAGCAGATAGATGGGAACGTCACCACCTGGAAGTTCCCCTCCAAGTCACTCACCATCTTGACTTGGAAATATATTGCCGTTCCTCCACTGTCGCTGGGTCAAAATCCTGGAACTCCCTGACAGCACTATGGGTGTAGCTACACCACATGCACTGCAGCGGTTCAAGAAGGCAGCTCACCACCACCTTCTCAAGGCCAACTAGGGATGAGCAATAAATGCTGGCCTAGCCAGTGAAGCACGTATCCCATGAATGAATGAAAAGAAAAAAAAATCCAAAGCTATTGGTTCAACAACAAATTTTTGCAATTCTTTTAAACCTTCTCTGCTTCCATATGTGAGGATACCCATTAACATAAAACTATTTTATGCAGATCCCTGATCTACTCAAATGATTTTCCTTTTTGTAGCAAACCTTAAGAACACTGATTTTCTTCCCTGAGACTTTTCAGGATAGACTAGTCCAATAATTAAATTAAGTTGAAAAATATGTTGAGTCATAAAGTAAGAATTAAACATATTTAACAGCAAAGCAGCTTCCTCTTTGGGCAGAACAATAAGATATAGCAACATATAAAAGTTAATAAGCAAGCAATACTTTGGGTAAAATTGAAGGAATAATCAATGTTATAATGATAGAAGATGATTGAGGGAGTAATTCATGTCTTCACTAACTTTGGTGAAAAAATATGGATGAATAATAGCAACATTTCACCACTCTACAGTCACATTGTCTGCTGAAATCAGTAAAGAAAGACATTTCATCACCACATAGATTTAAAGTTGAAATTTGTAAGGATTGAGATTCTCTTGACTGTTCAAGAAAAAAAACATACAATTTAACTTAAGAATAATTTTCACTGTATTAAACAATATTTTGGTATACCTACCGCTACCAGCACTGCCTTCTCTACGCCCACGTGCACTGCCATCTCTGCCGGACTTCACACGCTGTTTTAAAAATAAAAGTGCAAGTAAATATCATTTCATTGTTAAAAAAGCTCTGTCTTTTATTGCCACAGGTTTTTAGATTGAAAAGGTCTAGCAGCTCTATTCAGTGTAGATAGTGAAGTGTTGGGATATCACACTAGTGCAGGGGATCTTTTCCTGGCATGCCACACTGAAAAATTTGCCTTTACTATACTTAGTCCTTCCTTACCTGTTCTCTTAACTCTTTCATTTTTTCAACTTTCTTCAGTCGTGTGGCATATTCCTGAACCTCTTTCAGTCCCATATCTGTACAAAGACGAACTAAAAAGCGCAAACCTGAACAAAGAATCAGTCAAAGGCAAACAAAATCAACACCTTATTGTTGCACTGGAAAGAGCAGACAAAAATAAAATTACAGAGCAGAGGATTTCTCAAAGTAGTCTTTCTTCTGAGAAACTACAATAAAACAAAGTAAACGTGCAAATTTATTAATATGCAGATTTTTTTCTTTATTCTTTCATGGGACGTGGGCAAGGCCAGCATTTGTTGCTCATCCCTAATTGCCCTTGAATGGAAAGCAGTTAAGAGTCAACCATGTTGCTATGGATCTGCAGTCATATGTAGTAGAGGCCAGGTAAGGATGGCAAATTTCCTTCCCTAAAGGGCATTAGTGAACCAGATGGGTTTTTATGGCAATAGTGATAGTTTCATGGTCACAATTACTGACCAGCTTTCAATTCCAGATTTTATTCATCGAATTTAAGTTCCACCAACTGACGTGGTGGGATTTGAATCTACGTCTCCAGAGCATTAGCCTGGGCCTCTGGATTATTAGTCCAGTGACATTAGCACTTTGCCACTGTTTCCAGCAGGTGCCACACCAGTTTCATTACAAAGTCAATGTGGAAAATTCCATTGGATACTGTCCCATCTTTCTGCAAGAATGAAGCGGTAGAGAGAACTCTGCACTGATTTTGTGCCAGAGACCCACCCTATGCGATTTTTAAGTGGTTCTTCTTATAGGCAGTCAACACTTATGCCCAAACAGGACTCATTAAAATGTTTAAATTGATGTCTCAAGATGCTTTTAGAGCCCAGATGCAAATTTGGCTCTGCCCAATAGAACTGAGCATTGAGTGGCTAATAACACTGGTGTTTCAAGGGATCACTGCAGGTTGCTCCAAAAAAAGGGATATACAGCTTTGTCACAGCTTTGCAAATGCTTTGCCAAGGAGCATGAATACTCTTCTGGCTCACAAAAAGTCTCCCATAACTGCTCCCTGGATTGCTTCTCCTAGCTCAGCTCCACAGAGAGGCTGTACATCATCCCCCGCCTCCCTCCCTTCTCATCCCCAACACTGATCGATGAACTGCATATAAGCATCTGTACAGCAGTGATAGCTTGCTATTGATAATGAAGTGATATCAGGTTACAAGAATGGATCAGAAACATGCTAAGGTCATCAGATGGATCTCACAGGCACACTGCTAATCATCTGCCTGATTAATGCAAAAATTGCCCCAATGCAGTTTTACTCTACATTAAAACAATTTACATGGGTTTGTTGGAAGCCAGCAAATGAGGAACCAAATGTACAATTCATGCATTCATATTTATTAAGCTATGGCTACAAAAATGTCCACTATAAAATTAGGTACAGTGAAATCTCCAATCGAAAGTCTCGAAGTATTCACATGTTATTAAACACAGAAAAGATATGTCGATATGAAAACTATGACCATCATTTGAGAACATCTCTTACATTCAACATTTTCGGGAAATTTTCGATGAATGTCTTTGTATGTTTCCAGTGCCTTTTGATAGTTACCTGTATTAACAAAGATAAACATAATATGACTACTTTAGTGTTAGACAACTTTATAAATGTAGAAATTAAAAATTTCTTAAAATTAACACAAAAATGTGCCAGGTTAAAACTAATATGAATCTTCCATCTGACCAAAACATTGCATGCAATAAAATGTCAAATACTGTCCATCCTTGTGATTAAATTTCTCCCTCCTCTCTCTGTAACCTCCTCCAGCTCTCCAAGAACTCTCCATTCCTCCAATTCTGACCTCCTTGGCATCTCCAAATTTTTTTTGGCTCCTCCATTTGCAGCTATGCTTCCAGCTGTCGAGGCCCTAAGCTCTGGAGTCCCCTCCCTAAACCACTCCAACACTCTCTCCTCTTTTAAGATGTTCCTGAAAACCTACTTCTTTAACGAAGCCTTTGGTCATCTGGCCCGATTATTTCCTTTGTAGCTCAAAGTCAAATTTTGTGTGATAATGCTTCTGTGAAGTCCCTTGGGAAATTTTACTACATTAAAGATACTACGTAAATGCAAGCTGTTGTAACTTTACAGACAGTAAATTAGCACTACATAAGGATGTATAAAATATGATAACATCTTGAACCTCTAAAGATGGCCCAAATATGCCTTTACCTCCCGTTCACTGTCACTTCTGCACCTCACCCCTCTCCTTCCCAACCCTCCCGCTGGTCGCCTCTCCTGCTTGCCACTGCTCCTGCTCCCAACCCTACTGCTGGCCAATCCTCCCACTCCTGACCCTCTGCTGGCCAACCCTCCCCCTCCCAACCCTACCGCTGCCTGACCCTCCTGCTCTCAGAGAGGCAGCAAGCAACCTATGGAGCAAGGGCAGCTTCAAGTTGCAGAGTTGCGGAGGTAAGCCACAAGCTGGAGAGGCGGCGAGCAGGAAGGTCATAAACGGGAAGTTTGGGAGTAGGAGAATTGGCCAGCGAGAAGGTCAGCAAGTGCGAGAGGCTGCTCCAAAATGGCGATCAGGTTAAGTGACCCTACATCACACCTGGTGTGAAATGACATTAATGCAAATACACAACGCCAAACTCAAATACCAGCTCCAATAAATCAAATTATGTTAAATCTAAATGACTTAAAATGGGGCAAGACAAAGCATGTGCTTACTTTATTTGTGGGTGTCACTGGTAAGACCAGCATTTATAACCCATCCATAATTGGCCTCGAGAAGATGGTGGTGAGCTGCCTACTTGAACCATTACAGTGCCTTGGTGAGACCACACCTGGAGTATTGTGTGTAGTTTTGGTCTCTTTACCTAAGAAAGGATATACTTGCCATAGAGGGAAGTGCAGCAAAGGTTCACCAGACTGATTCCTGGAATGATAGGATTGACATATGAGGAAAGATTGGGCCGACTAGGCTTGTATCCACTCGAGTTTAGAAGAATGAGAGGGGATCTCATTGAAACGTATGAAATTCTGACAAGGCTGGACAGACTGGATGCAGGGATGACGTTTCCTTTGGCTGGACAGTCTAGAACAGGGGGTCACAATCTCAGGATACGGGGTAGACCATTTAGGACTGAGATAAGGAGAAACTTCTTCACCCAGAGGGTGGTTAACCTGTGGAATTCTCTACCCAAGAGGGTTGTGGAGGCCAAGCCACCGAATATATTTAAGAAGGAAATAGATAGGTTTCTAGACATTAAAGGCATCAAGGGATATGGGGAGAGAGCGGGAGTATGGCGTTGAGGTAGCGGATCAGCCATGATCATATTGAATGGAGGAGCAGGGTCAAAGGATCGAATGACCTACTCCTGCTTCTATTTTTCTATGTTTCTGTTCAAGTGGTGAAGGTGCACACATTGCTGTTAGGGAGTGCCAGGGTTTTGTCCCAATGACAATGAAAGAATGACGATGTACTTCCATGTCAGAATGGTGTGCAGTTTACAGGGAAACTGAGGTGTTAGTGTTCCAATGTTCCTGCTGCCCTTGTCTTTCTATACAGTAAATTTGGAAGGTGTATCAAGAAGCCTTGGTAACTCGCCGCACACGTTTTGCAGATGATAGACACTGCTGTCACAGTGTACCGGTTGTGGAAGGGGTGAATGTTTATGGTGGTGGATGGGGTGCCAATCAAGCAGATTGCTTTGTCCTGGTCATATTCTCTCTTATTGGAGATAGTAACTGCCTGGCATGAATGTTACTTGCCACTTATCAGCTCAAGCCAGGGCTTTCTGCAAGCAGCACAGACTACATTATCAGAGGAGTTGCGAATGGAACTGAAAACTGCAAACATCAGTGAACATCCCTACTTCTGACCTTATGATCATCACTGCGTGGGGCTGAGGTGAAGTCTTGGGATTGTTACTGCATGCACCTTCTAGATGGTACACGTTGCAGCCAAGGTATGCCGGAGGTAAAGGGAGTGAGATGAAGCCTCCAATAACTAAAAGCATCTTCCTTTGTGCTGGTATGACTCCAGCCAGTGGAGAATTTTCCCCCAATTCCCATTGATTTCAATATGATTAGGGCCCCTTGATGCCAAACACGGTCGAATGTCAAGGGTATTCACTCTTACCACATGCTTGGAATTCAGCTTTTTTGTTCGTGTTTGGACCTAGGCTATAATGCAATCAGGAAATGAGTGGCCCCTGGAGGAATTCAAACTGAGCATTGGTAAGCAGGTAATTGGTATGTAAATGCCAATTAGCCAGGGCCCGGGAGAGGGGGTGCAGACAGTGCTAATCTCTGGGGCCTGTGCCTTCGGCGGTGGGGGGCCTGGGCTTGCAAAGCACCACCTCTCTCTCTCTCTCTCAAGTGGCCACCTCATGCCCTGGCACTAGTGAGTGAATGCCACATGCCTTCAGGGGGCCCAGAGACCCTGGGCCAACTCGCAGATTTTGCTACTGGCAGCACCATCCCGTCTGTGCAGGTGGCAGACAGCCATATCCACAGGCCAGATTGAACATCCCGACTCTGAAACCTAGCCGTCGTTCCTGATTCAACAGAGCTCCCGGACACAGCATCCTAATTGGCCGCTGCCAGGGAGATCTACCTGACAGGCAAACCAATAGCAGTGCACACCCCCTCTCCATCCTGAACCTTGCCCCTGATTCCTGGTTTTCCTACCCCTACTGACTGTTACTCCTGTGGTAGAGGTGTGGATCTGGAATGCAGTTTGGCAAGAAACTTATATTGCTGATCTTCCTGGCTATTGGAAAGAGTGCACAGGGAAGAAACCTCCCCCGCTTCCGGGAAACTCTGGATCATTCTTGGAGGGTTGGGAACCACAGTTCATCAGCATATGACGGGTTGAACCCCAATTTGAGAGAGAGAGAGAGAGAGAGACAGAGCGAGAGAGCGTGGGAGTGAGCCGGTCACACACGCGCATGCCATTCCCCCTCCTCCTCCTCCCTCCCTCACCAAAAACCTATCCATACACTGGGCCACATTATTGCAGGTGAATTGGTTGGGGCTAATTTACTGGAAGGTTTTGCCATTTGGAAATGAAACCAGGAGTTATGCACCAATAGAATGTGTCACTGTTAGTTCAGATATTCTTATTTGTACATGGGATTGTTGCTTCCAGTGTTTGATGTTCAAGTCTCTTGGATGTTTCTGTCTGGATATTACATGGTGCCAGGTTCAAAGAAGCAGAGCTGGTTGCATAATATGAATGCTGTCAAGAAATTATCATATTTTTCCTAATATTATTGTGGGGTATTTTAAAGCGTGTGTGTGTGTGTGTGTGTGTGTGTGTGTGTGGGTTGGGGGGGGGGGGGTGGGGTGCGTGTGGTTCTGTGTGTGTGACAAAGTTAATTAAACTAGAGACAGTTGGACAGTAAGGTTTACAATATCAAAGAAGTGAGGTGTAAAACTGGAGTTTTAAATGGAGATGAGTAGGGCTAGGGTGAGGTCAACAGATAGAGAGTGAATGAAAATGATATTTTTAGGTAAGTGAGAAAGTTGTTTGATTTTCAAAAGGACATGATAAGATTTTTACAATTGGCAAGATAAATAAGGCAAGGTTATTACGTTGATTTTTCTCAAAAGTGCTGGCCATAATGAAAAATGATTATATCCTGAGAAAAGTAACTTATAAAGACAAGTGGAAACAATGAGATTTACCAATCAAAAGGGATAAAATATATTTAAAGAAGGATGGAAAGCAGTGTGAGGTGTGGCCATGAGAGATCTGGGAAGGTGACTGTGTGAAACAGACTTGGGGAAAAAGCCTCTAGCCACCCTGCAGAAGTTTGCTCTTCCAGTAACCAAAGTTGTGTTAAAAGCCTTTGGAAGTCCACCGTCCAGTGGGTGCTTGTGGTAGAACTGCTGGATGACTTTATAAATTTGGAATCTATTTGGCTGTTGCCTTAAAAGGGGGTGTGTAGTTGGGAGTCTGGTTAAGTAGAAATTTTGGGAACTGTTATAACTGCGTAACTATAATCTTGTGTATGTGTTTAAGTTTTTTCTTTTTTTGTTAATAAATGTTTTAATTTAATCTTTAAAATCTCTAAAGGTGGTAATGGACTCATTACTTCTGACTTCAGTGCACAAGCCTTCACGTAATAAATACAAATTGCAAAATTGTTATGATAGCGTGGCCAAGGTTCCCTTGTGGATTTGGTCAGCCTGGCAAATACCACCTGCCATATCATAACAATGACCAATTTGTGAGCAACTGTCTCACAAAGTAGTGGTTGTAAGGTATATCATGCTGAAACTTAAGCTATTCATGGGCTTCATAAATAAAGGTACAAAAGGTCAAGAAGTTTTGCTAAACCTATGTAAAACAGTTTGACCCCACTGTGATTATGGTTCCCAATTCTGGTCACCGGAAGGATGTGAGGGGGAGGGGCTGTAGTGTGATAAGGGGCCCTGAAACAGGAGAAGCATGTTTTCTCTCCCTGGCTCTAAGCTTGGTGGCATTGCCGACGACACCTTCCATCACTTTGCTGATGATTTAGGAGTAGACTGAAGGGGTTGTAATTGGCCTGATTTGATTTGTCCTGACTTTAGTGCACAGGAAATTCCTGGGCAATTTTCCATTCTGACGGGTAGATGTCAGTTTTGTAGCTGTACTGAAATGGCTTGGTTAGAGGTGTGTTTAGTTTTGGAACACAACTCTTTTGCAGCCAGGAAGTTATTGGGGACCACAGTCTTTGCTGTATCCAGTGTGTTCAGCTGTTTCTTGACATTGCGTGGAGTGAATCGAATTGGTGGAAGACTGGTAACTGTGATGGTGGAGGCCTCAAGAACAGATGGAATTAGGTCATCCATTTGGCACTTCCGGCTGAAGCTGGTTGCAAATGCTTAAGTCTTGTCTTTTCCATTCACTTGTTGAGCTCTGCCATTATTGAGAATGGGGATGTTCATGAAGCCTCTTCCTCCCATGAGCTGTTTAATTGTTCTGTACCATTCATGACTGAATGTGGCTGGGCTGCAGTGCTTTGATCCGAATCATTGGATGTGGGATCGCTCAGTTTTGTCTGTGACTATTATTTAGCTTGCATGTGGTCCTGTGTTGTAGCTTCACCAGGTTAGCACCTTATTCTTAGGTACACTTGGTGCTGTTCCTGGCATGCTCTTCCATACTCCTCATTGAACCAGGGCAGATCCCTTGGCTTGATGGTAATAGTAGAAAGACGAATATGCCAGGCCATGAGGTCACAGGTTGTGGTGAAATACAAATCTGCTGCTGATTACCCACAGCATCTCATGGAAGCCCAGTTTTGAGCTACTGGATTTCTTCTGAATATTTTCCATTTTGTGTAATGGTAGTGCCACAGAACATGGAGGGACTGTGCAGTGGTCGCTCTACCAATACTGTCTTGGACAGTTGCATCTACAACAGGTAGATTGAATGGTTTGCAACTGAGGGAGCAGTTAAGAGTCATCGCTGTGGGTCTAGAGTCACATACAAGCCAGGGTAAGGACGACAGATTTCCTTCGCTAAAGGAACCAGATGAGATTTTATGACAATCCAATGGTTTTGGTTATTAGCTTCTTTTTCAAATTCCAGATTAATTAACTATTGAATTTAAATTCCCCAGCTTTCGTGATGGGATCTGAATTCATGTCTCTGGATTATGAGTCCAGTAACATAACTACTACTACTGTACCTATTACATCAGTATTACATCACTCAATTGCCAACTATTACTTTATTCCTTGTAAGTTTTACTATTCAACATGATGTTAAGTGTAAAATGAAACATTATTTTTAACATTTCTGACTCTTGCTAACATTTTGTTTCAGGTATCCAATTTTGAGATGGAAAAGCTTCGAATCTGGACAATATAAACAACAATCTAATGCTTAACTTACCACTTCTTCTATAACAGCTAGCCACCATTAATTGCCATTTGACTTGAGTAGGCCTGCATTAAAAATACATTTTTAAAGTGTTATTTCAATACCCTCATCACCTGGCTGTAGAATTGAGAAGAAATATTAATTACTTTTGCATTGTTTTCAACTAAAACTATTTCCTGTTCAAGGTTTTAAGTATTTTTTCCAAACTTCATTTCTTAAATCTGCTGCATTGTATTTTCCTGCCACCCCTTCCAGTTTAGATCTCCTTATACAAGAGCGCAGAGGAATCACAATTTTCCCGGCGTCCAACACTATTGCTTCTCATCTTTGTGTGCTGAGTAATGCAAAAGGCAGGGGACACGAGAGATGGCTTACCATCTGATTTTCTTTCTCTCCCAATGATTTAAATGCTTTACTTGATACCTCACATAATTCCCGGACTAAGATTGAGGGCTCACTGCATGGGAAGTACATATATGGACACTTTCAAATTTGGCACTGTGTACACCACAAAAATATTTATCAATTGCTAAAAAAACCAAACCAAATAAATCAAATTCAGCATTAAATAAATGGTAATAACTGGTAAGTTTCTAAGTAGCAAATCTCTGCTGGGACAGTTTAAGAAATAAAACACAGATTTCTGATGCATTTGTGTGAAAGTTGCCATCTAACTATGACACGTGACTCTAGGCTCTGTATAGGAACTCCTGAACTGCATGTTTGAACCTAGCACTGAGAGAGTTACACAGTAATGCCATAAAAATGCATCTTCCATTAACAAAAATTCTTAACACAGAATCTTCATACTGAAGCAAAAAGCTTGGCAGATTTTTAAACTTAAGTTATTGAATAACCTTTTCCTAATGACCCAGTAAGTAATGTAGTCAGAAAGGTCAGTGTCTGCATGCTAAGAAGTAAAACTAATTTTAAAAGGAGTCAGGGTTCTCATTCTTTGGCTCTCCATTAAGCGCATATACGTGAGTGTCAGTTAGGGAGAAGATGAGCCTTGGCTATAATGCTTTCAACATCTCAGTAATAACTGTGTTTGGCTCAGTGATAACATTCCTCTTTCTGCATCAGAAAGTTTTGGGTCCAAGAACCATTCCAGGACTTGAGTGCATTATCAATATTGACACACCAGATTAGTTCTGGGGAAATTGCTGTATTATCAGAGGTTTTTCAGATAAGATGTTACATCAAAACCTCATTAGCCTTTTAGATAGACCTAACAGGTCACTTCTGAAAACCATTAGTTTCTATGTATAATACTCAGAGAAGCTAGCATTTTCCTGAATGGCCATCTTTTGTTATGCCTAATATGAGATACAACACACAATGTTAAAGACAAAATATTTCTTACTGGATAAGTGCTGCTCGTTCAAAGTACTGAATAGCTTTTTCACAGAACTGTGTGTCAATATAGTAGGCTCCAAGCCATTCAATGCCCTCGATGTTCGACGGGAAATATCTAAATGACTGACAAAAATAACAGTAAACAAAGCAAGGGGTTAGCTAGATAGCATCACATGTTCATTTAAAGTTTATCTAATTTGCTTCCCACCAAGATTTTTGTTTAATTCTCTCAACATCACAAGCTTGAATTTGATTTTTTTTTATTCTTTGATGGGATGTGGGCATTGCTGGCAAGGCCAACATTTGTTGCCGATCTCTAACTGCCATCAACTGAGTGGCTTACCAGGCCATTTCAGAGGGCAGATAAGAGTCAACCACATTGCTATGGGTCTGAAGTCACTTGTAGGCCAGGCCAGGTAAGGACAGCAGATTTTCTTCCCTCCGTGAACCAGATGGGCTTTCACAACAATTGATGATAGTTTCATGATCAGCATTACTGATATGAGCTTTCAATTCCAGATTTATTAATTCATTAAATTTAAATTCCACCATTGGTGGGATTTGAGCCTATGTTCCCAGAGCATTAACCTGGGTCTCTGAATTACTAGTCCAGTGACATTACCACTACACCACCATCTCCTCCATGAATGCAGATTGTTACAGCTTTAAAACCACACTACTTAATTACCAACATAATGTACTGTACAAAATTAACATTTTCCCCAAAAGTATTCACAAAGCACGCTAAACTAGATGTCAAGCATGTTTCAAAGAACATATAGGGAGGATAAAGGTTTCTACCTACTAAGCTACAAGGCTGCAATGCAATTTAAGGGATCAGATAACACAATAAAAGAAAAGTAGTTTATTTTCAATTAAGTCTTAAGATCTGTTAACAGCCTTGAATTCACTGAAAGGCATCAATTGTTTGGCAATAATACACTTGGGCCACTAAAGAAGTCGGCTCTATTACTGCAAGTAGAACAAAGCATCCATGCTTTTTGAGCCCAGGCTGGAGACCCCATTCCACATTTTGGGGATGAGGTCATTTGTATTGTCAGCGCAGGCTGTTGGCACTTAAAGAGCTACATCAGCAACGCCTTTCACAACTGGCCCTTGTAAGGCAGAATGGCCGAAGGTTGCTGTATATACGTTCAGTTTCCTTCGTAATTCTTTTTCTTATTGTTGTTGTGCCACACTTCCAGTTTCTAGCTTAAGATATGTTCATTTTAAGATTCAGAATGTGAAGGAATATTCAATTTATATATAAAACTGCAGTATTACCAGGTTTATTTTTTTAAGCCCAACTTAATACAGTTGACTGGAAAGTAAAGATATATCAAGTTCATCATAACTGTTGCAATATTATTCCATTTAATTAGGTTTCCACTTTTATCTTAATTATAAAATGTATCAAAAACTTAATCACAAACATTTTTAAAGGTCACCTTAGAATATATTTTAAACAGAGAACTGGGAACAGATCAAAACAAGGTTGAGGAAGGGCTGTGGGTAAGAACAAACCGTCGGTCAGAGTTTTTCTTAGAAGGGACTTCTTGGGAGGTGTTAACAATGCGAGGTTTTATAAGATGGTTATGTTTAAATTATCTCTTTTAATTTAAAGGAAAAAAGAATGTCCTGGAAAAGGGGTATAGTGTTAAGTTGTATTGAATTTTGCCCAGCAACAGGCCTAGTGATGGTTACCAGAGGACAGGGAGCCCAGGTTAAGACTTATTGAACCCACATACTATATTTCATAAAGAAAGAGGCAGCTGTGTTGTATTGTGTACACTTACAAACTCCCAGGCAGTCTGATTAAAAAAGCCCTGGACACCGAAAGAGAGACACGAGAGAAAGCCCTATACAAGAACGGCAGAAGCTGCAGTCTGAAGAGGGAAACAGACTGTTTTCTCTGTTAGCTACAAGGCAGAATGCTATGGAAAGCTTGTCCACTTGTTGAAGAGGAGGAACCTGCTGTTAGTTAAGGACGTTGGAAAATATTCCCTGGTAAGGTCGGGAGAAGAAATCACTGGAGTGGGCTTTACTGCTGAAAGTTGGCTAAGGAACTCTCAGAGGACTGAGGAAGAGGACTTTCGTCAGTCAATGGATGTTACAACTCAGCGAAACGGGGAGAAGTAAACCTATTTGGAGCCGAGAGTGACTGTGGACTGTTCCTGTAAAGGCTGCAATTTTGTGGAAAGCATGCTGTAAAGTATATACAGTGTGTGGCAATGGGGTTATTGGTGACATTGAGACATTAATAAAGGTTATCTTTTCTGCAGTTTACAGTATTAGTTGCCCACTAAGTAATGCTTATTTGAGATTGCTTTTAGTATGCAAAGTCTTAAAACTTGAAATCTTCTCATGCAATTCCTTTAAATTAGTCACTATCTTTTTTAAAATGATTGGTTTCTAAGGGGATCATAACAGTGGTAGCAAGGTGAAGTGGCTTTAGGAGAGAATTTCGGAGAACAGTAATGACAGCAATTTACGAAATGTTGTTATACTCACATTGCAAGCTGTGAACAAGGATGCTGGTTGATTAGTTAAATCTCTCTCATTTTCTCTTTTCCTGCACAATTATCTAATAACCTGAATTCACTATCACTGAACTTCCATGTGGTTCTCCCAATCTGCTGCCATAACTTCGGTGAGAGACTGGTAGAAACCCTGGAGAAAAGGATCTTTTCTCTAGGGGAGCCCACACAATTCTATGCTGGTTACTTCTAGCAAAGGAGGAGGGGTGCTTTGTTTGGAGCAGAACCTTGGTCAGTCCTAAACATGGACTTCTACCATCAGAGGGAGCCAGGACGAGAAGTGTAAGCCCTCTACAGAGAAAACCTGCTTCCTCAATTAGATCTGGTGAGGTGGATGTCAGTATACCCACTGACATGAGGCATTGTGTAGTCTACTGAAGGGCATACATGGGCCCCACCAGTGGGGTTTAGGTCATTTTCGTGAAAAGATCAGTATTTAATATTTTTATCAGCCCTTTGTAAGGGAGCAGAAACATAAGTTCTCAAGATGGTGGTGTGGGTCGGGGAAAAGAACAGGTCACAGGGAGGAAGTGGCGTAGTGGTATTGTCACTGGACTGTTAATCCAGAGACCCAGGGTAATGTTCTGGGGATAAAAGCAAAATACTGTGGATGCTGGAAATCTGAAACAAAAATAACAATAAAAATAGCTGGAAAAACTCAGCAGGTCTGACAGCATCTGCGGCGAGGAATACAGTTAACATTTCAAGTCCGTATGACTCCATCAGAACTGTCAAACAGACTCGAAACGTTAACTGTATTCCTCTCCGCAGATGCTCCCCCTCTGGGGAGCTGGGTTCAAATCCTATCACAGCAGAATTCAATAAAAATCTGTAATTAAAAGGCTAATGATTGCCATGAAACCATTGTTGATTGTTGTAAAAACCCATCCAGTTCACTAATGTCCTTTAGGTAAGGAAATCTTCCATCCTCATCTGGTCTGGCCTACATATGACTCCAGATCCGCAGTAAACTCTTAAACACCCTCTGAAATGGCATAGTCTGGTCTAGCAAGCCACTCAGTTATATAAAACCACTAAAAAGTCAATAAAAAGGAACAAAACCGAACGGACCACCCAGCATCGACTGAGGCACCAGAAACGACAATGGCAAACCCAGCCCTGCTGACCCTGCAAAGTCCTCCTTACTAACATCTGGGGGCTTGTGCCAAAATTGGGAGAGCTACCCCACAAATAGTCAAGCAATAGCCTGACATAGTCATACTCACAAAATCATAACCTTACCGATCATCTCCCAGACACCACCATCACTGTCCCACCAGCAGAGGTGGTGGCGCAGTGGTTTACAATAGGGAGTTGCCCTGGAAGTCCTCAACATCAACTCTGGCCCCAATGAAGTCTCATTGCAGCAGGTCAAACATGGGCAAGGAAATCTCCTGCTGATTACCATGTAAGACACCCCCTCAGCTGATGAATCAGTGCTTCTCCATGTTGAACACCACTTGGAGGGAGGAATGAGGGCGGCAAGGACGCAGAATGTACTCTGGGTGGAGGACTTCAATGTCCATCACCAAGAGTGGCTCAGTAGCACCACACCAACCTGGCAGAGTCCTAAAGGACAAAGCTGCTAGACTGGGTCTGCGGCAGGTGGTGAGGGAACCAACAAGAGGGAAAAACATACTTGACCTCATCCTCACCAACCTGCCTGCCGCAAATGCATCTCTCCATGACAGTATTGGTAGGAGTGACCACCGCATAGTCCTTGTGGAGACAAAGTCCCATCTTCACATTGAGGATACCCTTCATCATGTTGAGTGACACTACCACCGTGCTAAATGGGTTAGATTTTGAACAGATCTAGCACGCAAGACAGGGCATCCATGAGGCACTGTGGGCCATCAGCAGCAGCAGGGATGTACTCAACCACAATCTGTGACCTCATCCCCTGGCATGTTCCCCACTCTACCATTACCACCAAGCCAGGGGATCAATCCTGGTTCAATGAAGAGTGCAAGAGGGCATGCCCAGAGCAGAACCAGGCATACCTAAAAATGAGGTGTCAACCTGGTGAAGATACAATATAGGACTACATGCGTGCCAAACAGCATAAACAGTAAGTGATAAACAGAGCTAAGAGATTCCACAACCAATGGTTCAGATCTCAGCTCTGCAGTCCTGCCACATGAATGGTGGTGGACAATTAAACCTGGAGAAGGAGGCTCCACAAATATCTCCAACCTCAATGATGGAGGAGTCCAGCACATCAGTGCAAAAGAGAAGGCTGAAGCATTCCCAACAATCTTCAGCCAGAAGTGCCGATTGGATGATTCATCTTGGCCTCATCCAGTGGTCCCCAGCATCACAGACACCAGTCTTCAGCCAATTCTATTCACTTCACGTGATATCAAGTTACAGCTGAAGGCACCGCATACTGCAAAGGCTAGGGGCTTTGACAGTATTCTGGCAATAGTTCTGAAGACTTTTGATCCAGAACTTGCCAGGCCCCTAGCCAAGCTGTTCCAGTATAGCTACAAAACTGGAATCCACCTGGCAATGTGGAAAAATGCCCATGTATGTCCTGTCAACAAAAAGCAGGACAAATCCAACCCGGCCAATTCCTGCCCCATCAGTCTACTCTCGATCATTAGTAAAGTGATGGAAGGGGTTATCGACACTGCTATCAAGTGGCACTTACTTAACATAAACCTGTTCAGGGCCTCTCAGCTTTGAACCAAGGCTGTAATGAGGTTCAAACATAGACAAAAGAGCTGAACTCCAGAGGGTGCAGTGAGAATGACTGCCCTTGACATCAAGGCAGCATTTGACCGAGTGTGGCATCAAGGAGCACTGGCAAAACTGGAGTCAAAGGGAATAGAGGGGAAAGCTCTCCGCTGGTTGGAGTCATATCCAGCACAAAGGAAGATGTTTGTGGTTGGAGGTCAATCATCTCATCTCCAGGACATCGCTGCAGGAGTTCCTCAGGGTAGTGTCCTAGGCCAACCATCTTCAGCTGCTTCATCAATGACCCTCCTTCCATCACAAGTTCAGAAGTGGGGATGTTCGCTGATGATTGCACAATGTTCAGCACTATTTGCACTTCCTCAGATACTGAAGCAGTTCATGTGCATGTGCAGCAAGACCTGGACTATATCCAGGCTTGGGCTGACAAGTGGCAAGTGATATTTGCACCGCACAAGTGGCAGGCAATGACCATCTTCAACAAGGCAAAATCTAACCATTGCCCCTTGATGTTCAATGGCATTACCATCACTGAATCCCCCACTATCAACATCCTGGGGGTTACCATTGACCAGAAATTGAACTGGACTAGCCATATAAATACTGTGCCTACAAGAGCAAGTCAGAGGCTAGGGATCCTGCAGAGAGTAACTCACCCCGACTCCCCAAAGCCTGTCCACCATCTACAAGGCACAAGTCAGGCGTGTGATGAAATACTCTCCACTTGCCTGGATGAGTGCAACTCCAACAACACTCAAGAAGCTTGACACCATCCAGGGAAAAGCAGTCCCCTCGATTGGTACACCTTCCACAAACATTCACCCCCTCCACCACAGACGAACAGTGGCAGCAATGTGTACCATCTACAAGATGCACTGCAGAAACTCACCAAGGCTCCTTCGCCAGCATCTTCCAAACCCACGACCACTACCATCTAGAAGAACAAGAGCAGCAGGTACATGAGAACACCACCACCTGGAAGTTCTCCTCCAAACCACACACCATCATGACTTGGAAACATATTGCCGTTCCTTCACTGTCACTGGGTCAAAATTCTGGAACTCCCTCCTTAACAGCACTTTGGGTGCACCTACACCACAGGGACTGCAGTGGTTCAAGGCGGCAGCTCACTGCCACCTTTTCAAGGGAAATTAGGGATGGGCAATAAATACTGGCCTAGCCACCAAAGCCGACATCTTGTAAATGAATAAAAACAAAACCTTCCCAGATGGAAACAGGCACCAAAGTCTGTATGGGCTGGTGAACCTCCACTGTGACACAGGTATTTTCAGGGTTAATTTTTTTTAGATTCGTTTTTATTCATCCCCAGGATATTGATAGTTGGGGATTCAGTGATGGTAATGCCATTGAACATCAAGGGGCAATGGTTAGATTCTCTTTTGTTGGAGGTGGTCATTGCCTGGCACTTGTGTGGCACAAATGCCATTTGTCAGCCCAAGCCTGGATATTGTCCAGGTCTTGCTGTATTTGCACATGGGCTGCTTCAGTATCTGAGGAGTCATGAATGGTGCTGAACATTGCGCAATCAGCAGCAAACATCCCTACTTCTGACCTTTTGATGGAAGGAAGGTCATTGATGAAGCAGCTGAAGATGGTTGGCCTGGGACACTACCCTGAGGAACTACTGCTGTGATGTACTGGAGATGAGATGACTGACCCCCAACAACCTCAACCATCTCCCTTTGTGCTAGGTATGACTCCAACCAGTTTTCCCCCTGATTCCAGTTTTGCTAGGCTCCTTGATACCACATTCGGTCAAATGCGGCTTTAATGTTAAGGGCAGTCACTCTCACCTCACCTCGGGAGTTCAGCTCTTTTGTCCATGTTTGAAACAAGGTTATAATGAGGTCAGGAGCTGAGTGGCCCTGGCGGAACCCAAGCTTTGCAAGGTCGACAGGGCTGAGTTTGCAGTTAAATTCAAATTCCTTCATCTGCCATGATGGGATTTGAACCCGGGTCCCCAGATCATTACCTTGGGTCTCTGGATTACTAGCCCATAGAGAATACCATTACGCTATCACCTTTCCTGTGATCCTGCATAGTCTGGCAGGGTCAGTGTTAGAGGGCATTACTGGCCATGATCTTGACTGCTGGTGTCACATACCCTGAATGATTTTGAGACCCATACTGTTAACTTGATCATTCAATGACACCACTAGTTTAATAACTGGTTATAAAAAGTCCCCAGACTAGCTAGTTTATGATTTCCATTGCTGGTTAAATACCTCATAATAGTATTGGAAGGCCTGGGACTTGTCTCCCTCATTGTCGTACAGGTCCCCTAATTTGGCAAGTGCCTGTGGGTCAGTGGGGGCAACGCTAATCAACTGCATGAGCCATTCAATGGCTTGGGCAAGATCTTCCAACATTTCATATCTCAAACAATGGAAGTCAAGGATCAGATTTTCTTTCAAAGTCAGAATGTCTACTGTCATATGCGGATATTTTTCCGGTAACAATAATATGATAGCAGGTGTCATGTTCCAGTATATTATGAACTTTCAGTCAAACTTTAATCATTTTGAACACAAATAGTGTATTAAAATGGCTTCTGGGCTCCAGACAGTCCAGCAAATACCTAATTAAATATGGACATTCACAGCCATTCGGAGAATTCACATGTCCCTTTGTTTAAGGATGGATCATCAACAAAAGACCTATTGCCTCCCAGCTGGACAAAATAAACATCAAAACTCCATGTCTATTAGACGAATGTGCAAGGATTTCCATTGACCATCCTTTGCACAGTTTTGGTCACTTATCTAAACTAGACAGGGCAAATTTAAAAGTGTCAAATGACAACACAGGGGGTGTAATCAATATACACCATCCCTTTTTTGGAAAAAAGAACTTTGAACTTGTACAAGTCACATGGTGAGGAAGTCATTTTGTAGTCTACTTTAAAAATTCAGCAAGAAGCTGCTCAGAGTCAGAGATCGAAGAGACAACCATCAAACTAGTGAGAGTCATCTAAGCAGCCAAGGAATAAACAGCAATCCCTTGAAAGTGAGAGAAGAATTACTCCCGACTCACTTCAACTTCGAGTTCACCTGAGAACCAAACCTCCTGGACACTTGAATATAAGAAACTTCACAGCTTACTGAAAATCCTCTGCTTTATAAGACCTTCACTTCAACCAAGGCATTAACTCATCTAAGAAACTATAGGCCTGTCACAAAAGAGACTGAGACAATAATAAATTGTCATTTTATTGTTTTTTTTCCCTCTTTTGTATCTAACCGTTGCATGAATGATAACGTGGGTGAGCCAAGTGAGTGAGATTCTGGTTTTTAAATCTCCCGGGGAAGTGTGTGTTAAAAAAGAACCTTCCTTATTTTTAAATTCACAAAAAGCTTGCTGCTGGGATTATTTAAATTGTGGAAATTGTTCTGAGGGTAAGAAAACAAACACTCCATCCATACAAAACACATTGATCGTGGACAGTAAGAAAACATAAATTCTGACCGTGACACAGGGTTAAATTCCAATATAACACAGAATTCATGGACAACAATCTGGATGCTGCAATAAAATAATCTTCAAGCTGTTGTCATAATTATCTGCATTCTTATATACAAGTAGCAATTGAGAATGAACAGCACAACAAGTAAATAATCAACAAGCAAAATGCAAAGAGTAGTAAATACTAAGAATCTAAAAATACCAGAAAATGCTGGAAACAGTCAGCAGTCAGTTAGCAGGAAGATCAGTGAGACAGAAGGATAGGGCATCTGAGGTCACAGTTTATAAAGAGACAGCCATGAGCCATTCACAGAATACAAAGTGAGGCATAATCTGAGTTTATTCAAGGGAGATGAGAGTCAGGAGTATCTGCAGAAGAGTAGCTTGGCAGAGATGAAGTAATGAGTTACTTCTTTTCCGCCATCCTGCTCTTCTGCAGATGTGAGGAGAAATGGCAAGTTAATGTTTCACATATAACCCTTCATCAGAACTGAAAAAAAGTTTAAGATAAACAAAATAAAAGGGAAGGAGTGGCAACACATCCATCCCACATTGCTAGCAGTTCCTGCTGCAAAGAAAATGAGTGTTAAAATCTGCCACCATCTTTAATTTCTCCTTTCTTGGGTACTTAGCCCCAAATTATGACTTCTTCTCTGCCATCCTATTCTTCTAAACATATTCTTCACTGAAATCCACCTTGAATAAGCACTGAGTAATTCTTTGTGCTTCTCTTGGCATTCTGCAAAGTGCCCATTGAGCAATACATTGCTGCTACTTTATAAGCAGCAACCCCAATTGCTCCACTCTTCTCCCACATTTACCTACCTGCCCAATCACTCATGTAGGAGTAACCTCACCAACTTCCATCTTATCCAACTCACTCCACTCACCACTACCTTCTTGGAAACTATCAATCACCGCTAGTCACTGCATTTCCTGAAGAATACCCATTCATTCATAAGGCTTTGCCGTGCACAACATTATTGTAGATGATTGCAAAAACATGCTGCTTTTGATTGAAACTTGGTTCACTGGTGGCAACACCTTTCCCCTTATTGAAACCTCCATTCCTCATTATACTTTCTACCACATGTCACAACCTGTTATGCTTTAAGTCACTAAGACCCACACTCTCAAATTCCCTCCCTAAACTCCTCCAGTTCTTCACCTCCCTCTACTTTAAAAGCCCTCTTTCAAATCTATCTTTTTTGTTGGTGTGAAAAAGATGGCAAAAATGATTTGACAAATGTACAGGCTGGTGGGATAAAATGTGAGAACAAGGGGTATTAATCACAGTCAGTGTGGAGGCAGGATTAAAATAGGAGCATGGGAAATGGTAAAGGTTTTTTTAGTTCCAGTTTCACTATTTTATCTTTGTGATGCAGAGTTTATGAACTCTTTAGGGCATAGTTCCATCCTGCTTCCTTCTTCCTGTTAACATTTTTGAACTCACCAGCTACTATGAACTCAAATGGCTCAATTACCTCTCAAGAACACAAGAAATAGGAGCAGGAATAGATCATATAGCCCATTGAGTCTGCTCTGCCATTCAATATGATCAAGGCTGATCTTGGGCTTCAACCCCACTTTCCCGCTCCCCATAATCCCTCGATTCCCTGACAGACCAAAAATCTGTCTATTTCAGCCTTAAATATATTCAAAAAATGGAGCATCCCCAACCCTCTAGAGTAGAGAATTTACAACCCTTTGACTGAAGTAATTCCTCCTCATCTCAGTCCTAAATGATCGGTCCCTTATCCTGAGACTGTGCCCCGTGTTTTACATTCCCTGACCAGTAAAGACAATCTCTCAACTTCTGCCCACCAAGCCCCTTCAGAATCATGCATGTTTCAATGAGATAGTTTCTCATTCTTCTAAACTTCAGAGAATATAAACCCAATTTACTTAGCCTCTCATCATAGGAGAACCCTTTCATCCCAGGGATCAACTTAGTAAACCTCCAATGCAAGTATATCCTTCTAAAATATGGAGACCAAAACTGCACACAGTATTAAAGATGTTGTCTCTCTAAAGCAGCAAGACTTCTTTATTCCTGTACTCCAATCCCCTTGCAATTAAGGCCAACATGTCAGTTGCCTTCCTAATTGCTCGCTGTACCTGCATGCTAACTTTCTACCTTCCTTGTATCAGCACTTCCAATTCTCTCTGAACCTCAACATTTACAAGTTTCACATCTTTTAAAAAATATTCTGCTTTTGCATTCTTATGACCAAAGTAAATAACCACACACTCCCCCATATCATACTCCATCGGCGACCTTGTTGTCCATTCACTTAACCTGTCTATGCCTTCTTGCAGCCTCTGTCCTCCCCACAGCTTACCTTTCCACCTAGCTTTGTATCAGCAAACTTAGATACATTACTCTCTGTCTGTTCATTCAAATCATTAACATAGATTGTAAATAGTTAAGGCCCCAGAACTGATCCTTGCAGCACTCCATTAGTTACAGCCTGCCAATTTGAAAATGCCACACTTATGCCCACTCTTCGTTCTCGACCATTAACCAATCCTCTCTAATGCTAATATATTACCCCAATTCCATAAGCCCTCACCTTGCCTTCTAACCTTTTGTGTGGCACCTTATCAAATGCCTTTTTGAAATCTAGGTATATTAGTACTACTGGTTCCCCTTTATCTATCCTACTAGTTTCATCCTCAAAACACAATGATAAATTTGTCAAACAGTATTTCCCTTTCATAAAACCATGTTGATTTGGTCTAATCATTCTATACTTATCTATTTGCATTGTTAAGACTTCCTTAATAATATATTCCTGCATTTTCCCAACTACTGGTGTTAAGCTAACTGGTCTGTAGTTCCCTGTTTTCTCTCTCCCTCCTTTCTTGAAAAACAGTGTTACATTTGCCAACTTCCAATCTAATGGGACTGTTCCTGTATCTAAGGAATTTTTGGAAAACATAGCCAGGCACATCCACTATCCCTGCAGCTATCTCTTTTAGAATCCTAAGGTGTAGGCCATAAAGTCCCAGGGATATGTCAGATTTTAGTCCTGTAAGTTTCTCCAATATTTTTTCTCTGCTGACATTAATTATCTTAATTCCCTTACTCTTTTTAGCCCCTAGGTTATACTCTATTTCTGGAATGCAACTTGTGACTTCTACTGTGAAAACTGACACAAAATATATATTCAATGCCTCTGTCCATTTCTCATGATAATTTCTCCTGTCTCTGCTCCTAAGGGACCAATGTTTACTTAAACTACTCTCTTCCTTTTTATATACTTATAAAAGTTCTTACAATCTGTTTTTATATTTATGGCTAGTTTACTCTTATTCTATTTTTTCCCTTTTTATCAACCAACCCTTCGTTGGTTTCTCAAACACTCCCAAATCCTCAGACTCGCTACCGTTCTTTGCAGCATTATAAGCCTCTTCTTTTAATCCAATACTATCCTAAACTTTGAGTGAGGCACAGATGGGTGTCTCATGATGAGCTTTTGCTTTTGAATAGAATATATTTTTGTTGAACATTTTGAATTGTTTACTTAAATGTTTCCCACAGTCCATTTGCAGCCATACCATTTAGTCTATTTACCCAATCAACCTTAGTAGGTCTTCCCCTTAGCTTTGTTAAGTTTAAGATTCTTGATTGCAATTTTCAAGTCACTTTCAAACTTAACATGGAATTTAATGGTATTATGATCATTATTTCACAGTGGATCTTTTATTATGACATTACTAATTAACCCTGCCTCAATGCACCATATTAGATCTGAGCTAGCTTCATCCTGAGTCAGATCCACAAAGTATTGATCCAGGAAACTATCACAAAAACATTCTACAAACTCATCTTCTGGAGCACCCTTACCAATTTGATTGTCCCGGTCTACATGAGGATTGAAGTCCCCCATAATTATGCAGGGCTAGGGCTTGCTTGGGGAAGGGGGGGAAGGGGGGGGGGGGAGTGGCCTCAGGCAAGGGAAAAGGCTGCAGGGTGAGGGCTGTACTGAGGAAGGGGGTTATCCCAGGGTTTGTGTGGAAGCACAAGGTGATCTGTACAAGTGGCCTCAAGATGGTGAGGGCTGAGGAGGCAGTTTCCAAAGCAGATGAGGCCAGATGGAGATGTGAGGGGGAATGTGAAAGAGTGAGTGGTGATGTCCCTGAGCTGGCAGTGAGTGAGATGCCAGTGAATGTATGATGGGCTTGAGCATGTGAGTTTAGAGTGTTGAGATGATTGCCTCACCCTGGCGACACGGATGAGATCACTCATCCTCTATCTGCATCGAGTGGCCAACCTCATCTGTGCAGCATTGCCACTGATCACCATTGCCATCGCTTACTAAGTCATTATGAGTGGTAATATTGCTACCCCTCCTGCAGCCAGAGTGGGGGTAGAGGACATCACGGTGGGCAGGCAGTGTCCAAAAGGTGCTCGAGGGAAGCATCATTAAACCTGCAGTCTTCTTGCCTTTCGGGGCCAAGTCTTATTTGCAGCAGTCCTGGACTGGGGGCACTGAGAGATGTGCATGCAGCTGTACTTAAATGTGGCACCCGGTGCAATGAAACTGCGAGGTGACGGTGTGGTCAGTGAATCAGAGCCCACCCACCTGCTATCAAAACAGCATGTTTCCCAGGAATGCATAATTAATATGGCGGGTGTGGGACGATACGTCATAAGAAGCTGCCATTGCGGCCAGCAAGTAAAACACTGTTTTATCCACCCGCCACCGCACTTGTGCGAACCTGGGACAATTCCATCCATTGTCTTTGTTACAAGTTCCATAATTTCTTGTTTAATGCTCTGTCCAATGGTATAACTACTATTAGGGGGCTATAAACTACTCCCACCAGCATTTCTGATTCTTGCTATTCTGAATTTCCATCCATACTGATTCTACTTCATGATCTTCAGAGGCCACATCCTTTCTCATTAATCTTATGTTATGCTTTACTATCAGGGCTACCCCTCCTCCTTTGCCATTCTCTCTGTCTTTCAGAAATATTGTGTACCCTGGAATATTTATTTCCCAACCCTGATCATCTTGCAACCATGTCTCTGTACTGCTAAAGCTATCTTCTAAGAAGATTTAGCTTCTTTTTTCATTCCAAACCCTTCCCTACAAGAGAAATTTGAGAAGCTCCTCTTTGTTGTCATCTTCCTATAAGTTAAAAAAGGCAGGAGCATCCAATTCAACAGCTTCAGATCAAAGCTTGTACGAGCAAACGATTGATGCATGATGTGATTGCTGTTTTTAGGATTCAAAAGGGACTAGATAATGTAGATCATGATAAGCTCCTTTACTTGGCCCAGAATAGTAGAACCAGAGGACATAGTTTGTACTTGAAGGATGATAAATTCAAAACTAATCTGCACAAACCTTGGGCTGGGTGAGGAACCAGCCCATCAGAGCAGTTCTGGGTTCCGATCCCACCAGGTGTCAGCATCACTAATGCAATGCAATTTCCAGATGCAGATGATCCAATTGGCCCTGGGATGGGTTTGGTTCCCAATCAGCAAATCCAAGGAGTGATCAAAAGGCAGGACATAGGACTGGAGGGCCCTTTGAAAAGGTGAACGACAGCAATGACTGTGCCTGCCACTTGCTGCGAAAATGTCTGTGCAGGGAGCTGATCAGGATCAAGTCGGCACTGGTAGGGGCAGACAGACATGAGTGGACCCAAAATTTATGGAAGCCTCCTGGAGGTCCTCACTGAGGCTGTGGTTGAGAAACGGGAGATTTTGTTCCCGGTCTCTGGCTGAAATCACCTCCTAGCTTTCAATTCCAGATTTTTAAAAAACTAATTGAATTTATTAATTGAGTTTACCATAGATGTTGGCTTATCATTTGATCTTTGAAGCCTCAAAAAAATCCCTCCAAAAACTGGCATCAACTTAGACACCGAATATAAAAACGAACCGCATGACATTTTGAAATGTCATCAGCATCCGACACAAAGAGTGAGCGTGTCTTACACTCCAACGCATCTTCTCATTCAGCTTGGAACACCTGCTTGATCCTTTACACTCAATCATAAGGTACAAGTAAAACATGCATTTGTGGGGTGAAAAATTGAGGCTGACTACCAATGTGAGTATAACATGCCATAGCTGAAAAGTGGGTGGAGGGTACCATTTATATGCTGAATAGGTACAAAATCGTGACTTCTAGGCAAAAAAATTGGGCCATCTTACATGTTGGATCTACTGTGCCATGATTAACAGTAGATTCTGCCAGCTGCCATGTTGTGTTTTGAACACGTGTCCCCAGAGCATTACCCAAAGCCTTTGGATTAATATCCAGTGACAATACCACGATGCCAACATTTCTCCAATGTCATGCTGTGAGAGTTGAGGGAGGGCAACCTACTCATGTATCATTCTCTCCTCATCCTGCAGGAATGAGGGCTCACAATAACTGGGAGATTGCACACAGTGTCTGGACAGAGTGTTGGACCAACACCATCTCACAGCCATGGAAGAGATAGTGCTGGACATTACTGTGGTGCCATCGAGACAGGTCATCGACGACGGTGAGGCTGGGAGCTGAGATGAGAAGGGTCATTTGCTAGCTCTATCCTCGGGTGAAGGGTATGGAGCAGACTCCTGTCCAGTGCACACTGTGGCTAGTTTATCGCTGTCATTTATGGGGTTGGTTGTGCTGATGCACCTACTAAATTGTCCGAGTTCTCAGCAATACCTTTTTCTTGTACCTCCTACAGGTTCTGCAGCCAGCAATCCACAGAGTGGAACAGTACATACATCGCCAGGCTACTCAGCAATGAGGGACTCCACAGAGCCTGCACCATCATATCCACACCACCCACCATTGTAGACACAGTAACCTTGGTGGAGCCAAAATCAAGCACAAGATGAGTAGCACATCACACATCACCAGTGACCAGGAGGACAGTGAGGCACAATCAACAGTGGGCAGTTTCACATGGAGACCCTATGCTTCATGTCTCTGGGTAGAAATGGAATTATCCAGATGTGTATGCTTGCAGAATAATTTCTCTCTCTGATGGAAGTTGAGTTTTGCAGTCATCTGCCATAAACCTAGGAGACCAGCAGTTGAGCGTGATCCTTGTGGCCATTCCAGTCTGCTGATCGCTGTGAGGCCTGGGATGGCATTGGCAGCCTCTCTCCAATTTGTAGCCCCTGGCCTCCTCTGCAATGCCCCCTTAATCGTCTTTGTCTTCCTTGTCCCCATATACCCATGAGGAAGAGTGGTGTATCAGTCTCCCCTCCTCATCCAACTCCAGGCTTCTTTGCATAGTCATGAAGTGCAGCACTCAACAGACGACCGTGTTACAGGACACACTGGCCAACTTGTACTGCAGGGCACCACCCTAATGGTCAAGGCAGCACATCTTCAACATGCCAATGGTCAGCTCAATGCAGGTTGTGTTAGGAGATGGTTGTAGCACCTCTGTGTGGGGGTACTGGGCAGCGGTCAGGAGATACCCCTTCAGGGGATAATCCTTATCCCCCGGCAGCCACCCACAGAGCCTGGATGTTGGTCTGAAATGGTGCGGCACCTGGGACTGCAGGATGAAGGGATAATGACAGCTGCCTGGGAACCGAGTGTAGATCTGCAAGATGCACTTCCTGTGATCATGGACCAGTTGGACATTCAGTAAGGGGGAAGCCTTTTCAGTTGATGGATCTAGCTGGCTGGTCTGTCAGTGCCTTGATGACTATGTGGGTGCAATCAAAAGACCCTTTGGATCTGGGGAAATCCATCCATGGTGGCAAAGCCCAATTCCCTCTGGGCCTGCACTGGCCCGTCTCTCTCAAAATTTATGGAGAGTGAGGACCAGGTGGGTGAGTGCAGGGGAAACATATCAAGGCCAGAGATGTGGAAATCTTGTCAAATTTAATAGCAGAGATTCACTGCAATTTTTTTGTTCTGTTTGCTGCTGAATGGGTAAAGCAGCAGCAGGAGGTTGCGGCTAGTAATCCTTGGGGACAGGCCCTAGCAATTTCAATCGCTGGGCTGGCCAGAGATTGGGAGGTGGTGAGCTGGAGGGTGTTGGCTGCAATCATGGATCAGGCGGATGATCAGGGTTGGGGGGAATGTCGTCAATCATAACAAATGCTGGAAAGAGGCCGTGATTGGCAGCCGAGGGGTTCAAAAGCTTCCTTAAGGACCTGGCGTGTACTCCTGCATCTCCTTGCTGACAATTGTTACGACTGAGATGGGAGGAGTGCACTAACTGTCTCTAGTTCCACTAGACCAAGTCCACTAGACAACATATATTTAAATGATTTCTCCAGCTAGCTATAAGGTCAAATACGTACTTTACCTAAGAATTTCAGAATGACCACTCAATGCCCAGGTTTCGTACACACACACCAACAAACACGTATAAACACACACACACACACACAAAAAATACAATAGAGGAATTCTGCCAAAAGGTTAAATGTCAATGGTTCAAGGGAAAAGGATAGATGATGGAGTCCTTAAAATGGTGTCCGGGTTATATGGTTGGTCTCCCAGCACTGCTCTGCAAAACAAACAATGACTGTTGCACGACTTTTCAGGCAGACTTTGCAGAAAGCTTCCAGTCAGTCGATTTCAGAAGTGACTTCGAAGCAGCTTCCATTCACTTTTTGCTTTCGTCTGGGTCTGGAGCTTCAGGAGCTGT
Source organism: Cetorhinus maximus (assembly GCF_964194155.1). Taxonomy (NCBI): domain Eukaryota; kingdom Metazoa; phylum Chordata; class Chondrichthyes; order Lamniformes; family Cetorhinidae; genus Cetorhinus; species Cetorhinus maximus. Next base: position 49,488,827 of record NC_135885.1, read on the forward strand.
TGTCTTCTTTAGCCAAGCAGTTGATGCTTCTTGTTTTCTCCACCAAAGCAAAACCAGCCCACCAGCTTTTAAACACAGTTTCCAGGCATGGTCTTTTTTTCAATCAAAGGCATAAACCACCAGGTGACCCTTTTGTAAACAGTCCACCTGGGTCAAGAGGTTTCCAGCTTCTTTAAAACTGCTTAGTTACCTTTTCTTATACAATGCTGCCTTCTCCAGGAACAGCAGCAACCAGAGTTCATGTATTAACCCTTTAAGGGGCAGCGTCTTTTAAAAACACAAATTCTTCCAGGCTGTGCCTACTCCTTGAAGTTGAGCCATTTTCCGTTATTAAAGCATTTATGGCACAATGTGCGCTATAAAAACTTCTGGAACCAACAGCTCCTGCCTCCCTTTTGCTGGTGAGATTTCTCAAGCCCTGAAAAACCAGCTGGCAGCAGCTAACTTTAAATCAGGCTCTCAATCAGGAGACCCACATGCCTTGCAATCCACCACCATAAATACGGCAATACACAGTGGGCTGGGGACATATTCCCTGTTAAAAGGTTTAGCCTCCCCTTCTTTGCCTGTCATGAGCCCACATTTCTACAGGTTTGCTGCTGTCGCCTCCCCCCTCCCCCGACCTAACTTGAAGTGCAGGTCATGTCCTCTGGTTCTACTGTTTTGGACAATTTCATTGCTGTTTGTGCTATCTTGTTACACACACTTTAACTGCTGTATTTCCCTTCATTACAATAATGATTGCACTTCAAAAAGCAGTTAATTGACTGTAAAGGCTACTGAGATATCCTGAGGTCATGAAAGGCCCTATGAAAGTGCAAGTTCTTTCTTATTACATTAGGCAATGCATTTATCCACAAAATCATCAGAGAAGCTGCAGTATTTCCCAAAATATTCATACAAACATCACTTGCTGAAAATTCCTTAGCTCTTCAAATGAAGCCTCTACAACCTCAAAGTTTTGGAAAGGATACAGACTTGCAATCTGGTACATAACTTGAGCGCTGTTCCTCATGATTGCATGGAGCTTCAAGAAACAATCCAAAGCCTCCTCCAGTCTATTCAACTTCTTGTAAGTGAGACCTGGATTTAAAAAGTACAAGAATGTAAAGAAATGACAAATTAGAAAAGTGTGTTGGAGAATTATTGCATGGTACCATGGAATGGTGAGATGAAGTGGTAATGTTAGTCTTCTTGAGGAATGACAATAAATGATCTGAGGTGCCGTTTTTATCTGAACCTATCTCATGATAAGAATTTATACCTGCAAGCCCTCACAACATAAAGTTCCTTACCATAATTGTATAATTTTTGAATGGTGCAGAGTAAGCACCATATAATTTTCTGCAGAGAGGGAGAGTAATGCATGGGTCACTTACAGCCACCTCTTAGAGATCATTTACAGCTGCATGGGTGGAACTCTGAAAGCAAATTGCCTTCCCTTCCCACTGGGGAAGGATGAGCCATGACAGAGATGACCCAGTGCTGAAAAGAGAAGGAAAAAGAAATCAAGTTCTATCCTCAAAATTACATCATCATGTTATAGCCATCATAGCCAGTGATTATGGACGATTGAGAATTCTACAAGGCTGGCACTCTGATTTTCACTCCGCGAACGTGTGGAAGCATCAGCCATCCACTTCCATTTATTTTATTACTAGAGGAAATTGTGGGACCAAACTTGCATCCTAGCGCTCAGTGCACTGCGAGCCAAACACTCTGTGTTGCTTAATTGCCTAACATGAAAATTTGTTGACATTTATAGTCTTATATAGGGTCAGTGTCAGCATCCTTTCTTCTACTGCATTAGAGTCATAGAGGTCTACAGCACAGAAAAAGGCCCTTCGGCCCATTGAGTCTGCGCCAGTCAAACAAGTACCTAACTATTCTAATCCCATTTTCCAGCACAAGGCCCATATCCTTGTATGCCACGGCATTGCAAGTGCACATCCAAATACTTCTTAAATGTTATGCGGGTTTCTCTACCACCCTTTCAGGCAGTGAGTTCCAGATTCCCACCACCCTCTGGGTGAAAAAATTCTTCCTCACATCCCCTCTAAACGTCCTGCCCCTCACCTTAAATCTATGTCCCCTGGTTATTGATGCCTCCACCAAGGGGAAAAGTTCCTTCCTTTCTACCCTATCTATGCCCCTCATAATTTTATACACCTCAATCATGTCCCCTCTCAATCTCCTCCGCTCCAGGGAAAATAACCCCAGTCTATCCAATCTCTCCTCATAACTAAAACTCTCCAGTCCAGGCAACATCCTGGTAAATCTCCTCTGCACTCTCTCTAGTGCAATCATATCCTTCCTATAATGCGGATTCCAGAACTGCACGCAATACTTTAGCTGTGGCCTAACCAGCGTTTTATACAGTTCCAGCATAACCTCCATGCTCTTATATTCTATGCCTCGGCTAATAAAGGCAAGTATCCCATATGCCTTCTTAACCACCTTATCTACCTGTCCCGCTACCTTAAGGGACCAGTGGACATGCACACCAAGGTCCCTTTGATCCTCGGTACTTCCCAGGGTCCTACCATTCATTGTGCATTCCCGTGCCTTATTTGTCCTGCCCAAGTGCATCACCTCACACTTATCAGGATTAAATTCAATTTGCCACTGATCAGCACATCTGACCAGCCTGTCTATATCCTCCTGTAATCTAAGGATATCCTTCTCACTATTTACCACCCCACCAATTTTCATGTCATCCGCGAACTTACTGATCAACCCTCCTACATTCAAGTCTAAATCATTTATGTATACCACAAACAGCAAGGGACCCAACATAGATCCCTGTGGAACCCCACTGGACACAGGCATCCAGTCACAAAAACACCCTTCCACCATCACACTCTGCTTCCTGTCACTCAGCCAATTCTGGATCCAATTTGCCAAATTGCCTTGGATCCCATGGGCTCTTACCTTCGTTATCAGTCTCCCATGCGGGGCCTTATCAAAAGCCTTGCTGAAGTCCAAGTAGACTACATCAAATGCATTGCCCTCATCTACACACCTAGTTATCTCTTTGAAAAATTCCATCAAATTGGTCAGACATGACCTCCCCTTAATAAAACTACGCTGATTGTCCTTGATTAATCCCTGCCTCTCCAAGCGTAGATTAATTCTGTCCCTCAGAATTGCCTCCAATAGTTTCCCCACTGCTGACGTTAGACTGACTGGCCTGTAGTTCCCTGGTTTATCCCTTCCTCCCTTCTTGAATAACGGTACCACATTGGCTGTCCTCCAGTCCTCTCCTGTGGCCAGAGAGGTATTGAAAATTATTGCCAGTGCCCCTGCTATCTCCTCCCTTGCCTCACTCAACAGCCTGGAATATATTTCATCCGGGCTTGGAGATTTATCTACTTTTAAGCCTGCCAGGCCACTTAGAACCTCCTCCCTTTCTATGTGAATTTCTTTAATTATATCACAGTCCTTCTGCCTGATTTCCATACACACGTCGTCCCGCTCACTTGTGAACACTGACACAAAGAATTAATTTAGAACCCTACCTATGTCTTCTGGCTCCACACACAAATTACCACTATGGCCCTTAATGGGCTCTACTCTTTCCCTAGTTATCCTCTTACTCTTAGTGTACTTGTAAAATAACTTTGGATCTTTCTTTATTTTACCTGTCAATGTTTTTTCATGCCCTCTTTTTGCTCTCCTAATTTCCTTTTTAAGTTCCCCCTACACATTCTACACTCCTCTAGGACTTCTGCTGCTTTGAGCCCTCGGTATCTGCCATAAGCCTCCCTTTTTCTCTTTATCCAATCCTGTATGTTCCTCAGCATCCAGGGTTCCCTGGATTTGTTGGTCCCACCCTTTGTCTTTACTGGAATATGTTGGCCCTATACTCTCCCTACTTCCTTCTTGAATGAGTCCCACTGCTCTGGCGCAGATTTACCTAAAAGTAGCTGCTCCTAATCCACTCTGGCCAAATCATATCTGATCTTATTAAAATTGGCCTTACCCCAATTTAGTACTTTGATTTCTGGCCCATCCTTGTCCTTTTCCATAACAACCTTGAATCTAATGGAGTTATGATCACTATCTGCAAAATGCTCCCCCACTGATACCTCTACCACTTGCCTGGCTTCATTCCCTAAAATTAAGTCCAGAACCTTCTACTCACTGGTTTAAAAAGCTCTCCTGGATGCATTTTAAGAATTCCGCTCCCTCTAAACCTATCACACTATGACTAACCCAGTTAATGTTGGGGAAGTTGAAATTCCCCACTATTACTACCCTATTATTTTTACACTTCTCTGAAATTTGCCTACATATCTACTCTTCTTTTTCTCTCTGACTGTTTGGGGGCCTATAGTACACTCCCAGCAATGTGATTGCTCCTTTTTTGTTTTTCAGTTTTACCCATGTGGCTTCATTTGAAGAACCTTCTAAGATGTCATCCCTCCTTACTGCTGTAATTGATTCCTTGATCAATATTGCGATACCTCCTCCTCTTTTATCTCCTTCCCTGTCTTGCCTGAAGACCCTATATCCTGGAATATTGAGCTTCCAATCCTGCCCCTCTCTCAACCATGTCTCTGTGACAGCAATGACATCATATTTCCTACTTATGGTGTATTTGTGGTTGAACACTTGTTTTGAGGTAGGTGGATCCAATATGATCTGATTGTCAACGTACATAGTTGCAATACGATTTTCACCATGTCCATACTATATATTTTTAAGGGTAAAGGTTGATAGAGAAAAAAATTAAATGCAAGGTAAAAGAACTTCCACATTAAATCACAGACATACAGAAGCTTATTCACATTTACCACTGAACACTGATAATCCAGTCATTTTGCCTTAGGAATCTCTAAAACAAATAGACATCAATAAAATATGTGTAATGGAGAAACTCAAATAATTACCTGTCCATTGTTCGTATGGAATACAATCTCAAAACTTCAAGGAAATTAATTATAAAATAAAAGAAACTCTGGCAAATATTTTAGGAGTTCCAGGATCATTGAAATTATATAGGGTCTGGAGCATAGTAAATATCCTGACAGTCAACAAAAGTTTGAGATGTAAACCTGCAAGTTACAGACCAGCTAGCCTAACATCTTTAGTAGGAAAAAATGTATGAATTATTCTACAGGGGAATACTAGAAATTCTCATCTAAAGAGTGGAGAAGACATGGAAGTAGTTGATTTAGAAGCAATGGGTCCAGCTGAAATTCTTTTGACGTACTGAGGAAGTAACTAAGCTTATAGATGAGGTCCATCTGTAGATACGTTATAACTTGGAGTTTTAGGAAATATTTAATAATAGGGAGTAAAGACAATAAATAAGGAAAAATTCATTTGGGGTCCATGGCTAGTACTAAACTGTTCACTTATTTATAATGGTTTAGAGGAGAATATATTTTGCATTATTTTAACATAATTTTGTTTTTCACAATATTATAAAATTTTATTTAATATATACTACCCAGGTGACAAAATAGCATAGAGATAGATAAGAAGCAAAATAATCTGAACGAATTATGCAAATGGATATGTGTTTAGCAGAAAATGATAAACTCTGGATACATGAAATTAAGAACAATTCTAAATAAATAGTGCACACCGAGTAAACTACCTAAAAACTGGCATTCTTGGAATAAGAATGGCACTAAAGATATTAAAGGATTCGTACTCATAAGTCATAAGATTTCCCATTCATCGTAAGTGAAATAGAAGTTACATTGCAACTCACCCAAGTTATAGAGTGCCTCAGTAAAAGAGGAATCATTCCGCAAGGCTTCCTTATAAAACTCAGCTGCTTTCTCATAGTCGCCGCGTGCAAAGACACAGTTTCCTTTATTTGTTAATGCTGCTGGATTATATCGATCAGCATTCATTGCAAGATCTGCATATCGGTCTGCAAGTCCAAAATCATTTTCCTGCACAAACCCAATGAAAATGAATTCCAGTCTGTATTTTCTCCACCACTTCAATTACAGGAGATTCACAACAGTCTTCTTTCAAACATAGGGCATACATAAAAAAAGTAACATTTTGCACTACTGTCACAATAGAAAAAAAATGCAGGTGCCTGACTTTATCATTATAGGTCATGTCAATTCATACCTTTATTTATTAGATTTCCAACAAAGGCTTTTCAATCATTTAAACTCAGTATCCTACGCTGAACTAATCCCACCAACAGCAAAATGATGGAAGAGGTCGTCAACAGTGCTATCAAACGGCATTTATTCAGCAATAACCTGCTCACCGATGCCCAGCTTGGGTTCTGCCATGCCCACTCAGCTCCAGCCCTTATTACAACCTTAGTCCTATCATGGAAAAATGAGCTGCACTGCACTGCACAAATGTGAGAGTGACTGCCCTCGACATCTAGGCAAAGCAACATTTGACTGAGTGTGGCGTCATGGAGCCCTAGCAAAACTGCAGTCAATGGGAATCGGGGGCAAAACTCTCCACTGATTGGAGTGATACCTAGCACAAAAAAGATGGTTGTGATTGTTGGAGGTCAATCATCTCAGTCCCAGGACATCAGTGCAAATGTTCCACAGGGTAGTGTCCTAGGCCCAACCATCTTCAGCTGCTTCATCAATGACCTTTCCGCCATTATAAGGTCGGAAGTGAGGATGTTCGTGGATGTTTGCACAATGTTCAGCACCATTCACAGCTCCTCAGATGCTGAAGTGGTCCGTGCCCGTATGCAGCAAGACCTGGACAACATTCAGACTTGGGCTGATAAGTGGCAAGTGACATTCGTGCCACACAAGTGCCGGGCAATGACCATCTCCAGAAATGAGAATCCAACCATCTCCCCTTGACATTCAATGGCATTACCATTGCGGAAGCCCTTATCAACATCCTGGGGGGGGTTACCATTGACCAGAAACTGAACTGGACCAGCCCTATAAATACTATGGCTATAAGCACAGGTCAGGGGCAGGGAGATTTGCAGAGAGTAACTCACCTCCTGACTCCCCAAAGCCTGTCCACCATCTACAAGGCACAAGCCAGGAGTGTGATGGAATACACTCCATTTGCCCGGACGGGTGCAGCTCCAACGGCATTCAGAAGCCTGACACTATCCAGGACAAAGCATCCCATTTGGTCGGCACCCCATACATCCACTCCCTCCACCACCAACGCACAGTGGCAGCAGTGTGTACCATCTACAAGATGCACTGTAGCAACTCACCAAGGCTCCTTCGACAGCACCTTCCAAACCCATGACCTCTACCACCTAGAAGGACAAGGGCAGCACATGCATGATCAAGATCATCTGCTAAATTTGTCTATTTTGTTTTTATCCGTCCTTGGGATATCAGTGTCACTGGCAAAGCCAGCATTTATTGCTCATCTCTAATTGCCCATGGCTGCCCACACTTGAATTGATCAAATCTTCAGTTGCTTGTTCTATCATCCATAAGTTTGATAACATGAATCTAATCTGCAAATGGCTAATGTGTTCCTGACTTTTTGCTGGCAATTTCTTTTTCTCCTTGCAACAAAATCCATAACATCAGTGGGAACACCAGCACCTGGAAGTTCCCCTCCAAGCTACTCACCATCCTGATTTGGAAATATATTGCTTTTCCTTCACTGTCGCTGGGTCAAAATCCTGGAACATCCTCCCTAACAGCACTGTGGGTGTACCTGTACCACATGCACTGCAGCAATTCAAGAAGGCAGCTCACCACCACCTTCCCAAGGGCTATTAGGGATGGGTAATAAACACTGGCCTAGCCAGCGATGCCCACGTCCCGTTAAAGAATAAAAATAAAACTCTTGGTTAGCCGAAGTAGAAAAGACCAATATCTCCCAAGACAAGTATGTTTCCTGCATTTGTTGATTATTAAGAAGCATTGCTGGTGATTGTAGAAACTTCCAACTTCCATTATTCCACTCTTTCTGTGCAATGATGATGGAGAAGGCAATACTGAAAGCATGAACATGGGCAAACATAAATAAAAAGATTGTGGACTCATATTACCTATCTATTGGAAAAGTGTGTTTCACTTTGCAATACCTGAATCTTCAGGATTTTTTTTTTGGTTTTACAGAAAAATGTTTTAAATTACAAGTATATCAAGTACTGAAGCTGGGGGAAAAAACCCCAGAAAATGCTGGAAACACTTAGCATGTCTGGCGAAAGGAACAGAGTTAACCTTTCAGGTCTGTGACCTTTCATCAGAAAGATCACAGGGCTGAAATGTTGGGCTGGATTTTCCCAGTCCCATGTAGTTAAGTTGCAGATGAGGAGTATGGGCACCAGAAAAATAGTGGGGAGCCAAAATGGGAAGGCTCCTCAACACATACCCGCTACAGAGGAACTTTCTCGGAGGTACGGGCCCTGATTGGCCTGCACCACGAAGTTGGGCAGCCAATTTACATTGTTAAGGCCACAATAAGGGGAGATTTTGCAGGCAGCAGAGCGTACATCACCATATGTGGAAGCTGCCAGCTTAATGGAGTCAGCCTCCCTGCAGCAGAGAGGGCAATCGTAACCAAAGGCTCCATCCTCCAAAGGGAGAGCTGCGGGAATTAAAGGCAGCCTCCAGAGCCCCAAAGATCCTTCCAGAGAGGTTTCCCACCAATCCAAGTGTCTTACTGCTTTCCCTCCTCTGATTTATTAATTTAACTTTACACCTTCAAGGGCACCTGCATGTTGAGGCACCCTCAACGTCTACCACCTTCCTTAGAAGCGGCCACCTCTCCCCATGGGCCAGGAGGATTGGGAGTCTACCCACTAGTCCTTAATAGGAGGCTACCTCCTGGAATTTCACTGAAGTGCAGGCTCGAGGACCCATTTAGTCCCAATGTTGCAGTCCCAAAGCCCATGGGAAAATTCTGCCCATTAACTCTGTTTCTCTCTCCACAGATGCTGCCACACCTGCTGACTATTTCCAGCATTTTCTGTTTTTTATTTCAGATTTCCAGCACCTGTAGTATTTGCTTTCATATTATTGAACCTGGGATCTTTCTTGTCTATGTGGAACTGTACAATACCATGTGGTACATCCAATCACTAAGTGAACTGGGAGCATATAATAATTTTAATAAAACAACACTGACTGATCCACTGTTAATTTACTTGGTCTGTGAATTAACAGGGGAAAAAAAACTATAATACATTGGCTGGTAAATGCTGAATTCCAAATGTGGAATTGCAAGAACTATGCATAAATGCTTCAATATATGAACTATAGAAAAAAATTTCAAATCTGACTTGTTTGTGTTTTGTGTCTGCAAATAAGAAATGCCATAATTATGACCTATTCCAATATTCTTCAACACCTACCAAAAAGTAAAGGAAAGAGAGATTTGTCGCAGCTGCACTCTTAACCCTGCTATCCTTCTTCTCAAACGTTTTCAGGGTCTCCACAGCCTACAAATCAAAAGTAAATTAATAAATTGTCACTTACCTTTCATAAAAACTGCTCAAAGCTAAAATGATAAGAAATGGTCTGATAACTAAAAACATTAATTTTATTTCTGATCAAAGAGCAAACCCAGAATTCTGTCTATATGAAATAACAATCTTCATGCTTAAAGAAATATAATTAAATACACGGCTGCATTAGAATGGGGATGAAAGCACACATGTGCTAGATTACATAAATTTAAAACTATATTATCAATATTCTGAAACACAACAACACACATAGAACTGTTCAGTTTACAGATCTTGAAAGAATATTCTCAGCCCATGAATAACAGTTTCACTCTGCTACTTTTAGCTGTATTCCATATTCTGCTTGCTACCCCAACCAACCAAAAATAGGTAGTCTCCAAATACTTTTTGAATGTTACCTACTTACTAAAACAGTAGATAGCATGCTACATAGTATAGAAAATGCTGGAAAAACTCAGCTGGTCTGGCAGCATCTGTGGAAAGAGAAACAGAGTTAACATTTTCAGTCCGTATGACTCTTCATTTTATGGCGTCTATCCGGGTGGGCGCATAGGTCCTTAGGATATAATTTACATCCTGAGTTGGATAACCAGATGGCTTATGAATGATGATTCAAGTAATGGTCAGCACCATGAGAGAGATATAAATTACAGTTCACAGGTCTGCTTGCATTTATTAACTGCGCAAATACAATGCTGTTTCTGCCAACATCTTCTTACCTTACTGGCATTTTGGGAAAAAAACATAGGACAAAACACATCAGAAACCAGTCTGAAGAAGAGTCATACGGACTCAAAATGTTAACTCTGTTCCTCTCTTCACAGATGCTGCCAGACCTGTTGAGTTTTTCCAGCATTTTCTATTTTTATTTCAGAATTCCACATTATTTTGCTTTTATCAGAAATCATTTTGCCTGATATAAAATTAATGTCACATCCACTTTTCTAAGATGTTATACTTATTGTACACAGCTGAAATGAGAAGAGACTAAGTTATGTAGTCTTCTGTCAACTGGAGCATGCCAACCATACTAAACATATTTAAATAAAGACCAGTCCAACAGCCATAATAGAAAAGTGCCATGGCAATTGAACAAGACTTAAATGTTCCTTAAATTGGAATAATGTCAAAATGTTTTTTTTAGTATCATCAACTCAAGTCATTCTATTTACTGGTCTAGTTGACAATGTTATAAATGCTTCTGAATTTCCATTTTGAATCCCTTTGGGTGTCAATAGATTATTCACACTATGAAGAAAGATATAGACTGCCATACCTTTCCAAAATAACCCTCAAAGTGTAAAATCACAGTCAAATGGAATTTATACCCACCTTGTCATACTGTGAGGTGAAACAGAAATACAGATCAAGATTGAAATGGTGGCAAAAAAAAAAAAGGCTAATGATAGAAATAATAGAAATAAAGCTTTTTTAAAGAAAGCACATGCAAGTAGCTGCTACCAGATGGAAAACAGAAAGCATGTAAACAGAAATGTGCACACATATAGAGGACTTACCAACATTATTAATAGAGTTTAAAATTAATCCAAGGTTATCATAAATACTATTTTTACATTGCTAAGTTCTTATCACCTATGATGCTAGAGTTTTGTACAATAATCTAAAAATTAACAAGAGTGAAATAGTGTATGGGTATGTCCTGAAACATAGAATATACTAGGAGATGGAGTCATGCACTAGGCTTTCACTTCTGGGAATTGGATTCAAATCCAGACTATACTGATGCTATGAAGTCTCAGCCTGCTGGCTGCTATTACATGAAATGAGATTAGCTGTCTTAACTTAGCTTCGAGTAAACATAAGTCAACAACATTGTAAAGCTCCTAATTTGGCAATATTAGTACTTAATTGACACTCTTACTCAGTGAAGCCACTTGCCAGCTCAAGTGCTGGAATTCAGGTACATTGTTGGAGAAAAGTAGAGAAGACTTTATTGTGCAACTAATTTTGCTGTATTGCTGAAAACAGGCTTCTTTTTAAAAGCTTTTCGACATGCACTCATCAGGACAATTTGCAAGAACACCAAATGTAAAAGGAACAACAATTTGTATTATATGAGAAGAGAGTGTTGATTGTTGGTAAATGGACTCTGATTGATAGAGGTGTTACCATGGAGAATGCACCAATTGATGATGACTGATAGTTAACTGCCAAGCATGTTTGAAATATAAACCAGGCAGCTTGACTCTGATTGGTTAAGGCATTGCCTTGAGGAATGAACCAGCGTATGGCTGTCACTTATTTTGTTCAGCTGAAACAGGCACAATGCGTGTACATGTTCTTTCTGTCTACAAAGAACAGGGCCCTGTGTATTAATATATGTAGCTTTCTTTTTTTCAGCAATACTCAAGTTCTGTACTGCTAAATGACTCATTTTGTTGCATTCAACTTAAGATTGCTTGAAGCTAACACTGCATATTAGATTTTTGTCTCCACTATGGAGTTGGTAAAGTGGCAGGGAAAAAAAAAAAATCACACATTCTTTATGAAGCTTGCTTAATTTTCATTCTGCTAAAATGAATGTAATGAAATTCAGATATGTTATGAAAAGCACAGGCAATCTTCCCACCAGATTACTGCCCAGATGGTGGATGAAAGTATACTTCTGGGTGTACACAGTTAAGTGTCCCATTTCCCAGGACTAACTTGTAATGTCACCCAAGAACAAAAATTGTCACACACATGAAAAAATATTGTAAAAAGGTTGTACGCTCAAACAGAAAGGCATTATAAAAAGACAGCTGGTTTGATCAGGTGGTTGCAAGTGGGTCCTTGAGTGGGTGATTCAAATCCCACTGCAGGACCTGAGCACATGTCCAAGGTGACACTTCATTCTTCATACTGCAGTCTTTCCGAAAAGACTTTAAGCCATTTGTCTATTCAGGTGGCCATAAAAGATCCAATGACATAATTCCATTGAAATAAATGTCAATGAAAATCAACAGTTTATATAATAAGCAGCTGATCTACAATACCAATTATATACCCGGGCGCTAAGATGAAAATCCAACGCTATGTATTTCTGAATTTGTATTGTTAACCTAGCATTCAGAGATACAAAAGCAGTTAAATAACCCTAACTGTGAAATTTTAGTTGTGCTATTGGAAGATGCACTATGGTCACCTCTACCTATGCTTCTCCTATAATTTAATTCGTGATATAACATAAACTCCACTAAAATTCTTAGGGTGGAATTTTCGGTGCCCACTGGCACTGGGCGTGATCGGTGGCGTGAGCAGACAACATGGTGCAATTGGTTTTACGAAGGCAGGAAACCAGTTTGCAATCATCCACTCGGCCCTCTGACAGCGGGCCGCATTTCTCACCATTGGACATCAGGAACCTCATTGTAATACATCAGCATATCATTATCAGGCCAGCCCGCTGGAATTGTTGAAGCGACTCGTGGCAGGGGGTGTTAAGGGCAGCCCTGCCATTGAGGTGATCAGTGACGGGAGGGATTAAGGACAGCCCTGCTTTGAGGTGACTGGTGGCATGGGGGGCAAGGGCAGCGCTGCCATTGAGGTGACTCGTGGTGAGAAGGAGGGGCAAGGGCAGCACTGCCATTGAATATAGCGCACAAGCATTCAGGGTGGGAGGTAGGGTGGGTGAGGGAAGCGGCCATGCATTAGGGAAACCTGTATAAAGTGACCATTCCTCTGCAAACTGAGACAGTTTAGGCGCAGCCACATTGATATGATTGGGATTGGGCTCCTAGCTTATCTGCCCACTCAAGCAACACAGGGGCATCAAAGAGCCACCAAGTGCTCCAGAGTCTTCCCCCACCCCCAGCATAGACTGCAAATTCATCAGCATTTTAGTGGACTGCAGAACAGTTGGACGACTGCACATGTTATACAAACTCCTTGCTAAAGCTGGCCATGGAGCAGTCACTTCTGGAGGCGTTCACTGCCCCATGCAATGACAGTATCCCAGTTTGGACTGCTCTCCCCCGTGGTTCAAGCTAATAAGGGCAGCCATGCAGTGCACTAATCTCTGGCGACCCAAGTGGTGGCCAGCACTCTCCGGGAAGCGTTAGGGAACTGTCACATTTAACCAGGACAGGTTCTTAGTACATCCATGCTAACCAAGTATTTCTCTCTTTCATCCTGCAGGAGGAATACATCAGGATCACAGAGCCTGGTGAACTACTTGTATGCCTGATGGCTACAGAGTGCGAAGATGACAGAGGAGAGAATGACTGAGGCTCCTGGTTGCGGGGAGACAGGAGCAGCAACCTCAGGAAGAAGGGGCAGCTGGGGCTCCCTCACACGTCACCCAAGAGCCACAGCGAGCCAATGCATACTGGTGCCTAGCGCCACACAGGATCTATAGACGCTGCTTTCATTTCTGAAGATGACCGAGAACCAGTGTCGCCGAAGACTATGCACGTCTAAGGAACTGGTTGGTCACATCTTCCAGCTACTGCAGGATTTGGTGCCACGGGGACAGGGAGGGAATCCATTGCCAGTGGCCACGAAAGTGACTGCAGCACTCAATTTCTATGCCAGTGGCTCCTTTCAGGGCTCCACAGGTGACCTGTGGAATCTCACAAACCTCCACCCACAAATGCATCAGTGAGGTCACAGATGCCATCTTTGCGGGGGCACACAACTATATGCATTTTGCCCAGGACCAGAACAGCCAAGGTGCAAGAGTGATTGGATTCACCCAGAACTTGGGTTTCCCACAGGTTCAGGGTGCAATCAACTGCAGTCACGTGGCCCTCAGATCTCTGTCGCAACATGCGATAAACTACATCAACCACAAGGGATTCCATTCGCTAAATGTGGAGCTGGTGTGCGACCAGCAGAAACACATCCTGCAGATGTGCGCACAGTTTCCAGAGAGTGTGCATGACGCCTATATCCTCAGTCAGTCAAAGATTGCTAAAGTCTTCCAGGGTCCAGAGAAGCTGGAGGAATGGCTCCTCGGGGACAAGGGCTACCCGTAGAGGCCATAGCTGATGACACCCGTGCAGCGGCCTCAGATTGCAGCAGAGCGACAGTATAGTGAGACTCATGCTGCAGCTCGCAACTTGGTGGAGCAGACCATCGGAATGCTGAGGATGAGGTTCCAGTGCCTGGACCGGTCTAGTGAAGCCCTGCAATACAGTCCACAGAGGTTGTCATGCATTGTCGTCATCTGCTGTGCCTTTTACAACTTGGTGCTCCAATGGGGGAACGAGCTGGCTGAGGAGGAGATGGAGGAGCTGCACGTCTCCTCCGATGAGGACGTCGCCAACGGAGATGAGGGTGGAGGTCCTTGGAGGTGACGATGAAGGGGATGAGGCCTTTGCACTGACTAGACAAGGCAGGCATGCTCGAGAGGCCCTCATAGCTGCTAGATTTGTGGAGGATGATGACAACATGCAGAGAGGTGACCCAATAGACCCTTATAGTGCATCCAGTCTGGCTTATGGCAGCACGAATACCCTCTGTGAAAATGCTCCTGTCATGGAGACCCTAATAGTCACTTGATTGCAGGAGGATGACGACAACAACATGCAGTGAGGACACTCCATAAATCTTCACATAGCCTCTGAGGATGTCTGACTCCTGTCTGGCCGAGGGCAGATCACTTGCGCTCAGTGATCAGGGTCATATCATAGAGACGCAGCCATGAAACTTTAGAAGCATCTGATCCTCTGCCTTCAGCACCTGAGCCCTTCAGGAGCACAGCATCAGTGGTTACAGATGCTAAAGAGATAGGTGCCAGCCCCTCCTTAAAGGTTCTAAGAGCACACCGTGAGAATGAGAGAACTCTGTAGTGCCTGCCCACTACATTCCGGCAGCAATGACAAGCACCATCAAGGCGCAGAATCAGTAATGTGTCCAGGGAGTGTGAGGCCGGACCATCACTTTGGTCTGAAGGCTGCACAGAGCATAGAGAAGAGACCCTGGACTGAGACACCTGACTTTAGATTGTGCAGAAAGGTTTCACATCTGAGTGACAAGAACACTGCTCATCAGAACAAGGAGCCATAGGCAGGGAGACATTCTTGGGAGTTTATTGACAATAGTGAACAGTATATACAAGTGATGCCCAGGCTGTGCAACTAATTCTCCAAACTTTCCTAATCCTGCCGTTATGTCTTGGTGCTCCCCACATATCCACAGCAGAGGCGGAGGCAGCCTGCTGACTGGGACACCTTGTCTGTGATCACCTTGGAGGGCATCCTCTGGAGGGCATCCTCTGGAGGGCCGAGACTTGGAGGGCCCCGGCCTGCTTTCAGTGTCCTGCTGGGTGGCGGTGGCACTCTCCTCGGCCTGTGGAGATGGAGCTGCTGAGGTCACAGGAAGAGGGGAGTCAGATAGGCTGGACACACTTGGCATCACCTGGATGGACTCCAGAGTGTGCTGATCCTCCTCTTTATGGGTGCCCCAGGCTGACTGCTCGAGGAGCAGGGGTAGCTGGAGTGAGATTGAGCTGCCTGGCACCCCTCTCACTTTTGGAGGCCGACTATGCCATCAGCAATGGAGTAGAGCCAGCACAGCAGTGCGGGAGCAAAGTCCTGGACCAAGGTCTCCAAGGTGGCTACCATCCCACCAGTGTTGACCTCAGCGCCGGCATGCCATTGCACTATCACCTCAGAATGAAGGCAGGTGGACTCCTCCATCGTGTTTGCAATCTGACATCCCTTCCTGATGTTCCCAAGTCTGCCTCCGCAGCTCCAGCAACTGTGACATAACCGAGACCAGAGGCTTGTTATTTGAATCGGACTCAGCAAAGTTGTGGCCTCCAGCAGTCCTTAGAGTGCCAGAAACCTGGGAAGTCCCTGTCTCCACCTACTGTGGATCGGACAGTGCAATGCGCACACCAGATTGTGATCCTGGGGCTATTCTAAAGCTGGGTGCCACCAAGGTGTTGGGTGTGTCTCTGCACTGGTAGAGGGTGTGGGTGAGTGCTGTAATGGGACATCAGGGAGGGTGCCACCAGATTCCTCTTCAGTGGTTTCTTCGGGGCTTGACTGGGGGCTCTGGGTCATGGACTCCATTGGCTGTTTGACAGATTTGCCTACAAAAGCAAGGGGATATAATTAGTGCAAGGCAGTGGCCTGTGAAACAGGACCCATCACTCACAGCATGGTTGCCTGGTGGATGTTGTACTGCTGGACCCTCACTGATGAGAAGAGTGACTTATCCTGGCAGAAGGGAGGAGATCGTTCATCCTCTTGCGGCACTGGGTGGCTGTTCTCTTTTGAAGGGTGTTGGCAGTGACCACTGCTGCCACTGCCTCCCAAGCCAGGTTAGTGCTGTTGCTGCCCATCCTGCAGCCAGTGTGGGGATAGAGGACATCCTGGCGGGCCTCCATGGCATTCAAAAGGGGCTCAAGGGACACGCTGCTGAACCTGGGGGCTGCAGTTTTCTTCAATTTCAGGGCCATGTCTTCTTTGCAGCAGTGGTGGTCTGAAGCACTGAGATGTATGCTTGCGGCTGGATTTTAAATATGGCGGCAGCCAGGGCGGGTGAAACGATGTGTTTCCCGGGAGTGCATAAATAATGTGGCAGGTTTGGAATGATAGGGCATGAAAACCTGCCATCGCACTGCTGCACTTAGTGCAAATCTGGGATGATTCCGCCTTTAGTGACTTTCTGTTAGAATTATTTCCATGGCTGTATCCTTCTGTGTTTTAATAAGAGATGTGGCATATACAATAAAGCTCTTTTCTATAATCATACTGTCACCACAATTTTAAAATAAACAAATGATCTGCAACATATATAGCAATGGCTTGCAAAAACTCATTTTCAACAGTCTACTTTAACTGACACTTGACCACAAAAGTCATTGTGACCAGAATCTAAATTTGGAACCTTTTCTTTGAACCTAAGCAATTAGACGAAAGAGACACTTCAGAATAGTGGACGAAAGGGACACTTCAGCAGCTGAAGTACGAGATCAAAAAGGCTAACCCAGAAAACTAGCAACAACCTACATAAAGCTGACACAGTTCAAAAGTCTGACAGCTCAAGACTAGTCCTGACATGTGAATTAAGTGTTTATTATGGGCTTTGTGGTACATATACAGGTTATTTCTTCAATGAATTAAAGGAGCAACAAAATATATACACAAAAGTCAAAGGCCTTGTTGCTTCTTGCAATTTAATTTGTACATACGGACATACAAAAAGATGGAGGGATAAAGGCTGGCTGACCCATCAATCGGTTCAGCCATTTTCCAACTCCCCCCCTCCCCCATATATTTCCATCCACAGTAGCCATGTAGCCTCCTGGGACAGTAAAACACCAAATTAATAAAATCGTAGGTCAATGTTGGGAAGAAAGAATTCTAGGAAATTGTTCTCCAACTGTCAAAGATAGTAAAATAAAATGAGGTCAAGGAAATAAACACTATGGTCATTTTGTTTTCAAACATTCTTCCTATTTTTTGTATGCAGGAATATCAGCTTCCTCCAAGAATTGTTCAGCTCCCTTTGGAATGTTTACAGCTAATCCATACCAATTGCAGGAACTGGCAATTTATTCCAAATATCAATAATCAACTGGGAAACAGATCAAGTTTTGCCAAATTTTACACCTTTCTAGATTAAAGACAGTGATCAATCTGGTAACCCTCTACTGAACCTTTTCAAGGGCCTCTACATCTCCCATCATGTGAGAAGTTCAAAACAGTAAAATGACATCCAGATTTACCTTTTCCATTCCCTCAGATGTTATATACACGTTTGCTTTATTTCATTGTCATTCATTTTTCTATTTGTTCTTTGGATATGGGTATCACTAGCAAGGCTGTATTTATTGTCCTGAAAAAGATAGTACTGGGCCTTCTTCTTGGCCTATTACAATTGTTGTACTGATGGTGGTTCTCTGATGGTGTTAAGCAGGAAATTCTAGAATTCTGAGAAAACAATGGTGAGAGACTGGTGATTTATGTTTGTCAGGATGGTGTATGATTTGGAGATTTTGGAGGTGACAGTGTCCCCATAATACTGTATTGCTGCTCTTGTCTTTGACGCTAGAGTTCACAGGGTTGCGAGGGGCAGACTGTTGTAGAAAGCTTAATAAACTTTAGTGTATTCTGTAAATAATCCACATTTGTATGGAAATATTGAGCTCAGTGGTGGAGCACCAATCAAAATAGCTGCTTTGACGGTTTCAAGATTTAAGTGTTGTTGCAACTGAAGTGGGCAGCCTTCTGGAGGTGGAAGTAGGCAGACTTGGTGATACAAAGGTATCAGCTTGGGGTCCAACAAAATATTGAGCTTGCAAACATCTAGTTCAGCCTAAGTCAAAGGCCAGAAGTGGGATGGAATCAGTGGCAAGGGTATGGAATTTGTTGTGGAGGTCAAAGTCCCCAACTTCAGCTTTCCCAATGTTTAAATGGACGAAATTGCAGCTCTTCCACGACTGGATGTTGAACAAGCAGGCAAACAACTTGGGCACAGAGGAAAAAAGAAAAATGCTGAAAAGTTAGGGCTAAGTGTGTATGTGGCAGCAAACCTTGGCTGGGATTTGGGCAGGGCCTGTCATGGACGGGATGGAAAATTCGGAGAGGCAACCAAACGTCCACTGATTTTGAGAGAGAATTTCTGGTCCCACCCAAATCCAGCTCTTATGTCTACAAATGATATCACCAAGGGCTATGCATAAATGAGGAAAGAGGGGGACCCAAAGATAGATCTTGGGAGCGTTCCAGAGGTAATGGTGTAGGTTGGGAATAGAAGCTATTGTTGGAAACCCTCTTATCATCAAATAAGTAAAAAGATAACAAAGCAAGTACATCCTAAGGAGCTCGACAACAGAAGACTGTTTTAAGACAGAGGACGACAAGGAGGATTAATGCACCGGTCAGTTATGGACGATGTCATTTGTGACTTTGATGCTGTGGCAGGAAAGGAAATCTGATATGAGCGATTCAAATGTGGAGTTGTGAGGGTGATGGGCATAGATTTGAGGAGCAACATGTTCAAGGACTTTAGAGACAAAAAGGTCTGCAAAAGTGTGTTTTCTCTTAAGGTACCGAACAAGTTAATGTGTAGAAGATTTGTTTATTTGTCCAGATATACAAAGATATGAATTAGGAGCAGCAGTAGGCCATTCGGCCCCTCGAGCCTGCTCCACCAGTTGGTAAGATCATGGCTAATCTGATTGCAGCCTAAACACCACTATCCTGCCGACCCCCATACCCTTTGACACCCTTGTTAGTCAAAAATCTAACTCTGCCTTCAAAATGTTCAATGACTGCCTCCACTCCTCTCTGTGGAAAAGAATTCCATCAACTCTCAATCTCCTGAAAGAAAAAAATTTTCATCTGTGTCTTAAATGGGAGACCCCTTATTTTTAAACTGTATCCCATAGTTCTAGTCTCTCTCACAAGGAGAAACATCTTTCAGCATCCCCCTCTCAAGTTCCCTCAGGATCTTATATGTATCAATAAGATCATCTCTCATTCTTCTAAACTCCAGTGGATACAGGCCCAACCTGTCCAACCTTTTCTCATGAGATAATCCCCCCAACTCAGGTATCAGTTGAATTAACATTCTCTGAACTGCTTCTAATGCAATGATGTCCTTTCTTAAATACAGAGACCAAAACTGTACACAGTACTCTAAATGTGGTCTCACCAATGCCCTGTACAACTGTTGTAAAACTTCCCTACTTTGATATTCCATTTACCTTGCCATAAATGGCAAAATTCTATTGCCTTCCTAATCACTTGCTGTACCTGCATACTAACTTTGTGATTCATGTACCAGGACACCCAGGTCCCTCTGCACCTCACAGTTCTGCAATCTCTCTGTTTAAATAACATACTGTTTTTCTATTCTTCCTGCCAAAGTTTACAAGTTTACATTTTCCCATATATTACTCCGTCTGCCAAAAATTTTTGCCCACTCACTTCACTTATCTATATCCATTTGCAGAGTGCTTATGTCCTCTTCACAACTTACTCTTCTGCCTACCTTTGTGTCATCAGCAAATTTAGCAACTATACATTCAGCCCCTTCATCCAAGTCATTGTTATAGATTGCAACAGCTGAGGCCTCAGCACTGATCCCTGAGGCATTCCATTCATTACATTTTGCCAACCTGAAAATGACCCATTTATGCCTATTCTCTGTTTTCTGCTAGCTAACCAATCCTCTATCCATGCTAATATGTCACGTCCTACATCACAAGCTCTAATATTGTGTAGTAACCTTTGATGTAGCGCCTTGTCAAATGCCTTCTGGAAATCCAAGTACACCACACCTACAGATTTCCCCTTATCTACGTTGCTTGTTATTTCCTCAAACAACTCTAATAAATTAGTCAACCACTAACCCCTTTGACAAAACCATGTTGACTCTGCCTGATTGCACTGAGATTTTCTAAGTGTCTTGCTATAGCCTCCTTAATAATAGATTCCAACATTTTCTCTATGATAGATGTTAGGTTAACTGGCTTACAGCTTCCTGCTTTCTACCTTTTTTGAATAGAGGAGTTACATTCACTATTTTACAAACTGATGGGACCCTTATAAAATCTAGGAATTTTGGAAAATTAAAACCAACGCATCTACTATCTCAGCAACCACTTCTTTTCAGACACTAGAATGAAGTCCATCAGGACCTGGGGACTTGTCAGCCTTTAGTTTTATTGTAATTGTTTTAAGCTCCTCCCTCCCTTTCACCCCTTGATTTACAATTATTTCTGAGATGTTTTTTATGTCTTCTACAGTAAAGACAGACACAAAATATCTGTTCAATTCATCTGCCATTTCCTTGTTTTTGATTATTTATTCCCTAAACTCTCTCTCTCTCTCTCTCGAGGACCAAAGTTCACTTTAGTTACTCTCAGACACAGAGCCTTTAGTTTTGTCATTTTGCTATTTTTGCAACCTGTAGCCTTATCTGCGGGCACACTCTTATGTTTGTATGCTCTGTCCCTTCCTGCCACACTGATTACCATTACCCTTATTGTTACCTTGCTCTCTTACTTGTCCTCTCCCATTAATTTATCACATCTTCTCTCATTTTATCCCTCACCCCCACTATTTAGTTTAAAGCCGTCTCTACTTCCCCAGTTATATGACTCACTGGAACGCTTGTTCCAACACGATTCAGGTGGAGACCATCCTCGTGGCACAGCTCCTACTGTCCCCAGTACTGGTGCCAGTGCCTCACAAAGCGAAACCCATTTTTCCCACAACAACCTTTAGGCCATGCATTCAACTTTCTAATCTTATTTATCCTATGCCAATTTGCTCGTGGCTCAGGTAATAGTCCAGAAATTATTATCTTTGACGTTTTGCTTTTTAATTTAGCCCCTAACTGCTCATACTCCTGATGCAAAACCTCTTTCCTCTTCCTACCTATGTCATTGGTACCTACATGGACACAACAAATGGATCCTCCCCCTCCCAATGCAAGTTCCTCTCCGGCCCAGAGCAGATGTCCTTGGCACTAAGCAGGCATCCCAGCCTTCTGGACTCTTGTTCTTGGCTGCAGAGAACTGTGTCTATCCCCCTGAATATACTGTCCCCTCCTACCACTGCATTCTTACAAACTCCACTCACTTGAATAGCTTCCTGTACCACAGTGCTATGATCAGTTCGCTCAACCACCCTGCAAACCCTACTTTCATCCATACAAGCTGCAAGAACATCTAACCTGTTGGACAATTGCAAAGGCTGAGGCTCTTCTAATTCTTCCCTCTCAACCTCCATGCCTGCCTCACTCGCAGTCATAGCTTTCCCCCTCCCTGATGCATTACGTTGTCTGCTGCTTAGCCTCCAGTTCAATGACTCTGAGCCAAAGTTCCACAAGCAGCAGACACTTTCTGCAGACGTGTTTGCCTTGGGTCGTACTGGTGTCTGAGCTCCCTGACTAATAGTTTTAGATAAACTAATAGTTTTGCTGACAAACCAACAAACCTTGTACATGCATTTGGTTCACCCATCTTAACTGATTGTCCAAACAAACTGTATCGGTTATAAAAAGAGCTCACTATAATACATGAAAAAGCAACTTCACGCATCGTAAGATAAAGTTAAGGAGAGCTTTGTGTATGGAGATAGAACCTTTTTCATAGGAAAATGAGAAAGACCATGGGCAGAATTTAATGGAGCCTGCTGGAGTGGACATGATGGCAGGGGGGTTGGAAGAATCGGTCGGGAGGTCACGTGTCCGACTCCTGGCAGTGGAAAAACTGTCCCACATTGAGTGAATGGTGGGAAGGGTCTGACACAGGAAACCTGCTCCCTGGTGGCAGTAAGGCAATTAGGCTTGTTAATGCGTCACTTGAGACCAAATATTCCTGAGCTAACCAGGATTTTAATGGTGGCTCAGGGGTTTAACTGGATTCGCACCGGTGTCCTATGCCTACAGAAAGCCGCCAAGCAAACCCCAGTGTCCTCGTCAGGGGCGGGGGGCTCCCTCATTCACAAGACCTCAGTGCCAATCAAGGGACTCAGCATCAGGAAAAATGTGGGGGGGAGGGGGGGCTTGTTTTTGACTCCCCCCCCTCTTTCTTGTTGGTGATCCCTGCCCACAATCCCAATCCCGTACCAGTTACCTTTCTCCAGGAATCAAAGAACTGTCCCTGGTGAAGGCCTCTGTACCTTGCTGGGATTGGCCACCGCTCCTGGTGGCACTGCTGGTACTAGCGAGCTGTTGGCTTCTGATTGGCTGGCAGCTCTCAAGGTGAGATTTCCACCCTAATGGGGCCTTAATTCAGTGGGAAGTCCGGTATTATCCAGGTAAGTTCCTGATTGCACTCAAATAGTGTCAGAAATGCAACGCAGAGTTCCCATCAGTTCTCCCACTGGTGGGCAGGACCCCCATCGGTGACACTAAATTCCATTCCACAGCTACAGTTGGTAATCTAACTTTTCCTCATTTAGTTAACTTCCATGCGTACATAGGATTATACCAAGGTCATTTTTTATGTTTCTTCAGTCTTTTTTTTGCCATACCCTTGTACTCTTTTCTGAATGGGTGACTTGCTGGCATATAACAGTTGGCAATAGGCCAATAATGGAGACTAAATCAGAAGAACTTCTGAATTTAGCTCGCAATCAACGAACTTAATCCCAAAATAACAAATGTATTCAGAATGTGGAACTCAATGCCTCTGCAGCAGTCATAAGCTAATGAAAATGCCAGGAAATCTTTCGTAAGCTTTTGAAAAGAATTGCCAAAAGCATGAGGCCATCATTAATAAACTGCTCCATAGATGGATAATTTGAAATGGAGATTTACATTTTCCAGAAGAAAACAGAAGTTAAAATGCTCAGTTACAACAGACCAACTCTTTGCATACAGTGGGGACTGAGAGAAAATGAGCTTCCAAAGGGTGGTCTACTGAAGAAGCTGACCAGCAATGCTAACTCAACTTTCTCTCTTAAATGCAGATCACCCTGTTTGATACTTCCTGCACTTTGTTTCATGATTACATTGTTCCTGCGTGTATATTTTTTAATTGCAAAACAGAAGTGTAACTAGATTCTTAGAAGGTAATTTTCCAAGTTTTTTTCTGTTTGGATATGTTATTGGATGTGTGTTGAAGTTACAAGTTTACAAGTATTCAGCAGAAATAACAATGGTGTCATCCTGTGTTACCTGGTTAAAATCCCTCTGTCGTAGGTAAGTAATGGCTTTGTTAATTTCCAGGTCATTAGCCAGTTCAACATATTGGGAAGCCTTCACCATTTCCACACACCTGTAGCAATTAACAATTTCAAATATGAATCATTCCTTAAAAGCAAAGATTCTTTTCACACTACATGTCATGTTACAAAGCTATTTTGGGGGAAGGAAGAGCAGACCTAGGATAGCTTATACTAATCAAGTTAAAACTATACATGTCATGTTACAAAGCTACTTTGGGGAAAGGAAGAGCAGACCTAGGATAGTGTTAACTTGATTAGTATAAGCTATCAGTGATAGAGCATGTAATATATTTCCATTTTTTGAATTCTACCTTAAGATGAGCAATCCTGGGTTAGATGTACAGTAAGTTTCTCATGAAACTACAAACTACGCCACGTCAAGTTTCCATTTCTCACAGCTTCTGGTTAAGTAGGCCAAACATAAGGAATAGGAGCAGTAGGTTATTCAGCCCCTTGATTTTGCTCCACCAGTCAATAAGATCATGGTTGATCTGACATGGCCGTAACTCCACTTTCTTGCCTGCCCCCCATAACCCTTGACTCTATTGTCAATTAAAAATCTGTCTAACTCAGCCTTAAATATATTCAATGACCCAGCCTCCACTGTTCTCTAAAGAATCCTCTAAGGAAGAGAATTCCAAAGACTAATGACCAAATATAGTTAAGATAAGCTGTGAAAAGCCATTACAAAGCTAGTTGGCCCAATATATCTCCTTAGACTTTTATACCAAAGAGAGGAAACATTTGGAGCAACAATCTAGTCTTCATTAGAACCCATGATCATAAGATTAGATATCAATTTCCTAACCCACTGTGGTGCCAAATTATCGGATTACAAATATTGCATTGCTTTGATTTAATGAATGATTGAAACTGGAATACAAGTGCAAATACACTCAATAACCCTGATTCTGAGATTCCAGCAAAATCAAGGTTGTGCTCAACCACTGGCATTTTGCAATTATGCTGGCAATGGAGTGGATCCCTATACACAGTAAAGGATTTCAATAAGTCCTCCATGTTAGTAGGCTCAAAAATGCAAAAAACTAGACAAGTCAGCAGTAACTAAAGGACAGTTGCTTGCTCCTAATGGTGAGTTAAGGATTGCAGAAACTGGTTGGAAGCAAATATTTCTTGCAAAACATGTACAATGATGGCCATGAAAACGATTTCAGCATTTAGCACTGACATATTGGAGCACCTTCAGCAGGAGTCGTAGCAAAGGAGAATAGCATTCTTTGGAACCATAAGCCACAATTTTTAACCAGGGGGCCAAGCTACTAGGTGAAAGCCAAGAAGTGAGTGCTCCAATAGCCTAAATCCATGAAAGCTAGGAGAAATAAATAAAATGTTTGCTCATGTCAGAAGCAGTGCAGTATAAATACACCTAATTTTATGCTCATGCTTGCAGAAGGTATGATATGAATGTTTTTTTGTGCTATCTCCTTGAGGGTGCAGAGCAAAGACAAAATACCCTTCCCCAAACATTTTTATTCAACCGAAGGTGCTGGGCACAACTACTGACATCCACAGTAATATTTTGCACATAACATTTGAAAGTGCTGTTCACGAAGAGTATTGCCAAAAGAAACTCTGGGTGGAAACTTGTTCCCTTTTAAACCAGCCGCTGGCAAGCCATCTTCAGCCATACACTGGGCTTGAACCTCAGTGTGGGGCTCTGTCTGCCACAGGGAAGGTCCCAGCATGTCCCCAGTCAGCCCAAAAATGCATAGATAATTATTCATATTGGATATCTGCTGCTGGTGGGTAACCTCTGGCAGTGATGATCCGCCTGCGGCAAAGGACCATATCGGTTTCCTCCCAGTTCTGCCTTCAAGCCCACCTTTCTGAACTGGGAAGATTCTGCCCTACATGTTAACTAGGTTACAAAGTTCTGGCTCTTCGATGGGGATTATCAGATGCTGTTTGGGTGCTCAGATGGTTGCTTTAATCTTTCTAAATCTGTTCTGCTTCCAGGTCAAAACTATGAACAACTATAGACAGAGGACTAGGATGTGTGATAGGCCTACCATGTTAAAACAGCTAATGCATGCTTTTTGGCCAAAAGCAATCTTCCCTCAAGCTGCATAGTCGTGCGACAATCCAAAAGCTCCTGTGCACGCCATGCACAAGTCAGCCATTTTAAGTTAACGCGCAAAAAGGTCCAAAATAAAAAAAAAAGAGGTTATGTTGGCCGAGAGGCTGTGGAAAAGATTGAAATGCTGACACCACTTTGCAAACATCCTCCATTTTCTAGTTTCCTCCCATAGTCACTTTATTAATCCTCAAGCAGCTGCGTGTGGCACAATATGTTTTATGATCTTACTTCTCTTTGACAATAATGCCTTTGGGATGTACTATGTATCTTTTTTTCTTTTCTCTTCCTAAAGATTCTTCCTTAGATGAAGCAGCTGCAAATTACACCATAGAATCTGACACATTACACCAGGTTGCATCAAGCACTTCCTCCCTTACAGCCAGCATAGATGCTAGCATCCCAAAAAAACCAAAGGAAGATGCACTGAATTAAAAAAAAGTGTAGGTGACAGGAGAGAAAGACAACAGAACTAGCCTTTTTGTCACCCATACCAAGTCAACTATAAAGTCAAGGGATCTATATGCTACTGGACAGGAGCTAATGCAGGAGCAAAATCATTTACAACATCATTGGAGTATGCCACAGACAGCCTGCAGTTGCTGGTCTATGAGGCTGTTCATCCACCTTACCGACTCACATAGGCTCCTCATCCCAAAATGTCTCAAGGTTAAAATGTCCTCAATCTCAAATTCCTCTATAGTCTCATCTCACCCCAACTACGCATTGTCCTCCAACCATATATGCTCCCCTAAAGCCTTTGCTACTCTGACTCTGGCTTCATGGGTACCTTCCCCTCTGTCCCCACCAATGATAGCAAAGCCTTTAGTCACCTGAATTCTAATTTCTGAACGGATGCTGCTTAACCTGCTAAGTATTTGCAGCGTTTTGTGTGTTTATTTCAGATCTCCAGCATCTGTGGTATTTTGCTTTTGTTCTAATTTCTAGAATTTTGCTCCATAAAGCCCCTTGGTCTCCATCTCTCTATCCTTTAAAAACCTCCTCAAAGCCTACTGCTTTACCAGGCTTTTGGTCGCCACTGCCAGTATTTCCTTTGTGGCTTGACATGTGTTTCAGACACATCTTCTGTAAAGTGCCTTGGGATGCTCGTAGTTACAGGTGCAATATAAATGGAATTTGCCGCAACTGAATTTATTCTGGGCACAATGCACTAGTGTAATAGAACATTGCATCAAGTGGTTCAAAAGCACAAGTCACCAAAAAGTGAACTCTGATCCTGACCCAAGTTTAAGGAAAGAATATTAGACCGAGACTATATTCACAGGTTTCTTGCTGGCAGGTTCAAGGACAACATTAACAGATGATGAACAGCAGATTACCCACGTGTCTTCTTTGATGGAGAACACTGCAACTTTTATGATAATATAATCAATATCTTGTATTTGAAAGTAAATACAGATATAATTGGGCTTAATCTTATGCACCCCCTGCCCCCAGAGGAGAGCTGGCAGGTGGACCGGGGTCTAAAATTGGGCACAATCCTATGGACACTGTTAATGCCACTTAAGGCCTCTTATTGCCACACTGCAACTTTTCCCATGCCTAGCGCCACTGTGAAGCCCAGCAGCTTTCACGGCTTGGGCTGATGGCAGGAATGGGGGTTCCTCCTCAGGGGCCCATGGAGGCCCTCCCATCCCCCTCTCCCCCAAGGTCTTCCCCCGCCCCTGCTCCATTGGTCTTTTCACTGCCGCTCACCCTTCCAACTCCCTTGCCCCGGCCTGCCAGCCTGGGAGATGCCCCCCACTTACCTCAGTGTCCAGCTCGAGCAACAGTTGCCGTTGGGGGCTGGATGTAGTCCCAGCGGTGCTGTGGAACCAGACAGCTGCCAGCCATTTGATTGACCAACAGCTCTTGGAGGCAGGGCTTTCTTCCCAGAAGAGGTAAGGGTTGCGGGCAGTGGGAGTATCATCTCAAGTCACTTAACAGCCCACTGACCATTAAATAGCTGCGGGGCAAGCCACTGGTGTGGACCTGCTGCACCCATAACCACCACCCCCAGACCCCCCGACATTTACCCCAGGGTGGTGGGGATCCAGCTTAGCATAAAATCCCAGCCAATTATCCTGCCCAGGGCTTTTTAATGTAATGTTTCCTTTAAGTTACTTGATTAAGACAGTCTGTCCAGAGTTGTTGTATTAATCCAAATTAACTCTCACCAGTCATATCCAGCTGCAAAAGATGCTTCAATTGCGGGTGCTATCAACTTAGCTGCTGTCATAATAAATCTCTCTGCCATTGCTTTCCTGCACAATTAAACATATATGGAACATAATTGGTTACATTTGTCTTTGTAATAGAATCCTTAACACAGTTGTAGTATACATCAAAATGGTTCCCTATCAGGTATTTTTCAAAATGTTATGAATAATTCCTCTAAAAACAGATCAATGAAAACATTATTTAATGGCAAGAATTTGATATTTGAAAAAGTCTGCATCTCTGTATTATTATCAAGAATTTAGCTACATGATTTCTCCACAGGGATACAGTATTGGGATAGAAGTATGAGAAAAATCAACATTGATAACTGGCCCTGTAATCTGCTTTCTAAGGAATATCATGTAGTTAATTATTAGCATATGGAACATGTGACTTAAAAAACATTGAAATGCCACCCTTGTTGCAGGTTGTTTGAAGTTTAAAGGCTCACAGGGATAACTTGTTGCTCCAGAAGTGCAAATTTAAAAAGTGGCACGTTATTTTCAAAACAGCAGATGTATACTACCGTTCTCGCTCCATCTGTCTGAGTGGGTCATTCTTGATGGCTTCTATCACCAGATTCATATGTGGATCATCCTAAAAAATTAGAAATAATTTGCAATGAGACAGGTTCACTCTGAAACAAAAATTACTCTATTACATCTATAGCATTCCTGGATCTGTGTGGGAAATGAGTGGGCCAAGTGGACGAAGTGTCTGTGGGGGAACACTTGGATAAGCGAGATCATCATATCATAACATTTAGATTAGTGATGGAGAAAAGCAAGGAATTATATAACGTACAATGTCTAGACTGGAAGAGGGCTGATGATACGGGATCTAGCCAGGGTAAAATGGAACCAAAGACTAACAGGAAGAACTGTAAGGGAACAATGGATGATTTTTAAGGAAGACATGCTTCAGGTACTAGCTGGGTACATTCCAACAAGGGCATTCCAACAAGGGGAACCAAAATCAGGGCTCCATGGATGATGAAGGAAATAGAGGTTATACTGAAACAAAAAAAAGAGGGTGTATGATGCATTTCAAGTGAATTCTTCAAGTGAGAACCAGGTCAAATACAATAGGTTGAGAAAGGAGGTGAAGAAGAAAATAAGGCCAGCAAGGAGAAAATATGAGAATAGCATAGTTGTCCACGTAAAAAGGAACCATTATAAAGCTCTGGTTAGGCCAAAACTAGAGTTTCAAAAAAAATTTGTTCATGGGATGTGGGTGTCACTGGCTAGGCTAACATTTATTGCCCAT
Organism: Cetorhinus maximus; assembly: GCF_964194155.1. Lineage (NCBI taxonomy): Eukaryota > Metazoa > Chordata > Chondrichthyes > Lamniformes > Cetorhinidae > Cetorhinus > Cetorhinus maximus. The sequence goes on from NC_135885.1 coordinate 49,518,447, forward strand.
CCCTAATTGCCCTTGAGAAGGTGGTGGTGGTGTGCTGCCTTCTTGAACCACTGTAGCCCATGTGTTGTAGGAACACCCACAGCACTGTTGGAAGGGAGTTCCAAGATTTTGACCCAGCGACAGTGAAGGAATGCCGATATAGTTCCAAGTCAGGATGGTATATGACTTGAAGGGGAAGTTGCAGGTGGTGGTGTTCCCATGCATCTGCTGCCCTTGTCCTTTTAGGTGGTAAATGTCACAGGTTTGGAA